>NC_033794.1:91239787-91301935 GCF_001876935.1 Asparagus officinalis | reverse complement strand
ACTCCCACCACCCCTGACAGAACCCTTGCTACACCGTGTCGAACCTCGAGTTTGATATGGATTCCCTCGACTCAGTCCTCGAACTGATGACAGGAAGAGTATATATCTAACGGCGATGAGATATATCATTGTTTTTTATTCTTGTTTCCTCTGAGAAACGAGAGTTTGTCTGAGATCTTGCTCTTGTTGTGCAGCAGAGGTGCTGCCTAAATTTTCACTGCACACAACAAGGGTCAGAAGAGAAGGTGACCAGGTGTTAGGTCTGAAGTTTGATCAATGGTCCTCGAACTGATGACAAGAAGAGTATATATCTCACGGCGATGAGATATATCACTGTTTTTTATTCTTGTTTCCTCTGAGAAACGATAGTTTGTCTGAGATCTTGCTCTTGTTGTGCAGCAGAGGTGCTGCCGAAATTTTTACTGCACACAACAAGGGTCAGAAGAGAAGGTGACCAGGTGTTGGGTCTGAAGCTTGATCAATGGAGGAGATTATCAAGAAGTTGAACCCCACGGAGCTGTCAACTTTGTTGAAGCTGATAAAGTTGTCGGCTGGTGAGAACGCGACAAAACCATCCAAGAAGTTAGAACTTCCTACCATAGATCTGAAGCTTGATGGACCGGGTACTTACCTGAGCTGGTCATAGCGGGTGAGATACACCCTTGCCGGGAGGAACCTAGAGGGTTATCTGACAGGAGAGGTGACAGAGCCGGATGAGGACTCGGAGGGAAAAGATGAGTGGAAGGCCACTCATATGTTGGTATACATCTGGCTCCTCAACTCGTTGGTCCAGTCAATCGCCGCCACAGTGGATGACATTGAGAAGGTGAAGGACGTCTGGGAAAAGTTGAGGAGGACCTATGATGGAGTGGGGAATAACCTGAGGGTGTTCCAGATTAAGGGTGAGATCGATACCACAGTCCAGGGAGATAGGACTGTACATGAGTATGCCACAGAGCTGGAGCGGTTGTGGCTAGATTATGATCACTTCTTACCTCGGGCAAGCTGCAAGGACCCGAGATGTAAAGAACAGGAGGCCTTTCTACAGGAGAGGACTATGGTGTTTCTCAAAGGATTGACATCAGAGTTCGCTCAGAGAATCGCTCTGCTGCTAGCTTAGCCGAAGATTCCAACGCTTGAGAAGGCTGTCTCTGCTATGATCCAGGAGGAGACTCGCATTCGGCTACAAGCGGGGACAAGTGGACTTCCTGTGGTGAAGTCAGCACTGGCAGCCTCTAGCAACACTGGATCTAGGGGAGAGACTCGACAGTGCTACAACTGCGGTGCGGTGGGTCATCTAAGGCATGCTTGCACCAAGCCACCCAAGGAAGGAGATTCGGGTGGACGTGGATAGTTCAGAGGTCGTGGTCATGGCCGTGGGGGTCGAAGAGGTGGAAGAGGAGCAGAGAACCGGGCGAATCTGACGGTAGCAGAGGAAGAAGAAGCTGAGGTGGTCTTTACTGAGGAGGATCGTGCTCTCCTGGCGATACTCAGGAGGGAGCAGCAAGTAGCAGGGGATGGGATTGAGGAGACATCCACTTCGTTCTTCGGCAGAGGCAACACTGCTACCTATGCTCATCCGACCAAAGGTACTGATGACATACATGCTCTTGCTTCAATGTCTCCCGACAGATCATCAGCATGGATAGTCGACTCCGGTGCGTCTCGCCATGTGACATGTAATGCTAGTGAGTTCTCATCATATACTCATTTAGCATCGCCTGATAGTATTCAAACATCTGATGATACGTTTCAGCCGGTGGTTGGTAAGGGTACAGTCGATTGTACTGGCTCTGTAACTTTGTCTAATGTTTTGCATGCTCCTTCCTTTCCAGTCAATCTTTTGTCCATTAGTTCTATCATCTTCCAACTAAAATGCATTGTTTCTTTTGATATTCCCAAGGTGATTTTCCAGGAGAAGGGGACAGGGCGGAGACTTGGGACTGGCACATAGCGTAGTAGACTGTGGTATCTGGATCGTGAAGGGTTGGATTCAGCATTGGTGTCAGTCGTAGAGGAAGCATGAGTAGGATCTAAAATGAGTGCTGAGAGTGAGTTAATGCTTCATCACCAGTGTTTGGGACACTCATCTTTTAGTGTTTTAGGTAGATTGTATCCTTCTTTATTTGAGAAAGCAAATAAACAGAAACTTGTGTGTGATACATGTGAGTTTGGAAAGCTTACTAGAAGCTCTTATGTTAGTTCTGGTTATAGAAGTTCTCATGCATTTGACTTGGTACATTCAGATGTTTGGGGGCCTTGTTCCACAAGTTCTATGAATGTATACAAGTATTTCGTTACATTTATTGATTGTTTCTCTCATGTGACTTGGTTATACATGATGAAGAATAAGAGTGAAATGTTTGGGTGCTTCCAAAACTTTCATAGGAATGTTCAGACTTAATACGGAGCAGTGATGAAGGTATTGAGGTCGGATAATGGGACAGAGTATACCAACAGAGCGTTTGAAGAATATTTGTCAGCTCAGGGAATACATAACCAGACAACCTGTCCATACACACCAGCTCAGAATGGGGTAGCGGAAAGGAAGAACAGACATCTTTTAGAGGTTGCTAGAAGCATGATGATCTCTATGAATGTCCCAGAAACATTGTGGGGGCAAGCAGTATTGACCGCAGCAGCGCTGATCAACAGAATGCCCTCGAGAGTGCTGGATTGGAAGTCTCCGTATGAGACGTTGAAGGGAGATAATGATTGGATTCTTCCACTTAAAGTGTTTGGCTGTGTGTGCTTTGTGAAGGACAACAGGCCATCTGTCGGGAAACTTACCCCTAGAGCTATGAAGTGCATCTTTATGGGATATTCTGCTACTCAGAAGGGATATGTTTGCTGGAGCCCGATGGAGAAAAGGTTGTTTGTGAGCATGGATGTGCACTTTCGAGAACTCGAGCCATATTACACTCGATAGGTAAATTCATCCGTTGGTAACTCGCCCAATACTAGAAGTATGATGTGAGAGGAGGAGAATGGTGAGAGAACGGTGAATAATGTGGAGAAATCGATTTCTGTATCGATTCCTTGGGAGGGAGAATTGGTTGAGGAGGAGCAGGAGAATGTCTGTATCGATTCCTTGGGAGGGAGAATTGGTTGAGGAGGAGCAGGAGAATGAAGAAGAAAAGGAAAATGAGACAAGAGGTGTTAGGCCCACGGTTCAGGGGGAGCTACTAACCTATAGTAGGAAGGGGAAGCAAATGGCAGGAACAGTACCTACAGTGCCACTAGTGCTGCCAAGTCTCTTGCCAATGCCTGCCCCGACTCCTGAAACACCTACACCATCATCTGTTTCATTCCAAGGTGATAACATTCCTGTCCCTACTCCTCCCACACCAATATCAGTACGGAGGACTACTCGTAGTAATGTGGGAAATCCTCCCGATAGATATGGTTGAGATCTTACTCAGTTTGTATCATATTCTAATATCCACCCTGCACATGGGGTATTCATTGCATCATTGGACTCTGTTACTGTACCTAACAATTGGCAGGTTGCTAAGAAGGACCTAAAGTGGAAAGCGACTATGCATGAGGAGCTAGGGGCTCTTGAGAATAACCGCACTTGGGAGCTAGTAAAACTACCAGAAGGGAAGAGAGCAGTTGGATGCAAGTGAGTCTTCACTGTGAAGCAAAATCCAGATGGACAAGTTGAGCGCTACAAGGCTCATCTAGTGGCAAAAGGGTATAGTCAGACATATGGCATCGATTATGATGAGACTTTTGCACCGGTGGCAAAGATGAGCACTGTTCGGACCTTAATCTCTCTGGCAGTAAATGGTGGATGAAAGTTACACCAACTAGATGTGAATAATGCATTTCTTCATGGAGATCTAGCGGAGGAGGTATACATGGAGATATCACCAGGATTCGATACAGATCAGACAGTGGGTAATGTCTGCAGATTGAAGAAGTCTCTCTATGGGCTGAAGCAGTCTCCTCGTGCTTGGTTTGACAGATTCAGGAGGGCTATGATTGGTATGGGGCACCAGCAGATCAACGCTGACCATACTGTGTTCTTTCGACAAAGTGGAGGCCACATTACTATGCTGGCGGTATATGTGGATGATATGATTATTACAGGAGATGATGAGAAGGAGATTGCCCAACTCAAAGTGAGACTGGGTAAGGAATTCGAGGTGAAAGATCTTGGCTTGCTTCGATATTTTCTTAGGATAGAGATAGCTCGAGGAGCTGAGGGGATTGTTCTCTCCCAAAGAAAGTATGTACTGGATCTTCTCAAAGAAACAGGAATGTTAGGGTGTAAACCTGTAACTACACCGATCGATCAGAAGTTCAAACTGAGTGCTGAGGCTGGAGAGCCAGTTGATCGTGATAGATACCAGAGACTGGTGGGCGGTTGATCTATTTGAGTCACACACGTCCCGATATCTCTTTCGTAGTGAGCGTGGTAAGTCACTACATGCATGATCCGAGGAAGGGTCATATGGACGCAGTGTACCAGATTCTTAGGTATTTGAAGAGTGCCCCCGGAAAAGTACTGATATTCAGGAAGAATGAACATATGAGCATTGAGGGATATTGTTACTCAGATTGGGCTAGCTATGCTGATGACATGAGGTCCACCTCAGGATACTGTATCTTTATAGGAGGTAACTTGGTCTCGTGGAAGAGCAAGAAGCAGTCAGTGGTGGCGAGGTCAACAACTGAAGCAGAGTATAGAGCTATGGTCTTGGGAGTCACGGAATTGTTGTGGTTGAAGAGTATGTTGGTGGAGCTGAAACTGGATCAAGGAGCAAAGATGAAGCTGTGGTTTGATAACAAGTCAGCCATCAGTATCGCTAATAACCCAGTGCAGCATGATAGAACCAAACACATCGAGATCGATAGGTTCTTCATCAAAGAGAAGTTAGATAGTGGATTACTGGAGTTAAGTCATGTTTCAACTAAAGACCATGCAACAGATTGTCTGACTAAGGGACTTACCTCAGTAGATATGGTTAGAGGATGTGACAAGATGGGCTTAGTGGATATCTTTCACCCATCTTGAGAAGGAGTGTTGACATATTAGAATAGTTAAGGGGTTATTTGTAAGATGTATTTGTAGGGGGCCTATATAAGCCCATGTTATTTCATTAATAAGATTAGGGTTTCTATTCACAATTGTATGTATAAAAATAGAAAAGAAGCAGCAGCAGTTCAAAGCAAATATGTTCAATACAATTTAGAAGCACATGCATATGACTAAAGAAGAAACCTCCAAAGACCAAACATCGTATATAATAAAAATTAGACTTCTACTATTTGGAAAGCTAATGATGTGGGATCCGTTCCCGCTACCCACTTCATATTACTTATTCTCCATGTAAGACTAATTCTCATGCGAGCACGGAAAAAATACTTGTAAATAATAAAAAGAGAGAGTTTTGTTATGAGTTGGAACCAGTATGTTGGTGGGCTCGCGTAGACTACATTACTTTCACCGAGTTAAAAAAAGTGAGAGTGGTCGGTTTCGGTAGGCACCAATTTAAAGTCACTAAATCCAACCGAACCTGTTTGTTTCAAAAAGCGAGCTGAACTGCCTTAAATCGGCCAGTTCGATCGGTTTGTTCGGTGCAAACCACAGTTTGCTCAGCCCACTGCTAACCATGAAAGACTACCAGTCTGTTTGGATGGAGGGTAGAGAGGGGGAAGAGAAGAGAAATTTCATTTTAATCTTGATTGAGAGTTTCATTTAGAAGGGTAGAGGAGGGAAATGAAGGAAAAAATTGAGCCAAAATCTTACACCCCAATTTGGAGTGTAATGGAGGGGAAAGGAAAGGAAGAGGAATTTTCCCCCTTCCTTTCCTTCTCTATGAACTCCCGAACATGCCATATGAGGTATCTTGAGTGCTAATTAGAATACGGAGGGGTTGGATCCAAAATAGGACCGAATGAAAGAGTAAGCTTTATACAGCCGACCTAAAAAAATTGGTTAAAAACTTTGGTGCGGCTTATTGTTGTTAATAAAAGTTCCACTGGGAAGGAGGAAGAACGAGCAGCAAAACGGAAGTACTGGACTAAAATGAAAAAATCCAAGTGGAGGGCCATCGCTCGTCCAAGTACTTCCACGTCCTCCGCCTCCTGTTCCTAAATTCTCTTTTGGCTGTAAGTATTCTCCCCCCTCTGTTTCTACGCGCTTGAATTTTTTATTGTAAAATTTCATGTTTAATTGTAATGTTTTGACATTGGTATATGGCCTCAGCTAGCTATGTCCTGGGATTTTCCCTTCATCTCATGATTCTCATGGTCATTTTGACCGAGTATAAAATTTAGATTTAATTGCGAGTAGACCCCCTCGGTAATTTTTTTTAACACTTAAAATAGTTAAAAAAGTTTTGAGAAGACGGATAGATCCATTATAGTTTTACTGGGTAAGGTTAGATCCCAATTGCTATTTTTAAAAAGAGTCAGATAGAACTTACAGGGGGCCTATTCGCAGTTAACCCAAAAATTAAACCCTCAACCCATGAAAATACTTAGTTATACTTATCCTTTTGACAGGTTAAGCCAAACTTAGGAAATAGAAAAACTTTTTGCCCAGCTAACTTTTCCAGGGTAATAACAGCCTTGTTTAATTTTAACCACTTTTTCTTTTACCCGATACCAGACGAGCCGTTAGTATGTTATTGTAGAAACGACGAAAACATTGGAGAAGATCAGAAAATTTGATACAGACAGACATTTGGGTGCTTTCTGGTCGACCGCGAGCTTTGGCGTGGTCGACCGCAAACGTGCATTACTACATGGTGTTTTTCGGTTTTCTAGCCGGTCGACCGCGGCGTCAAGTGCGGTCGACCGTGGACTCTGTAATGTATTTTTTTGGTTTCTGCCGTTCTGTCCGGTCGACCGCGACGATTTTGGTGGTCAACTGCTAGTCGGGTTTAGGCCTGATTGCGGTTTTCTGTTCTGTTTGGGATTGCTGTTTGATATAAATAGCAACCATATTTTAGGGTTTTTTTGGAGCAGTCAAGGGTTTGTTTTGAGCACAGAAAAAAGATCTTTCTGGAGCTATTGGTTAGGGTTATTGTTTGAGAGATTGAGAGCTTTGTTGGTGAGATTAGTTGGTTTGTTTTGAGTGATTTGTACTCTCAGTTTGTACTCTCATTCTCTATTAGTGAAAACCTATCCCCTTCTTACCTCGTGAACGTAGGCAACTTGCCGAACCACGTAAAATTGGTTGTTTGTATTTATGCTGTTATTTTGGATTGTTTGGCTTTCTCTCTCGGCGTTTGGTTTGGTTCCTCGAAGCACAATGATTGGTGGCTTCCGCGCACAACAAGTGGTATTAGAGCACAACAAGTGGTATCAGAGCTTGGGCTACGCTTGGGCTACGCTTGGGCTAGTTAGAGGAGTAGATCACTTTGAAAGTTCGTCTAGGGCTTCAGTTGGTGATAAATGTGAGATTTTTACTATTGTGGATCTTGTCTACCGTCGTATGGGGTGAGATCTTTTGGAGGCCCTTGTTAGGGTTTCAGTTGGAGGTAAAAATCTCTTTGTTTCAGTTTGGATCTATTTTTTGTTTGTTCCGCATTGGTTTGTTGGTGCTTTGAGAAAGATGACTAAGAAAGAAGGAATTTTGAGGCTGAGATATTTGATTGTTGATGCCGTGCATGGATTGTTGAGGAGTGTCTTGACCTACAGATTGAAGTCCTGTGAGCACATTGGTATGAGCAAGAAGACCGAGGTGGAGTTTGACACTTGTATTCACCGAGCGAAGGTCTTCTAGGTGGTGTTCATTTAGGCATTCGGGGGCCTTCCAAGGAGGCATCATTGGGAGGTAATCGGTATTTGGTTTCCTATGTTGAAGACTGTTCTAGGCATTTGTGGGTTGCAAACAAGTCCCGTTGGTATGAAGTCCTAGTAGTCAACAACAGATGGAGAAAGTGTATTAGCAGAAAGGTAACATGTTGTTCTGTTTTTGGTAAAGGTTCTTTTCTGCGTTTGTGCTGAGCTCATGACAGTTTGAGATAATTCATTGGAGAGGAAACATTGGGGCGACGAGATGAGATGACAGTTTTGATGGGTTATTCCTTACTGGAGGAGGATCGACGTTTGATGTCGAGCATTAGTTTTGGTGTTCGGACTTCGACATATTTGGGTCATCTTAGTCATAGGTTGTCGACTACTGCGTTTAGAGATTTTGGATCTGGTGGAGCTGCTTTAGATTTTGGGATGTTTCGGATGTTTGGTTGCGCAGCATATGGTTACATTGAGGATGTGAGATTTGATCCGAGTGTACATTTGGGATTCAAAGGCTCGTTTGGTTATCAGTTGATGGGCTTTGATTTTGTTCTGAGCAGGTATGTCACATTTGACTCTTGACAGGTGGAGAGTGTTGATCAGATCGTTGAGATATCACAGCGGATGGAGGGTGATGCTATTCCACGTTGGGTGGAGATTATTCCACATACTCTAGATCATACTGTATCGTTTGGGATTCCAGCTGAGGTGACACAGTTTGGGGATCATGTTGATTTGGATGCAGATGATGAGTTGGTTGATTCGAGTGTAGCTGGTGGATATAGTTTGGATTTGGATATGACTGTTGGTTCACCTCAAGTGGAGGCGTTTGGTTTATTTCACTTTGGGACCATTGAGAGAGCTATCAGCCGCAGATTTATTGGTGAAGAGTTGAGAACTCTTCTATTGGATTGAGGGTCTTTAGAGGCCATTGTGGGTGAACTACATGAAGGCTTGATTTCTTGGGCAAGATGATACGTAGGCAAGTTATTTATGATACAGCCGGTTTGGTGAGTTGATACCGACATTTGGAGTTTGTTCACATTCTCATTTGGTTCCCGACTTGATGCGGATTGAGTCCGTTGTTGTGATTTTGTTTCACTTCGTACTGGAGGCAACAAGTGGGACATTTGGTTTGGTTGGTGTCAGCTCAGTTTTGGGAAAACTTCGCCGAGATGGAGAATTGTAGAAACAACGAAAACATTGGAGAAAATCAGAAAATTTGATGCAGACAGACATTTGGGTGCTTTCCGGTCGACCGTGAGCTTTGGCGTGGTCGACCGCAAACGTGCACGACTACAGAGTTTTTTTTCGGTTTTCTGGCTAGTCGACCGTGGCGTCAAGTGCGGTCGATCGCGGACCCTGTAATGCAGTTTTTGGTTTTTGCCGTTCTGTCCGGTCGATCGCGATGATTTCGGCGGTCGACCGTCAGTCGGGTTTGGGCCTGATTGCGGTTTCCTGTTCTGTTTGTGATTGCTGTTTGATATAAATAACAACCATATTTTAGGGTTTTTTTTGGAGCAGTCAAGGGTTTGTTTTGAGCACAGAAAAAAGAGATCTTTCTGGAGCTATTGGTTAGGGTTATTGTTTGAGAGATTGAGAGCTTTGTTGATGAGATTAGTTGGTTTGTTTTGAATGATTTGTAATCTCAGTTTGTACTCTCCTTCTCTATTAGTGAAAACCCATCCCCTTCTTGCCCCGTGGACGTAGGCAACTTGCCGAACCACGTAAAATTAGTTGTTTGTGTTTGTGCCGTTATTTTGGATTGTTTGGCTTTCTCTCTCGGCGTTTGGTTTGGTTCCTCGAAGCACAACGATTGGTGACTTCCGCACACAACAGTTATCAAGGCAACACGTGTAGTATGTCATCAGAATAGCCCAAGTTTAGGTCACACTTACCACATATTTGAAGGATGCTCAATCTACATTACCATATAAAATTATAACTCTCAACCCTTATCACAACTTTGGATTCACAATACCTGTTAGTTCTTTATGAAAATAACATATCAGTTTAAAATGTCGCCATTTGAGAATCATAAATTCTAGTTGTATGTTAGCGTAATTAAGTTTCGGGTTTACCGCTATTAGTTAGCACTTGTTGTTTCTTTGTGTTGTACAGCAGCTTAAGATGATGTTTGTCAATCCATTTCTTTATATTATAATTTTTGGGGATATTGTTTTCTTTCAGCTCTTGCTAGAAGAAATCTATATATGTTGACTGGTCAGGTGCTTATCAAATCCTCTTTAAATACTTTAATAATCTCTTTCTAATTTCTATTTTCGAAAGTACACCGAGGATTTAGTTTAGGCACAAGTCTGAAACGCAGTACTTGAGTCATGATATAAATATGTTTTCAGTTGAGCAGTTATTTGCAGCATATTCTGTTAAAAGTATTAGGAAGCTTGGTTGTAGGTGTTGATATGCAAAGGGTCTTCTAAGTGCAGATAACCTGGGGATGCTTGCTATAATAGATAGAGCAAAAATCTGGTTGTATACGTTTGCGTTTGTTAGAATGCATCAACAATGGATGTATGGGAAAAATATTATAGGTTCTAATGTTTGCTAGAGAACTGTATATCGATCTTCATCTAAGTTGAATGTTCATATCATTGAGGAAGATGCTGAAAGGGCCATATAAATGTTCACTTGCAGATTACTTACACTGTGACATCGCCTGAACTTGCTTTTATGGGAGACGCTGAGTCAGATGTCATTGTTGATCCATACAATAGTGACACTTTAAAAACAAAAATTCTTGTCATGGAGGTACTTACTTTATCCATCATGTATATTTTTGTTGATGGTTCTTAGCTCTTTTATCATTTCTGGATTATCTTCAGGGCTTAATGGTTCTTTCACATATTTCCCCCACTAATTTTCTTCTCCTCATTCTAATTTATGAGTGGTACGGTTTACATTACTGCTAATAGAATATTTTAACTGTGGGATTTCCGTAGGGATATGTTAGAAGAATCACGATGCCAACCACTTGACATTGTTCGGGAAAAAAATTTGATGAATTAACAGTTGATATGTGCTGGTGTATGTATGATCTTTACGATAATTAGATTTATTTATTGCTTCAGTTGAAGAGTTATATCTTGTTTAAAGATGATCTCCAAATCAACTGTACCTTTTCTTGGGGTTAATGTTTCAGTCTAATGAGGAAGATCATTCTTCTACGGTTTGATTTACCTGTCAATTGCTGTGTTTGCCAGGCCTTCGACTTGGTACATATGGGACTGTACATCTCAAATGCAAGTTGTAAGGTAGATCTCAAAATTTTGATTATAAAGTAAGCCAATATTTTACTTTCAATCTTTCATAATAAGCAACAAAATAGAATAGTATCAAACAAAAACACAAGTTATAACTAAGTAAGCAATATTCACATAAATTATAAAGACCATAGGCTAGACTACCCAGACACTTCGTCTAGGATGCCGTATCCGTGTCTAGCACTTCCCTTATCTGTGTCCGTGTTGGACACTCTCTAGACACTTTTTGAATATGTATAAACATTTATTCAGATGTTTACTCAATATATAACACATGTTTTAGGTCGTGATACACTTCTTAAACATAATCATACACTTAACCTCAAATTTGTGCAACTCATTGGACTCCAGACATGTTCGATTTAGCACATGCCTAGTTCATAAATATGATTTTAAAGGGTCGAATGGATATCTAGTTAAGAAACGAGCGGTTTTTCAATTTCTCGAACCCTAAAATAAATTTATGATTATAAACGATTTACTAATTATTAGTAAAGAAGTTATTTTTATCATTTTAATTTTTATAATTTTCATAATTTTTTGTATTTATAATTTATGTAATTTCAAATGATTAGTAAATAATAATATGATTTTTAATTAAAATTTTGTTTAATTTTTAGTTATGTATTATTAAAAATTTAAAGAAATAAAAAATTTAAAAAAATCGGGCCAGCCCGGAGCCCGGCCCGCTCAGGCCCGGGTCGGCCCATTTGGACATCTCTACCTGTACCTCAGGAGTCGAAAGATAACAATTATCTCGAACCCTTCACCAATCGAGTACTCTCGCATTAACTGCCCCGACAACATCATCATTACTCTAGCCCCCATAGTCTTTATGACTCATCGGACCCAGTTAGCACTAAGCACCTGCTGCCATTCTCACAATAAATGACCAGGTGACTCACCTCATTCAACAATCGACACATAACACATGTTTATCGACCCGGCTTCCTAGCTGGACTCGCCCCAGGTTACCTTCTTACCCCTCAAACCCACTATAAAAGGAGCGGCACTGCATCAGGTAATTTCCTCTGATTTTTTTATGTAATGGAGAACTAACTCTATTTTTTCCACTCAAGATTAATTACTGACTTGATCGTTGGAAGAACACCCGGAAAACCCAACTCCGCCATCTTACGAGTTTATTCATGTGCAGGGAAGAACAACGAGCTCCAGAACCACTCATCATAAGGAGTTAGAGGACTCTAATCATTCCACAAATCATCACACAAATTCCCTATTTGATAACTGACATCAACATCAAGTTTTCAAAGCCCCATTATCTCATCAAAGCAGACCCTTTTATCGCTGATTGGTGAGTGCCACACAGTTTTCAAATTTCAGCTGACTGGTGATGTTATTGTTTGATCAGTGCTTTAAATGCCAGTTTTAGAATTTGAAAACTTGGCACCCAAGATTTGACCACCCAAGATTTGACCTGAAGCTCCGTATTCAATTGAAATAAGGCAAGATAGGTGCCAAAAGTGTGAGGTTAGGTTTTGGGCGTGTGACGTGGATGCGCAAAATTAAGGCTTTTCGTCTTCTCTTATTTGTTTTTCGTCGTGGAGTATGTCCAGCTCAAAGTGAAATTCTACATAAAACCCCATCTTTTGGTCCATTATGATATAACGCCACGAAGTTAATGTCACATAACCCTCCTAATTTTTTGGCATGTCGTGTTTACAGGTTTTGCAGCATACCCCCTAACGGTGTAACGGGGTTTATTGATGTAACGCCCTGCCCCGGAATCCCGGAATCCCGGAATCGGTACGGTATTAGATCTGATGGACTGGCCTCACAAATCACCACATGTTTTTTCAGGACGTTTTGTCCTCACTCACGCTCCCTGGAAAACTTCCCAGGGATTACCCATCTGTGGAAGAATCAGAAAAACCAGATTTTCTGGCATAAGTCGACTTATGGTAAGTCGACTTGCCAGTGTGCACGAGTCGACTTACGATCTGTGCTGGAATTGTGAATTTTCGCTCTGCCAAGTCGACTTATAAAACCTGATAAGTCGACTTATAAAGTGTTCTCCAGTTGCTGTTTTTTCTCTGCCAAGTCGACTTACGCACTCTGTTAAGTCGACTTACGACAGGTATTTTGCATATTCAGGTTTCCTGTTTGCACTCTGATTGGGGTTTTATTTTGGTATAAAAAGGGAAACGATTTGTGAGGGTTTTACATTAGAGATTGAGGAATCTTTTGAGCATTGTGAGAGGGAGATATTGTGAGCAAGGTGAGATCTTTGGTTGAGGGTTAGTTTGAGAGAATTTGTGTGATTGTAACCCTTTGTACTCTCATTGATTTAGTGAAATCTCCCCATCCTCTCCCTGTGGACGTAGGCAAGTTGTCGAACCACGTATATCTCTGTGTTTGGATTGATTTGGCGTTATTGGTTTGATTTGTGTAAGAGTTCAACATTTCTTCTACTCGTGATCACAGGTTCGTTGTGAGTTCGTGCAAGGCTTCCGCATAGGCGCACGACACCATCCTAGAATTTCTCTAGGAAACTTAACTTTGGAGTTTCTAAGAGTTGGGTTCCCGAAAAGAAGATGCATCTTGGTGGCATGAGTATTCCAATCAAATCTATCAAATACTAATCACATCACCCTCTCAAGGGTTAGAGTATTACAATTGAAACTTCAAGAAAATAACGTTGAAAGGGGGTTAGTGGCATTTTTAAAACTCAGGGTGTTGTCTCATAATGCACCAAATGTAGGGGGTTTATGTGAAATTTGCCCTTCTTTACGTATAACTTATATATATCTCTTGCGGATACAAGGGCCTAAGCTTGATCTTCTCTCATTCTTGCCGCCGATGGACTTTAAATCCAGTCTCCCAAAAAGATATCTATGGTTCCCATTTCTTATTATTAACACCACCATCCTTCTTTCTCTGTCCACAACTTCATCAGCAGGCAACACAAGTGATTACCTTGCTCTTGTGTCCTTCAAATCTCTCATATCTGATGATCCCCTCGGAGCCTTAGCATCCTGGAACAGCACCAATCCCAATTTCTGCCAGTGGCAAGGCGTCATCTGCAACGATACCGATCACCCGCAAAGAGTAAGCGGATTAGATCTCAACTCTCTAAATCTCACCGGCTCAATACCACCCGCCATATCCAATCTCACATTCCTCACAAATCTTGACCTCTCTGCCAACAATTTCCAAGGGCTCATACCACAGGAGCTCGGTCGCCTGCTCCAGCTCCAGTATCTCAATCTGAGCTTCAATTCCCTTGGCGGCGAAGTTCCTGCTAGCTTAAGTAACTGCTCGCATCTCCGAAGAGTCGTTTTATACACTAATATGTTGGTTGGCATGATCCCGGAAGGGCTCGGTTCGCTTTCAAATCTCTTGTCAGTTAATCTCGGTGAAAATAGTCTCTCTGGGCCAATACCGGCGTCTTTTGGCAACATCTCTTCCCTAACTGACATGCTCCTCTATAATGCTGGCGTGGAGGGAAGGATTCCTGACAGTCTTGGGAAACTCAAGAAGCTCAAAATCTTTCAGGTGTCGATGAACAATTTATCAGGTGAAATCCCTTCCTCCATTTACAATCTCTCGTCACTTCAGTACTTTGTGGCAGGAAATAACAATTTGGTTGGCACTCTTCCGCGGGGCATGTTCGATGCTCTTCCAAATCTTCAGATGGTCCTTCTTTTCGATAACCGTTTTAACGGGCCTATTCCGATTTCGCTCCCTAACGCATCCAAACTGGTAGAGCTTGATTTTAAAGAGAACAGCTTTACGGGTCCGATTCCTTCGAATCTAGGAAATCTGAGGAATCTGTATTGGATGAATCTAAATGCTAATTGGCTTGAGGCTAGTCAGGCTAATGGCTGGGACTTTCTTACTTCTCTAACCAATTGCACACGTTTGGGGACATTAGGACTTAGCAACAATAGGCTCGGTGGCATACTTCCGAGCTCTATTGCGAATCTTTCATCGCATATGGACATATTATCAATAGGAGAGAATCAGATTGCTGGAAGTATTCCTGACGGAATTGGAAACCTTGCCAATTTAAGCGCGCTTCTTCTTCATGGGAACAAGTTGACAGGTGTCATTCCTTCTGAACTTGGTAGCCTTCGAAAGTTGTATGCATTGAGGTTATCAGGTAATAGTTTCAGCGGGCAAATTCCGTCTTCTTTTGGTAATCTCACCCAACTCGACCAGTTAGACCTGAGAGCTAGTGGAATTGAAGGAAGTATTCCAGTTACTTTTGGCAATTGCAGGAGTTTGATTGCATTGGATCTTTCTGAAAATAAACTGAATGGTTTCATCCCGAAAGAGCTTTTTAGCATTGTATCTTTATCTGAGTTACTGAATATATCACATAATTTCTTATCTGGTACTTTGCCCTTTGAAGTGAGTAAGATGACTCATCTATCTGCATTTGATGTTTCGAATAATCGTCTGTCAGGTGAAATTCCTAGCAGTCTTGGTGATTGTGAGAGTTTGGAATTCCTTTACATGCAAAACAACTTGTTTGACGGAACCATTTCTCAATCCATGAGCAGATTGGAAGGCCTCAGAGAGCTAGACCTTTCAAGCAATAACTTGTCAGGATCCATTCCTGGATTTCTAGGGAGATCTTCTCTAGTGTATCTTAATCTTTCCTTGAATAATTTTGAGGGTGAGGTTCCAAAAGAGGGCATATTTCTGAACGCAAGTGAAGTTTCAGTTATCGGCAATAACAAGCTTTGTGGGGGTGTCCCCCAACTGCATTTGCCTAGATGTTCTACTCAATCTTCGAGTAAACATAGCTTGTCGAAAACTCTTATAATTATCATCTCAGTTTTCGGTCTAGTTCTATTCTTGATCGTGTTACTGATTGTCTTTGTTATTCTTCACCGGAAGAAGGTTTCAAGACTGAAATACTCCTCAAATTCCTTAAAAGATTCGCAATTTATGAAAATTACCTATGCAGAATTAGCCAGAGCTACTAATCAATTCTCTTCTTCCAATTTAATCGGTGCTGGAAGCTTTGGTTCTGTGTACAAGGGAATTCTCAACGAGGGTATCGTGGCAGTGAAAGTATTGAACCTTAAGGAGAGAGGAGCATCAAAGAGTTTCATTGCTGAATGCCAGGCCTTAGGTAACATCAGACATCGTAATCTGGTAAGGATCTTGACTACTTGCTCGACAGTGGATTCTCAAGGTAATGATTTCAAATCTCTCATTCTTGAGTTTATGTCGAATGGGAGTCTAGAAGATTGGTTACATCCTGAGGTACTTGAACAAAGGAACTTGAGCCTTCTTGAGAGGTTGAATATTGCTATTGATGTGGCTTTTGCTTTGGAGTATCTTCATCATCATGCTCATAAGCCTATCGTACATTGTGATCTTAAACCTAGCAATGTTCTATTGGACGAGGATATGTGTGCCCATGTGAGTGATTTTGGCTTAGCAAGGTTTCTCAGTGATAAAGCTGCTGAGTCTGATGAATATCAAACTCTCTCTGCCGGAGTAAGAGGAACGATTGGGTACATAGCACCAGGTGAGTGTTCTTCAAATGTTGTTTTCATCTATTTTATATGTTCTTACTTTGTGGAAATTTTTTGAGAATATTCTTGGTTTAGTCTTAGTCGTCGTCAGCTTGATGGAGATATAGACATCAGGAATGGAAATTGATATGCTGGAACATGAAACCACGTTATATATGTTTTCAAATTCTGCATTGCTCCCACTGTACTAAGCATCAGTCAGTATTTTATTTTTAATACTTGGGATCCCTCATGATGTTGAGTTAAAGAGGCTATAGATTATCAAATCAAACACAGTAGCAGCTAGCTAACTTGCAAAGTGTTTCTGTAGTATTATATGTCTATATCCACAAAATACCTGTGGATTTGAATAGTATTAAGTTTAACGATGCGACTATGTGCTAGCAATCTTTGTAGTGAACAAGAAGCAAGATTTCCAAAAAAGAGTATAATCAAGATGAAATGTTGAAATGGATGAGTCACAATAAGAAATCAAAGGACGAAAAATGAGCAGTCATAAAAAGCTGAAGCTTAAGATAATTTCAATCAAGGATAGCATTAGGGGAAATTACTTAAAATGATTTGGAGATGTAGCGTCTAAAATTATTAAATCCATAAGTGATAAGGCCCACTTTTTGAAAGAGTGGCTAGCTCAGACAATAGATCAAAGTGAACACGGATTGAGGCAGTACCGAAAGATTTTGGAGAAAGAGGAGAGCCTAATCCAAAATTTTGGAACAATGGATTCATTGTTGATGTTAGCTCTTTCGGTCAATTACTTTCCTGAGGGACTGACCTCCGCTGGTAGCTTAATTCAGCCAAAACACATGACTTGGAATCAAAACTCTAAAATCCAGCATAGTTTTTTTCCTCAAAATCTTCCCTTATGACACGGATTGTTTTTGCATACGAGATTCCAAGATAACTTGCAAACTCTAATATAATAAGAAAATATAAGTTTAGAATAATTAACAAAACTATTCATGGAAAGCCTGAAAATTCTTCTTCTCTGTCTATAGCATAGTAGCAAAATTTTCCTGCGTGTAGATATGAGAGTTTGTATCTAATTACTTCAAATTGAATTACTTTATACTCATTTGATATATGAATAATGAATTACAGAATACGGAATGGGAACTCAGATATCTACTTGTGGTGATGTCTTCAGTTACGGGGTCCTTCTGCTAGAGATATTTACTGGAAAGCGACCTACTGATGCGATCTTCAAAGATGGTGTAGGACTTCACAAGTTCGTAGAAATGGCTTTTCCTGATCGATTATCGGAAGTCTTAGACCCATACATTTTATCACAAGCGAGCAAAAACGAGGCTAAAAGCTCTTCGATGGAGTATCACTGCTTGGTTTCAGTGCTTAAGGTTGGTCTGTCATGCTCAGAAGAAGATCCAAGAGCTCGAATGGACATGAGAAGCATCACCAGGGAACTGGTCGCAATTAGAGATTTGCTTCTTTGAATGAATTGCTTTACAACTTAGTTTTCCCAACGATTGCATGATACCAGCGAGTAACTTGTATGTATTGATATGATAATCACATGTATATTCTCCTTCTTATAGACGCAATGTACAGAAATAGAGAAAGAGGAAAAAATAAAAATAAAAATAAAAATACAATGGTTCACAACTTGAAATACAGCTGTTAAAAGAAGATTCAAGGGCATGTACATGAGAACTGTCGCCAGATAAATGGTTGCTGTTAGAGATTTGCTTCTTATCTTAGATTTTTGTTAATTTGGTTTGTACTCTATGAGCATGTATACGGTGATACTGTACATTATGGTAGCAAGTACGTAGTTTGTTGAATGTAAATATGAAGACTGCTAAAGGAATGTAAAAAATGTTTTCTGCATTTAAATAGGGTTTTAACATCAAAACCATATTAACTTTTACCAAAATTGATGAATACTTTTGTTTTCTTTTTTATGAATGTCACCTTTACTTGCTAACATGCTTTTTAATGTCACACCTTTTTCTGTTTTTAGCAAAAAGACTATGTGCATGTCCCGACTATTATACCATCCAACTTCCTCACATGTTTTACATGTGATACCCTATTAGCTCAAGGCCTATTAGCTCACCCCACCAAACCCAGGTAAAAGAAGGCCTATTAGCTCACCCCACCAAACCCAGGTAAAAGAAGGCACATGAATCTCATGTGCTCTTTTCTTCTTCTTCCCTAAACCCCATCTCATATCCGACATTCAAACGTGCCCTAAATCATTACTCTAGATGTTTGTTCCCTAAACCCTCTCTCCTCCTCCCCTTCTTCCCTAAACCCCGTCTTCATTCTTGCTTACTTTTCCCTAGTGTTTCTAGCGTTTTTGTTTCAATTATCGATGACTACTGAATATTCAACAGGTTCTCCTTCATATTCTCATGGAAGATCCATAGACGTCTTGTATAAATGTAAATTGATGGCTTCAATACTAACTTCAAAGATTGAAGCTAACCTAGGGAGATGATTTTTCACTCGTCATTTTCCAAGTCCTTCAATTTGTGATAAAAAATATAATTTTTTATGTGATATGATGGTGAAATTGTTGGGAGGCCAAGGGATGGTGAAATTGTTGGGAGGTTAAGGGAAATGATGAATAGACTAATTGCTAAGAAGAAGAAAATAAAGGAAGAGCTTCTAGAGATGAGCAAGAGGATAGAAGAGGATCTAAAGGAGCTTCCAAATGAAAATAATCAACTGAAAATTGAAAAGCTTTCAATCAAGAAGGAGATGCAAGAGATTAGTAGGAGAAATTCAAACTGCTTTTTTACATCCATTATAATTATTGTAATTGTGTTGCTTATGTTTGCGATTGGTGATAAACTGTAGAGTGTATTCTATGTATTGTCATGAAAATACAACTTTGAAAAAAAAAGAAAAAAAGAAAAAAAGAAAGGGAAATTAAACTGAATTCATTGTTGTGCTTGATGTTTTATGTCACCATATCATGTGTTTATGCCATTATCTAGAGAGAAACATATACAGAGTATGCAACTGATGGGAGATATGAGCACATAAACTCATAGTTAGTAGAAGATGAATACATACACTTGCAGATGATCATAAATTTACTCGTAGATAGAGGAAAAGTAAACATGCACATAAACTTAATGTTTCAACAAATACCACATTTACTTTTATATTTGCTATTGATACCAACCTTAAATATTTGAATTGATACAGATACCACCTTAACTTAAGGCAATTTTGATATGAACCACTTATTATTGTTAAGAAAGTCACAATTACCACCAAAATTTTGAAATATATACCAATCATAAAGACACATGAATCATTATTTATGGAAAATATAGCTCATATCACAAACCTGCCATAGGCAATAGGGTTATATACATCATTGTGAAGAAAATCATAAACAAACTACAGAATCTATACAAGCAACCTAAACATTTAACTATTTATATAGATACCACCTTAAATGTTAATAATGAATACATATTCCACCTTTTAAGTTCATGTATATCACAGATACAACCTACACTTTACAAAATATTACTTAAACTTTACACATGCTATCGTAAGTTTCCAAGATCATTGAGATAACCAAAATTTTCCAAAAAAAGGAAAAAAAAAAGAAAAGAAATCAAGGTTTTCATGCAGGCTTTTCTGCCCCCCCCCCCCCTTGTTGCATTTGTTGTGCTGCCTCCCTCACTTTTGCCACAGAAATGCAGACATTAACCCTACTTCTGACTCTGTTCAAATGCTCATTTGGTGTTCCTTCTACTAGAGTTGGTGAGTGACATGGTGTGTAGTCTTGTGTGGGTGAAAACGCTTGTGAGAGATTGGTGGTTGTCATGAAGGCAATCTGCAATTAAAACAAGAAGAAAAATATAATGTATCATCAAGATAGAGGCATATTAGGTACACGACTATTTATTCACCTCACCACTTTCATGAGGAGCTCCTATGTTGGATTGTTGTGGCTTCTCATGGCTAGTACCCTATACAATGAAGATAGAGACCTATTGTTGTCAAATTTAAGTTTTGAATAACAATTGGTTGAAAATACACAAAAATTAAATACATGTGAGATGTCATTAAGATAGAGGCCTATTAGATAGATGACAATATTTACTCACTTGATCACTTTCATGAGGAGCTCCTGTATTGGATTGTTGTGGCCTCTCTTGGCTAGTACCCTATATCATGAAGATAGATACATGTTGTTGTCAAATTCAAGTTTAAAAAATTGATTGAAAATACACAAAAATTAAATACATACTCCTTGATTTAACTTTTTTGTCCTACCCCCTTTCTTAGGTGGAGGTTTAGCTTAGGTTGAAGTTTTGGAAGTCTTCTTGTTGTGTCCCTTTGTTCACAATTCCTACATCTACTATGTAATTTTTTCCTTTTTCACCCTTTAGCTGGATGCAGCTTGCTCTCCAATCTCTCTTCTTCTTCTTTTCTTTGGCCTCTCTAGCATAATTCTTGTTTGAGGAGGGTGTGGTTTAGGATATACTGTCTTAGGCCATTGCTTCATGCCAGGGAGAGGTGAGATATTCATGTCATAAACTAGAATATAGGTTCTCTTTGTATATGCCTCATGCAAAAAATCTTCAACAGGCATTCCAATTTTAACCAGAGCTACAACTCCATGTATTCGAGGTAACCCACTGAGTTGCCATTTGTTACATTCACATATTTTTGTCCCCAAATCCACCATGTAGGTATCATCTTTTTTATATTTCACTTCAAATTTGTCATTTCCTACTAAGTCAGTCTTACAGTGTCTTACCTCATGCTTGAGAAATTTAATTTTTTTTAAATGCCTTTAGCACTAGAAGCCACTCCATCTTAGAAATGTTCTCTTGTTTGAGAATGAACCTCTTCATAAGAATCCTCCTAATAAACTCCATGCATGTGAGAATAGGCTTGTCCCTTGCTTGAAGAATCATTTTGTTGAATGACTCACACATATTATTCAATAAGTAATCTGGCTTGGTGCTTTCCTTGAATGCATGCAAGCTCCAATGTGAAAGACCTTCAGCCATAAGATAGTTGTAAGCACCATCATCTATGTACTTGATAATTTTCATTGCCTCATAAAAATCAATTTTTGTATAAGCACTACAAGCTCTCCACACATAGCATCTTTGAAAGACTTCCCGGTAAATTCTTGTTTAAAATTGGCATATATATGCCTACAATAAAATCTAACCTCAGCAGTAGGTACAACTATCCTCATAGCTTCAATTAAGCCTTACACAAGCAATAGAAGCTTGAATGTATTAGCATAAGGTTGGAAAATATGCAAATATGACACACATAAAGTTACAAATACATTATACAGTTTCTATGGTTAACACATTAACTTCTCATAACATATACAAATAACAGATTAACTTCTTATAACATATACAGATAACACCTTACTTCGTAATTTGTGTCATAAATAACACCTTATTGTTCCCAGTTTATATATTTACCACCTTATTCATTTTCTATCCAATACGTGTAATCCATTATACAAATTATAAGTACTTAGTTACATATAACTGTAAATAAATGATTTAATAGAAATGAAGTAAAAAAATAAGCAAATTAGAGAATTAGAAAGATCACCTTCTGCCTATCTCACATGAAAGCCCATCCATGTTGCTCCACCAGACCCAAATCAACAATTAGTTGATCAATAAATCAACACCAAGTTTCTTCATTCTCCACTTCAGCAACTACATAGACAATATGATAGATATTGCCATTGCCATCCTTTCCTATAGCACTAAAGATTTGCCCTGTAAAACCACCTTTCAGATGGCATCCATCAAGGCCAATAAGTAGCCTACAACCTTTCTTGAACCCTTCTTTACATGAAACCAAACATACATATAGTCTTTGGAAAACTGGTGATGGGTTCCTATTGATATCATCTACTCTAACCAAAGCTGTGGTCCCTAGGTTTGTCCTCTCAATTTCAGCTGCATAGTCCCATACTCTTTTGTATTGAACACTTGTGTTGATGTACTAGTGATCACACAATCAATATGTATCCATATTTGGATAAGTTTATTGAGGGTTGATGAGAGGTCACTTTCTTCCCCAACTTTATATCTGGTTTTTAAATTGGGAATCTGAGAAATCTACACATGTAGAAATTCGTGAGAGGATGAGGCTTGGTTCCCCCGTTGCACCTCCGACAATCAAGTTAGCTGATGAATTTGAGTGTGGTAAATAAAAACTATGAGCGTTCTTGTGTGTGTATAGTATGATTTGCAATTTTATAGAATTTGACTTAGAATCAGATTCTTCTCCAATAATACATGTATTTATACTTGGTATAAGGGTAGATTGGTCACTTCGGCCGATTGTAGGAAGACGGTGGCAAAGTGTGGGTTGGAAACTACGTTAGCACTTGCTTTACAGGTGTCGGCAAGAGAGTGGGGGAAGGACCACTTCAGCATTAAACGAGAAGTGAGCGGTGGCAGGACGGTGGCCCACGTGGTCCGATGAGTCATGAAGACTATCGAGGCTAAAGGCATGATGCGCCTGCCATTCATTAAATACGATGTTGACACGTTGCCAGTGAGGATAGGCTCGAGGAAGAGGTTATTCTCTAGCTTTGTTGAAAAGTAATTCCTTTCGAGTCGTCTGGCAAACGGTCGAGTGGGCTCATGGTGAGTTGTCTGTGACAAAAAGGGGTGACAAGTATCACCTTTCGAGTCAACATGAGAGGGTGTCGACACGACAGGTCGGTTGAGTTGTTGTCCCTACAAGTCTCTGACCGCCAAGTTGATTGGGCGAATCATGCAAAAGTACACATCCGTAGCTTGGCACTGAATTGCACTTAGGCGAATGGGAAAACCATAACAACTTGCAACATCATAATGTTGGACCCTAGGGGGGTGATTAGAGTCTAGAGGCAATAATAGTGCAATAAAAATTATGACAAGCAATACACTACAAAAAGAAAAGCAAGAGTAAAAGAGATAAGGTTAGAAATTGTTATCCAAGTGATGCACGATGTGTTCACGAGGTTCGGTCTGCTGACCTACGTCCCCGCTTCCCACTCTCGAGGAGAATCTACTACATAACCCGGTTTGGAAGCTAGAACTTTTTCTACACAATGATCTCCATGAGATCTCACAACCACACAATTAATCTCCACGAGATCACACTCACAACAGTATCAATCGCAGGAAAAAGTCTCTCTTTACAGTAGTCCTATGGCAAGAAGAGAGATTGCACTTGAAGCTTAAGATGTGAAAACAAAATAGTGAATGATAGGATGAAAGTTGAAGCTCTTTGAAAACAATAAACTTGAAAACAAGAGTTTTGCAATTAAATGAAAGTTGAAGCTCTTTGAAAACAATAAACTTGAAAACAAGAGTTTTGCAATTAAGGCTTAAGTCTGAAGTAGTTGGGGTGTTGGGTATTTATGAGGAAAGAAAACAGCAGCCAAAGCCCCAAAGAATCAGACAAAATCCCCCCAAAAATAGGATTTCTGAAACTATACAAAAATAGCCGTTACAGTGTTATGAGTCGACTCAATATTGTTCATGAGTCCACTCATAAGTAGTCGTTACAGGCTAAAAATCAACTTATGGGTCGACTCATGAAATTCATGAGTCGACTCATCATGCATGGGTCGACTCATGAAGTCATGAGTCAACTCAGCAGAAACAAAATATATTTTCCAGCACAGTTTATGAGTAGACTTATGATAGGCATAAGTCGACTCAACCAGATAGGTCAACTCATGATGTTGTGAGTCGACTCATCAGAAATAATTGAAAACTACGCAACAATTTGTGAGTCGACTCATCACTGTTCATGAGTCGACTCATAAACATGCACACAGAAAATATCAACTTTGAGCCTTGTTAAAAATTATCAAATAAATTCAGAAAAATATAAAACTTTAAGAATAGTTTATAAACATTTTGACAAACTTGTTTGAAAAGAAATTTTGCAAAAATGTCCTCGTATTTGTGAAAGACATCATTTTAACACACGTACCAAAATATGAGTTTTAAAAAATATATAAGTGTGTGTGCGATATCCCAAATAGCTTCAAATGAAATCTACAATTACTTGCCTACATTTAAGTACTAGAGAGAAAATAAAATAGCAAATATCTCTCACATAAAAATACATTTCTTGAGTTTTTGATATTGCTTTAGAGTTGATGAAGCTTCTTATTGCATTAAGTGTTCTTGATAAACATTGCTTCATCACTTTGCCTCCACCTCCTTTAGACATTGACGTTGTAGCTCATATTCCATCCATCCAATCCTCCATAAATGGTACTAATGAGCTTGATATTCATATTAACTATAATATCACTTAATAAACAATTAGTACCGATAATGGTGGTTGTAAATCATCATCAAAACATAAGGGCTAACAATCTCCCCCTTTTTGATGATGATAACCAATCATTATATTTGAGAAAATAAATATAGCTTATAGATAGTAGCTCTCCCTATCTATGAGCTCCCCCTAACTAGGTGCACAAATGAGGAGATTTCTCTCTCCCTTTGTCACCATCAAAATAGGGTATATAAAATAGTAAACATGCAAAAAGACATATGAAGTTCAACTAACCAAGCAAATAGGCAAAACTTTTTACATAATGCATAAACCCAAACCATTTCTTATGCGACAAAAATCTTCTTTACTAAGAGGCTTGGTAAAGATGTCCGCTAATTAAGATTTAGTATCAATATAAACAAGGGATACATCTTGCCTCTCGAAATGATCACATAAGAAATGATGGCTCACATCAATGTGCTTGGTTCTAGAGTGCAAAACCGATTTTTTTGAAATGTTTATAGCACTAGTGTTATCACAAAATTTTTTTGTATTTTGAAAATACAAATCATAGTCAACTAAACTTTGTTTCATCCATAAAAGTTAGGCACAACATAGGCTGGCGGCAATGTATTCCGCTTCTGTAGTGGACAAGACAACACAATTTTGTTTCTTGGAGGCCCAAGAGACAAGAGAGTTACCTAAAAATTGATATGCATCACTCGTACTCTTGTGATCTACCTTACATCCGGAAAAGTCGGCATCACAAAAGCCATAAAGATCAAAAAAGGTGTTTTTTGGATAAAATAAACCAAGATCAATTATACCATTAACATATTTAATAATTCTTTTAACCGAAATCAAATGAGACATTTTAGGAGAAGCTTGAAAATGTGCACATGCACACACACTAAACATGTTATCGGGTCTACTAGCGATAATGTAAAGAAGACTACCTATCATACATCGGTAAGTTTTTGGTCTACGTCCTCACCACTATCATCCGCATCAAGCTTTATATTTGTACTCATGGGAGTTGGTGCATGTTTAGAGTTCTCCAATCTGAATTTCTTCACCAATTCTTTAGCATACTTGCTTTGAGAAACGAATATCCAATCCTTAGTTTGCTTGACTTGGAGCCCGAAAAAGAAAGTGAGTTCTCTCATCATGCTCATCTCAAAGTGATCTTGCATAACTTTAGAAAATTCTTTGCATAAACTTTCATTAGTGGTACCAAAAATGATATCATCAACATATATTTGAACTAAAAGAAAATCATTTTTCCCTTTTCTCACAAAAAGTGTATTATCAATTTTCCCTTTAGAAAAATTATTTTTAAGAAGAAAACTAGAGAGGCGGGCATACCAAGCTCTAGGAGCTTGTTTTAACCCATATAAAGCTTTTTGAACCCGGTAAACATGATTAAAAAATGAATGATCCATAAAACCGGGGGGTTGCTCAACATATACTTCCTCTTGTATAGAACAATTTAAAAAGGCACTTTTTACATCCATTTAAAATAATTTAAAATTTTTAAAACTTGCAAATGCTAAGAACATTCTAATGGATTCCAACCTTGCAACCGGTGCAAACGTTTTATCATAGTCTATGCCCTCCTCTTGATTGTATCTTTGGGTAACTAAATGAGTTTTATTCCTCGTGACTATGTCATGTTCATCAAGTTTGTTTCAAAAAACCCATTTAGTTCCAATAACATGAACATTATTAGGTCTAGGAACTAATTTCCAAACATTATTTCTTTGGAAATTGTTTAGTTCATCATGCATTGCTAAAACCCAAAACTCATCTTTTAAAGCATCATTTATCTTTTTAGGTTCTATTTGAGATAGGAAGAAAACATTACCACACTCACTCAAAGCTTTTGAGCGAGTTAGAACCCCTTGTGAAGGATTCCCTATTATTTGCTCCTTTGGATGATTTGGTGCAAATTTCTATGCTTTGGAGAGTTCTTCTTGCTCTTGAATGTTGTTACTTTCTCCATCCTTTTGTGCATCTATTGAGAGTGTTTCATTTAGTTGTAAAAGTTCCAATCCCCCCTTAACATCATCATCATCATCTTTCCTAGGTAAACCAACTTGTAAACCAATATTAGTTTCATCAAAAGTAACGTTTATAGATTTTTTAACAACAAGAGTTCGTTTGTTGAAGACCCTATAAGCCTTACTTCTAGGTGCATATCCTAAGAAAATGCCAATATCAATTTTTGAATCAAATTTATCATGATGATCTTTGGTGTTCAAGATAAAACATTTGCAACCAAAAATACGAAAGTATCCAATAAAGGGAGTTTTGCCATAAAATAGTTCATAAGGAGTTTTCTTAAGCTTTGGTCTAATCAAAACACGATTCAAAACATGGCAAGCCGTATTGACGACTTCCACCCAAAAATATTTTGGTAAATCAAAAGCATTAAGTATTGTTCATGCCATCTCTTGTATGGTATGATTTTTTCGTTCAACAACACCATTTTGTTGTGGTGTTCTTAGAGCGAAAAATACGTGAGTTATGCCACGATGCGCACAAAAATCCCTAAAAAATTATTTTAAAATTCACCACCATGATCACTTCTAATTTTAACAACTTTTAATTCTTTTTATTTTTAATTCTTTTGACAAAATATGAAAAATCTTTAAAACATTCATCTTTACTACCAAGAAATATTGTCCATGTAAAACGGGAGAAATCATCAATGATAATAAAAACATAGTATTTGCCTCCTAGTAAGGCAATACACATAGGACCAAAGAGATCAAGATGTAATAATTACAAGGGTTTAGAAGTTGATACCTCATTAATAGATTTGAAGGTAGACTTGGTTTGTTTACCTTTAGCATAATCTTCACAAATGGTATCTTTGATGAAATGTAAGTTTGATAACCCTTTTACAATATTCTTTTTGAATAACTTGGATATCAACTCCATGTTGGCGTGACCAAGCCTCCTATGCCAAATCCAAGGATTCTCATCGACCGTCGCAAGGCATTTAACATCTTGATCTACTATCTCATTCATTTCAAAAATATATACATTAGATTTTCTATTAGCAATAAAAATGATTTTTTTCATTTAAGCTAACAATGCATTTGTCCGGTTTAAAAGAAATATCAAGTCCTTTGTCACTTAATTGACTAATACTAAGAAGGTTATGATTTAAGCCTCTAACCAAATAAACATCCTCTATTACGAGAGAATGTGTCTTACCAATGCATCCAATACCTATAATTTTACCTTTCTCACCGCCACCGAAGGAGACGTTATCTCATTCAATCCTTGATAGGGTTGCGAATAGCTCTTTGTTGCCCGTCATATGATGTGAGCAACCGCTATCAAGGTTCAATCCTTGATAGGGTTGCGAATAGCTCTTTGTTGCCCGTCATATGATGTGAGCAACCGCTATCAAGGTACCACATCTCTCTACGTCGTTTGTTGCCCGTCATATGATGTGAGCAACCGCTATCAAGGTACCACATCTCTCTACGTCGTGTTTGTGATATTCTCTACATAAGATAAAGACGTTGAAGCTTTAGGTACCCAAATCTTAGGTCCTTGGGTGTTAGTATTCTTTGTGCCTTTGGGTACCCATATCATTCCATAATAATCATTGTTATTTTTAATCCTATAATGAGTGGAGATATAACCATGTTTCATGCAATATATGCACATAAATTTTTTCTTGTGTTTGGAAGCATAAGATCTATAAGACCTATTTCTTTCAAAGCGATGATGACAAGAATATGCATGAGTAGGTTTAATTCTACCAATTTTAATTTTAAGCCTTTCAATTTTAGATCTCAATTGTTTGTTTTCAAAATCGAGATCCCATAACAATTTATCTTTTAGAGCAAGTGAGGATTGTAGTTGATCATGTTTGGAATCACAAGAAGTATGCAATTTTTTAAAGGAAGAGTATTCTTTTGTCATTCTTTTAAATTCAATGTTTAACTCTTCTAATGTGGTTGCTAGATCATATTGCATATAAAAAGATTCACTTTCGGTATCGGATATTACCTCCTTTTCATAAGCCATAAAGAAAATATTGCGATCGTGAATAGCAATCTTTTCTCCTTCTTAATTGCTATCCGAATTTCTTGGTTCGGATTCCTCCCATCCGACATACATGGCTTTCTTCTTCTTGTATTTCAAATATTTCTCCTTGAGCTTAGGGCAGTCTTCGGCAATATGACCCGGTTCGTTGCATTCAAAACATTTTCCTACACGTGAAGAAAGTTTATTGTTAGATCAGGGATTAAACTTCTTATTTATTTTTATGAGTCTTGATATTCTTCTAGAGAGGTGAGCCACTTCTCTAGAAAAATCAACTTCACTATCCGAAGATGATGAGTTATCACTTGCTCTTTTAAGAGCTATGGTCTTTATTTTTTGGGATGGCTCCTCAATTTCCCGTGGGGGCACTTCCTCTTTCTCCTTCCCTTTAAGCTTCTTCTCATGAACTTTAAGCTTACCGATGAGGCCATCGAGAGCTAGAGTAGTAAGATCGTGAGCTTCCTCTATGACCGTAGCTTTGGGCTCCCACGCCGCAGTCAATGAACGAAGAATCTTGTAGTTCATCTCTTGAATAGTCAATGTCTTCTCAAGACCATGCAATTCATTGATGATATTAGTGTAGGCATATAAAATTGCTTATAGGTCCCTTAGCTCAGTTCGGCACAAACCGACGAACCAACGAGGCGACGAGATCGACAAATCGCACGCGAACAACGGAATGAACCCACCCGCGTGCAGAATCAAGCTAATGAGTTGAGGAATCAACGAGTCATCCAACCGAGAGCGGACTCGGACGAATCACGATCGAATCAAAATCAGTTTCGGACTCGAACTCAGAAGCGGATTTACTGCCAAATCAGGAATCCGACTTACTGCCAAATCAGATCATCAAATCAGAGTCTCAAGTCAACCGAAACACGGACAAACGAGACAACGGAAAACGACTCGAAAAAGTCGGAAAACACCCCCCGCGGGGGCTCGGCCAAAGCCGAGCCACCCCAAGGTGGCTCGGCCTCAGCCGAGCCACCTTGAGGTGGCTCGGTGGCCGAGCCACCTCAAGGTGGCTCGGCCAAGGCCGAGGCACCCTGAGGTGGCTCGGCCGAGCCACCTCGGGGTGGCTCGGTGGCCGAGCCACCTTGGGGTGGCTCGGCCATGAGCCGAGCCACCCCAAGGTGGCTAGGCACAGTGTCGGCCACCCCGAGGTGGCCGACAGTGGCCAGAGGTGGCCGACAATTCCCTTTTTGCAGCCACTGTCCTGAGAGCCTATAAATAGGCCTAGAGATGTTCATTTTCAGGGGTCGAACTTTCAAGAGCCGAAACTCTGCCGGATTGAAGAGTGAACTCGGAGCTTGAAGACCAGAAGACTTGCACCATTCAGATCTGATCCTCGGCGACCATCCACGTCAGAAAAGGCAGGATCTCGAGAGGAAGAAAGAACAGATCTGAGATCTACACGAGACTACACTCCAGATCTAAGCTTGGTCTTAGATCTCGAGATCTGAGCGATTATTCCCTTGGTGGATTAATCCCTCCCGGCTATTATTCCCTTCGTGGAATAATACCCGCATACTCGTGTAGATCCGACCGGATCTAGATCGCGCGGTGGTCCACGGATTAACCCCGGCGCAGGCAAAGAACCCACCAAAGCGAGCGACCGCAAAACAGGAGCTCGTGATTTGTTCACAGAGGAGAGTTGTAATTTTTCTTTATTTTCTTTGATTTAGTTGTAACCGGATCTATAAAAGACCGGATCTTTGTAACCCAAGATGACAATCATATCAATGAAAAAGAAAACAGTTTTCCACGCGAACAATCTGGCGACCACAGTGGGAGCCGACGATCTCGCCAACGAGATCGATGCGTCGCAGCCGCGGATTGCAATCCCGGTCGTGGAGGAGGTCGAGTACGAGTTCGACCAAGCCAAGTTCGAGGAGTACGTGTCCTCGTCCGGCTCTATCTCCCCCCGCAAGTCCAAGAAGTTCTCCTCCGGGAGAAAAGCTCGTTGGTTTGAAGCTGCTCGGGAAGCCCACGAAGCTCTCAACCCAACTGACGCCGAAGTTGCGTCAAATGAAGTTCCACCGACCTCCAATCAGGTCAACCCAACTCCCGCCAACGCCTCTACTGTTCAGGGCGTTGTGACTCTCTCAAAGAGAGCCCGCCAGAGGCGTCGTCAACGCCTTGCGCGGCAATTCGCTAAGGCGATGGAGTCTACGGACGGATTCCGCTACCACGCGGAGTTGAAGAACAGAAGAGGCAAACAGCCTCAACCACCAATGAATGGCGACTCTTCCAAGCCGCCAAAGAAAGAATGGGTCCGCGTCAAACGGAACCGTTCGACACTCGAGGAGCGCATTCGCAAGCGCCGCGCGATGTCAGCGCAGGCACGGGCTCAAGCTCAGGAAGCCCGTAGAAAGCTGCAAAAGGAGGTGGAGAAGAAGCCACCACCAACACGACAAGTCTGGAAGCCTAAGTCTGAAGTGGCGACTCAGGCCAAAAAGCAACCAGTGCAGCCTTCTAAGGAAGGTCAAACTCCGGCGAGTCAACCAAAGTCGCCGTCAATCCCAATAACTTCTCCGGGAGATCATGCAGAGTCATCCCGCAAGAAGAAACCAATTTTGGAGCGCCTCGGTCCAATTCCTGACGTGAGAGGCAAAGCTCCAATTCACGAGCGTTTGGGCCCGATGAAGAAGCCCAGAACGACTCAACATACTGGGGGTCGCCATCACCTCCAGCATGACAAAGACCTCAAGGCAGCTGCGCGCACCAATTTGCGCATTGAAGTCCAAGATCACGCCGAAAATTCACGCCCAAAAAGGCATGTTTTGAGGCGGGTAACCTTTGAAAGCCCAAAGAAGGCAAGTCAACCTCAGATGGAAACATTATCATCTGATAATGATTGTGTTGTACCTGAGAAGGCGTGCCCGCACACGATAGGTTACTCTGACTGTCAAAATGACGAGTTGTACTATCGTGCTGGGGGTACGAATAGAACCAGGAAGAGGAGTCCCCGAGAACGGGAAATTCAATGTCCCTGTTCCAAACTCATTCGGGCGGTATTGTCGGAATGCAATTGCATTAAGGCGGTCCCCGAAAGAGTTTCAGTTTTTGAAAGACTTAATGCGGAAACGCCAAAACCAAGGCCTAGGCGCTTCCAACGAAGAAGAAGGGTGATTGAAGACGGAGAATTTCCGAGGGTCACCACCAACATGACGAGCAAAGGGACATCGGCACGAGAAGATTTCGAGTCGATTCTAAGAGCCTCCCGACCTAGAACCCGTCTGCAGTCCGGAACCATAGAGCGAGCAACCTATGGTAGGATTCGGACAAGACGCCCTTCAGAAGATGAAGAATCTGATGCCGGCTCCGCGGTGGCATCAGATAATACAGTATCCAGCGAGGGACAACCCCGCGAGGCACTTATGATAAGTGCGTAACCCGGTTAATCTGGAAGATGAGGACACAAATGCTCGTAATACCAATGATCCTCCCGTCAACGCAGGGGGTGGTAATGAGAATGCTGGCGAAAACACCGGCGAAAACCTGAAGATCAAGAACCTCGAGAGCAAAATCAACACATTGATCTCCGCTCAAGAGACGAAGAAAACAGGCATTCCTTGCCCATACCCGAGAGAATGAGAATCAATCCCATATCCGGCGAAGTTCAGTCTAATTAACTTCACGCCGTTTAATGGGATGGGTTCACCCACTCAGCATTTGATTTACTTCAAATCGCACTTGGGAGTCATCTCTGGTAATGAGCCTCTGATGGTGCGGTCATTCGTTGGCACTCTTCACGGAGCTGCCTTCGATTAGTATCGTCGCCTCAAGCCAGGAAGCATAAACAGTTGGGACGACATGGAGACGAAGTTCCTTACAAATTTCTTTGACGACGACACCGAGATCTCTATCGGATCGCTGCTCGATGAGAAGCAAAAAGACGGGGAGTTAGTCGACACCTTCGTCAAAAGGTTCCGGAATAAGGCGATGAACTGCCGGGACCCGATCACCAATGAATTCATCCTCCAGACATGCCACAACAACCTTTCGCTGGACGTGTTGGAAGCAATGGGCACAGCACCGTCCAAAACGTGGCAGGATCTGAAAATCCGGGGAGAGCAAGCTGAGCGATTCCTCAAGAGGAAGAAGGCGGAAAGAGGCCAACCGGCGACGAGTGTTCCAAAGCAAAACTTCGTCCCACGGGGGAAAGGTAAGGCACAAGCTAATGTAGTTGATGCTAATCAAACCTTTCAATTGCAACCACAGCAACAAGCACCCCAACAATCTCGAGGACAATGGCAACAACGGCCTCAGAAGCAGAAATCTGCGGAGCCGAGGTTTCCTAAAGTGTACTCCTTCAAGGATGATGAAGTTCCCGGCATCTTCAAATACCTGTTGGAGAACAACAAGATCCAGTTGCCGGCGATCGTGGATCAAGAAGGGGCCAGCAAAGTGACGGATCCAAAGTACTGCGCGTACCACAGAGCGGTCCACCACCCTACGAGATCATGCTACCACCTCAAGGACAAGATCCAGGCGTTAATCGACGTAGGAGTCATAACCCCGAAACCAGCCAAGAATGTGGGGGCCAACGCAGTGTCAATCAGTTTTGGGTCGGTGCCTACAACTTGGTTCGAGCCAAAACGCGTCACCAAAGTCGGGATGAAGACGGTGAATGACGATCCGCACGGACAGCGCCAAAAGGGACTTGTGCCGCACACAACCCCAAATGGCGAAATCCTTTGGGTTCATCCAGATCTGATTGGAGATGAACAATGGGCCGGTTCGTCATCCGGGAGGAAGTCTAAAGGAAAAGGGAAGTCTTGTTATGGAGTCTCTGCTATCCCAGGGGAAGATGACGAAAGAATCTCCACTTTCCTGCTCTCTGAAGAAGAACAAGAAGCTTTTGCGACACGGAGCGGAAATGAATACCACTACAATTATCCGCCACCTAGTGAGCAGGGGGTGAACAAGCGGGGACCAGCCAAAACTCTCACGGAGATGGGAGTGATTGCAAGTCCCACACCGGGTAAAGAAGCTCTACGACAACCGGTGAATAAACCAAAAGAGAAGAATCCCCAAGAGGTACAGAATCCGAAGCAGTCTCGTTTCAGTCGTCCAATTGGAAGAGACAAACCGGAAAGCTCGAAGACTCCGCATAGCTTCGACATTATGGCGCAATTAGCCAACATTCCTGCACGGATAACGCTGTATGAGTTGCTGCGATTATCCAAAGAAACCAGGGAGGCCCTACAAGAAGCTTTGGCCAATGCAGAGGTATTTCTGACTCAAGTCAAGCCGGTGCATGAACAGCCAGAACCGCTGAGTCAACAGTGCAACATAGCGACTAAGAACCTTCCCTGCATTACTTTCACCAAAGAAGATATGCAGACGAAGAATTCGAACCACGATCGGCCGTTATATTTCGTCGGATACATTGGCTCCAGCCAAGTCAACCGAATCCAAGTGGATCCGGGTTCTGCTGTGAGTATTATGCCGCTTCGATTGATGCATTTCCTCAGCATTCCAGTAAGCAAGTTGGCGTCCACAGGCACTGTTATTTATGGATTCAACACTAGTGGGTCAAGACCCTTGGGTAAGATCCGGGTGAAGTGCCAGATGGGAGATCTGAAGACAGAAGTCACGTGTTATGTGATCGATGCGGAGACTTCGTACAACTTACTATTGGGTCGGCCTTGGATCCATAGTAACGTGATAATTCCATCTACTCTCCATCAGTGTTTGAAGTATGTCGACACTGACAATGAGGTTAGGACGGTGGTCGCGGATAAGCAACCATTCAAGGGGTATGAGAATTATTTCACCGATTCTCTCCTTTATGGTAACGAATCCGATACTGAACCATCGGCCCAGGGCACAGACAGCGGAGAAGAAGCTGATTCTGAAGCCGGATTCGATTACAATGGCGGTTTTGTTTTAAATGACATTGTACCCTTTGTAATCAATCTTGACGATGAACAATCGTCAGATGCAGATTGTAACTGGCAACTTGCCGATATTGCAATAAAAGATGATTTAGAGTACTCCTTGTCTCTTGATGATGTGATAAAAGAGCTGTACGACAATCCTGAGTTGTATATGCCGATCCGCTGTCCTGAGAGCCTATAAATAGGCCTAGAGATGTTCATTTTCGGAGGTCGAACTTTCAAGAGCCGAAACTCTGCCGGATTGAAGAGTGAACTCGGAGCTTGAAGACCAGAAGACTTGCACCATTCAGATCTGATCCTCGGCGACCATCCACGTCAGAAAAGGCAGGATCTCGAGAGGAAGAAAGAACAGATCTGAGATCTACACGAGGCTACACTCCAGATCTAAGCTTGGTCTTAGATCTCGAGATCCGAGCGATTATTCCCTTGGTGGATTAATCCCTCCCGGCTATTATTCCCTTCGTGGAATAATACCCGCATACTCGTGTAGATCCGACCGGATCTAGATCGCGCGGTGGTCCACGGATTAACCCCGGCGCAAGCAAAGAACCCACCAAAGCGAGCGACCGCAAAACAGGAGCTCGTGATTTGTTCACAGAGGAGAGTTGTAATTTTTCTTTATTTTCTTTGATTTAGTTGTAACCGGATCTATAAAAGACCGGATCTCTTGTAAACTCAAAAAGTTGTAACTCAAGATGACAATTATCTCATTAATGAAGAAAGCTACGGTTTTTCCCGCGAACACCGGGTGTATCCAGAAATGGGCAGATCTAGAGAGACTATTCCTGGCGAGATTCTTTAAAGATGATACGAAAATCTCAGTCCTTTCTCTTCTTGCCACTAAGAAAAAGAAGGGAGAGCCTATCAAAGCCTTCGTCAAGAGGTTCCGAAGCGTAGCTCTTCGATGTCCGATAGGTATGACACAGTTTACTCTGGTGGAAACATGACAACACAACTTGCAAACCAACCTTCTAACCTAAATAGGAGTTGCAAAGTGCCGTTCTTGGAGACAGCTAGTCTCTTAAGGCAAACATGCTGAAGAAATCGTCGCTAGGATCAAAGCCAAAGAAGAAGGAAAGCAAAAGCAACCTGCGTAATGTGGTCCAAGTCATGTTTCCCAATCAAGGGAAAAGATACCTTGGCTACTGAAGCTAATACTCGGTCACCACCTGCTAAGCAGGGCAAGACATCGGGTCAGCCAAGAGCACTTAAGCGGTACTATTTCAAAGAGGATCATGTGATCACTTTATTTAAACTACTTCAGAAGAACGATAAGTTAAAACATCCTGAGGTCAAGAAACCCGAAGAGGTGGGAAAGGTGGATGATCCCAACTACTGCCTCTACCATAGAATGCTAGGACACCTAACGAAGAGATGCTACATCTTCAAAGATATCCTACAGGATTTAGTTGATGCATAAGTGCTCAAATTAAAGCCGGAATAGAAGACTGTGACCACTAACATGATATCGATCCAATTTGGGAATTTTCCACCTGTTACAGATTCAATCGGTGTTGTCTCTATCCCTAAGGGAAAGCTGCATCTGATAAAAACTGACCCGTATGGTCAGAAAGATAAAGGGTTTGTACCCCTTACTACTCCAAAAGGAGAGACAATGTTGGTCCATCCCGATTTACTTGATGACCAGCAGTGGACAAGTGTGTCAGAAAAGAAGAAGAGAAACAAGGCTAAATCTTCTAATATGATTAGCCCCTCTCTAAATGTAGATGATACTCACTTGATCCCTCTAACCAACTCGGAAAAGGAGAGGACTACTCTTGCGGCTGAGCAAGAAGTAAATCTTGGATCTAGCACCAGGTCAAGAATGACATACCTGAAAAAGTATGATCAAGCTGCTCAAGAAGCAGAGAAGCAGGCTGAAGAGACCGGGGGTACCATTCCCAAGGAGTTAGCCGATAAAGAGAAACAATAGGAGGTTTGCTATAACAAGAACCTTCTCCAACAAGAAGCTACGGGGTCAAGCACTCCCTTCCGTTTCAACGTCCTAGCACAACAAGCTAATATTCCTGACAGGATCACTCTTTATGAGCTTCTGAAGCTATCCAAGTCCACAAGGAGAGCTCTGATTGAAGCTTTAACAGATACAGAGAGCTTTATCACACAAGTCCCTATAGTCCCAAAAGCTATAGAAGAACCTTCTTGTGCATGATGCCTACAAGTTGTAAAAAGTCGGCCCTGCATATCGTTCACACAAGAAGATACGCAAATTAAGCACAAGCATGATAGACCCTTGTACTATACAGGGTATATCGGGTCTTCTAAGGTTAACTATGTCTAGGTCGACTTAGGATCCACACTGAGCATCATGCCGTATAGGGTCATGGAATTCTTAGGGATTCCTTTGCATCGGGTGAGCTCCACCCAGACTACTATCTTTGGCTTCAATGCTAACAGCACGCGATCCATGGGCAAAATCAAACTCAAGTGTCAGATTGGAGATCTCAAGTTAGAGGTGACTTGCTACATTATAGATGTGGACACGTCCTACAATCTATTGTTAGGACGGACTTGGATTCATGCGAATCACATTATTCCATCTACCCTCCATCAAGTGATGAAATATGCTAATGATGAGGGAGAGGTCAAAACCTTGATAGCCGAAAGGCAACCATTCAATGGTGTGGAGAACTACCACATTTACTCAGTCTTCTTGTTTGGAGGGAAAAATCAAAGAAGACAATTGAGAATTAAATTTGTTTTATTCTATCTAACAGACTAAAAAAAATAATCACAATTCTCTCGATATAATTTCTCTCAAACATACTTAAAAAAGAATTATAAATCTTCTTATATCGGTTTCCTGATTTACAAAAGAGAGAAGGATCGACGGAGATCTTTCTCTTTGTTTAACCTGGGCTCTTCTTAGTGTCGATGAAATGCCTCCCTCGAAACTCACGTCGAGTTTGCTTCTCATTGACGATCCGATGTTTCACCTCGCTAGATTGAAGTTGATAAAACTTGTGTGATAGGTTTGAAAATAACTCTTAACGAGTTTAAGTACTCTGTACGAGCTTAAACTCTGTAGAAGAGTTGATTTGAACTGAAATTCGGTTAATAAGCCAAGTGCCAAGACTCCAAGGAGTTCTATTGCTAAATAATGCTTCCAGATCGGATGATTGAGGAAGCCCTTTGCTGATCTCTAGATTCAAAAATGCTTAAAAGATCTAAAGATCCGAACTAAGATGATCTTTCAGCTATTTATAGGTGATTAGGGGGTGTAACTGCCCCTAAAATCGCTCTTTTGTGGGATTTATGGGATGTAACCACCTCTTAAATTACTCATGAGTAGAGTTGTGATTCCATCAAATCATGAGAAATAGTTTTAAAACCATTCAGCTCGTGTTTGAACAAGTCAAACGTAAGAATTGTGTTTTGGCATGAATTCTACGTTCAAACGCAGCATTTGAAAGCTCGAACACACCGTTTGGAAGCTGCGTTTGTAGCAACTTGGAAGCTGTGTTTGGCCGTGCTTGGAAGCTGCATTGGCAGCTTAGAAGTTGCGTTTGGTAGCGCTTGGAAGCTGCGTTGGCAGCTGAATTTGAGCTGCGTTTGTAATGTTTGGAGGCTGCGTTTGCGACCGAACATGAGCTGCATTGATAGCTAGATCTGAGCTGCGTTTGTAGCGTTTGGGGCTGAATGTGAGCTGCATTTGCAGCCAAGTTTGAGCTGTATTTACATTGCTTTGACTCTGGAACGAGGCCACTTGCATTTTGATTTGAAGAGACCGTCAATTTATAGTCTCTTTTGCTAGAGCTTTGAAGAGATCGTCATCTTGTAACCTTCGTCTTGGCTCCTTGAAAATATGAGAGTCATCAGATTGTAACTCCTGATATTAATTGTGAAGGCTGTTGAATTAGAACTTTCATCGGTTGTTTTTAAAGATTGTCAGATTGTAACCTTTATCGATCTACGTGAAAGTTTTTAAATTTTAACCTTATGGAAGCTATCAAATTGTAACTTTCATCATTGATATTTGATGGAGATTAGCTATCTATAGTAATTTTTAAACAGCTACAAAAACTCCTCCAAAGTATTTAAAAGTTCGCGGTTGACTGGGATGAATTTTCGAAATACTTTGGATCTCAACTCTGATCTTGGAGATGTTGACTCCTTAAAGGAGTTGTTCTCTACACCAGCTTTAAAAGCATCTTAGTTGAAGAGATTTGCCACACAGGACCTGAGCTTCAAAAAGAAATTATAGCGACGGTACAAGCTACTCACGAGCAGAAGCTCTCAAATGTCACGTCACGGCTCACATCCATTTAGCTGATAGGCCCGCAAACATTCATAGGACTTTTGGTAAACCCTCAGCCAATAACGGATTTGATAAGCCTTTACCGACTACCATTTGAGTCGGGCTAGCATGTGGATTGTCTAAGTCTGTTCCACATGTAACGTTATGCTAAAAGAATGAACTCTCTTAGCCTTAGTGCTATGATACCGAATACATAGACTTGGTCAATTTTATGGGAATGGACTACCCAGCAACGCGTGTTAGGCGTAGACTTATCTCTAATTAGGGATCGAGATAAAGTCCCCCAGATGTGGACTCTAGTGTCTTTTTCATGGTAAAAGATTAACCGGCAACACGTATTAGACGTAAACTTATCTCTAATTAGGGATCAAGATAAAGTCCCTCAGACGTGGATTCTGGTGTTTTTTCATGGTAAAAGACTAACTGGTAATGTGTGTTAGGCATATACTTATTTCTGATTAGGGATCGAGATAAAGTTCTCCAGACGTGGATTCTGGTGTTATTAATAACACCCTGCTACAATGTTGAATACGTAGGCTTTATCACTGTTTCTTCTTGTGTTATGTTTTTACTTGAAATACTGAAAGAAAGTTAGAAGTGTCAGAGGTATAGTATTAACTTGGCATGAATTTTCACTTAGAGTGAAATTCATAAATTTTCTTTATTATCACTAGGATAATTCTAAAAAATCTTTAATCCACTGGAGATTTTATAGTAATCTCTTGCTATTCTTGTTGAAAATGGATTAACAAGTTCATTGGGGGTTTGACTTTTAGACGTGTGATGTTAACCTAACAGTATTTTATGGGCTTATCTCTCTATTGAAGAGAGTTGATAAGTTGATTTGGTCGTCAAAAGTATGATGTTAACTTGACGGGTTTGTGGACCTATCACTCTATTGAAGAGAGTTGATAAGTTGATTGTCAGAAGTGTTTTGCTAACATGATGAAATTGTGGACCTATCGTTCTACTGAAGAGAGTCGATAAGGTGATTGTCAGAGGTGTTTTATTAATGTGACGTCATCAGAGGTATAATATTAACGTGATGAATGGATTGGTTGTCAGAGGTGTGATATTAACATGACAGAATTTTCTACGATCAGAGCAACTTTGAGGACTTATCATCCTATTGAAGAGGATTGATAAGTGGATTTTGTCAGAGGTGTAATATTATCATAACAAGAATGTGTTGCGATCAGAACAACTTTGAGGACTTATCGTTCTATTAGAGAGAGTTGATAATTTGATTGTCAGAGGTATGCTATTAATGTGACAGGAGTTTGTCACGATCGGAGCAACTTTGATGACCTATCGCTCTATTGGAGAGAGAGAGTCAATAAGTTGATTGTCAGAGGTGTTATATTAACGTGACAGGAGTTTGTACTTGTGATTTGAACAAGATTTTGAAGACTTAGCGTCTTGCTGGGGAAGATTGCGATTTGAGCAATTTTGCGGACCTATCATCCTATTGAAGAGGATTGATAAGTGGATTGTCTGAGGTGTAATGTTAACATGACAGGAATGTGTACTTGTGATTTGAACAAGATTTTGAAAACTTATCACTCTATCAAAGAGAGTCAATAAGTTGATTGTCAGAGGTATAATGTTAACGTGATAGGAATTTATTGCGATTGGAGCAACTTTTTGACTTATCATCCTATTGAAGAGGATTCATAAGTGGATTGTCAGAGGTGTAATATTAACATGATAGAAATGTGTACTTATGATTTAAACAAGATTTTGAAGACTTATCGCTCTATTGAAGAAAGTCGATTAGTTGATTGTTATAGGTATAATGTTAATGTGACAGGACTTTGTTACGATTGGAGCAACTTTTTAGATTTATCATCCTATTGAAGAGGATTGATAAGTGGATTGTCAGAGGTGTAATATTAACATGACAGGAATGTGTACTTGTGATATGAAGAAGATTTTGAAGACTTAGCGTCTTGCTGGGGAAGATTATGATTTGAGCAATTTTACGGATCTATCATCCTATTAAAAATGTTTGATAAGTGGATTATCAGAAGTGTAATATTAACATGATAGGAATTTATGGTTGGCAGAGGTATTCTAGACAATCAGAATTACTCATAATTCAGTGGACTACAAATAAACCGACCCCCAGTCTTGAACAAGTGCAGGGGAAAAAAAGGTAGACATGGCACATTTAGTGGGCCACTTGGCCACTATCTAACGAATTTGACTATCAGAGGTAACTGTTAATGTGATAGTTTTGGTGGACCCATCATCCTACTGTAGAGGATTAGTGGAGGAATTTTGGGGAAATGGACTATCAGAAGTATATTGTTAACTTGATAGTTTAGTGGACCCGCCATCCTATTGAAGAGGGTTGGTGGGGGAATTTGGGGGAAATGGACTATTAGAGGTATATTGTTAATTTGATAGTTTGATGGACCCACCATCCTATTGATAAGGATTGACTTCAGTGACCGTAGTATCTTCCCCTTCTGATTGAGAAGATTAGGCTTGGTCTCGTTGCGCATGTTGATTTTGCTTACTTTGTTCTTTAGCTTTGATCCTAGCAATTATTTTTTGAGCCTGTTCACCTTGAGAGATTAATTGTCTCTAAGAACGGCATTCTTCAACCCTTATTTGTGCTAGAAGATTAGTCTGTAAGTTGTATCAACAGATCTCCACTAAGGTAGACTGTGTCATACCTGTCGGGCATCGAAGTGCTATGCTTCGGAACCTCTTGACGAAGGCTTTGATGGGCTCCCTCTTCTTCTACTTAATGGAAAAAAGTGTATGGATGGAGACTTCTGTATCCTCTTCACAGAATCTTAACAGGAAGAGTCTCTCTAGATCCGCCCACTTTTGGATACATTCGGCAGGTAGTTTCCTAAACAATTCATAGGCAACTCCCTTGAGGGTGCCAATAAACAATATAGCCATTATGACGTCGTTGGATATTACATCCCTAGTCTGTAACTTGAAATGATATGTATATTGATTCGGTGATCCTGTGCCATCAAAAGTTTGTAGCATCGGAACCTCAAATTTTGGAGGATAAAGGACTGCATCCCATTTGGCAGGATAAGGCCTAGAAACTCCCTCGTCTTGGAGCTCGCTTTTATTAGCAATGGCATTGAGGTGGATTTTCAATTCTTCCAATTTGGCAGATTGGAGATTCTGCTCGTTCTCAGTCTCTCTTCCTTCATCAGAGGAAGATTCTAGGTTGTGAGCTTCTTGGTCAGAAGCAGCATCATCAACTATTTTTTCCCTTCCTTTTGCTTGTGTTGGGTCGGGATGAAGATGTTCTTCCTCTTCGAGAAGATTCTTGCCTTAGCAGCGAATCTGTCTTCTGAGATTTGACCCTGTCTGTGACAAATTGAGTCATCAGGATCCAGAGTTCACCGATGGCCTCTGTTTGGTGGAAAATTTGTAGTAAAAAGAAAAATTGAAAGAAATATATTTGATTTGTATTCTCTCAATCTCAATTATAATTTGGATTTTCGATTACAAAAGAGAGGAGAATTAATCTGAATTCTCCCATTTGTTTAATTCTGGGTTCTTCACGATGGCGATGGAGTGCCTCCCTCGAATGCTCGCATCGAGTTTGCTCTCTGTTAACGATCAAACATCTTGATTCACTGGAACGATATCTTTTCCTCACGATTTGACGCTATGGAGAACTTGCGTGGTAAGTTTGAAACTCTGAACGAGTTGATAACTCAGAGTGGGTTTAAACTCTTGAAAAAGAGTTGATTTGAACCGAAAATTGGTTAATAGCCAAGTGAATTTGTTGTTGCTCAAGGATGCCTCAAGATCTCCTTGTTGCCAAGTATTTCTCTCCAACCGATCTCCTCAAAAGCCTGCCTTTGATCTCTTCTTTGCTGCTGAAAAGAGGATCGATCCGAGAGCCAAAATCCCAGCCCAAACTCAGTTGAGTTTTCTCTTATTTATAGGGAATTAAGGGGTGTAACCAACCCCTAAATCCGCTCTAACGTGGGTGAGAATCCCTCAAAATGTGGGGAAAATAGTTCTGAAACCGTTCGACTCATGTTTGAATGAGTCAAACGCCCAAGTTGGCGTTTAGGACCCTAACTCTGTGTTTTAGACTGGAGACGCGGAGTTGGATACCCACTGGATGTTAAAAAATGTGAGGACCACCCGCATTTTGTTTGCTGAGGGTTGGAAATGCGGGGGTCGTCTGCATTTCAAGAACTGAAACGCGAGGGTGAATTCCATGTTTTAGAAAGAGCTAATCACTTATAGCTTCTTCTGTAGAGCGTTGCGAAGACCATTGTTCAGTAATCTTCATCTTAGCTCCTTGAAAATATAAGAGTCATCAGATTATAACTCCCGATGTTGATTGTGAAGGCTATTGATTAGTGCTTTCATCAGTTGTTATGAAGGTCGTCAGATTATGACCTTCAACGATCTATGTGAAAGTCTTCAAATTGTAACCTTCTGAAAGTCATCAGATTGTAACTTCTATCATTGGTGTTTGATGAGGATTGGCTATCTGTTGTGATTTTTAGACAGTCTATAGAACCCCCTTCGAAGTTTTCGAAAGTTCGCGGTTGGCTGGGATGAATTTTTGGAATACTTTGGATCTCAACTCTGATCTTGGAGCTGTTGATTCCTTGTCATAAAAGAGTCTTCTTTGCACTCGCTTCAAAGGCATCTTGGTTGAAGGGATTTGCCACGCAGGACCTATGTGAAGGTATGCATCATAATCCTGATTCTGGAATGTGGGGGTGGACCTCTGCGTTTTGAACTTGAGGCGCGGGTCTTACCCTTGCATTTTGAATTTGGAACACGGGTGTGACCTCGGCATTTTGGTGTTTGCTGACCTTGGCATTTCGACTTGAGACGCGGAGGTAGCTCTGATGCATTTTTTTGACTAAGTCTTTGAGACTAATCTTTAGCTCATTTGTTTCAAGTCTTGGCTCACATCCATTAAGCTGATGAGCCTGTAAACATGCATAGGATTATTGGCAAATCCTCAGCCATCAACGGATTTGATAAGCCTTTACTGACTATCGTTTGAGTCGGACCAGCATGTGAATTATTTGAATCCGTTTTACATGTAACGTTGTGCTAAGAGAATGAACCCTTTTAGACTTGATGCTATGATTTTGAATACATAGACTTTGTCATTTTCACGAAAAAAGACTAACCGGTAATGCGTGTTAGGCGTAAACTTATCTCTAATTAGGGATCGAGATAAAGTCCCCCATGCGTGTACGTCATAGATTTTAGCGTTATTAATAATGACCTGCCACGATGTTGAATACATGGGCTTTGCTATTTTCACGGGAATGTGCTACCCGACAATATGTGTTAGATGCAGACTTATCTCTATTTAGGGATCGAGATAAAGTCCCTCATGTATAAAAGGCATAGATTTTGGTGCTACGATATTGAATACGTAGACTTCGCCATTATCGTGAGAATGAACCACCCGGCAGCATGTTTAGATGCAGACTTATCTCTATTTAGGGATCGAGATAAAGTCCCCCATGCGTGTAAGGCATGGATTTTGGCGTTATTAATAACGACCTGCCACGATATTGAATATGTGGATTTTTGTCCTTCTTATGGTCACAGACTAACCGACAACGTGTATTAGGCGTTGACTTATCCCTACTTAGGATTCAGGATAAAATTCCCCATACATACAATGTATGGATTTAGAGATTATTAATTTAATGATAATCACTGGCTACGATATTGAAGACGTAGACTTTGTCACTATTTCTTCCTGTGTTACTTAAAACACTGAAAGAAAGTTGGAAGCGTCAGAGGTGTAGTATTAACTTGGCATGAATTTTCACTTAGAGTGAAATTCAAAAATTTTCTTTATTATCACTAGTATAATTCTAGAAAATCTATAATCCACTAGGGATTTTATGATGAAAACTTGCTATTCTTGTTTAAAAAGGATTAACAAGTTCATTGGAGAGGGTTTGACTGTTAGAGGTGTGATGTTAACCTAACAGTATTTTATGGGCCTATCACTCTATTGAAGAGAGTCGATAAGTTAATTTGGTCGTCAGAGGTATGATATTAACGTGACAAGATTGAATATTACGATCAGGGTAATTTTGAAGACCTATCGCTATATTGGGGAGAGTCGATAAGTGGATTTTATCAGAGGTGTGGGATTAACGTGACAAGAATTTGTTACAATCGGGGCAACCTTGAGGACCTATCGCTCTATTAACGAGAGTTGATAAGTTAATTATCAGAGGTTTGGTGTTAACATGATGGGAATTTGTTACGATCGGAGTAACTTTGTGGACTTATCATTTTATTGAAGATGATTAATAAGTTGATTTGTTAGTGGTGTGGTGTTAACGTGACAGGAATTTGTGTTGTGATTGGAGCAACTTTGAGGACTTATCATCCTATTGAAGAGGATTGATAAGTTGATTTGTCAGAGGTGTGGTGTTAACATGACGGGAATTTATTACGATCGGAGCAACTTTGTGGACTTATCATCCTATTAGAGAGGATTGATAAGTTAATTTGTCAGAGGTTTGGTTTTAGCGTGACAAGAGAATGTGTACTTGTGACTTGCACAAGATTTTGGGAATTAGCGTATCGCTGGGGAAACTTGCTAGGTGAGTTTATCACCAGAAGCGATGAATTTTGATACTTGTGATTTGAATAAGTTTTTGAAGACTTAGTGTCTTGCTGGGGAAGATTTCGATTTTAGAAATTTTGAGGACCTATCATCCTATTGATAAGGATTGATAAGTTGATTATCAGAGGTGTATTGTTAACATGACAAATTGGGAGTGATACAAGTTGTATTCATACTCTGTGGGGGTGATGGTCGTCAGAAGTGTAATGTTCACTCGACGATGTGAAAGATTTGTTACTCTTAATCCAATAGATTCCAAGTAACCAACCCCCAGTCTTGATTAAGACTTAGCAAGGGAATAAATAGAGGTAGACAAGGCACATCGCCTAGTGGGGCACTATCCATGAAGTCAGAATAGAGGCACATCACCTGGTAGGTCATTATCTGATGAATTTGACTATCAGAGGTAACTGTTAACGTGATAGTTTTGTAGACCTACCATCGTATTGAAGAAAATTAGCAAGTTGATGGACTATCAGAGGTAATTGTTAACGTGATAGTTTTGTGGGCCTGCCATCCTATTGAGAAGATTGGTAAGTTGATGGACTATCAGAGGTAGTTATTAACGTGATAGTTTTATAGACCTGCCATCCTATTGAAGAAGATTTACAAGTTGATGGACTATCAGAGGTAACTGTTAACGTGATAGTTTTGGTAGTTTTGGTAGGTTTCGTGGTTGACAGAGGTATTCTATTGAACATGACACCTCAAAAAATTTATTACTCATAATCCAATGAACTACAAATAAATCAACTCCCAGTCTTAAACAAGTGCATGGGGGGAAAAGGGTAGACATGGCACATCGCCTAGTGGGCCAATATCTAACGAGTTTGACTATTAGAGGTAACTGTTAACGTGATAGTTTTGTGGACCTACCATCCTATTAAAGAAGATTGGCAAGTTGATGGACTATCAGAGGTAATTATTAACGTGATAGTTTTGTGGACCTGCCATCCTATTAAAGAAGATTGGCAAGTTGATGGACTATCAGAGGTAACTGTTAACGTGATAGTTTTGTGGACCTACCATCTTATTAAAGAAGATTAGCAAGTTGATGGACTATCAAATGTAACTGTTAATGTGATAGTTTTGATAGGTTTCGTGGTTGACAGAGGTATTCTATTGAACATGATAACTCAGAAAATTTATTACTCATAATCCAATGAACTACAAATAAATCAACCCCAAGTCTTAAACAAGTGCAGGGGGGGAAAAAGGATAGACATGGCACATCGCCTAGTGGGCCACTATCTAACGAGTTTGACTATCAGAGGTAACTGTTAACGTGATAGTTGTTGGACCCGCCATCCTACTGAAGAGGATTGACTTAAGTGGTCGTAGTATCTTTCCCTTTTGACTGAGAAGATTGGGCTTGGTCCGATTGCTCAGGTTGATCCTGCTTACTTTGTTCTTCACCTTTGATCATGGCAATAATTTTTTGAGCCTCTTCGTCTTGAAAGATTAGTTGTCTCCAGGAACGGTATTCTGCAACCCTCATTTGTGCTAGAAGGTCGGTATGCAAGTTGTGTCGATAGGTCTCCACTAGGGTAGACTGTGTCATACCTGTCGGACATCACAAAGCCATGTTTCGAAACCTTTTGACGAAGGTTTTGACGGACTCCCTCTTTTTCTGCTTAATGGCGAGAAGGGTATGGATGGAAACTTCTGTATCCTTTTCAAAGAATCTTGACAGGAAGGGTCTCTCTAGATCCGTCCATTTTTGGATACATCTCGTAGGCAGTTTCCTGAACCGTTCAAAGGTAACTCCCTTGAGGGTGCCAATGAACAATCGAGCCAGTATGTCATCATTTGATATCATATTCCCAGTTTGTGACTTGAAAAAATAGATATGTTGGTTCGGTGATCCCGTGCCGTTAAAAGTTTGTAGTGTCGGGACCTTAAACTTTGGAGGATAAGGGGCTACATCCCATTCGGCGGGATAGGGCCTGACAAATCCCTCGTCTTGGAGCTCACTTCTGTTAGCAATGGCATTAAGATGGGCTTCCAATTCTTCCATTTTGGCAGATTAGAGATTCTGCGCATTCTCAGTCTTTCTTCCTTCATCAGAGGAAGATTCTAGGTTGTGGGCTTCTTGGTCAAAAGCAGTGTCATCAACCACTTTTCCCTTCCCTTTGCTTATGTGAAGTCGGGATGAAGACGCTTTTCCTAACCGGGAAGATTCTTGCCTAGGTGGCGAATCTGTTTTATGAGATTTAGCCATGTCTGCGACGATTTGAGTCAACAGGGCCAGGAGTTCATTAAGGGTCTTCTGTTGCGATTTGATATCCTGCTCAGCAACTCTCTTTGAGAGATCTTCAGAATTTTCTGCCATGTGGGTGAAGCTCTCATGTTTAACGAAGGAACTTAATGATTAAGACTCCGTAATGGCTAAGTGTTCATCCTCGGAATTGGTTCCTCTGGCTAGTCTCCGATAGTTGACAGGGGGAATGGCTCCTGTTCATGTCCTAGTGCGTTGGTAGATTCGTTCAAACTTGTCAGTGATTTTTCTGACGGTCGGTGAACGACTTATCTCAGAGTCATCGGAACTAGGACCTGAGGCTTTCCCCCTGCTAATCATATTGATAGTGACTCCAGGATACTCGGTCTCTGGAGACTTCTTCCTGTGCGAACGTCGTTGTTGGTTGGGAAAAGAAATGTTTGTTAATTGGTCGAACACTAATGGTTTGACCGCATATGAGCAGCATTGACATACCGAGAGGACCGTAGGAATTAGTCGTTCACATTAGAATGAACGAATAACTTGTTGCATCGGTCTTTCTCTCGATATGAACTCTCTCAAGTCTATTGTAAAGACTTGAGAATTACTCACTGATCGTGAGGTTTGAATTGGAACCCCCAGTCTATGATTGGACATGACTGGCTCTTGGTGAACATGAGTCTGGTTTAGTTGCCTTGAATCCATAAACTTCTTATATCCGCCCCTTAATCTAGTCATGCTACGCAGAGTATTCGGGGGTCTCGCTGCCCGGTTAGTGAGCAGGTATACACCAGGTTCTGTATTGGATTTCGTCACCCGAACGCATGCCTGAGCTCCAGGTTTTGCTGGTGAAACGCAGTCCTGAGGTCTGTGTTTTGCTTATGAAACACAATCTTGAAGTCTGTGTTTTGGTTCTGAAACGCATACCTGAGAGTTGCATTCAGTTTGTGAAATGCACTCCTGAGAGTTATGTTTTGGTTCTGGGACACACTCCTGAGAGTTGTGTTCTGCCAGATCAATGCAGTTTTGAGGTCTGCGTTTTGATGTTGGAACGTGCCTCTGAGGGTTGCATTTTATTTGGGAAACACACCCCTGAAGGTTGCGTTTAGCTTGGCTTATGCAGAGCTCGTGTTGAGGCTCACAAACGCGGAGCTCGCGTTGATTGGAGGATCGGCTTTTTTGGAGTTGTGCTGAAGCTAAGTCTTCTCCTTCAGAGAGTGGACTGTATGAACAGTGCAACCCCCAAGGGAGACAGTCCTTCAATGAGTCGGCCATAACTGGAGCTTTAGTCTCCTTAGAAACTTTGTGCATCTTACGCATAGCCTTGGGGCTAAGGGACTCGAAGGAGAGGGCCTCCTCAAACTTGGCTTGATCGAACTCGATGATCAGAGTTTCAACAGTCGTTCCAATGAGCATGACGTCGGATTGCGCCACCACCTCTTTGTCAGAGAAACTAATCACCAGCAGAGTCGTCATCTTTTGTTTGGTGGAAAATTTATAGTAAAAAGAAAAATTGAAAGAAATATATTTGATTTGTATTCTCTCAATCTCAATTACAATTTGGATTTTCGATTACAAAAGAGAGGAGAATTGATCTGAATTTTTCCATTTGTTTAATTCTGGGTTCTTCATGGTGGCGATGGAGTGCATCCCTCGAATACTCGCATCGAGTTTTCTCTCCGTTGACGATCCGAACATATTGATTCATCAAAACGATATCTTTTCCTCACGATTTGACGCTGTGGAGAACTTGCATGACAAGTTTGAAACTCTGAATGAGTTGATAACTCAGAGCGAGTTTAAACTCTTGAAAAAGAGTTGATTTGAACCGAAAATCGGTTAATAGCTAAGTGAATTTGCTATTGCTCAAGGATGCCTCAAGATATCATTGTTGCCAAGTATTTCTCTCCAGCCGATCTCCTCAAAAGCCAGCCTTTGATCTCTTCTTTGCTGCTAAAAATAGGATCGATTCGAGAGCCAAAAACCTAGCCCGAACTCAGTTTAGTTTTCTCCTATTTATAGGAGATTAAGGGGTGCAACCAACCCCTAAATCCGCTCTAACGTGGGTGAGAATCCCTCAAAACGTGGGGGAAACGGTTCTGAAACCGTTCGACTCATGTTTGAATGAGTCAAACACCCAAGTTGGTGTTCAGGACCCTAACTCCGCGTTTTAGACTAGAGACGCGGAGTTGGGTACCCGCTGGATGTTAAAAACGCGAGGGCCACTCGTGTTTTGTTTGCTGAGGGTTGGAAATGCGGGGGTTGTCTGCGTTTCAAGAACTGAAACGCGAGGGTGAATTCCGCGTTTTAGAAGGAGCTAATGACTTATAGCTTCTTCTGTAGAGCGTTGCAAAGGCCATTGTAATCTTTGTCTTGGTTCCTTGAAAATATGAGAGTCATCAGATTATAACTCCCGATGTTGATTGTGTAGGTTATTAATTAGAACTTTCATCAGTTGTTGCGAAGGTCATCAGATTATAACCTTCATCGATCTACGTGAAAGTCTTCAAATTGTAACCTTCTGGAAGTCGTCAGATTGTAACTTCTATCATCAATGTTTGATGGGGATTGGCTATCTGTTATGATTTTTAGACAGCCTACAGCCTCCTGTTGTGCTTTTATCATGGCTTGCTGCTCTTCAATTCTCCTCGCCAAATCTTCGGGGTTTCCCATCATAAGAGTAGAGCTCTCATGTTCTGTAAAAGAACTGGAGGATTGTGATACGGGTGTATCTTCTTTCTTACTTTGGGAACTTAGCAATCCTCATCAGGAGTGTGAGGATAGATGATTCTCATGGTATCTTGAGAATAGAGACATGGAAGAAGTCGTCAGGGGCGGCAACATCGAAGACTGCAGGAAAGAACAGGAAGAAGGCTGCTGGTTATTTTGCGGTCGACCGCGAATCAGTCACGGTCGACCGCGAACATGCACGAAGCTCAGGAGGAGCTGGATCTGAAGGCAGTCGACCGTCGCGGTCGACCGAAAGATCCCGGTCGACCGTCACGGTCGGAGGAGCTGGATCTGAAGGCAGTCGACCGTCGCGGTCGACCGAAAGATCCCGGTCGACCGTCACGGTCGACCGCACCATGACTATAATCAAAACTGCTCTCGGGTTTTGGTTCGGTCGACCGCGAATTATCCACGGTCGACCGCGACGTTGTTTTGGGTATGGGCCTAGTTTCCTGTACTATTTAGGATTTCTATTTGATATAAATAGAAACATGACTTTCCTAGGATTTACCAACCAGATTGTAAGTAGAAAAGAGATCAGGGAGGTTGTTCTTTGATCTAGAGAGATTGTGTGAGAGAGAGAGATTTGTAATCTATTAATTCTCATAATCTAGAGAAGGTATTTTCCTTTGCCCAAATCAACTCTTTTGTGTGTTCTTTTGTTATTTTCTTCGTAACCCACTCTTGATAACTCCACGATCAAGGGTGCTCACATGGTAACTCGTATCAAGTTGGTATCAGAGCGATCAGATCCTATGAAGGGGGTATCCTGTGCTTGGTACTGACTAGATCACAATACAAGAAGCTAGGTGAGATCCTTATTTTATTGGAAGGAGTCCAAAAATCAAGGTAGAAGAAGGTGACTGAAGGTGATAGCTCAGTAAGGATAGATGCATTGGAGAAGCTGATAGAGACAATAGGTTCAACCCTCGTGCAGCTCGTCAATCTTGTCCAAGACAAAGGAAACAAGAAGGAATCTTCTTCGAAAGGCAAGAAGAAACTTGTGGAGTCTAATAGAGAAGGCGAGGATTCTGATTCAGATAAGGAGGCCCATATTGTTAGGCTTGTTTCACACCCGGGGGTAAGGATTCTTACCAGAATTTGAAGATAAACTTCAAAGTGAAGATTCCTGTTTATGACGGGAGTGTCAACGTCAAGAAGCTTGATGATTGGATCGAGCGGATGGAGACCTATTTTACACTCTACGGATATTCATCCAAGGAGAAGCTCGTGTTCGCGACTCTGAAGCTTTTGGGGCATGCCTTGACATGGTGGAAATCCTATTGTAAGCAGGAGAAGTAGGCGGTGTCGTGAAACAAGTTTAAGGAACTACTTAGAAAGCAGTTCTATCCGGTAGGGTTCCTCGAAGAGCATTGGTACAAGTTGTTGGACCCTAGAGGGGGGGTGATTAGGGTCTTATGCTAATCTAATCCGATTAAATGTCAATTAAAACTAATTAACAAGTTATCCTAGCAAGTATGAAATACAACAATATATATGAGCTAGGATAAGCAATATGAATAATAAAATATATCCTATATGATGAACTATATATGCAAGGATATATAAACACAAGGGTAAACAAAGTAAACAAGATAGTGGATGATATAGATAATGAGCTAATGACAATGGCGATATAAGATATGAACATAAATATGAATGAACGCCAAAGCACACTCAAACAAGCAATATGATCATGGAGTTCGGACCTTCCGTCCTACGTCTCCGCTCCCCACTCCCGGGGAGAAATCCACTAACACAATCCGGTTTGGAAGCCGGAACTTCTTCTACACACTCGGTTTTCTAGCTAACCAAAACCTCTACAACTCACACTCTTGCAATCACACTCTACACCCACTAAGTGTTGGACCTAGCCGTGTCTCCCTCAAGTGCTCGGTTATAACCTCTCCCTAGGCACGTCAACCGACGCCACTCCTCTTGGGACGATCCCCGACTCTCACCACACACTCCTCACTCTGTGTACAAGTGTATTACAAAGTGTTTCTCACAATAAGCACAAATATGACAAATGATTGTTCTCAAAACAAGGTGAGAACTCAATTAAGCTTACTCTCAATGTCACAAACCCACAACCCTAAATTATACTATGAATGTAAATACAATAAGCTCAAAAGGTTGTGTGTGAACAAAGAGATATAAATCAAAACTAAACTCAATGTAGTTCTAGCTTAATAACAATGATAATCAAATATATAAAAAGCTAGAAATAGAGTTTAGAAAACTTCTCAATATATCAAGAGTTGGAGGGAGAATAGTTGAATGCCCAAACACCAATAGATGATCTCCTCAAGCTCTTGTAGAATTGAATCACCAAACTTAAACAAACACTAAACAAGTTTAAACCCTTGTTAAACTATTTTAAAACATTCTCATAGCTAGTTTGAAAGATGACAGCAATGGGGTATTTATACCCTCTCAAAACTCAGCCAAAAAACCCAAACAAAAAGACAAAACAGTCCCCAGAAGAACCAGCTCAGAAATAGCCGTTGAAGTCTAACGGCTCTATTGTCGGTCGACCGAAAATTCCGTCGGTCGACCGATGGAAAAATTCGGTCGACCGATGGAAAGTTCGGTCGACCGTTATCCAGGTCGAAAACAGGAAATCAAGCAAACACTTTCGACCGACAGACTCTCTGTCGCCCAGTGAACATATGAACTCAGGTTCGGTCGACCGGTTCGGTCGACCAAAAACTGACATATGAAAAACTGTATATCTGATTTTAAAACGCTGTTTAAAAATATCAAATAAATTCCAAAAAGTGTAAAACTTTGGGGAATGATTGTAGACATGATAATAAACATGCTACAACGACTGGTTTGCAAAAAGAGCTTCCCAAAGGTAAAAAATCATCATTTTGCAAATATGTTCAAAAACATGAAAACCTGAAAATTGATATTTTGATATTTTGACTTAAACAACATTTTGAAACCTTATGAAATGATTGTATAGACTTGATAAAAGATATAACATGTTGTTATGAAGTCTATAAACAATGAATATAGTATTTTAACAAAATACACATATAATGCACTAAAAACATGATTTCATTTAACTAACTAAAATTGATATTGATGAAATCATATATATGCATATGAGTATGAAACAAAAATATGTTTTCTAATTATATTCAATTGTTTCATAGTAAAACTTGAAAACTATCAAACATATATGTATATATATAACTATATATATACAAAAACCAAAACGTGTATGTGTGTATATGATTGAGCTTGAAGTATTTAACACACATAATATAAACATAAAACTACATTACCCAAGCAATCTTGATCTTCAATAAGCTTGACTTGGTATACTTGCGGATGAAGCTTGAACTTGATCTTTAACTTGAATTGTATAGGCTTCAACCCGACATTCCGCCAACCTCCATTTGATATCGTCGTTATGGCGCAATCCATCCATCCTCCAACAACGTTGTTTGTCTACAATAAATAGATAACACAAGCACTAGACAAACAACATTAGTAATAAATTGTTTGTTAAACATCATCAAAACAAGAAGGCCAACACAAGTGGTACGGATTGCGCCAACGATTCAACCAGACTGTCCAAGAGTATACGACAGAATTCCAACAACAAACGATGGTCCTCAACATCACAACAGAGGAATATCCCATTTTTATGAAGTATATGGCAGGTCTGAATGAGTATATCCAAAAGGAGATGAGGCTTTTCACAGTTGAATCCATTGCAGAGGCGAGTGTGAAGGCCATTGCCATTGAGGGTAGGCAAAAGAAGGGCAATGAAATGAAAAGAGACTCCAAACAAATAGGAGGCAAGTCTAGTGACTCTCAACCTAAGGAAGAGAAGAAGAAGGGTGACTCGGGGAATGCAGGTTTGACATGTAATCACTGCAAACAGACAGGACACATAGCTGATCATTGCTGGGAGAAGTATCCTCATCTGAAACCAAAGGGATTGAAGAAGAAGGAGGAGAAGAAAACATACGTGGTAGCACAGGGTCCGAAAGAAGTCCCGGGATGACAGAACCCAACGGCAGTCTCAACCTTATACGGGGGAAGCAGACCACGACATAGGACGAAGACCCGAGGGAGCAGCTCTTTGTTTTAAAGTTGCAGGTCAAGACCAGCTTGGTTGATGCCATAGTGGATCCAGGGAGCCAAAAGAATTTGATATCTGAGGCCTTGCTTCAGAAGCTGAGATTGAAGACGGTTAAACATCCGAAACCCTATCCGTTAGGGTGGATTCAAAAGGAGGTGGGATTGAGTGTGGTAAACCAATGCTCGTTTAGATTCGCACTCCACGAGTCGTATATCGATGAAGTCACATGCGACATCGTTCCATTGGATGTTTTCCAAGTGATACTGGGCAATCCTTATCTATGGGATAGATACACGGTCTATGATAGGCGGGCCCAGAAGTATGCGTTCACCAAGGATGGCGAGCAATTCATTTTTTGTTCGACATCTCTTCCTCAGGAGACGAGCTTGGTGACGGTGACTCAGGCGAAGAGGCTAGTGAATGCAAGCAAGAAGTTTGTATTATTATTCATTAGGCCTTATGAGGAGCAGCTGAGTAGGGTGTGCTTGACTACCTTGAGCAAACTGCAGGAAGGAGATCTCGACAGGTTAAAGGCCAAGTATAAGGACTTGTTTTCGGAGATCATGGGACTACCACCACGGAGAGGTGTAGAGCATGAGATTATGTTGACTGACGAGAGTTCCTTATCGAACATAGGCCTATACCGAACATCTATAGAGGAGTCTGAAGAGATCAAGAGACAGGTTCAGGAGCTTTTGGAGACAGAAGTGATTGTATCAAGTTGTTCCCCTTACGAGTCACCAGTGCTGTTGGTGCCCAAAAGGATGGAGGATGGCGCATGTGCGTGGATTACCGGGCGCTGAACAAGATAACCATCAAGAATCGATATCCATTGCCTTGGATTGATGATCTTATAGACCAGTTGAAAGGAGCGAGATTTTTCACGAAGCTGGATTTGAAATTTGGATACCATCAGGTGAGGATTCAGGAGGATGACACTTGGAAGACTGCGTTCAAGACCAAACAGGGCCTGTTCGAGTGGTTGCGACCCTTTATAGAGGATTTTGTGATAGTTTACCTCGATGATATCTTGGTGTTTAGCAGGACCTGGGAAGAGCATCTTGTTCATGTCGAGAAGGTGTTTGAAGTGCTACAAAACGGATAGCTGAAGCTCAACGGGAAGAAGTACAAATTTGGGAAGAACGAGTTGGTGTATCTCGGGTTCATTGTGGGGAAAGGCCAGAGGAGGATAGATCCAAGCAAGGTGATGGTGATCACGAAGTGGCCGACACCTAGGATAGTAAAAGAAGTGAGAAGCTTCATGGGAGCTTGCTAATATTTGCGCAAGTTCATTCGGTATTTTTTGACTTATGCGGCACCTTTGCATAGCCTTACGAAGGCGAAGGTTTAGTTTGAGTGGAGGAAGATGCATGAGGAGGCTTTTCAGTTGCTGAAGAGAAAGATCTCAGAGGCACCAGTGTTAGCTTTGTCGAATCTACACCGGACCTTCGAGGTAGAGACCGACGCGTCTAGTTATGCCATGGGTGCAGTGTTGATACAGGATGGAAAGCTGGTAGAATACTATTCTGAGATGTTTACGGGTGCTAGTCAGAACTACCCAACCTATGACAAGGAGTTCTATGCGCTTTATCAGGCGATTAAGCATTGGAGGGTGTACTTGTTAGGTAAGGAGGTGGTTGTGCACTCAGATCACAAGCCATTGGAATTCTTACATGCCCAGACGAAGCTACATCATGCACGATACATAAAGTGGATGTCCTATTTAATGGCTTTCAACATCATCATTAGGTACAAGAAGGGAGCGGCGAACAAGTTGGCCTATATGTTATCTCGTCCACCGGTAAGGGCTTTATTGGTGGCGACGCGTATTCAGCCCTTGGTTCCTTTAGAGTATGTACATATGTACACATCCAGCTGAGATTCTAACAGTGTGTTCGAGCAGGCGAAGGCTGGACGAAAGAGGGAGTATGAGCTTGGAGAGGATGGTTTGTTGTATCGTGGGACATCACTATGCATTCCGGAGGATGGTGATAGGTTGCAATGGATTAGAGAAGCACATACATCACGTGTGCAAGGTTATTTAGGGATTCAGAAGACGCTTCTCAATCTACGACGACACGTGTTTTGGCCAAAGATGCTAGATGATGTTACCAAGTATGTTGGAGGGTGTAAGCTATGTTGCATTTCGAAACCTTCTAATAGGAAGCGAGGACTGTATCTACCATTGCCGGTACCTTCGAGACCGTGGGAGAGTATTTCTATGGATTTCTTAGGAGGATTGCCGATGACCAAGCGAGGACATGACTATTTGTTCGTTATGGTGGACCAGTTCATCAAGATGGTGATCTTGATTCCATGCAAGAAGACCGTAACGGGAGCGGGTGCAGCACAATTATTCTTTGAGCATGTGTGGACGCACTTTGGATTACCAAATTCAATTATTTTGTATAGAGATAGCTGGTTTCTCAGACATTTTTAGGATTCTTTGTGGAGCTTGATGGACACTAGGTTGAAAAAGAGCACGACATTCCAACCACAAACAGACGGACAAACAGAAGTGGTTAATCAGACTATGGTGCACATGTTGAGAGAATACAATTCCAGGCATCCCAAGACTTGGGATGGGAGTTTACCATATCTTCAATTTGCATTTAATCAGGCTATTCATAGATCTTTGAAAAAAATCACCGTTTGAGACTTGTTATGGATTCTTACCACCGAGTCCCTTTGATCTTGTGTTTTCGGGTGAAGCCACGGTGGACGACAAGGAGGGGAATTAACGACAACATGCTCAGTGATTTCTAGAGAAGATCGCACATATTCATGCCTCGGTTGAAGCACAATTGAAGAAATCATAAGCTAAATACAAGGCGAAACATGACCAACATCGAGTTCCTTGTAATTTTGGTAAAGGTGATATGATATGGTTAAAGTTGGGTAAGGAACAGTTAAAAGGAGAAGGAAAAAAGTTAAACCCTATACAATATGGTCTGTTTTAGATTCTTGATCAAATTGGTGACAATGCTTTCAAACTAGATTTACCACCTTACCTCGGCATGTATTCGGTGATCAACGCTGAGTACTTGAAATTTTTTGAACCTCCGTTGTTTGATGATGAAGGTGATGACAAGACGATCTTACCGCATGTGGATGAATTATGGTTTAATAGAGAGGAACTGCACAAGGAAGATTGCATTTTGGAGCAAAAAGTGACTACGACGAGACGAGGAGCTAAAGAATCGTTTTTGATCGGACGCCAAGGTCAGGTTCCTAGCAAAGCCAAGTGGTTTAACAGAGAAGGAGGGGCTCGCAAGTTCCCTCAACTCCAGTTCTAACTTGAACGGGACGTTAATTTCCTAAAGGGGGAGCCATGATACGGGTGTATCTTCTTCTTTACTTTGAGAACTTAGCAATCCTCATCAGGAGTGTGAGGATAGATGATTCTCATGGTATCTTAAGAATAGAGACATGGAAGAAGTCATCGGGGGCAGTAACGTCGAAGACTGCAGGAAAGAACAGGAAGAAGGCTGCTGGTTCTTCTGCGGTTGACCGCGAATCAGCCACAGTCGACCGCGAACGTGCACGAAGCTCAGGAGGAGCTGGATCTGAAGGCGATCGACCGTCACGATCGACCGTAAGATCCCGATCGACTACTACAGTCGATCGTGCCATAACTGTAATCAAAACTGCTCTCGGGTTTTGGTTCGGTCGACCGCGAATCATCCACGGTCGACCGCGATACTTTCACGAACGACCGCCGCGGTCGACCGCGACGTAGTTTTGGGCATGGGCCTAGTTTCCTACACTGTTTAGGATTTCTATTTGATATAAATAGAAACACGACTTTCCTAGGGTTTACTAACCAGATTGTAATCAGAAAAGAGATCAGGAAGGTTGTTCTTTGATTTAGAGAAATTGTGAGAGAGAGATTTGTAATCTATTAATTCTCATAATCTAGAGAAGGTATTTTCCTTGGCCTAAATCAACTCTTTTGTGTGTTCTTCTGTTATTTTCTTCACAACCCACTCTTGATAATTCTGCGATCAAGGGTGCTCGCACGGCGACTCGTATCAGATTGAGATTCTATGATAGATGAATGCTCACCATCGGAAGTAGTTCCTCTAGCCAATCTTTGATAATCGACAGGAGGTCTAACTCGCCTTCGAGTTCGGGTATATGTTGGTAGATTCCCTCGAACTCATTCACGATCTCTTTGAAGTTTGGAGACCGGTTCATGTTGGAAGTAACTCCAAGGTATTCATCCTCTGAATTCTTCTTCCTATGCGAATGTTGTCGTTGGTTGGGCAAAGTAATGTTTATTAATTGGTCGAACACCAATGGTTTGGATGCATATGAGCAGCATTGACATCTCGAGAGGACTGTAGGAATCAGTCATTCATAATGGAATGAATGAATGGCTTGTTGCATCGGTCATTCTCTCGATATGAACACTCTCAAATCTGTTACAAAGACTCGAGAAGAATTAATCACTGATCGTGGGGTTTGAATTAGGACCCTCTGCCTATGATTGGACATGATTGGCTCTTGGTGAACATAGATCTAGTTGAGATGCCTTGAATCCATGGACTTATTTTATCCGCCTCTCAATTTAGTCGCGCTATATAGAGTATTTGGTGGTCTCACTGCCCGGTCAGCAAGTCGGGGGTCTAGGGGGCGACGTGCCCCTGGCCGAGGGGTCCGAGTGTTTGGGTGGTAGTGGACAACCCCCTAGCAGGGTTTGGGGTAGCGTTCCGAAGCTTCACGGTATACACCAGGTTCTGTATTGGATTTTATTACTTGAATGCATGCCTGAGGTCCAGGTTTTGCTGGTGAAACGTAGTCCTGAGATCTGGATTTTGCTAGTGGAACGCAATCTTGAAATCTGCCTTTTCTAGTGAAACACAGTCTTGAAGTCTGCATTTTGGTCTTGAAATGCATGCCTGAGAGTTGCATTCAGTTTGTAGAATGCACTCCTGAGAGTTACATTTTAGTTCTGGAATGCACTCCTGAGAGTTGCGTTCAATTTATGGAACGTACTCCCGAGAGTTGTGTTTTGGTTCTAGAACGCAATGCTGAGAGCTGTGTTTTAACTGAATAATGCACCCCTGAGTGTTGTGTTCTGCTTGAATAACATACTTCTGAGAGCTGCGTTTTGTTTGAATAACACGCTCTTGAGAGATGCGTTTAATTTGGTTCATGTGAAGCTCTTGTTTAGGCTTATGAACGCGTGCCTCACATTTCATAGTAGAAATGTTGTATGGTGTAAATTTTGATTTCTCGAAATGGGGGTCTCGTTTGTTTTGATAAGAATAGCTTATTACAAACTAATGAATCAAAATTATAAAAAAATCGGAGGGAATACCCTCCTTATTTAACGTGGGGACTTTGGTAGCAATAGGACGCCTCGCTCGGTTCTCGCACCGAGTCTGCTTCCCTTGGATGGTTTGATCTAGGTTGCTGGTGAGCTTCAGTGCACAGTAGAAGCTTGTGTCGGTCGAGTTTGAGTCTCCAAGTTCGATGGTGGTCAGGGCCCAAATCTAGGAGGGGGTGCTACAGTGCAGAGATCAAGCAAAGAGCCTGTCGTCAACTCAGTCCAGAGTTGAGAGCTAATGGTCCAGCTAAGTGATTGAATTAATCAATTAACTACGAACCTCCTTCCTGTAGCCAGAAGAGGCTCTTAAATAGAGGAGAGATGGTATGGTCACTCCCTTAAATTATGGGATGTGACCATGTACTGTTGTGGGATACCATGCTTCTCACTTGTACTATGAGTGGCCGCTTGATGGGCTCGGAGCATTATACTTCTCCTCTCACGTCGTAGGAAATGGGAAGGCCTATCCCTGTACGTGATATTGCGACCGCCAAGTACTCTGGCGAGTTTGGTGAGTTCGTCTATCGCGGGGGAATTCGGTTCTTGACTCTTGCAGGCGAGCCATGGGTGCAGGTGAACTTCAGTCGTTCGAAAGAACTTGGTTCATGTGGGCGAATCAAGTATGTAGGCAGGCTCGGTGACCTCATGGATTTGACTAGCGTCTTGTATTGTGAGCGGCTACTTGATGGGTTTGGAGTACTACACCCCTTCCCTTTACATCATGGGAGATAGGAAGGACCATCCCTGTACGTGATGTAGCAGCTACCTAGTACCCTGGTGAGTCTGTGGTTAGAATGTTGATCGCCTGGCTAATCGTCTGGGCATGCAGGCGAGTTTAGCTCTTGAGCAAACTTAACTCGTGTGGGCGAGTCAAGTGTGCAGGCGAGTTTCTTATCACCTAGCAGATCGCCAGATGCATAGGTGAATTTGGTGATTATGTGGTCTTGGCTCGTGCTGGTGAGTCAAACAGACGGGTGAGCCCAATTTTCACGTTGCGCGGGTGACTCGAATGCGCAGGCGGATTTCAGGCTTATCTACGAAGGTAATTTTTACCACCTACAAGACCACCTTCAAAGTTTTCAGAACTAAACCAACTTGTGTGTGGTCTGGAATACTTTGAATAAAGAGGTTCCTGATGAGTTAAGGCGAATTCGACTCCCTCGGCTAGGTCGAGACCTTTGGGCGAATTTGAGTGGTGCGAGTGCACCCAGGCGAGATTGGTGCCGTTCAAGATGGCCCCCCTCCAGACAAAGTTCGGGCTCATAAGGGCGATCCGTGTGTCTATGGGGGAAGTTCCCATGCTTGTAAATGAACATGACGCCTCGTCTTCACGCGCTTGCCTCAAGGGGGCAGATCCGACAACGTTTTTGATCTCAACCGTTGATCCGACAAGAGGTCATGTGTAAGTCGCCTGATCTTGGCCATTCCGTGTGGCATTCCAAACGTTTTGCTTTGTTTGTGCCCGCTTGATTAGAACCGCCAAATCGAACCTATCTGCTTCGAATGGTCATCGAATCTTAACGGTCGAGGTCTTGCGTATATAGTGTTGATTCATCTCCTTTGCAGGAGGATCACTACACTCGTAAGTTCTCTCGCTCAAACCTCCTTAGAGAAAACTCAGACTTCCTAGATTCGAAATAGCTTCGGGAGTGAGAACATGTGCTTCAAAGGGGAAGAGAGAGGCTGTCCAGCCTGATCCCATCATCCTTTCAGACGAGGAGGAGGAGGAATGCACCTATGCTTCCCCCCAATGGTCTTCTCAGTCTCCTCTTCCTGGCGAAGGGGTTATCCTTCTGATCCAACCCATTGCCATGGTTTTAGTTGGTTAGGAATTTGTCTCTCCAAGTTCCAGATCTACACAGGGCATCCTCAGGCAACTACAGAATGCCATAAGCAAGTAGTCTTTATCACTAGCCTTGGTTGGGGAACCTACACAGACTTTAAACCTTTGCTGATGAACAGCGTCGCCGCTCTCAGGCATATGGGTGAGGCTCGTGAGGCTTCGCATTGTCTGGTCAGTCTTCTCGGTTTCAAGTCACGTCTGACATGCTTGGAAGTCCTGGAAGTCCTACTGTGGGCTGATTTGAGACCG
>NC_033794.1:91226882-91238787 GCF_001876935.1 Asparagus officinalis | reverse complement strand
GAACTCGTTTTTGATAGGCGAGTTTGACTTTTCCTTTGGTAAAAGGGGAGCATCTTTTTCACAGGCGGATCTCATTCCAGTTGAGCGGGTTTCGCCTTCTGACAGGCGAATTAGCTCGTCTTTACTTGATTGGCGGATCTACCTTTAGGGCGGATCCTGTCCTCACTCTTTGGCTCTTTCTTGCAGCGACCTTTTCTGATGAAGCTCTTCCAAAGGGCGTGGCCATCGGTCTCGCCGGAGGCACAGGCTATACGGCGCCTCCCCTATTTCCTTCCTTGAATCTGGTGCCTGTGTTCTCTGCCGATAAGCCGGATGGCTTGATAAAGAGAGTCACTGACGGGCACCATCTAACACTGCGTGAGTTGACCACCGACGCGGTGTTGACAGACAGGGCCAGGACAGAGTTACGCAAGCCCCAGTTCTTGTTCGGCGACGCTGCGACTGATCCTTCTGCCCTGGTGATCAAGGAGAGCAGGTGGCTTCGCGCAATGGACGGGGCTCACTACTATCTTCCCAACATGCCGAGAGGGTTCTCTATCGTCGAGCTGCGCTCCCTTGCGGTCCCGAGGACGATGAATTGGGATTTGACCCCTACTCAAGACGGGGTGACTTACGGCGTCTTCACAGGCTCCATGGCTGGGTACGGGGTGGAGAGCTCTTGTAAACAGGTGACTGGCCTGCGTCCGGGTTTACCTTCCAATGAGCCGCCTATTGGGGAGATGACGGTGGTCGCGGAGACTTTCCGTCATCGCTTCTTCCAAGCCGACGGGAAATTCCCTCCCAAGGATTTCAGAGCTCCGGGGTGGATCTACTCTGCGCCTGGCAGTAAGACTTGGTGGTCCAAGATTACTGACTACATTTTGGCCGAGAACTCTGATCTTGCGAACTCAGAGCTGTATTCGGCCATTCAGGCCACTCGGCATGGTCTGAAGATTAATGCTTCCCAATTCCACAGCATTTTGGAGCTGTATTGTGCGGATAGTGGCACGTTTTTCACCCATAATGGTGAGCTCGGCATAGCCCTTCACGAGATGTACGATGTGTCGGGACTGCCGTTGGGGGATTTTCCGTATGAGGAGTACGTTCCTGGTCAAGATGAGATCGACCAGCTTTCTGACCGCTCCCCTTTGGTGGTCGAGACTTTGTGGGAGTTGCTCTGTCACTATCACATATGCCTCAATACCTTAGGGGCGGTTGATCACAAAGGTAAGAAGAAAAGGGCCCCGGGGATCAGCCACAAGAATTGGGCTGATTATCTGTTCCCTGAGAATGATGTTAAGGGGAGGCCTGCTCTACCGTTGAGCGGATGTGACCAGGCTGAAGTGGAGAGGAGGATGGCCGAAGGGGAAGCCACCTCAAATCCGGAACGGTCCTCCACTCGTTTCACCACCAGGCCAAGTCTCCTATATCTGGGAAGGCTCTGTTTGTGAGGTACCTCATGTTATGGCTAAAGAGGTGCGTAGTCCCCACTCACTCTTTTGAGGATCTTCCCATGGAGGTCGTGTACCTCGCGGTTTGCTTAGCCCACGGGAAGTCCTATTCCTTAGTGTCGGCGATGGTAGCATGTATCCATCGGGGGCTTCGCACCCTGACGACCCAATTCTGTCGTGTATCGACTGTCGATGAGGGGGACGGAGAGGTCATCAGGACCCCCAATCCTAGGGTGGGGTTGCCGTACACTTATTTGATGGTGTGGTTCGTCTACCACTGTGAATGCTTGATGAGCGCCCCTGCGACTCTTCCGGGAGACATGTTTGTTCCATTCGTTGAGCACTTGGAGAGGTGCTCTTGGAAGTGCAGGGACATTCCCGACGCGCGGAAGACGCTTTCCCATTTCATCCACTACAATTTTCGTCGTTTCTTTCCTTATTTCAGTGGAGGAGGCTACGGGGAGTCTCTTAGAGATGCGCCGACGGCGGATCATCACACGGTCCTCTCATGTGGCGCCTTCCGCTGGTTGGTGAACATTCGGCCGGGGTATCATATCCTATGAACAGGCCCCGTGTGCTATCTCGAGCCGTATATCCCTTGCAGGTTCGCTCGCCAGTTTGGGTATGACCAGTTGTACGTGGGCAACGCCAATCCCCACCTGCACTTCGAAGGAGGGCTGGTGGATGGAGCTCGGGGATGGTTCTGGACTCATGCTGGCGGTACCCATGCTCATTTTGAATTACCCACGAAGGATCGGGATTTGCATCATACTCTCCTGTACTCCCGATGGTATCGGGGTGCCAGCGCTAATCCCGAAGGCTTCTGGTTCCAGGGCTCATGTTTGGCAGAGCAGGGAGGTCCTCCTAGAAGGCCTCTCCGTACTTCGAGATGGAGGGGCCGCCAAACTGTTAGGGAGTGGTTGTCAGAGGATCTGGCCGAAGACGATGAAGGTGGCGACGTGGGTCCGGACGAGTCTGAAGTGCCCGAGGCCCGAGCTCCCTCTCCTGGTACTTCGTTGAACCCCCCAAAGTGAGCGGGGAGAAGCTGACGAGCTAATCCGGGCAGGAGAACGACTGGAGCGAGCCCGAGGCGCAATAGCTGGGAGGATGGGAATGCCCTTTCTATCTCTGAGTAGTTCGCTGATCTCCAAGCAGCAGCGGGAGATGACGGCAGAGGGTTCTGAGCGGAAGCGGCCAAGAAGGCCCGTCGCGAGGAAGTTGTGGAGGCTCAGGACAATGCTGCCTCTGGGCCATGGTAGCTGTTCGTATCTACCTTCTTCTACGTATCGAAGGCGGCTCCGGTGACATTCAAAGCTCAACGACTACTACACCCGCACCCAGAGGTAATAACTTTAGGTACTCTTGGGTACAAAGCCGGATCTGTATCTTCTGACATTTGTGTCTAATTTGCGTAGGTGCAGCCGAGAGAGCGATCTCCATCCCTTCGGATGAAGAGAGGGAGACCAGAAACGAAAAAGAGCCCGGTGATTCAGGTAAGCATAGGCTTAAGTGTCGTTGATCCTTCTGAGCCGAAGGGGCATTTGTCAATCTTTTCTTTGCATCCGCAGTCGGCCCTTCTCATGAAGCTACTGGAAAGGAGGATCCTCCTTCTTGGGAGGGTCATTCGGACGGAGAAATGGGTGGATCAGAGGCGGATGACGACGTCTCGATTCATGAGGCGCTATCTAGCGAGGAAGAGGCGTTGGCTCCTGAGGACAGGTCCGGCCAACAAGAGGAAACCTCCACTCCCGTGGGAGCACCGATTGGGGGTGAACCCTCATCGCAAGAGTCTCTGATTCAGAGGAGGACTTCCACTCGGTTGGTGGCTGCTTCCTCATTTGTAGTGGCTAGCGATTTGGCGGAGGGGGCTGCCCTTTCTCCCTTGGAACGTTTGCGGAAGAGGAGCACGGCACAAGCCTTGGTTTACTTTCAAGACACCTTGGCTGACCGCATCAGACTCGTCCTGGAGGATAATTGTTCTTTCGAGGAGCTGAAGGAGGACCTCGATCACAACGTTCGGCATTTGACACAGTTTATACTCGTACGTCTGCTGGAGTACACACGGTTTAAGCTCTTAAGGAATTGGAGCATGGATCTTATCCCAAGGTCGTTGGATGCTCGAGTCACGAGACCAACTCATAAAGTTGATGCGTCAATGACTCGCATATTTATAGGATTTTTGGCAAATCCTCAGCCATCAACGGGTTTGATGCGCCTTTACCGACTACCGTTTGAGTCGGGCTAGCATGCGGATTGTTTTAAGTCCGTTCCGCATGTGACGTTATGCTAAAAGAGTTAACTCTTTTAGTGCTACGATATTGAATACGTAGACTTCGTCTTTCTCCTGTGAAAAGACTAAACAGCAACGTGTATCAGACGTTGACTTAGGATTTTTGGCAAATCCTCAGCCCTCAACGGATTTGTCATGCTTTTACCGATTACCGTTTGAATCGGGCTTACATGCGGATTGTCTTAAGTCCGTTCCGCATGTGACGTTGTGCTAAAGGAATGAACTCCCTTAGACTTGATGCTACGACTTCGAATACGTAGACTTCGTCTTTCTCACGGGAATAGACTACCCGGCGACGCGTGTTAGGCGCTGACTTTAGGATTTTTGGCTAACCCCAAGCCTTTAACGGATTTGATTAACCTTTACCGACTACCGTTTGAGTCGGGCTAGCATGCGAATTGTCTAAATCCGTTCCGCATGTAACGTTGTGCTTAGAGACTGAATCCTCTAAGACTTGTTGCTATGACTTTGAATACATAGACTTCGCCGTTGTCATGGGAATAGGCTACCCAGCAACGTGTATTAAACGTTGACTTATCCCTCCTTAGGCTTCGGGATAAAATACCCCAGAATCGAACTCTGGTGTCTTTTTCTACGGGGAAAGACTAAACCGGCGACGCGTGTTAGGCGTCGGCATATCCTTTCTTAGGATTCAGGATGAAATTCCCCATGCGTGTAAGGCATGGATTTTGGTGTTATTAATAACAACCTGTCACAATGTTGAATATGTGAACGGGTGTTCTTTTTAAACGGTTAAGAACTGACCGGCAGCGCGTGTCAGGCGCAGACTTATCCTTGCTTAGGTTTCAGGATAGAATACCCCAGAATCGAACTCTGGTGTCTTTTTGTGCAGAAAAAAGACTAAACCGGCAGCGCGTGTTAGGCGCAGACTTATCCCTGCTTAGGATTCGGGATAAACTTCCTAGGATGAATCCTGAATTCTTCGAAAAGGATTGGTATGGGGAAGGAAGAATTTTATATTCTATTCCCCGAACAAAGAAGGAAAGGAGACTCGAGGTGGGATCTCCACCCCCAGAATCCGGAAAGGTGAAACTAAGAGTGGGATCTCCACTCCGAGAATCAAAAAGATTCGGATAACCCTAACTGTCGGAAGGTTTGATTATCGAACTAAAGATGAATTTCTCGTTTATCGAGAATGAATCGTGGTTTTGGTCCTAACTGTAGGAAGGTTTGACCAAGTGGGAGGTTTGAGGTGACCCTAACTGTAGGAAGGTTTGATCACTCGATTTGAAAGTGGACCTCTCGTTCATTGGAGGAATCGAGAGGGGTTTTTGGTTTTGGTCCTAACTGTAGAAAGGTTTGACCGAATGGAAGGTTTAAGACGATCCTAACTGTAGGAAGGTTTGATCGCTTGATTTGTGGACCTCTCGTTCATTGGGAGAATCGAGAGGGGATTTTGACTGTGGTCCTAACTGTAAGAAGGTTTGACCAATCAGGAACTTTACGTCCAGACTCTAACAGAGAGAGTGTTGAGTGCACAGACACAGTGAGAACTTGAATGGGAGTCCTTATTCATTACATTGCTGTGGTTTTGGGAACTTCCCGTTACATAAATCGTCCACCCCCAGTTTCCTCTGCGGAACTGGTTCGGACATTATTATCAGTTAACTAACCGGGTTATCCTTAAGAATATTAGCTTAATATTCTCCAGGAACTTCCCGTCAAAAGTGGGGAAACAGTTTAGACTCATATACCTATTGGAGTATTAAGAAGCAGTTTATACTCGTATACTTTTCGGAGTGTTGAGAAACAGTTTATACTCGTATACTCTTTGGAGTGTCAGGAAGCAGTTTATACTCTTATACCGGTCGGAGTTTTGCCGTTTTTATTTGGCTTACCTTAGCGTTATAACGCCGGCTTCGACCAAGGTCTGAATGCTATTCCTGAGAGCAAAGCAATCCTTGGTGGGATGAACAACCCTTCTGTGGTATGCACAGTACTTTGGGTCCGTAGTGTTATCAGCTTCCTCCTGATTCGTGATAGGTGGTAGCTTGATCTTGTTGCCTTCGAGGAGCGATTCGAAGATGGTTGGAACGTCTTCGTCCTTGAAGGAATACTCTCTCTGGAGTCTCGGACCCGAAGTCTTCTGCTGCCTTCGGGATTGCTGTTGTGACGCTTGATTAGCACCACCAGCAGCTGCAGGTGCTTTGCCCTTACCACGGGAAGCGAAGTTTGAGTCCAGCAGATTAACCGTCGGTTGGTTCCTTTCGGCCTTCTTCCTTTTAAGGAAGCGTTCGGCTTGTTCACCGCGCACCTTCAGATCCTTCCAAGTGTCAGACGGTGCTGTCCCCATTGCCTCCAATACGTCCAATGCGAGGTTGTTGTGGCAAGTCTGGAGAATGAATTCCTCGGTGATCGGGTCCCGGCAATTCATCGCCTTGTTCCGGAACCTTTTGACGAAGGTGTCGACTAACTCCCCGTCTTTTTGTTTCTCGTCGAGCAACGATCCGATAGAGATCTCGGTGTCGTCGTCGAAGAAATTTGCAAGGAACTTCGTCTCCATGTCATCCCAGCTGTTCACGCTTCCTGGCTTGAGGCGACGATACCAATCGAAGGCAGCTCCGCGAAGAGTGCCGACGAATGACCGCACCATCAGAGGCTCGTTCCCAGAGATAGCACCCAGGTGCGATTTGAAATAAATCAAATGCTGGGTGGGGGAACCCCTTCCATCGAACGGCGTGAAGTTGATTAGACTAAACTTCGCCGGATAGGGGATTGATTCCCATTCCCTCGGGTATGGACAAGGAATGCCCGTTTTCTTTACCTCTTGAGCAGACAGCAACGTATTGATTTTACTCTCGAGGCTTTTGATCTTCAAGTCTTCACTTGTATCCCCGTTGGCATCCTCACTACCACCCCCTGCATTGATGGGAGGGTTATTGGCATTGTGAGCTTCATCCCCATCCGCGTGCTCCTTTTCCTGAGCAACCTGGTTACGGTGGCTTGGTTCACCTTGTTGGTTCCTGAATGCTTGGATTTGCTGTTCATGCATCTCTCTCATCTGCTGCATGGCCGTCTCCATCTCGAATTTAAAACTTTCTTTCTGCTTAGCCAAAGCGTCTTCAAGCATTTTGGCCATTTCTTCCGCGCCTATCATGAATGACTCGCGGGGTTGTCCTTCGCTGGACACTGTATTGTCCGATGCGACAGCAGAGCAGGAATCCGATTCTTCATCTTCCGAAGGCAATCTTATCCGAACCCTACCATAAGTTCCTCGTGCGATGGCTCCGGACTGCAGACGGGTTACACGCCGGGACGCTTCCAGAAACGATTTGAGATCAATCTGTGTCGATGTCTCTTTGCTGGTCATGTTGGCGGTGACCTTCGGAAATTCTCCATCCTTAACCACTGTTCTTCTTTGCCGGAAGCGCCTATGCCTTGGTTTTGGCGTTTCGGTGCCGAGCCTTTCGAACACTGAAATTCTCTCGGGGACTCCCTTGATGCAGTTGCATTGAGACAGTACTACCCGAATGAGCTTGGCACATGGGCACTGAGTTTCGAGCCCTTGAGGGCTTCTTTTTCTTGTTTTGTTCGTACCCCCAGCACGATAGTACAACTCGTCCATTTGATCGGAGTAACCTATCGCGTGTTGGCATGATTTCCCAGGTATAACGTTATCATCCTCGGATGACAACGTTTCCTTCTGAGAGCAAACTGCCTTATTTGGACTTCCGAGAGTCACTCGCCTCGAAACACGCCTTTGTAGACATGAATTCTCAGCGGGCTCCCGAACTTCGATGCGCAAGGTAGTGCGCTTGGGTGCCGTAAACTCTTTGTCATGTTGAGGGTTGTGTCGACCCCCAGCATGTTGATTAGTTCGGAGCCTCTTCATCGGGCCCGAGCGTTCATGGACTTCGTTGCGCTCGTCGGGAATTGGACCGAGGCGCTCCAAGATTGACCTCCTTCCTCGGGATGGTTCGGGAGGTTGAACTCGTTTTGAAGGCTGTAAAGGTCGATCCTCGGCCTGACTCACCACTTTGGACTTTGGCCTCCATATTTTGTGAGTTAGTGGTGATTTCTTGGCTACTCCATTCTGCCACCTTCTACGGGCTTCTTGAACTTGAGCTCGTGCTTGTGCTGAGAGTGCGCGGCGCTTCTGAATGCGATCCTCCAGCGTTGAACGGTTCCGTTTGACACGGATCCATTCGTTCGTTGGTGGCTTGGAGGAGTTGCCATTCATTGGTTGTTGAGGTCGTTCGCCTCTTCTGTTCTTCAGATCCGTGTTGTAACGGATCCCGTCCACAGATTCCATTGCCTTTGCGATTTGTTTCGCAAGGCGCTGACGTTGCCTTTGGCGGGCTCTCTTTGAGAGAGTCACTACGCCCTCGGCAACGGAAGATTCGGCCAGAGCAGATCTGACCTGGTTGGAAGGAGAGATCTCACCCGATGCAGCTTCGGCATCAAACGGGGCGAGATCTTCGTTGGCAGCTTCAACTTCTTCGTACCAACGAAGTTTTCTCTTGGAAGAGAGCTTTGGAGACTTGGACTTGCGAGGGGAGGTGGATTCGGACGAGGATGACAGATACTCCTCGAACTTTTGTTGGTCGAATTCGTACTCGACCTCCTCCTCGACCGGGATCGGGATCCGCGGCTGCGACGCGACAGCTTCGGCAGTAAAGCTGTTGGCTCCCACTGTGGTCGCCAGATTGTTCGCGGGAAAAATCGTAGCTTTCTTCATTGTTGATATCATTGCTATCTCAGTTAACAACTTTATGCGTTACAAAGATCCGGTCTTTTTATAAGATCCGGTTACAATGAAAAATCAAAGAAAACAAAGTAAAGATTACAATTTTCCTTATTTGTCGAACTAATCGCGAGCTCCTGTTTTGCGGTCGCTCGCTTTGGTGGGTTCTTTGCCTGCGCCGGGGTTATTTGCCGTGGACCACCGCGTGATCTCGATCCGGTCGGATCTACACGATATGACGGGTAATATTCCACCAAGGGAATAATAGCCGGGAGGGATTGTTTCACCAAGGAAACAACCGCTCGAATCTCGGGATCTAAGAACCAAGCTTAGATCCGGAGTGTGATCGTGTAGATCTCAAATCCAATCCTCTCGAACTCCTGCCTTATTTGGCGTTGGTGATCGCCGAGCACCGGATCTGAAAGTCCAAGTCTCCAAGCCTTCAAAGTTGTGATCTTTTTTAGATCTGAGTCTTCAATCCAGCAGGGCTTCGCCTCTCTCCAAAATTTCCAACCTCTGAAACAAATGAGCACAAGGCCTATTTATAGGCACTCAGAACTGTGCATTTGCACAGTTCTGAGCCTAGCCACCCATGGGTGGCTCGGCTTGGGCCGAGCCACCCTGGGGTGGTTCGGTTTCGGCCGAGTCCCCGGGTGTTTGTCCGTTTCGTCCTTTGTTTCCGGCTCTGGTTCTCTTGTGTGGCTGGGGTGGCTCGGCCTTGGCCGAGCCACCTCAGGGTGGCTCGGCTTGGGCCGAGCCACCCTGGGGTGGTTCGGTTTCGGCCGAGTCCCCGGGTGTTTGTCCGTTTCGTCCTTTGTTTCCGGTTCTGGTTCTCTTGTGTGGTTGATTGACTTGGCAACGACTCTTTGACTTGATTCCAGATTTGGCAGTGAGTCGGGTTCCTGATATGGCAGTAAACCAACTTCTGAATTTGAGTCCGGAATTGATGTTGATTTGATCGTGATTCATCCGAGTTCGCTCTTGTTTAGATGACTCGGTGATTCACCTAAACATTGGTTTGATTCCGCGTGCGAGTGGATGCATTCCAATGCTTGGGTGCGATTTGTCGCCTCGTTAACCTGCTCCGTTGCGTATAGCTTGGCTTCAGCGTTGGCGGTCTTGTTTGGATACGTCGCCTGGTGGTCCGTTTGTTAAATCGGCGTCGAGCTGTGCTAAGGGACCTATAGGCAATTTTATACGCCTACAACCGTTACCTTATAATCTTCGTCTTGGCTCCTTAAAAATATGAGAGTCGGCAAATTATAGCTCCCGATGTTGATTGTGAAGGCTGTTGATTAAAGATTTTATCCGTTGTTGTGAAGGTCGTCAGATTATAACCTTCATCGATCTACATGAAAGTCTTCAAATTGTAGCCTTTTGGAAGCTGTCGAATTGTAATTTCTATCATCGGTGTTTGATGAGGATCAGCTATCTGTTGTGATTTTTAGATAGCCTACACCGTCCAGGTTAGTTTCATGAAAACTATACTAAAATCTTGAGATATTCTTTCATTGCGTATTTACTTAAATATACTTTTTAAATAATAAATCAATGAAGGGATCAGAGAATAGAAGGAAGAAGATGCATGACCACCACTTGGGCGCACACTCCTATGCCAACCTGGAGGATGGTTATTATCGGGATACGGTATATGTTATTTAAAGCTTTAAATGATCTTAATACTTAGTATGACTATGAAATCTCATAAATTTATAATATGACTGGGAAAATCAAGAATGCCGATACACTTGAAGGCAAAGGCGGCATATGGTACTTTCTGTGACCGATATAGAGGTGACGACAAGAATCAGGATAAGATCAAGACAATTCTCGAGTTGGTGGTGAGACTTATATATAACTTAATTAGTATTATTTACTCTATTTCGTTGTTAATATTATGAGAAAACGAGAACACGAATAATATGTTCTTCATATAGGAATATATGACATGTGAATAATCTAACACATTGACCTAGTAGTAAACAAATTTGTAAGTAAGTCAATTTGGTATTTACCTTGAATAATTATTATAATGAAGCCGCAACAAATTTGATATTTGTAAAATTATATTTGTGCTTTAGGAGGGATTTGAGACTGCAACCAAGGAGGCTGCAACAGAGTACATGTCGCAGGAGGGAGAACAGGGCGAGCCTGACCCTTACATGCTTTCTGTAGAGGATAACATCACTCTCACTCAAAACCTGATAGGACATAATAGGTAGGGATGGTAAAAAATCGAATCAATTTGAATACTACATTCCTATTTATATTTGTTTAACATTATTGAATTCGAGAGAAAAATCTAATATTTATCTTTTCCTAATAATAGGAGAGGAAGATATCCTCTGCATGGAGTTGGAACTTCACCATGGATAAGCATAAGATCATCCACAGCATCCTCCACGCCATCTACAACAATGAGAGCAGCCCCAAGCAATTTCCAAGCTATATTATTTGTCATACGTATATCTATGTATTTGCTTCACAAGATTGACCCAGAGTTGGATATTCAGGTGAAAATGAGATGAGCAACATAGTGAGGAGGGCCAACTCGATGGATGATGTCATGGCTTACGTTGTAGAATATTTAGGCGGTGTGATTCCCTATAGCGTGTATGGTGGTATCATACAGCTCATAAGCATGGGTGTCGATAATTCAGGCGCTGGACAGAGCAGTGATCAGATATCTTTTTTTTTCTTATATTTATAAAATCATTTTTGTTTAATATGTTATCAAACACCACATAATTATTATTCAATTGGACCTTAGACTGGAGATATTAAAGGGAGTAGCACCCATCCTCATTCGAGAAATAGAGATGTTATCGACGACGATGATAGCTGAGGTTTTTTTTTATTTTTTAATGCAATAAATAGTTTTTTATTTGTTATAGCACTCTACTTTTATTTATGTCGTGTACTCTATCTTATTCATGTGTATTATTAGTGTATATGTTGTTGGATGTATATAGTAGACGGAATTGTTGGAATTGTATTTTGGATTGGATGGTTGGAACTGTATTTTGGATTGGATGGTTGGATTTGATTATATTTAGTTATGGATGAACTTGTTATGAATTTTGATTATATTTGGCTGGATGTAAATAGATGTGTATAATGTAATTGTAATTAAATATACAAGGAATTGATAATTTCAATTTTTTTGCTAGAAAAATAGCAACCTAGACGGAATAACCATCTAGGTTGACCTAACCTAGACGGAATTCCGACTAGGTTGCCATTATTGCAACCTAGACGAAATTCCGTCTAGGTTGCATTCACATTCCGTCTAGGTTGTTTTCGGTTTAGTTTGGTCAATCTAGACGGAATTCCGTCTAGTTTGACTCAACCTAGATGGAATCTACCTAGACGGTTCAATCTAAACGGAACTCCGTCTAGATTTCTCAATCTAGATGGAAAATAGAGCAACCTAGACGGAAAATTCCGTCTTGTTTGTCGTTTTTCTACTAGTGTTTCCCG
>NC_033794.1:91197481-91225882 GCF_001876935.1 Asparagus officinalis | reverse complement strand
TGGAGCGGATATCCAAGTGTGATTTTGCCTCAGCTTCTTGATCTCAGACTTTCTGCCTGTGTCTCATTGGCAATTCTCATACCCCGACTCCTGCAGTTGACAGGATGATACATGGTATTCTGAGCATTGTGTCCCCCCCCCCCCCTCATCTTCGCAGATTAAAACGCGGGTTACGACGATTTCTGCTCGCCTTGTTGGTCGCAATGCTTTGGATTTGTTTGGTCATGGCATGTCTCATCATCTGCGCATGGCCATCTCCATCTCAAAGCTCTGAAACTTTCTTTCTGCTTGACGCAAAGCGTCTTGCAAGCATCTGCCACTCTGCTGCTAACACTTACATAAGTGCCTCGCCGGGTTGTCCATCGCTGGATAATCCGTATTATCCTGATGCAACCGCGGACGCCGGCATCAGATTCTTCATCTTCATGAAGGCGTCATTGTCCGAACCCTACACATAGGTGTCTTGTTCGATGGTTCCACGACTCGTAGACGGTTCTGAAGGTCGGGACTCTGCAGAATTGACTCGAAATCATCTCAGTGCCGACTGTCTTCTTGTCGTCATGTTGGTGGGAGCCTCGAAAATTCTCGCGTCTTTCAATCATCCTTCTTCTTCGTTTGGAAGCGCCTAGGCCTTGCCGTTTGCATCTCCGTAGCTTGATCTTTCAAAAAATAAAACTCTGTCTCAGGACCGCCATTAATTGGCAATTAGCATTCAGACAAACCGCCGAATGAGTTTGGAACAGGGACATTGAATTCCGTTGTTCTCGAGGCTCCTCTTCCTGTTCTGTTCGTATTCCCAGCACATGAATATAACCGTCATTCTTGACAGTCGGAGTACCCATCGTGTGAGGGCACGACTTCTCAAGTATAACACTATCATCATCAGATGATAATGTTTTCATCTGAGGGTGGATCGCCTTCTTTGGCTTTCAAAGGTTACACGCTAGAAACATGCCTTTGTGGGCGCGAGTCTTCAGCGTGCTCTTGGACTCGATGGCGCAATTAGTGCGCGCGCGGCCTTGAGCTCTTTGTTATGTTGGCGGTGATGGCGACCCCCAGCATTTTGAGTCGTTCTTGGCTTCTCATCGGGCCCAAACGCTCGTGAACTGGAGCTTTACCTCTCTCATCCGGAATTAGGACCGAGCGCGCTCTAAAATTGGTTTCTTCCTTCGGGATGATTCTGCATGATCTCCCGGAGAGCTATTGGAATTAACGGCGACTTTGATTGATTCGCCGGAGGTTGGCCTTGCTTTGAAGGCTGCAATGCTGCTTTTGGCCTGGGTCGCACTTCAGACTTAGGCTTCCAGACTTGCGCGGTGTTGGTGCTGGGGTCTTCGCCTCCTCCTTTTGCAGCTTCTACGGGCTTCCTGAGCACTTGAGCCGCTGGCTGCGCTGACATCGCGCGGCGCTTGCGAATACGCTCTTCAAGTGTCGAACGGTTCGTGTTTGACGCGCGACCCATTCGTTCTTTGGGTGGTAAGAGTCGCCGGTTCATTGCCGGTTGAGGTTGTTTGCCGCTTCCATTCTTCAGACCGCGTTGTACGGAATCCGTCCGTAGACCCATCGCCTTAGCGAGTTGCCGCGCAAGGGCGTTGACGACGCCTCTGGCGGGCTCTCTTGCAGAGAGTCACAACGCCTGAACAGTGGAGGCGTTGGCGGGAGTTGGGTTGACCTGCATTGGAGGTCGGTGGAACTTCATCTGACAGTGACTTGGCGTCAGCTGGGGTTGAGAGCTTCGTTGGTTTTCCGAGCAGCTTCAAACCAACGAACTTTTTCTCCCGGAGAGAACTTCTTGGACTTGGGGGGAGGTAGATCCGGACGAGGACACGTACTCCTCGAACTTGTGTGGTCGAACTCGTACTGCGACCTCCTCCACGACCGGATTGCAAATCCGCGGGCTGCGACGCAGCGATCTCGTTGGCGAGATCGTCGGCTCCCGACTGTGGTCGCCAGATTGTTCGCCGGGAAAACTGTTTCTTCATTGAAATAATTGTCATCTTGGATTACAAAGATCCGTCTTTTATAGATCCGTTACAACTAAATCGAAGAAAAAAAAAAGTAAAAATTACAACTTTCCTTCTGTGAACAAATCGCGAGCTCCTGGTTTTGCGGTCGCTCGCTTTGGTGGGTTCTTTGCCAACGCGGGGTTAATCCGTGGACACCGCGCGATCAGATCCGGTCAGATCTACACGATTATACGGGTATTATTCCACGGAAGGGAATAATAGCCGGGAGGGATTAGTCCACCAAGGAATAATCGGCTCGGATCTCGAGATCTAAGACCAAGCTTAGATCTGGAGTGTGATCTCGTGTAGATCCTCAGATCTGTTCTTTCTTCCTCTCGAAATCGCTGCCTTTTCTGACGTGGATGCTCGCCGAGGATCAGATCCGAAGTGCCAAGTCTTCAAGTCTTCAAAGCTCTCGAGTTCACTCTTCAATCCGCAGAGTTTCGGCTCTTGAAAGTTCGACCTTTCAAATGAACAACCCTTGGCCTTATTTATAGGCTCTCAACACTGTGCCCGTGCTCTGTGCACGTGTGGCCAACATCCAAGCCGTCGGCCACCTCAAGGTGGCTCGGCTCATGCCGAGCCACCCTGAGGTGCTCGGCACCCCAGGGGGTGGCTCGGCTGCCGAGCCACCCAGGGTAGCTCGGCCTTGGCTGAGCCACCCTGAGGTGGCTCGCCTTGGCCGAGCCACCCTGAGGTGGCTCGCCGAGCCACCTCAGGGTGGCTCGGCTTGGGCCAAGCCACCTTGAGATGGTTCGGCTTTGCGCGAGCCCCTCCGGGTGTTGTTCGTTCTGTTTTTTTCGTTATTCGCGTTCCGGTTCTGTCGCGTGATTCGGTTGTGGTTCTGTTGTGAACTTTGATTTGTTCGGGATCTTGATTGGAAGTCTGGATCCCGATTAGCAGTAAATCGGCTTTTGAGTTTGGATTCGAAACTGATCTTGATTTCGATCGTGATTCGCTCGAGTCCGCTCTCGGTTGGATGACTCGTTGATTCCTTCAACTCGTTAGCTGATTCTGCCACGCGGTGGTTCATTCCGTGTTCGGCGTGCGATTTGTCGATCTCGTCACCTCGTTGGTTCGTTGGTTTGTGCCGAGCTGAGCTAAGGGATCTATAAGCAATTTTATACGCCTACAGCACACTGCAAATAGAAAAGGAAATCAATCAGTTAAACGATGGAGTCTAACTCAAAAAGGCAAGTTTCGGGTCTATGTCCAAAATTTTAAACGCAAGGTCCAGACCTGCGTCCAAATTTTAGGCGCAGGGTCCAGACCTGCGTCCAAATTCCTAAACGCAGGGTCTCAACCCGCATTTAAAATTCAAAACGCAGAGTCTGAGCATGCGTTGAAATATCATGAACGACGGAGCTAACCATGCGTTTTAAAATTGATAAACACTAAGGATTATCTCTGTGGTGGAATGCAAACCACCAATCCAAGATTGAGGATAAAGAATCTGTCAAAACAACTTATGACTGCCTAAACTTACCATTAATTGAGGAAATCGGAGACGATGGCGTGGTGGTTTGAACATCCCCGGAGGTTTTGGCCGAAGGATCACCCTGAGCTTGGACGATCTTCGATTTAGAAGCAATTTTCTTCTTGGGAGCCATTCTAATCGTGGCGAAGAAAAAATAGAATGGTTATGGAAAGATTTAAGAACGAATTTTTCCTTCGTTGAAGCGTCGGAGAAGATGAACAGGAACCCTGTTAAGTGGTCAACAGAAGAGCAAGAAAGAGAAGAGTCGAATGACTTTTTGATTTGACGTCAGTGGTCTATTTATATACAGCTGTAGTTGTCAAATCAGCGCGGGATTTTAGGTGAAAATCCTACCCAAAACGCGATTTTCGCGTTTTCAAATAAGGGATCTCAACTTCCAAACGCATCCTCACATTCAAATGGTCGAACGCATGATTTAGCCATGCGTTTTAGTTATCGACCTCAGCCTATCACGCAACTAACCCTTTCAAAGGGCTTAACATTCCAACCAAGAGTAATGACAATATGGTTAAAGTCATTAGCCCAGTTGAGCTGATCAAGAAAGGAGATAAAGTGGGTTCCTCTGAGGCTACCCTCCTGACTAAACTTGGGATAAAGTCCTTCTCATTTAGGCTTGCGATTCTCTCTGTCTATGACAATGGATCTATCTTAAGCCCAGGGGTACTCAACCTTACTGAGGATGACCTCGTTGACAAGTTTGCAACTGGTGTTTCTATGGTTGCTTCGATGTCCTTGGCTCCTTCTTACCCAACTCTTGCAGCTACGCCTCATATGTTCATGAATTCCTACAAGAATTTTCTAAACAACCGAATGCACCTCATCGTAGATTGAGTGGAGTATCTCAAAGACCCAAACGAAATCCGATGAATACACCCTATTGCAGATTGAGCGGAGCATCTTAAGGACCCAGACAAATCCGTTGTCATCATCATTCTTGTTTGGTTCGTCAGTAATGACTTGGGCTTTAGCTTGTTTGACTAAGGTCGTTGTCATCAAGATGCAAAAGTTACTATCCAAACAACCAGGTTCACGATGTCTTCGAGTCAGACGAAGTGAGCAATCAGTCAACAAAATTTTAGGATCCAAAGTATTCCAAAAATTCGTCCCAGTTAACCACGAACTTTCGAAAACTTTGGAGGGGGTTCTGTAGGCTGTCTAAAAATCACAATAGATAGCTAGTCTCCGTCAAGTCTCAACTAAGAAGGTTACAATCAAATGACTTTCTTGTTAACAAAGGGAGGCTACAATCGGAGGATTCTCCTATAGATCAAGAAGAGATTACAAGTCAACGATTTCTTCAAACCGAGAGGCAGAATTTATCCCTGCAGTCAAAACACAAGTGGCTACATTCCAAAGGTCAAAACAATGCGGTCACTATATTAACGCAGCTCAAACACAACAGAGACATAGCACAAATGCAGCTCTAAACGCACTACGTTCACAGCCGCTGAACGCAGCATAAACGCGGTACCAATTCAACTACGGACGCAACTCAAGCTCGAATGCTGACGCATCATCCAAAAGTATACGTAGGTTCAGGCCCAGCAACGGAAGACTTGCGTTTGACCTGTTCAAACCTGATCTGGCAATCCCGAAACTGCTTTTCACCCATGATTTGGGGAGGTGGTTTGAGTGGGTTGTTATACCCGATCAATGGGGCGACAAAACCCTCATTTAGGCACAGATTATGGGGTCAATTATATCCTTAATTCCCCTATAAATATCAATAAACTCAACAGAGTTCGGGATCGGATTTTGGAGATTGGATTCCGAAGAGGAGAACATCTGGAGGCAACAATCTTCAACAACCGAAGATTACCATATATTTGAAACTTGGATTCTCAACCGAATTATTTCGGTTCAAACAACTCTTTTCCACCAGAGTTTGTTACTGGTCCTGAGTTACAAAACTCGTTAAGAGTTCTTGATAAGTTTGACCACACAAGTCAGTTGTTCCAATGAATTGAGACATTCGGATCGTCAATGGAGAGCAAATTCGACGCGAGCATTCGAAGGAAGCACTCTATCGCCACCTTGAAGAACCCAGAATTAAACAAATGGGAGAATATGGATCATTCTCCTCTCTTTTGTAATCGGAATTCAAATTGTAATTAAGATCGAGAGAATACAAATCAAATTTCTTTTATTTTTTTTTACTACAAATTTTCCACCAAACACCTATCAATGGAAAATTTCTGAAGAAATATCACACATAGGCTCTTAGTCCACTGTATTGTAGTAAAGGAAGAAGCAAATTGAGGTAATAATTTCCTTACTTGTTTTCTCTCCAAATTTCCTTACCAATCCTCTACAATAGGATGGTGGTCCACAAAACTATCATGTTAATGGTTACTTCTAATAGTCGATGCTTAATTTTTATTCAAAACACTTTTCCAAAATAGCGACCTACTATGTGATGTGTTGCTATTTCATCATAATCGCCATACTTCTATGTCACTAAACGATATGATCTTCCTAACGTCATCATTTTTATAAATGACGTTCGTTTTCCCAATAGCGACCTACTATGTGATGTGTTATTATTTCATCATAGTCGTCATACTTATATGTCACTGAACGACATGATCTTCCTAACGTCGTCATTTTTATAAATGATGTTTGTTTTCCCAATAGCGACCTACTATGTGATGTGTTGCTATTTCATCATAGTCGTCATACTTCTATATCACTAAACGACATGAACCTCCTAACGTCGTTATTTTTATAAATGACGTTCGTTTTCCCAATAGCGACCTACTATGTGATGTGTTGCTATTTCATCATAGTCATCATACTTCTATGTCACTGAACAACACGATTTTCCTAACATCATTATTTTCACAAATGATGTTCATTTTCCAATAGTGACCTACTATGTGATGTGTTGCTACTTTAATCACGGTCGTCATACTTTTGAGTCACTAAATGACATGATCATCCCAACATCGTCATTTTTACAAATGACGTTCGTTTTTCCTATGACAAGCCTATCATGTGATGAGCTTTGTTTTCACATTCCCAAAATTTGATTATAACTTAGTCATTTATTTATATCACACATTTGATCCAATGCCTAGAAAGGCTAAGGATAGAGAGAAAAATCTTAGTACTTGAATCTAATAGAAACTCTTCGACAACTCATCATACTAAGGAGAAAAGTATGACTAGTCTAACTCAAATGGTAGTTGGTAAAGACATATCAACTCCGTTAATAGCTGAGGGTTTGCTAAAAATCCTAAGTTACGATTATTAATTGCACCAAAGAAGAAAACAATCTGTGGATAAAACTATAAATTTTATTCATATGAATATTAAAGTTACAATTACAGAAAGTTGAAGTACATAGATTGAACTTAGAAACTCGAACTACACTATGAGGTTCAGTTACAAGTTCTTTTGATGACCTTCGAACTATAGTACGAGGTTTAGTTACAAGTTCTTTCGACGACCTTCGAACTACACTACGAAGTTCGGTTTCAAGTTCTTTCGACGACCTTCGAACTACACTATGAAGTTTATTTACAAGTTTTTTCGATGACCATCGATAATGCCTTCTTGTGCAATTTATTGAACCTTTTTACAATGGTGTTGAGCTTCATTTTTAACAACATTGCGGTTCTTGTTGTTGAAGTTCCATCTTTCATTCCTTAGCATGAAGTCTTCCCCATACCCGACTTTCAACTTTGGTGCTGGTAGCACACGCCCATCTGCTTGGGTAAACTGGGTACTAATAGAAATACCACAAGCTCTGAACATAGAATCAGCATATTCCCCATTCCAACGGAACGTGAATGAGTTACAGAGTGAGGTGGCATCTTTAAAATACCTGCTGATGTTCGTGAGAAGAATGATAAGCGCTTCAGTGGGTCCGTAAAGCTTCCACATAACCCAAGGCCCAAATAAAGGGTTGCATGCTTAGAGGTGCACGCTATGTTAAAGGAGTAAATAGGATTGGACCTATGATATCTCTTTGGCATTGCACTCGAAAGTCTAGCAAGTTGCTAAAACACATCCTGACTTCGGTTCTGAAAGATTGAGAAATTCTCAAATGGACAAGCCACTGCAAAGAGCAAAAGGATAAAGTTAGCACGAGGTTCGTCAGACAAGAGAACCATGTCAGACAAGTGAACCTCGGAGCCTCATCAAACCAACGAGTTTCGTGGGAAAGTTAAGGGAGAGATTGTTCATCTACCCAACAAAGGCTTAATTATTCTAAGCACAAATTTTGCACTAGTGGGGATCAAAGTTTACCTAAAGCAGTAGAGTCAATCAAAGGGACCATGATATTAATTTTTCCTACCTCACCAGTGACTATCATTAAAGACATAAAAGCTTGAAGCTGTGAAGGGGATAAAGAGGGGAACATTGAAAATCGAAAACTTGTCTGAGTTATTTTGTTACAGGGCTCAAAGAAGAAGGTGATCATTCTTCTTGAAGAGCGATGGCCTATTTATAGGCAGAGAATCCAACCAAGTGGTTGGGATCCGTTACGCGAATCCCTGAGCGCCAGATGGTCAAGAGGTGTTGGAATCGAAGAGACGAGTTCAATGCGTTCGTACTTAACACAGATAGAGCATGATTTGGAGGGGCACATTAACTAGTAATTATTTATGTTATCCCAACGAAGCGACGGATTCATGTGCATCAACAACTCGGGAACTATTGGAGTCTAATCGACTTCATTTAATGAGATTAAGTCTCATTCCAAATTCTAAAATGACGTAAGTCACGTCTCTTGCGGAGCTCAAATTTTAAGACTCGGTTGAGACCAATTTGAACCGCGTCTTTGAAGGCCAAAATGACGAAGGTCACTATCTCGATCGAGTTCGAATTTCAAGGCTTAATCGAGACCAGTTTGAACGTTGTCTTTGAATTTCAAAATGATGAAGGTCATTATTTCAAATGAGCTCAAATATCGAGACTCAGTTGAAATCAATTTGAACCTTGTCCCTAAGATTCAAAAGGATGAAGGTCACTATTTCCTGAATATTGAAGTTCGGTTGAAATTAGTTCGAACCTTATTTTCAAACACTGGAAGAACGAAGGTCATGATTTCGGGCTAGACTCGAATAGTGAGATTTAGTTGAAACCAGGTCGAACCTTACCCTAAAAACTTCTAATTAACGAAGTTCGTTGAATGTCAAGGCTTATTCATAAAGAGATTTGAACTTCGTCTTGAAGTTCCAAGACTAATCTTATCATGATGAAGCTCATTGAAACCAATGAACCTTGCCTCAACGAAGTGAGGCTCATCAGAGCAACTTTGAAAAAGTTCTAAGTGTTGAGACTTGTTAAGACAAGTCTTAAGCCATTACGAAAGCATTGCGTGACTAATGAAGTTTATTAAAGATGAACCAAAAATGCACAAAGGAGAAATTTGATCGATAAAAGCATAACTGTATCGATAAAATGTTATTACATATGTTTAACAGTTTTGTGGATTTCCTCAACAAGTTGGCCAATGGATTCTTGGTGTGCCGTTTCAACCTCCGCAATCGCTTGCTTACGCAGATCATCATCAGAAATACTTTCACATTACTTACGGTGTTTCTTAGCTTCTCCAAATCATTAAACTAAGCCTGAAGTAATGTTTGATGTTCTATCTGCTTGGTTGCCAATGTTTGCCACATTTCTGTTGCGCCCTTCAACTCATTCTATGCTTCTGTCATCTTAGCTTGGATTTTAACAAGCAGAGCTTTATAAGATTTGACTAAGCATTGTTAGTTATGTTCAGCATCAGCGACCTTTTTGTCCTCATTGGACAACTTTTCGCTGACTTCCCCGACCTCTTTGACCTTCTGCTTCTTCTCAAGCACTTGGCATTCAAGCTCAACTAGATAATCATCCATTTGTCTCAAGAGTTGCATAGCACGTTCTTCAGCTATAGGGAGGAGAGACTGATTGCAAAGATCCTGCCACTTTTAAAAAAGGATTTTAACCTCCGCCAAATGCATCCAATAGGGCAACGTAGCTATGCTGCTAGTCAAGTTCTGCATCAGATACAGAAGAGGTTCCAGTTCCACCTTAATCCCAGCAAAATCCCCACCATGATCCAATACCTGAGTGGAGATTCCTTTAGAATGGTGAGGAAATTATTCCCGACCATCGACACTCCAAATTCTTTTGTCAGGTCAAAAGAAGAAGAGGGTGTAACATTAGAAGGCACTACTTCCGATTGGCCAGCAGAAGTAGCCGTTACTTCTGTAGAAATGGATAGTGGGTAAACACATTGGTTGCTGCAATGGTTGTAGGAGTAGCGACAATAGTTGTAAGAGTAGCAATGATAGTGGCAGGAGTAGCAGCGAACACGGTTGCATGGCTCTGAGTTGAAATTTCCATTGAGCCGGTAGAGCTGGTGGGAACAACACTTGTGGTCATTTCAGCCTCGGCTCCGGAAGCTACATCCAAAGCAACTTCGGTTTCAATAGTTGTCTTGAGAGCAACAGTTGTATCTGCAGCTGCCCTAGTCTTAATAGTTATGCTCGGAGTGACCTCAGCTTCAATTGGGATAACAGGGGCAACGGGAGTGTTATCAGCAATTACACTTGGTTCAGAGCGTGGTCTCACACAGAGTCGAGATAGTGGAATGTCATCCTCAAACTTTAACTCTGTGCCAACTCTAATTTTTTCTATGGGAGGAGGGAGCATCACTGGAGCTTCTTGCCTTGGCCTCTTCGTGACATGTTTGAATTTTCGCATTAACCCCTACTCCTTAGACTTCTCCCCCACTTTCCTTGAAGATTCAACTCCTTCAACTTGTTCTGTACAAGGAATGTCAGAGGTTAAACATCAATAAAGTGATAATTCAAAGCTTACGATAAGCTAAGACTAGCATACTGGTAGGTCCCTTGGCAAGGTTAGGTTCCCCAAACACAGCTTTAGTTGATTGCCGAGGTGAGGGTATACTCTCAAAAGCCTCATGCTGAAAGTGCTCAAATGGCTCGTCAGCATGAGCAAGATCCCCGAAGTCACTAAAAGAAACTCCACTTCCAAAAGCCTCATCTTCCCCAGCCGCGACGGGTATATTACTCCCATATTCATCAACAAGAGGAGATCTCGGAAGAGTGCTCTTATCCAGAGCCGCATCCACCTCTTACTAAGTCTCATGAGGACTAGAAGGTCAGGATTCTTCTACACTAATATTTTCCTCGACGTATAAGAATTCTTTGAGTCCCGGTATGCGACTCTTATTAGAAGTGTTCTCGGAGCCGAATGAAGCGTAGTCCCGACGAGTTGATATTGAAGTTTGGGATCACCGCATTCGCCATGCAATAAGCAAGTGTTGTCTGGGGTTGATGATCCTGTTGTGGGAGTGAGAAACGAGCACCTGTACCTCCGATAATTATCCAATACTAAGCCCTTGATCCGATATTTAAACTACAACCCCCAGATTGTAATTGATTGTTGGGGTTGCCAATGTACAATTGATCATAACCAAATTAACGAGCAAAGCGGCACGGTAGATAGGGCTCTAATACACACACGAGGCCGAAGCGATAAATGAGATACCCGAGACGAATGCCCAGGAGCCACGTGAAGCAACCGAGTGACAGGACAGTGTAACCCTGACCATTTGATTCTTATGATCTCGGAGAATACGCCTCACCAACGCTATATAATGCTTACTCCAATTTGAGTTTTCCAACCTCTGAATGAAAGGAGTAACATGTCCCTCTACATGAGCGGAAGGCGCGTCCATAAGTGTAGGACAATGCATGACGAACCACGCTATGAGATAAACGTAGGGCAATTCTACCTTTGGGTTCTCAGCACCTTAACAAAAAGCATGACATAAACACCACAATCTCTAATGGATACGGGTGATCATGGCAGAAAGAAGAGCATATTGACGGTCGTGCGCCAAACAAACAGCCGGAAATACCACATCTCTTTGTAATGCATCAAAACTGCCAGAAGGGACAACAATACACTTGAGCCATAACATGAGATATCCCGCTAATAAGGCTCTGGAAGAAATCGGCTCCCCTCATTGGAAAAAGTAACTATCAAATGTTGTGCCCGCAGTGTAACCATGTTCATCTGAAGATGTCACATAAGACAGAGGTAGATGGCCGTATATACGTCGAGACAGCTCATCTACCTCACAAGGACCCAGTGGTACTATAGGATCATTCTTATGATTCAAGTTTTTGAAAAGGTAATGCATCCAGATGTTATAGATGAGGAGCTTTTCACCTTTCTTATCAGCCCGTCCCTCTGTGTTCGTACAAATGTAGTAGTGGCATATTACCTCCCCAAAGGTTTCAATCACTTGAGGGTGTTCCTTCTCTAAATCAGTTAACTCCTTGTACCCTAGGACATATTTCTCATAAGGGTATCTTCTGTATGACAACCCCGAGATTTCAGCCATTTCATGAAGAGGAATTCTCAATTCACCGTCTGGAGTGAAGAATGTAAGGGTGTCAGGATTATATGACTCTAATATACCAAAGAATTGGTGAGAGTTATTCCTTAAACCGAGTCGTGTCGCCCTAATGGGCGCATAAAGCCCAAATCTCTACAGGTCTTCTTGATAACTAACTTTATTAAATAACGAACCTCGTCCAACAACGAACTTCGAGCCTTGTCAGTTAAACTAACTTCGTCTATTGGATGAACCTTGTCAGTAACGACAAATTTTATCGATTCAACGAACATCGCCAGTGAAGATGAAGTTCGTCGGTCAAACAAAAGCTCATTTGATAGACTTTAAGGATGAACCTCACTAGAATAGCCAACGTAGTTGGACATATGAAGTTCAATCGGCAGACGAGGTTCATCAGGAAAAGACAAAATATGTCAAGACAACGAACTACATCAAATCAAAAGAAGTCATCTTTCAGATGAATTTTGTCTCAGAAAGAGAGAAACTGTTCATCTCCCTCAAGAAACCCAAGTCTAAAATAGTCAGGGTTCATCTACGTTAAAATACAGATCTTATGTTCAGATCTATTACCTGAGAAAGCAGGCGGAGCTGCGGGATCATCTAAAGGATCGGCAACCTTCTTGCCTTTACCTTTGCTTACAGCGGTTTTAGGAGCCATTGGTCTCGGATTGGAAGCTCTCAAAGAAGAAAAGTTTGAAATTTAGGAGTTGAAGGGTTTAAACAACTCAAGTGATTAGAAGAAGAAAAGACTCTTCACATGATGACGTCATATATATAAATGCGAGAAAAATCAAATCAAGGGCCAAGATCTTCGATTGAGATCGTTGGATAAGTCCCTTTTCCAATAAGATCTGCAAGCGAGATCCACGGAGGAGATCTCGAGGCACCAGGTGGCAGCAACCTATCAGGTCTGGAGAAGGGTGTGTAGAGTTATTGTTGATAAGGCTGTAAGGTGTCATATAGGTGTGGGTCTGACAATATTCACATGGAAAGACGAGGGTCGGCCAATTGCCGAACTTCGTGGTAAAGCTCACAGAATCATTGAATTGCGAGCAATGAAGCTAAGATCATCCAGACGAACCAAGCAAATTCAACATAATAAGATTCAAAGTGTTTCAGACTCCATACAACCCAATTCAAGTCTGAAAACTTTGAACGGGGTTTTGTAGGTATTAAAAAATACCAAACTTCAAGACATGATGAAGGTCGTCATCGGGACAAACCTCGTCTCAAATAAAAAATAAGACTTGCCACCCAGCGAGGATTCGTATAAAAAATGAGGCTCACCATGCAGCGAGGCTCGGTGAAGCTAGTCATTGGAAATGAGGTTCGAAGCTCATCATTGGAAATGAGACTTGACATCAACGACGAAGCTCATCATTGGAAACGAGGTTCGAAGCTCGTCATTGGATACGAGGTTCGGAGTTCATCATCAGAAGTGAAATTTGTTAATGAAAACAAAGCATGTCATCAGATTTAAAGCTCGTCATTAAAGACAAGGTTTGTCAAAAGGAAATTCACAAGACTTGCTACGCAGTTGGGCTCAGCTATCAAAGACAAAGTTCGTTAGTGAAAACAAAGCTCGTCAGACGAAGTCAGTGAAGACAAGTTTGCTGTACTACAAAACTAGCCTTATAAGACGAACCTCGCTGCATATTAAGTCTCGTCCAATGAGATGCACCTCGCCATGCAGCGAGGCTCGTCGTCTACAGAAAATCCAGCTATAATGGATTTGAAGACTTAGTCAGCCACGTGGGCTAAGCTTTAGGAGCACGTTTTTCCCTGTTAACCAATGTGGGCAGAATTAGAGGAGGTAGTTACACCCTCTACCTATAATTCTAGCACGTCGGTTACATGCTACGAACTCTATAAATAACCATGAGCGGTTATGAAGAGGAGACTTTTTTTGGGAAGATTTTTAGCTATCGCGTGAAGAGAGATCAGTTTTTGCATCCTCATGATTTAGACCACCATCAAAAGCTTTTGTGATCTTGCTCTGACCATCAACGGGATACAATCTCGGCTTGAGCATCGAGAGAAACATCCTTTCGCCACCAAGAACCCACTTTTAAACAAAAGAGAAGTCAAATTAATCTTCTCTTCCTCTGTAATCGAGAAAGAGAGTGCGTGATTGTAAGGGATTTGGACTAAGTGATTGAACCTAATCTTAAAACTAGAATCAATCAACTTTAATTTTTCGACCCTACAAATATCATGTGTAGTATTCTCCTGGAATTTCCCATTAGAATACATTAAGGTATTCCACTCCCAGCTCTTTGACGAACCTGAATCTAATTGTATTCGGTCACATTGTTGGGTTATCCTTAAGAATATTAAGAGTAGTATTCTCTAGGAACTTCTCATTGTTAAAAATAAGAGAAGTAGTTTAACCTCGTATACCCGTCGGAGGAAAGGGAGAAACAGTTTATACTCTTATACTCTTCAGAGTTTTGGTGAAGCAGTTTATAGTATTCATCATTCTTACTTGGTTTATTTAACCGTTATGATACCGGCGTTAATCAAGGCTTGGATTCTATTTTTGAGAATGAAGCAAGCCTTGGTGGGATAAATAACCCTCCTATGGTACGCATAATATTTTGGGTCTAAACTCTTGTTGGATTTCTCCTTATTTTTAATAGGTGGCAGCTTAATTTTGTCATTGTTCAGGAGATACTTAAAGATGACTGGAACCTCATCGTCCTTGAAGGAGTACTATTACGTTTGAGGTGACTGTTGTGGTGATTGTTGTCGTGATTATTACTGTAATGTTTGATTTATGTTAACAGTAGTTGCAGACGCTATTGGTTGGCCTCTCTCAGTCTTCTTTCTTTTGAGGAAGCGTTCGGCATATTCATTGCGTAGTTTTAACTCCTTTCAGGTTTTGGATGACACAACCCCCAGAGCACGAATTGATATTTTGGTGTCATCATCAAAGAAGTTACTGAGGAACATATTTTACATGTCGTCCCAGCAGTTGACGCTCCCTAGTTTGAGGTGTCGATACCAATCGAAGGCAGCCCCATGAAGGGTGCCTACGAATGACCGAATCATCAAGGGATCATTACCAGAAATCATACCTAAGTGAGACTTGAAGTAGATCAAGTGCTGAGTAGGAGAGCCTTTCCCGTCGAATGGCGTGAAATTGATCAAACTGAACTTCGGTGGGTATGGAATTGACTCCCACTCCCTCGGTTATGGGCACAAAATGCCGTTTTTTTCACCTCTTGAGCCGACATGGCATTGATCTTGTTCTCAAGCTCTTCCATCATTTTATTATCTCCGTCCTCATTTTTCTTCTGGGGATGTTGAGGAGGATCAACCGAACCACCCCCAGTGTTATGGTTATTGGGAGGAGGATCAGCAAAAATGTGTTCATCCACATCTGCGTCGCTATCATCTACATTGTTTTGAGCATGATGGCTAGATTTAGCTTGCTGACTTGGCTTAGGTTGTTAAAACTGAGTCTGTAGCTCCCTCATCTGCTGCATGGATACTAATTCCATCTCCATCTTCATTTCAACTCAAATTTTTCTTGCTGCTTAGTAGAGCTTCTTGAAGTATTTGAGCCCATTGATCAGGTGTGATGGTAAATGCCTCCCTAGTCTGTACTACGTTGGACATCGTATCGTCAGAAATGATTACAGAGTTAGTGTCTAAAAGCTCGTCATCCAAAGACATTCCTTCATGCATCCTCTTATAGTCTCTGCGTCGAGTTGCCCTTAGTTGTAGCTGTGACATCCTTTGAGATAATCTCTGATTGACTCTTCCCCCTGGAGAAAATTCAGGATCAGAGTTAACCGAATGTCGCTTTCCTCTATCTTCCATATTAATGGTGACCTCTGTAAGCTCATCATCTTGAATGGCAGATCTTATCTTGCGGAAACACCTCGGCTTGGGCTTTAACGTTTTATTAGCAAGTCTTTGGAATACAGAGACTCTTGGTGGTGAGGCTTTGGAGTAGCTACATCCAGATAACACTGCTTTAATGAGCCTCTCACATGCACAATGAGGGCTTGTTTCTCGAACAGTTCTCTTTTATGATTTATTCCCACCTTTAGTTTGATAGTACAACTCATCGGTTTGATGACCGGAGTACCCTATCTTCTGTTGGTGTGATTGGACGTTGTTGAGATGCTCACAATGACTTGTTGTTGACTTTGAACGACCCAAGGTTTCATCAGGAGTCGCATGTTTTGAACCACCCCTTTGCGGATGCGGAGTCTTAACAGGCTCTTGAGTTCTGATACGAACTCCCAAGCATGTGGAAATTGGAATTTCCCCTCCTATGATTGCTTTGACTTGGCGAGAGGACGCTAATAACCCCCAGCGTGGGAGTCACTTAGGATTTATTCACTGGATCTAAGCATTCTTTGACTGGAACTTTGCCTCGATCATCATGCAAAGGACCAAAGTGGTCTGCCATTGTAATTCTGAAGTTTGATAGGTCAGGACTAGCCCAAGGCTTCACTGGTGGCTTAGCAAACATGGTTGTAGTAGACGAATGAGGAGGCGGACGTCGACAGAGTCAAAGGAGAGCCCTCGGGAGATGTCCTTTGTCCTAGACACTTGTGTGTGTCTCTGATATGGCTCCCTTTGCCAAGACAGCTGCTAGTGTCTCAGATAAGACCTCTTTGGCCGAGATACTCGCAAGTGTCTCGGTTGAAGGAGGTATTCCGCGATTATTATTTTCACGCAAGTTCAGATTTTAGGATCCAAACTTTGCGAGTTCTCTGTGATTCTTTGGACACCATTTTCTTCTTCCCTTCTTGTGTTTGTTGCAAGAGGGCATGAGCACGAGCGGCGTTTGCACGACGTTTTTGAATGCGCTCTTTAGGGTCGAACGGGCTCTTTTAATGAGAACCCATTCCTCCATTGTTAACTTAGCAGAAATATGAGTGGTTTGTCTTTGAGGCAACTGAACCACTCGTTGTTTCCTCGACTCTAGATCCGCGTAGTAGTGAACCCCGTCAACTTGTTCCAAGGCCTTAGCCATTTGACAAGCGCGTCGCTGACGTTGTCTCTGACGAGCCCTCTTTGTCAGTGCCAGTAAGCTTTGATTCAATGACTCCTTAATTAGAGATGAGTTATTGTAAGCAGAGGTCCCAGCCTTGTTGATTGCTGGAGAGGAGTTGCAAGGGGAAGCCTCAGCAATAATTAGGCGAGAGTCTTCACTCATAGTCTTCATTAGAGTTAAAGACTGAAAAACCTTCTTTGAAGATGAAATCTTCTTGCATTTGCGAGGCGAGGAAGGTCTTGAGGATGAGGATGACAAATAATCCTCAAACTTTGCTTGGTCAAATTCATACTCGATCGTGGATTCAACCGGGATCTTGATCGATTACGGCACGACGGTCTTGGCAGCGAGACCGTTGGCTTCCACTGTGGTCGCCAGCGTGTTTGCGTTGGAAATTATTTTATTTGTTGAACTCATTACAAATTGTTTATGAATACAATTAATTCAAAGAAACAAGTCTTTTTATAAGACCTCTTGTTACAAACAAATAACCTCCTAGAAATAAACGCAAAGGATGTTTATTACCCGCTGCTTGCGTGAGATCTTTACCTGTGCCGGGGGTGCGTCAGCCCGTGGACGACCGAATCACATATCTAAGTTGAATTGTGAAGAAGGCTTAAGGTTGATATTTCATTTTAGAAACAAAGACAGAAGTGGATTTCTTAACAAAGTAAGATAAAATACCCTTCTCAAGATCAAGTCAAAGCTTAGATCTCAAGGAAATGCCGAAGGCTCATGGAAGTGCTTGAAATTGATGAAGACTCTCTCTCTCTCTTGCTCTCAAAGTTAGCCAAATTGCTCAAGTCTCTTCCCTTTTTGCCTTTTCCCTCGTCAGTAATGGTCCTAGGAGGGTATTTATAACTCATAAGAACCATAACTCAAGTCTAAAGTTGAAAAGAAACTGTGTCAAAGAACCTCTGTTTCTGAGACACTCGCGACTATCTCGGAAACATGGCTCATTTTGGCAGTTTTGTAACTGCTTTAACCACGTTTAATTACCATTATTCCAGTAGTTATGGGTGTGATTTTTACTTGTAACGGCTCCCCCACGTTTATGGATGATCCCTAGTAGTTATGAAGCCACGTGGATTGCACAAAACTCGAGAAAACTATCACCAAGTCCACTCTACTTTTCGAGATAGTCGCAAGTGTCTCGAAAACTATGATTTGCCTTCATAACTTCCGAGACAACCGCAACTTTCTAGGAAACTATGAGTTTTCTCATAGTTTCTGAGACATGTTCTGTGCCTCGAAACTTGTGTGATGCACTTCTTGTGCATTCCTTAGTTGATCTTTAGTTTTGGATGATCCTTTATATCTCAGATAATGACGTTTATCGCCTTCTCTTCATCTTGAGCTATGTATGGTAATCTATAGGAAATTTTTGACGCCTACAATATATATGTAAACACACCCAAACTTTTACCAAAAGTTTTTTGTGATCTTTTTGGTCCAAAGGACACGTAGCCGAGAGCAAGAAAATTCTCTTTTACATCAGATTTGTGAACCCTAGCAGCCACTCTCTCCCCTTAAAAACCCTAGAGTATATTTGTGATGAATTTTAAGAGCTTTGTGAAGCAAATACCGAGAAGAGGCCAATAAGAGGGCGAGATTGTCGGCGTTTGGCGAGGGAGAACTTATTTTCTTGCATCATTGGGTTTTCCAGCAGTGTCTTGAGGTGAGTTTTATCTCCTCCAATCCCATCCCCATTTTTAATTGATTTTTATTGAGTTTTATTTGGTTTTTATTGATCCTTAAACCTAGTTTAAGTATGAATATTGTTCTCGTAAGGTATATGATATAAAGATTCAATATTTTTTCTTTAAAAAGCTATAAAAAAAATTCTCTAATGTGAATTTAAGATCTGAAATAAAATTTAATATGATTTTTTATTGAGTTTTATTGGTTTCCATGATGTTTTTGATGAATATGAACATGTTAGGGTTTAGACAACTTAACTAGATATCATGTTTGTGTTTCATGTAGATAACTGAACCCTAATTACATTAAATAAAATTTATTTTATGTGTTTTCATGCAAAATTAGCAATTTGTAGCATTGTACATAAAACTGAAAACTAAAACCTGCATTCTATTTGTGCTCAGGTCGGTCGACCGAAGTGAAGGAGTCAGTCGAGTCGGTTGATCGATCCCTATTAATTTGTATGTGCATATTTGTGCACGTATTTTAGTTGACCGAAGAGTTATTTTCGATCGACTGATCTGTGTTGCGCTATATTTGTTGTTTGATTGATACATGAGTTAATCATGAATACGAAGTTCAAATTCGCACATCGAGATACGTGTTTAGACACTAAAGTATACATTTTGGGGTTGCATTCGCACGAGCGATAGAGGTGAGTAACATATTTTCCCGAGATTTGTCATAAAAGATAGTGACACATAAATTTTTGACGCCTACAATATATATGTAAACACACCCAAACTTTTACCAAAAGTTTTTTGTGATCTTTTTGGTCCAAAGGACACGTAGCCGAGAGCAAGAAAATTCTCTTTTACATCAGATTTGTGAACCCTAGCAGCCACTCTCTCCCCTTAAAAACCCTAGAGTATATTTGTGATGAATTTTAAGAGCTTTGTGAAGCAAATACCGAGAAGAGGCCAATAAGAGGGCGAGATTGTCGGCGTTTGGCGAGGGAGAACTTATTTTCTTGCATCATTGGGTTTTCCAGCAGTGTCTTGAGGTGAGTTTTATCTCCTCCAATCCCATCCCCATTTTTAATTGATTTTTATTGAGTTTTATTTGGTTTTTATTGATCCTTAAACCTAGTTTAAGTATGAATATTGTTCTCGTAAGGTATATGATATAAAGATTCAATATTTTTTCTTTAAAAAGCTATAAAAAAAATTCTCTAATGTGAATTTAAGATCTGAAATAAAATTTAATATGATTTTTTATTGAGTTTTATTGGTTTCCATGATGTTTTTGATGAATATGAACATGTTAGGGTTTAGACAACTTAACTAGATATCATGTTTGTGTTTCATGTAGATAACTGAACCCTAATTACATTAAATAAAATTTATTTTATGTGTTTTCATGCAAAATTAGCAATTTGTAGCATTGTACATAAAACTGAAAACTAAAACCTGCATTCTATTTGTGCTCAGGTCGGTCGACCGAAGTGAAGGAGTCAGTCGAGTCGGTTGATCGATCCCTATTAATTTGTATGTGCATATTTGTGCACGTATTTTAGTTGACCGAAGAGTTATTTTCGATCGACTGATCTGTGTTGCGCTATATTTGTTGTTTGATTGATACATGAGTTAATCATGAATACGAAGTTCAAATTCGCACATCGAGATACGTGTTTAGACACTAAAGTATACATTTTGGGGTTGCATTCGCACGAGCGATAGAGGTGAGTAACATATTTTCCCGAGATTTGTCATAAAAGATAGTGACACATATATTGCATTTCATGATAGTTGGATGCTTGAGCGCGTTAGTTGGTATATTGCAATAAGACCGTAGTAGACTACACCCAGGGTGGTTAGTTGGTATGTTGCAATAAGACCGCAGCAGACTACACTCTGTTATGCATCATTACTGAGTGGGATAGTTGGCACTCCGCAACGAGACCCCGGGGGACTACACTCAGGGTGTGTTAGTTGGTATACTGCAACGAGACCACGGTAGACTTCACCCCATGTGTATTATTATATTTCTAGATAGAGAACTACACAGATTTTATTTATGATTCCATGTTAGTTACCCAAGAGTAGGGTATATACTGAGGTTGTCATACATAGCCTATTCTATGCGAGATGGATGTATCGGATGATATTCTTTATGACTGCGCCAACTACCCGAGGGTAGTATGAGTATTTGATGTGATTTGTATTGTTGAGGTCTGTACTTGTGCTTCTTTTATTTACTGCTTCATTCCTAGGACTCTGGAGTTGGGATTTAGCGATTCACAATTTGAGATATGGTATATACATGAGGGTTTCCTTGTTTGGATTATTTCGCTCGACATACTAATTCTCGTGTTGTGGATTTCTAAATCTCAATCTCCTTTTAGTTCAGGATAGATGATTTATATTTATTTGTACTAACTTATTTTCATATATGCTCCTAACCCTCCTCCCACTGGGGGCGGTGGAGATGATCTCGCTAGCGCTTTGACACTCGCTGTTTCTCCTCTTTTCAGGTAACGAGTTAGGCGCACGGAGAATCACAGATTGATGGAGTTTCGGCTTAGTCACCATCTTTATTTACATTAGTAGTTATTTATGCTCCATAGTAGTTTATTATTTATTTTTAAACATTTAGATTTGTATTATATTTTTGGAAATGCACAGTGCCTTAGTAGCATTTCCATTGACTCTATGTATTGGGACATTTTACATTTGTTTCAGTATTAGTTGTATTTTATTTATTTCAGTTGGGAACATAATTATTGACTATTTCCAGATATCTCTTCTTTATATATCATGTTCATTACATTATTACATTCATTTGTCTGTTTTATACCTACACATGTTGTTTGATTCCACTAGAGAGATATTACTGTGATGATGAAACGTGTTATTGCACAGTACAGATGTATGACAGGTTTGACATTCTTGGATTAACCTTAGACTGCAGCTTTATGTGAAACCAGGAGCGTCATAATCTTGTCATCTTCTAAGCTCCTTAGTTGTTACAATCTCGTCTTTAGACAAGTATAGAGTGTGAAGGCTCTTCGATAGGAGCCCGGATTTATTTATAGTGCAAAAGAACAGTATATTCGCCACATACAAACCAATTTACAAATGCTAGTCCTTTTTGTGTAATACTTATGAAATTTCTTGATAAATTGATGGTCTGGAGGCTATAAAATGTCGAAATTGAAGGGATGGCTTTGGGTCCCATTACTGATATTTGAGCAACATATGAAAGGGAACTTAGAGATTGGATCACATTATTAACTGCATAATCTCCTTAGCGGTCTGGTAGCCTACATAAAAAGGAGTGATTCTCTTCTAAAGACCCCTAATCTTAAATTCCCCACTTTTTTGTTCCTCAATCTCCCCATTATCACTAGAAAAATTCCTTAAGGACCCAAAATATGGGATCAATAGGGGGACAAGTATGGTGTCCCCCTCCTATTGAATAACGAGTTGGCCATCATTAATGATGGCCAACTCATTATCCAATAGGAGGGGGACACCACACTTGTCCCCTCTATTGGTCCCATATTTTTGGTCACTGTAGCAAAGCTCTTATCACTATCGTGTATCAAGCAAACTCAGTTTCATCAATGCTATTAACCTAAGCATTGATTCTATCCAACGGAGAAGCGCCCAAATTAAAAGCAACCCATTGGCTTTTACACTCCTCAACTTTATTTTTCCCCTTCTCGGGTGCTTGAGACGGCACGATAATTTTTACTGGTGATCACCACCTCTTCCTCTCCTGCCATTGTTTGGCTCTTGGATTTGTCTTTCTTGGGAGAGGGCAAGAGTAAAGGATGAGGGTGAAAATGAAGGTTATTTTAGGGATTTAGATAAAATACAGTATACCATTAGTATATTTTTTAAATGAAAAAAAGAGTTGAAATGCATTTTTCTTTCACTTTAGGGGTTGTTTGGTTTGCTTAAAAGATTTTCGAAAACTCATTTCCTCCATCTGACAACAGTGCCACCTCGACAAAACTCATTCTAGGCTTTTCTTTTCTCCGCTTTGATTCGCTTCTTCTCCTCGTCCCTCCAGCCGCGAAAACCCCCTCCACCTTAGCTCTTCGCCTTCCCCCATTTCCTTCAAAAACAAGATAAAATTGGTGTAAAATAGCCCAAAATTTGTACTATTGTCAAATTTGCGGCTTATTTGGGCAAAACTTATTGATGGTTAGAGTTACCACCGTTTTCCCTCTTTTTTCACTCTTCGCGCCTCGGTTCCTCTCTGATGCCTATGAGAGTTCTGAAGTGTTGATTTTGTGCTTGATTTTTTATTTATCAAGCCTCGGTTCCTCAAATTCGTATTTTTTTCTAGATCTTACTAAAAAGGCAGCACCTTTATTGGGAAAATTTTGTATTTTTGCTGGATCTTCCTAAAACCGCAATCTAAGGTATGATTTCTATAATTTTTAGAAATATTGTGATGAAATTTAGATGTTGCATTTTTTAGAATTATTCTGAAATTTTCATGTTCTTATTATATTGTGTTTTTTTAGAGTTGTGCACTTATTTTTGAGTAAATTTTAAGGAATTATTTCAAGTTTAATCATTTTTGGAAAAGGATTGATATGTTGGCTAGTTATAGAGAATGGTTTAATTATTTTTAGTGCAACTGAAGTTGGCTTAAAAAATCTTAACGACCTACATATCTTGGATTTTAAACGAATTTTACTATGACCGATCAACTCGTGATGGTTTAACTTGCAAATCAACCTTCTAATTATATCTCTCTGAATCGTATTATTTGTGTACATACAATATCTTTAATTTGCCTGCATGGTTCTACTTTGCTACTATTTTAATCTTCCATGGACAAGATTCTCAACGGTCTTGTTTTCCTACAATGATTGATATGTTGGCTAGTTATGAAATTCTGGATTTTAAAATGGACTGGTACGTTTACTTGGTGGTTGGATGTGAAATCTGACAATATTTATTTGGACCAGTAATTTTTCTGCTGCTTTTGCTCATAGTTTTGAAACCTAACTGGTTTTGTTTTTTGTAGTTGACTCAACTACTCAGTCTCAATTATCTACATATTTGGTATTTTCAAGTTTGATGCGATTTTCCATGTCATATAGATATTTATGACTAATCAGGTTGTTTATAGGTTTTTACAAGTTTCATAAGAATTTTTCATTAATTCAAGTACCTATTTCATAAAATTATGAATAATCATGTTATTACAAAATTCGTGTGATTTTTCATGTCAAACAGGTTTTGTGTGATTTTTTTCATGTCAAACATGTAATTTTCATGTCAAATCAGGTATGTAGTTCATAACAGTTACGATAATCATGTTATTGCATGTTTCATATGATTTTTTATGTCAATAAGATATTTATGATGAATTTGGTTATTTACTGGTTTTTCATGTTACATTTGCACTTTTATTTTGGTAAGATTCACAAGTGAAAAATGAGGTATCCTAGACGAAAAATTCCGTCTAGGAAAATCAGAATTCCGTCTAGGATGAATATCCTAGATGGAATTCCATCTAGGATTCGCGTCGAGGAAGTCTCCGTCTAGGATGTAGCATTCTAAACGGAAATTACGTCTAGAATATATCCTAGACGGATTATTCTAGACGGAATTCAAAACCTTCTAGAATAATCCTAGACGGAAACATTCTAGACGGAATCTCCGTCTATGATACTCATCCTAGACAGAAAAAATTTCCATCTACGATAGGTATCCTAGATGGAAATTCCGTCTAGAATGTTTTTTTTTTAATATGCATCCTAGACGGTATTTTGAGCATTCTAGACGGAATTTCCGTCTAGAATGCTACGCTACAGTTTTTTTTTTTTTTTTGCAGAATCCACTTTGAATGCATGTACATAATATTGAACAACAACAAATTATATGGATATCCAACACAATCTAATTATATTCCAATATCAAATCCAATTATATGCAAATAGTACATAAATTGTTTACAAACTTTTACATAAATTATTTACAATGGATGTTAGTGCATCGGCAAATAAGGTCTACCAGAGGCATGCCACCCGTTGAAACCGCAGTCATGAACCATAGAAGATAACACTACAATAGCTTGTTGGATACGTCACATGAAAACACTAGTTTCTTTTCTGATTCTCACAAAATATTAGGCTAAATTACTCACACAAGTAAAAAATAAGGCATCCTTGAGGCTAGCAATTTCGTCTTCTGACAAGCTCTCAACAATAACCTAGAAAACATTGTCGTTAGTATGAAGGATTGAAACACTTACAAAAAATGAGAAAGACAGTCCAAAATATCAAACAACTATTTGTGTCTCCTCTTCAAAAAAATTCGAGCTTGGTTTTTTTTTTGCATGTGTATAATTTAGATAGCATGTCTTAAGTCTTAACTTAAAATAACCAGGTTCCAGACAATCAATTTCTGCTATACCAGTAGCCAATCTTAACTTGTGTTATACATATGCCCTAGAAGCCAAGAGGGGGCAAAAAACTTCTAGTAAACAAGATTAAAAGTGATAAGATGCATCTGTTGCTTTAGTCCTGATAAGATGCTAATAAGGTGAAGAAAAGAAAATGCATGTTTGACTTATAAAAGAGAGCAAAAAATCACTTTTTTTTGTTTGCTTAATTAAATGACTTCTTGCATATAGTGTCACATGCTAACATGATATGCTTGCCAATAGACAAATTAGTTTATATAAAACCATCGAGCTACATCTTAAAATGGATTGTCTTCCTATAGTTCTCACTTCGTGGGAAATACTTAAAAAAAATAAAAACTTGTATATACACTTGTGGAGACAAAAGATAATCTGGACATCAATATAGATTATAGCCCAAATTTCATGACAGTGATAATTTGGAGTTCTACTAATATGAATGAATATTATTAACTTTACTAATCTTGAGAATAATGATTGTGAAGACAATGGGATATGTAAAGAGATAGAAGATGAAAACAAATATCAATGTATCTAAAGAAGACCTTACAAAATCAAAACTAAACAAACAATAAAAATATGCATTTGATATTATAAGCCAAAATATATTCTCAAACACTCTTGCATTTTTCTTTATAGATGGTCCGGTTGGAACTAGAAAAACTTATTTATATATTACAATTGGAGACAGAACAGAAAAACTTGCAATAGATGACATGATAAGACGTCCTTCCCCTCTGATTGTACCTTAAGTAGATGATATAACTTCTTTACATAAACTACTTGAATATGTAATCGCAAATGTACAAAATCTTGCTTACTCTCCTGAATTAATAACTAATTGAGCAATGATAACAGTTAAACATGAAAATACTGATGAAATAAATAATTTACATTTTACCAGGTTTTCCGGACAACTTATCACATATCATAGCTTGGTCAAAAACATTGATTCATCAGAAGGTTTATGCAATAAAATTCGTTTAATCTATTGTTGATTTGGAGGAAAAAAGTTATTAACGCAGAGATAGCAACTAGACATCATCGTGGAAAAATAATGTTCCTTTCAAGAATACATCTTCAACCATCAGAGTGACAAATATGCAATTTCATTTAAAAGAACACAGTTTCATGTTCAATTTTTCTTTCTATGACATTTAACATTGCATATGGACAAACATTGGATTGTGTAGGAATTTACCTTCCTTAAACCGTCTTCTCTCATGGACAATTATATATTTCCTTATCATGTTCTAGAGCTATTAACTCTATTAAGATACTCAAAAAGCCAAACCTTAATGACTCAAAGGAATGTGAGTCTTGCCTTAATTAAAAGAAAAAGAGCTCTCTCTCTCTCTCTCTCTCTCTCTCTCTCTCTCTCTCTCTCTCTCTCTCTCTACGTGCATACATACAAACATGCATGTCATTTTCCAGGGAAATGCAAGTGTAGGAAAGGCCGCATTTTATCTACAATTTGATGCGCCACGTCCATTTCATGGGTCCCTAGAAACACTATCATGTGGAACACCAAAGGAACAGTAGACTAATATACATCATTATATTAACTCCAAATGGATCTCTATGTAATACTATATTTTTCGAAATAAAAGTGAAAGTAGAGAATATATGAAATATCATGTACACAGCAGACTAATGTTAGTGGACCTTAGAAAAATAAATTTTCCCTACGCTGAAAATAATTTACTTATATGCAGCAGAATTATTTTTTAAATTCAGAAGAAATAAATTTTCATTGTTTATTTTTGTCAATATACCCCATAATGAAAAGTGGTGCTTGTGTGGTGCTTGTGTCAATTCAGATGCACCTCACCCATTGCAATATACCGATTTGCAAAGTGGTCATATACCTAGCATCGTTACCAAATCAAAATATAGAAATCTCCAAAGTTACATGATAGTGTGGCAGAACACGATAAATTTGACATGGAGTTCCTTCCACATTAACGATTGTTCGACTCTACAAATATGATCTATATTAATGCATATACAAAAAAAAAGGAATCCTCTTTTATCAAGTAAATTGTGATACTTCTCATTAACAACCTCTAATAAAGGCTAAAAAAAAAGGAATCCTCTTTTATCAAGTAAATTGTGATACTTCTCATTAACAACCTCTAATAAAGGCTAGAGAACAGGACATCCAAATAGCTCTAAATATCTATACAAAAAGGAGGAGTCTTGCTCTGCAAAAGCTTATTTTGTCAAATAATGCTTTGGAGAACTTAATCTCTCTTGAAATTGTGTTAATTACACGAAATTGTTATCCAAGGTTTGATTGTATTTAAAAATAAATAAATGACAATGTAACTGTAAGTCATCAATTTCATCGTTCACTTCCTGCAGGCTCATGATTCCATAAGGAATCAGCAGTTAACTATTTAAAAAGAAACTACTTTAACCATAAATTACTAGGGCATAAATTCTACACTAGACAAAACTTACACTAACAATTCAAAATTAAGAGATTTGAACTACCTCCAAGAATCGAGCTTCTTGTTCAAACCTCTTGAGCTCCGCTAAGATCCGGTGCTTCCCTCTCGTATCGGCGAGGATGGGCGGCGATGCCGGAGGAGAGGGAGGGCTCGGGCACGAGGTGAGGGGCGAGACGATGACGGGACGACGATGTCGAAGGAGGATAACGACGAAACGTCGAGGAGGACGACGGGACAACGAGGAGCTGAGGGGCTGAGGGGGAGGCGACGACGGGACCAGAGGAGGACGTCGAGGAGCTGAGGGGGAGGCGACGATAAAACGTTGAGGGGGAGGCGACGATAAAACGTTGAGGGGGAGGCGACGATAAAACGTTGAGGAGGACGACGGGAGGGCGCGGGATCGAGGGGGACGGGACGAAGATGTTGAGGAGGACGACGGGAGGGCGCAGGATCGAGGGGGACGACGGGACGGCGACTCTGACCTTTGAACAGAGGAGAAGAATAGGAGGGCGCGAAGAAATTGGGAATTTAGGGTTTGAGGCGGGAGAATTTAGGGATGAGGCGGGAGAATGGGGGGTTGAGGCGGCAATTATAGGCGGCAGAAGTTAGGGGTTGTGGCTTATTTTTTTTATAATAAAAACTGATCTGAGTATCTTAGACGAAAATTTCCGTCCGGGATACAACCCAGACGGAAATTTCCGTCTAGGATGCTTAATTAATTTTAAAAAATTAACTTAAATAAATAAATCCGTCTACAATACTATTCTAGACGAAAATTTCTGTCTAGAATAGTATATCCTAGACGGAATATCCTAGATGAAAAATTTCTGTCTAGGATATTACATCCTAGACGAAAATTTTTCCGTCTAGGAAATTAAAATTTTTACTAGTGATTAGCTCCCATAACGATCACAAATAAATTTGTCTTTAGTGAGTGCTAAACTTACCATGAT
>NC_033794.1:91175266-91197469 GCF_001876935.1 Asparagus officinalis | reverse complement strand
TAGAATCTAACACAAAAAAAATAAGAAATGTCTAACAAATAAGTTTTCCTTTTTTTATTCCAACTAAGTACAAGAAAAGTGTATACATTGGTTTCCCACCATATTTTATGTGTGAACCAAACTCAAACAATTTATTTTCTTGGAAAAATTTAGAAAATTTAAAATTTAGGTTTCTTTACATGGAATTGTGCTTCCCAATACATAAGAAACAAACCAAACAGCCCCTTTAAGGGCTAATGGATCATAATCCCTTTCTTATTTTGCCGCCTCATAACATTTTTTCTTAAAATATATGATAATACTAATAGAACTAATGTAATATATTTTTACATAATGTAGTATGTTGTATTTTACTGTGCATTTATTATAATAGAACATTTTATAATAATATATTATATTAATTTAATTTATTAAATTATGTAAAATATAATATATTATAACAGAATACTATATAATACGTTGTAATAATTAATATAATATATTTGAACATAATATATTATATAATAGTATAATATGTTATATTATTGAATAGTATATTGTAGTTAATATGATAAATAACAATGATTCTAATATTATCCAAAGAGTGGTGTTAGGCGCACACCACCCACCACAACCCCAACCACACTCCCCCCTCTCATTGCTACAGTAAACCGGGCCCCACATGGGGTTTTAAAATTTTTAAAATCTCATGTGGGGCCCGGTTTACTGTAGCAATGAGAGGGGGGAGTGTGGTTGGGGTTGTGGTGGGTGGTGTGCCTCTAACATTATTTCAATAGAAATATAGAGAATCTATATGCCTCCTCAAATATTTTTAATGATTTTCAAAAGCAAAAACGTAATTCACTCGGGTAGTCTATCCACAACAAGTAAAATTACAGGGGTCTATTCCCGTCGGCTACCTCCCCTCAGCTGACCTCCAGCTCCAAACCCTCATCCGATTCAAGCAATGTAAGTGCCCCCCCGCAAGATTCTGTTTCGATCTGTGAATTTCAATCCAAGCGTTGAATTGAGAAATGGGTTGGTCTTAGATTTCCCTGTGGTGGTTGAAATCATTTGGTTTGGTGGTATGTACGCGGTAGCTCATCAAATTGGGAAGCGGATTGTTCAGAGATTTTGAAGTTTGCTTTCAAACCAATAAATGTGCATGAGGGTTTGAAAGTTGTGAAATCTCTATCAACAGTACATTGCTGGGCAATTTGGTAGTTATCGGGTTTCTGAATCCCAACCTGAAGTGCGTTGTTATCAGATTGTATTCACCTAGTATTTAGCGTTCTGATTGCATGTAATAGGCAGTATGTCGGCACGGTTAAGTATAGAGCTTATTTATTAGCGTGCAAATTCTGAATCTGTGAATTTTTTTATTTCCGCATAAGATGAACAAGAAGGTTTTTTTCTTAAAAGAGTAAAATGTAGAGAAACACGTTCTTCTAATTTATTTTCGTGGTCATAGATGTGGAGATTGAAATCTTGTGATAGGAGTCTGTGGATAGGACGTCAAAGGTATCTATATCTATTTAGTGCCCAATTGGGTGGAAGGAGGAATGACTTTTGGTAGCACTAGAAGCGAGGTTTGGACCAACATAATTCATTTCAGTTCTTGCCAAAAGTCCATTCTTCCGAATTTCCAATGGTTGGACACTGTCCCCATATCTACTAGGTAGCTCTCCTAGTATTAGCTTATAACTACAGGGTCCTGGCCGAATATTTCTATCTCATCTCTGAGCAGTACCCGGCCCCCAGTTCTTCTCATAGTATTGCATTTCATAAAAATTACATTTAAGATGATGTTGAATTTGTAAATCTCGACACCCACGTTCAACTGACAAATTGGTTGCACTCAGATTTTGCTGTAAATCTGCCTCTTTTCTATTTGGTCCTCGTAAATTTTATCAAAGTAGCAAAGCTTCTTGCTTTGTCAAACTAACTAAGTTGTTAGTTGTTACTTGAAGATTCTTGTTTTGTTACATGAACTGAGCCTTAGGAATGCATTTGAACATTAGTCTAATGCTAGACTGAAGGTATTCACAATGTTCAATCCAAGTCGTAACCTTTTGGAGTTAGCAGAAAAACATATATATATAATGTCTATAGTCATCTAGAAAATGACTCAGTATGAAACATCTCAGCTCAACAATCTTCAAATAGACACATGAGCTCTTCAAACCTAAAATGAGTTTAATTCTAAAGTTTCCAAACCGCTATATGGATGATGCTACCATGAGATTCACATTCCTTTAAATGCCTAGATGATTGGAAGTTTATGATTCTTGCTCTAATTTCATCCTATCAACCTTCAACCTATTTATCAAGTCTTTATCAGGATTTCAAAACAGTATGTATCAGTCTCATTACCTCACCTCCTTAACTCTTCGTCCTAAACTTTAAGCAGTTCCTTGGATCTATTACTCTATCATTTTACTAAAACTGCTTTAGCTTGAACCAGTACACCATCTATATTGTTTTAGTGCATGAAGTCCTGAGTCAAAAGGCAGATGCAATATATTTTACTTGGTGACGAGGAGGTAAGAGGCATTGTCAATTTTCATTTTATTAATCATTCTCTTGATGTGAAAATGCACCATCACTATTTCCTTTTGTGTGGAACATACATTTTAACATTTTTGGTCAGAATCATTGGCTACCTAATTTGAGAACTTAAAATGTAGAGATGGTTATCTTAGAAATGGATGAAATAATTTTTTTTAGGCTTTGTGCGGATACCATGTTGCTTTCCTTGTTGTGTTTCTGTGTAAAAAAACACCATGGTGTTGTGTTTTTCCCTTAAAGTGTTTTCAAAACACCATGTTGAGTGTTTTTGTTCAGCACTAGCTTGACCGTTACAACATTAGTATTAAACACATTATTAATATATTATATAATGTATTATAATATTATATTATAATTTAATGTGTTATATTATATTATAATTATATCATATTATTTTCAGATAATAATATATTTATATTATATCAATTTTTTATTGTATATATTATGTATCATTTTTAAAATAAATTATTTATTTTAATATATATATATCTATTATTAATATAATATAATATTATTAAAAGTGTTAATATTATGTTATTACTAGTATATCATTATTATTTATAAATATTCTAATGTTAAAATATATTAATATTTCTAATATGTTAGAGTTTAATTAATAATACTTTAATAATATATTAACATTTATGATATAAATAAAATATTATTATAATATAAATATATTATTTTTTACATTAATAATTTGTTAGGCATAAATTATTTTGTATCAAAAAATTATTTACTTTATAATATATTATATATTTATTATTTATTATTTATTATATTAATATTTATATTATTATACTATATTTCTATGCAATATATTATTATAAATATTATTATTTCTATTGTTGTTTTATATTAAAAAGTGACTATTATATAATATTTTATAACTATTAAATTATTAACATTTATTTATTAAAAATTTAAGAATATTATAATGATTATTATTTATAAATATTCTAATGTTAAAATATATTATAGTTTCTAATGTGTTAGAGTTTATTAAAAATACTTTTAATAATATATTAACAATTTATGATATAAATAAATATTATTATAATATGAATATATTATCTTTACATTAATATTTGTTAGCAATAAATTATTTTAGTATCCAAAAATTAGTTTACTTTATAATATATTATATTATTTATTATTTATATTTATTATATTAATATTTTATATATTATACTGTATTTACTATGCAATATATTTATTATAATATTATTATTCTATTGTTGTTTTATTATTAAAAAAGTTACTATTATATAATATTTTATAATATTAACTTTATTAACTTATTTATTACAAAATTTGAGAATATTATAATGATTATAATATTGTGTAGTATATTATTATATCATTATTATGTTATTATTTATTATCAATAATTTTTATTATTTTTTATTAGTTTATTTATATTTATTATTATTTATTATTGTACAATACATTATCAATATATTAAATACTAGTATTTAATATGTTATACTACTATTATATAAGATATTTTAATTATTATATTTTTATAGCATTTAATAAATATTACTAATATATTAGATTAACTATAATATAGTATAGTATAATATAATATAATATAATAAGCATGTTGATAATAACTATATATTAATTACATTTAATATATTATGATATATATTATATTAACACCTCCTCAGACTCAGAACCAAAATAGCAAACTTAAAACACCTAAAAAGTGTTTTTAAAATAAGTGTTGTGTTTTTAGTTAGAGGATGATTTAGCTCAAAAAACACCATCGTTTCCTAACATATGGTGTTTTGTTTTTGGCAAAAACGCTATGAAAACAAGAAAAACACCATGGTATCCAAACACATTGTGTTTTGTCCTGGCTCTGATTGTTTAAGTGACTATGTTACATGTATTCTCTTTCTGCATAGTTCTGACAATTCCTTCTTTCCAGCACTTCACCATATTTCCTTGGTATTGTAGGTTATATATAAAGAGAGAGATTCTTTCCTAAGGAGGTGTACACTTATGCTATTATTATTTGGAGAAGTTCATAAAAGTTTATTTGTGTTCTCACCTACAATAATGATAGTGTAACTCTAACCCTCTGCCTTTTGCTGTTCCCCCCTTTCAGCTCTTGAAGATATGCCTATAGCTATTGAAACTGATAAAGCAAAAACCCAACATTATGAGCTGCCTACGTCATTTTTTAAACTGGTACTGGGAAAGCAGCTCAAATACAGGTTTGATAGCTCACAACATCTCAGACTAGAGTTTAGTATTTCATCTTCTTCAGAATATGCTTCTTTAAATATGTTCTGGTGTCTTTATGATCTGTTCTTTGAGTGTGCTTAACCAATTTTGCACATCCTACTGTCAGAAACAACAATTGTGCAACATAATGTATCCTTCAAATTGTTAGTGGAAGATTAGAAAAGCAATTTTTTTCTTGCATTTCTGATGAGTAGCTATCTTGGGAGGCATATCCCTGCAAATTTACAAATTTTGACACCATTTCTGTGGAAATCAATACATGAGTCATTTTAAACGGCAATAGCATATCTAGAACCTTATTACCCATATTTACACTTTCTATGCCTCACAACTTTATTCTTGCTTTTATACATCAATTACTATCTGATGCTTCTGAGCCACGATTCAGTTCCAGCTCCTCATTCTATTTCTATAACCTGAAATCCCAACTATAACTAAAATATAGTGTAACTTTTGCTTGCTCAATATCCTGCTCTTTCAGAGTTATTTATACTAGATATTTAAACAGATTTCATGCATACAAACTGAGTTAATTCTTTTTATGGTCACCAAAATGTTTTTTTTATTCTTTTATGTATAGGATAAGGATGGAACCTCTAGAAAGAGGCTTCAGCAACTGCCATTACTCAAAATGAGCTGGTTACAAAATTGCAGACCACACTCCCTGCCCTAGAGTGTGGTCTCTCAGATGATGATAGTATGTTCATCACAAACAACATGAACACATATATCGTTAATACAAACTCACACACTAAGAAAATTTTAAACTATTAACAGGAGCCTATATACAACAAAAAAATAACCATATCCCACATAGTTTGAAAACACAACAAAAGACCCCATCAGTACCCAAACTATGAACCTCAATCGATAACAATGGGACAATCAATCCCCCTTCCTGCTCTATCACACTGAGGATGTTGAGTAATAGACGCCACCATATAAATCCATGCTCCTCTAGCAGATTGATCGCAGTTTCTCTTGCTTCACCACCCGTTATCACATCATGAGCAAAGTCACCTGACCAAAAAGAAGCAAAATAAGTAATTTTCTTCCATACATCTAGAGAGGGAGTATATCTGTGCATGTAAATTCTTTTGTTTCTTTCTCCCGATATGCGCCAAATGAGAGCACATAGATGTCCCAATCACTTTTCTTATCTCGTTTCAATATGGTCTGTCTCCAATGAAATCAAAAGTCTAATAAATTATGAGGAAAACCAGACACCTGAAACTTATAGTGTAAGGAATTCCACAAAGACTGAACAAAACTACAATCAAAGAAATGATGAGAATAAGATTCATCTTCCCTCTCACATAGCACACGACAAAGCTCAACTTGAATATTTTTACGCAGGAGTCTTATCTTAATTTACCCGATAATGCAAGCCAAACCTAAACCTTGATCTTCAAAGGAGCCTTCACTTTCCATCGATCACAATAAGATCCACCAATAAATTTTAAAAAGTGTTTGTAGAAAAAATTCCTTTGGCATCCAACTCTCGTCTTCTACAATCTTGATCAGTAGAGCTATGAACAACCCCTTGAAGCAAATGTAACAATCTAAATATTGAAACACCAATTGACTGGTGAGTTGCCTTGAAAAATGTATATTCCATCTCCATCTCGTTCCCACATATAGCTTTTGAGTTTTAACAGTATAAAATGGTGAGGAAGTTCAATGAAAAAGGCTAAGAAAAGAAGAAGCTAAAGTGCTTATACGCCCATTTATTTAGCCAAAAAAAATTCACAATAAGATCCACCAATAAATTGTAAAAAGTGTTTGTAGAAAAAATTCTTTTGGCATCCAACTCCCGTCTTCTACAATCTTGATCAGTAGAGCTATGAACAACCCCTTGAAGCAAATGTAACAATCTAAATATTGAAACACCAATTGAGTGGTGAGTTGCCTTGAAAAATGTATATTCCATCTCCATCTTGTTCTCACATATGGCTTTTGAGTTTTAACAGTATAAAATGGTGAAGAAGTTAAATGAAAAAGGCTAGGAAAAGAAGCAGCTAAAGTGCTTATGCGCCCATTTATTTAGCCCAAAAAAAAAATTTCCTCCACCTCCGGATAAAGTTCTACACTTCCAAGTTGACAATCTACTTTCAATTAATAATAGTAGGAAAACCAATCTTCTTTATGCAGCTTAGTAGGTCTTAAAGGCACACCTAAATAGGTGATAGGGAATTCACCACTCACAGTTCATTATAATAGACAGACGCTGGTGCAAATCTGGATTATGTTCCAATGCAATTGGAACACTCTTAGAGAAGTTAATCTACAGTGCTGAAACCATTTCATATCGATATAAGTGCAGCTTCAAGACTCTTAACTGAATTTGATTGGTTACCAAAATGTTTGTTGGATTACAGTTTCTCTAGTTTCAAAGGAAAGTTTGTGTTCGAATAAATTTGTTGGCCTAGCTCAAAACGGTCTCTGAACATGTATCTTGGGACTAAACCCAAGATGTTGGATTTAAATCTAATTAAATCTATTTGTGGGCACATATGATTAATCTGTGTGTATTGCTATCCTTCAGGATAACCCACTAAAGTGATCAATCAATTTAGGTTAATGGGTATTTAAATATAATCATGGGGTTATATGTGCAGAGACCAGGTTATAATTATGATTTGATGAGGGGCTAAATTACAAATGTACAACATCTATAAATAAGGGGTTATGGTCCCTAATCTAGGGTTATATTCTCTAATTCTCTTCACCCCCATCTAGAGAGAAATTTGGCTAGAGAAACCCTAAGGTTAGAAGATCCAAAACACATCTCAAGTTTAATCTATGGATTCAGGTATAAGCTTCCGCTCTTTTCTTTTGATTCTTGTAAATCTCTTTGAATTAATCATGGTTTTTTGGTTTAGATCTCAAGTTTTTATAAGATCTAACAAGTGGTATCAGAGCCACCTTGATTTGTTCTAAGAGATTAAGATTAAAATTAGGATTTTTGGTCTTAATTGTTTTGGATTTAGCAGATGAACAGTAACGAAATTTTCGGATGAACAGTAACGTATTTTTTTGGATGAACACTAAATAAAAATTGTCGGTGAACAGTAAGATTTTTTCATTTTTTGGATTTTTCTTCGATTTTTCTTGCATCTGGATCAAGAAAACTCATTTTTTCGATTCTTGATCTGATTTTGAAATAAAAGCGAGAATTTTTTTGTATCTCTTGTTTGTTTGGTCGTCGGTTCCCGTGCTCCTCGCCGGCGAAGTGTCGTTGGCGGCCTCGCTCTCGACTCCGGCGGCGACGGCGGCGTTAGGAAACCCTAGGGTTTCGACCTTTGGGTGCGGGAACAATGGCGGCGACGGTTTCAGATTTAACCCTCTAAGGGTTCGTGCGTGAAAACGTGCGGGAATTAAGGAGGTGGTTACCTCAAATTTTGGCGAACTGAAAGCTTCAAACGAACTTCGCGTTCGTTCTCAAGTGAGCATCGCGCTCAAATCAAACGAACCTCGCGTTCGTTCTAAAGTGAGTATCGCGCTCAAATCAAACGAACCCCGCGTTCATTCTAAGGTGAGCCTCGCGCTCAGTTCTAAGGTGAGCCTCGCGCTCAGTTCTCAGGTGAGCCTCGCGCTCAATTTAATTCGAACCTCGCGTTCGTTTTTATTCAAACCTCGCGTTCATTTTTTAAACGAACCTCGCGTTCGTTCTCAAGTTGAACCCTGTGTTCATTTTCAGTCGAACCTTGCGTTCATTTTTTCAAACGAACCTCGCGTTCGTTCTCAAGTCGAACATCACGTTCATTTTCAGACGAACCTCGCGTTCGTACTTAGGTGAGTCTCGTACTCAATACAGACGAACCTCGCGTTCGAAGTCAAGCGAACTTCGTGTTCACTATAGGTGAGTCTCGTACTCAATACAGACGAACCTCGCGTTCGAAGTCAAGCGAACTTCGTGTTCACTATGCTTAAGCTTCGGCTTCTATATTATATTATGGGTCCACTTTGGTATGCTTAATTTATTCAATTAAGTTATGGGCCATATTTAAGCTATGGAAATTTAAATTAATTTGGTTTTTAATTAATTATTTAATTCAAATATTATGACACTAAGGTATTAAGGTTGTCTCTCACTCCAATTGATTAATTGAAACAAGAAGTTGGCAAAGTAACATCTCTTGTGTAGATTGTTCATGAGGAATGTGAGATGTTTGTGTGTATGCTTTCGTGTAAATATTTAATCGGCCCAAAGGAAGGTTAATATTTATTTAGACTGTATACACATCTGCGATGATAAGCGTGTGACAATTATAAGGTTTACATGTGAATAATGAATCGATCCAAAGATAGTTTCATTATTTGACATGAGTTATTGTCAATGTTTGATCATTGCAACAAGGTATCACTTACAAGTTAATATTACTGTTCAAAGACTTGATATTAATGTTGTGCCAGATATCTTGAATGGGATTCGTCATTATTTGAATTTTATTGATTACTAATTATGGTTATTGATATGAGCATTTTTTATTTTATTTCAGCTAATGCATCTGCTGCAATAATTTCTGCTAACATCAACTCAATTTCCATGTTAAATGGGACAAACTTTAAGGTTTGGAAAGAGAACATATTAATTGTTCTTGGTTGCATGGATCTAGACCTTGCATTAAGAATTGAACAACCTCAACCTCTCAATGCGGATAGCACTCCTGATGCAAAGAAGGAGTATGAGAAGTGGAAGCATTCAAATCGCATGAGTCTTATGATCATTAAGCGCGACGTTCCGGAAGCCTTCAGGGGCATAGAATCCGAATGGATTACTAAGGCTAAAGATTTCCTTGCCGAAATTGAGAAGCGTTTTGCGAAAAACGATAAGGTAGAAACAAGCACGCTCTTAGCTCGCTTGATTTCAATGAAGTATAAGGGCAAAGAAAATATCAGAGAGTACATTATGAAAATATCTCATATTGCTTCAAAGCTTAAGGCACTTAAACTCGATCTTTGTGATGAGTTATTGGTGCATCTGGTTTTGTTGTCTCTTCCTGCACAATTCAATCAGTTTAAGGTCAGTTATAACTGTCAAAAGGAGAAATGGACTCTAAATGAGCTCATTTCATACTGTGTGCAAGAAGAAGACATGTTGAAGCAAGATAAGACAGAAAGTGCTCATTTGGCCTATGCCTCTAAGGATAAAAGCAAGAAAATGAAGAATGATAATGAAGCTGCTAAGGGTCCAGTTGAGAAGAAACAACATAAGGATAATCAGGGTTGTTTCTTCTGTAACAAGTCTGGACACGTAAAGAAGGATTGTACAAAATATCACGCCTGGCGTGCTAATAAGGGTACATTCCTTACTTTGGTCTGTTCTGAGGTTAATTTAGCTTCAGTACCTAGAAACACTTGGTGGTTAGACTCTGGTGCTACTACTCACATAAGTGTTTCTATGCAGGGTTGCCTGAGCTACCGAAAGCCAAGTGATGTTGAAAGACACATCTTTATGGGCGACGGACAATCGGTAGATGTGGAAGCAATTGGGCACTTTAGGTTGTTGTTAGGAACTGGTTCTTATTTGGATTTGAAAGATACTTTTGTAGTACTGTCTTTTAGACGGAATTTAATTTCTGTTTCTGTATTGGACAAATCTGTAGGGTCCTATTTTGCTTATGTATACCAAGTGTAGGATCGTGACCCTTAAGAATAGAGTGCGCTCTTATAAAAATCTGCGGAAGCTTTACATTTAAACACTAGAAGGTGAGTTTGCAAAGTAGATTATAAATTGCAAAGAAAGAATGGCAATCTCAGAAAATAAACATCACAAACACAAGCATGTATACTGGTTCCACCTCCCCGGTGTACATCCAGTCCCCAAGCAAATCCCGCTTGAGAGTTTCCACTATGATTTTGAAACCTTACAAAATCAAAAGCAAACCTGACCAATTTGCAAGACCATGCAAATTGCAACACTAATTGACAAGACCATGACAATTGCCACCCAATCTCTAAACCAAGAGATCAACCCTCTCAAACCCGAGAGAAATCTTTTTTGAAGCAAGAACACAATTGATCCTATAAGCCTTGAATGTGTAGTGAAATGCTGTAGTGACTTAGGATTCTTTTAACTCTCTGAATATTGCCTATACAATCTCTAAGAATGATTGAAACCAAGGCAATATCAAAAACTCTCTTTTTCTAAACACTTAGCATGAAAATCTGGAAAATTAGAGAGTGAATATGCACAAAATGTTTGATCTTGCAAGTGCAAAACTTGGTTGAATACGCACAAAATGTTTGATCTTGCAAGTGCAAAACTTAGTTGTTGTTTTCTGATGTTTAAACCTATTTATAGCCTCTGAAATGACATAATTTTAAACCCAATTAACGTCCACAAAACGGCTATAAACAGTCACTTATTTAAAACCTAAAATCTAAAAAAACGAGACCTACAACTTTGATCTTTTGAGTTTTTCCAGATTCTAATTGTTAAGGGGTGTAAATGAAATGTTTTAAGACTCACCCAATATTTATAAACTCTAATGGCTAACATAGGGGATTTCTATTGTTAACCAACACACTAAGCATGTGTTAGTGTGTTCTAACACTATGTGTGTGCATGTGTGTGAGTGATCAAGGCTTGTACAAATTTCTAAGCAAAGAAAATATAAAATTACATTTTGACAATAAAGTATATCTTCTTCTTTGCTTCATTTTGCCTTGAACTCATCTATGTCTTGAGTATCTCTTTGAATATAATTGTTGATATAGCTCTGATACTGCAAAACAAATGTTAGCACATAATACACACAACATATAATATTTGTTATCATCAAAACAAACTAATCTTGGGGTCAAGATTCCTAACATTCTCCCCCTTTTTGATGATGACAAATATATGTTATTAAGATATAAAATTTTTAATCCCCCTGCATAAAATCGTTAAATAAAATCTTTTACTCCCCCTGCATCAAAGCATTAGTAAAAAATTTAAAATTTTCTATTATATAACTCCCCCTTTGTCATTAGCAAAAAGAAATAAACATAATTCTAGTTAAAATTTTCTTTTCCCGGATACCTTAATAAAAATATTAAGCACTTTGGTACCATTTTATATTATATCATTAGGATTAGCCCTTAGGAATCCAAATCCACTTAGAATTTGGTTTCCATTTATTAACATAAGTGTAATTCTTTGAATTGCAAACTTCATACATATAAGATGAAATATAATCATTCCTATCATGAATATTCAAATTCTTAGGAATCCATATATACTTATTTTGTTTAGCATGAATATTCGGAATCCATATATACTTATTTTTTTTAGCATGAATATTCTTATTATTATTCTTCAAAACATAATCATTCTTTGTAAAATACTTAGGAACAAATCCAATGCCAAAATGATTGTTTGAAGATTTTTGAAATGAGAGCAAATTATTCAAATTCTCTTTACTTTTATTGAATTTAATAACATTCAAACATATATCATCATATTTTAATTTAATAGAAGAAATATCTTTATCTAAAACATTAATGCGAATTTTTAAATCATTGCATTCTGATTTTAGATAAACATTCTCATTAGTCAAAATATGATTTTCTTTAAGCAAGGATTTATTTTCCTCTTTCAATTCAATTACTTGAGAATTAGAAATAGTAGAAGAATTAAAATCAGAAATTTCTTCAAGTAATCTTTTATTTTCATCTTTAAGAAAATTATGTGAAGCATTTAATCTCAAAAATGTTTCATATAATTCATTGAAAGCATCTAATAATTCTTCATTATTGTATACCTCATCTTCTTGTGCCATGAAGCACATGTGAGCGGATTCTTTTTTTTTTGTTCTTTCATTTTGAATAACTCAAACCATTCGGTATATGGAGTGGTTGGCTTTGTGAATTCGGTCTCTACAATGTTCCAAAGGTCGTAGCCAAGAGATTGGAGGTAGATCTTCATCCGATACTTCCAATAGTTGTAGTTCGTGCCATCGAATAGAGGTGGTCGCTGTGTGGAATATCCCTCTTTGAATTGTGATGTATTTGTTGATGCCATCTTTCACCTTGCTCTGATACCAATTGTAGGGTCCTGTTTTGCTTATGTATACCAAGTGTAGGATCGTGACCCTTAAGAATAGAGTGCGCTCTTATAAAAATCTGCGGAAGCTTTACACTTAAACACTAAAAGGTGAGTTTGCAAAGTAGATTATAAATTGCAAACTCACCTTCTAGTGTTTAAGTGTAAAGCTTCCGCAGATTTTTATAAGAGCGCACTCTATTCTTAAGGGTCACGATCCTACACTTGGTATACATAAGCAAAACAGGACCCTACAATTGGTATCAGAGCAAGGTGAAAGATGGCATCAACAAATACATCACAATTCAAAGAAGGTCATTCTACAAATCGTCCACCAATGTTCGATGGATTGAACTACAACTATTGGAAGTGCCGAATGAAGATTTACCTTCAATCAATTGGCTATCTCTTCACCCTCCAAATTTGGAGGGTCAAATTTGGAGATCTCCAAATTTAGAGAGTGGTTGGAGAGGTTCCACTCTCCAAATTTAGAGATTTTGTCTTTTTAGTGGCCGGTTGGAGATGGCCTAAATGTTGGGATGTCTTCGAAATCTCATACTTGATTTGACTTGTTGTATGTTATATATCCAATACTGTATATTCTAATAAAAAAAATATTGAGAGGGATAAATGCTATTTACCCTCGTTTTAAATGGTAGGGATGGCTTTGAAATCTCATACTTGTGATTGGCATGACTATATTAAATCTGGAAGATCGTAATCTCTAGGGATATTTTATTTAGACCTAGTTATTTCACAGTGGTAATTTCTGAATTCTTAATTTAGGCATTGTTTTGCCAAATTACCCGTGATTTTACATTAGGTTGGAATTTTAAATCCAAAATTTTCCTCAAGGACTGGTTTCTAAGTGTAGGATCTGAAATAGATACACTAGAACACTAGAAGAGGGGTGAATAGTGTTCTTTTAAAATATATGCAAAGTAGATTATAAATTGCAAAGAAAAATGGCAATCTCAGAAATTCACAATCACAAACACAAAGTTTTATACTGGTTCCACCAACCCGGTGTACATCCAGTCCCCAAGCAAATCCCGCTTGAGATTTCCACTATGATTTTGAAACCTTACAAAATCAAAAGCAAACCTGACCAATTTGCAAGACCATGCAAATTGCAACACCAATTGACAAGACCATGCCAATTGCCACCCAATCTCTAAACCAAGAGATCAACCCTCTCAAACCCGAGAGAAATCCTTTTTGAAGCAAGAACACAATTGATCCTATAAGCCTTGAATGTGTAGTGAAGTGCTGCAGTGGCTTAGGATTCTTTTAACTCTCTGAATATTGCCTATACAATCTCTAAGAATGATTGAAACCAAGGCAATATCAGAAACTCTCTTTTTCTAAACACTTAGCATGAAAATCTGGAAAATTAGAGAGTGAAATATGCACAAATGTTTGATCTTGCAAGTGCAAAACTTAGTTGTTGTTTTCTGATGTTTAAACCTATTTATAGCCTCTGAAATGACATAATTTTAAACCCAATTAACGTCCACAAAACGGCTATAAACAGTCACTTATTTAAAACCTGAAATCTGAAAAAACTGCATCTGTAGTCGACTACAAGTCATAGTAGTCGACTACACTGAGTAGTAGTCGACTACAAGTCATAGTAGTCGACTACAAGTCATAGTAGTCGACTACTCTGAGTCTAAACAGACTAGATTCTAGAATTTTTCTGTTTAGTATTTTGACTGTAACTTTCTCATCCGATATCGGAATGAGGTGATTTAAGATTCGTTGGAAAGCTCTTGAAGAGACCTACAACTTTTATCTTTTGAGTTTTTCCAGATTCTAATTGTTATGGGGTATAAATAAAATATTTTAAGACTCACTCAATATATATAAACTCTAATGGCTAACATAGGGGATTTCTATTGTTAACCAACACACTAAGCATGTGTTAGTGTGTTCTAACACTATGTGTGTGCATGTGTGTGAGTGATCAAGGCTTGTACAAATTTCTAAGCAAAGAAAATATAAAATTACATTTTGACAATAAAGTATATCTTCTTCTTTGCTTCATTTTGCCTTGAACTCATCTATGTCTTGAGTATCTCTTTGAATATAATTATTGATATAGCTCTGATACTGCAAAACAAATGTTAGCACATAATATACACAACATATGATATTTGTTATCATCAAAACAAACTAATCTCGGGGTCAAGATTCCTAACAAAATCAGGTTATTCTTGTTCATTTGAAAACAGGCAATTCAGTTTATCTTTTAATTCAAATGTTGTGGGAACCGGTTACTTGAGTACTTATGACAACCTATATTTCCTTGATACAATTGCTTCTTATAATGAATTCTTGCATGTGGAATCACGTGGTACTAAGCGTAAATTAAATAAGGAAAATTCAGCGATATTATGGCATAAGCGCTTGGGTCATATCTCAAAAGGTAGAGTTGAGCGTCTTGTGTCTGATGGCATTTTGGATTTCCTTGATTTTTCGGATTTCGACGTATGTGTTGAATGTATCAAGGAAAAACATACCAAAGTTAAGAGATTAGGTGCCAACAGATCTTCGGATGTCTTAGAATTGATACATACGGATATTTGTGGGTCATTCCCTACGGAATCCTGGAATGGTCAATAATATTTTATATCATTCATAGACGATTACTCACGTTATAGGTACCTATATCTTATTCGTGAAAAATCTGAGTCTCTGGACATGTTCAAAGCCTATAAAGTTGAAGTTAAGAATCAACTCAACAGAAGAATTAAAACCGTTAGATCTGATCGTGGTGGTGAGTACTACGGCAGATATGATGGTTCAAGTGAACAACGTCCAGGACCATTTGCTAAATACCTAGAGGAATGTGGTATCGTCCCACAATACACCATGCCGGGTTCACCTAACATGAATGGTGTAGCTGAAAGACAAAACAGGACTCTTAAAGATATGGTAAGAAGTATGATCTCTCATTCTTCTTTACCATAGTCACTCTGGGGAGAAACACTTAAGACAGCAGCTTACATTCTAAATAGAGTACCAAGTAAAGCAGTTGCTAAAACATCTTATGAGCTTTGGACTAGTCGAAAGCCCAGTTTAAAGCATTTACATATTTAGGGATGTCCAGCTGAGACAATGCCTTATAGGCCAAATAAAAAATAAACTGGACTCCAAAACAGTTAGCAGTTACTTTATTGGGTACTCTGAACGCTCTAGGAGCTATAAGTTTTATGATCCCACACTAAGAAATATTTTTGAGACGGGAATAGCAACATTCTTTAAGGATGTTGAGTTTGGGGGGAGAAATAAGGTTAGAGACATTAGTTTTGAGGAGGAATTGGCTTCAGATCCAATCTATACAGTTACTTTTGACAATATTCAGGTTCTTATACCTGTTGCTTAAGAAGTAAATCTGAAACCTCAAGATGACAATGTTAAACAACTCCTTGTTTTAGAAGAACAAACTCAACAACCTCAAGAACCAGTGTCATTAAGGAGATCCACGAGAGAAAGGAGAAATGATATTTCGGATGATTATATTATATTTCTTCAAGAACATGAGGAAAGTAGTGGAATGTTGAAAGATGATCCTATCAACTTCTCTCAGGCCATGAAAAGTTCTAACTCTTAACAGTGGATTGATGCCATAAATGAAGAGTACAAGTCTATGCAAGACAATAAGGTTTGGAAACTTGTCCCATTGCCAGAAGATGCAAAACCAATTGGTTGTAAATGGATTTTTAAAACCAAGCGGGATGCAAATGGTAATGTGGAGAGGTATAAGACACGTCTTGTGGCTAAAGGCTATACTCAAAAGGAAGGCATTGATTATACAGAGACTTTCTCTCCAGTTTCATCGAAAGACTCTTTCAGAACAATCATGGCACTTGTTGTTCATTATGATCTTGAGTTACATCAGATGGATGTTAAGACTGTATTTCTCAATGGAGACATTGATGAGATGATTTATATGGTGCAACCAGAAAACTATGTCAGGAGACCTAAAGAATATGGTCTGCAAATTAAGAAAATCCATCTATGGACTCAAGCAAACTCCTCGTAAATGGTATCATAAGTTTTAACAAATAATTATCTCGTTCGGTTTTGAGATGAACATTGTTGATGACTGTGTATATCACAAGTTCAGTGGGAGTAAGTATATCTTTCTGGTTCTGTATGTCGATAACATATTGCTTGCCACTAATGATATAGGCATGCTGTACGAAACCAAAAAATTTCTATCAAAGAATTTTGAGATGAAAGATCTTGGGGACGCATCTTTTATATTATGAATCCAGATACATCGAGATCGCTCTCGGGGTATTCTTGGATTATCACAAAAGAGCTATATCGATAAGGTACTTAAAAGGTTTGACATGCAAGACTACAGACCAGGAGACACCCATGTGGCTAAAGGAGACAAATTTAGTCTCAATCAGTGCCCTAAAGGTAATCTTAAAATTCAGGAAATGCAGAAGATTCCTTATGCTTCGGCTGTAGGAAGTCTAATGTATGCTCAGGTATGTACGCGTCCGGATATTGCGTACATTGTTGGGATGTTAGGCAAATACTTAAGCAACCCTGGTATGGATCATTAGATAGCAGTCAAAAGGGTTATGAGGTATTTTCAGAAAATAAAAGATTATATGCTCACATACAGAAAATCAGAACACCTGGAGGTCATTGGGTACTCTGATTCTGATTTTGCTGGATGCCAAGATAGCAGAAAGTCTACATCAGGCTACATTTATATGTTAGTAGGAGGAGCTATATCAGAGAAAAGTGTTAAACAGACACTCATAGCTTCCTCCACTATGGCAGCAGAATTTGTAGCTTGCTATGAGGCATCCAATCAGGGAATATGGCTGTGAAATTTTGTCACGGGACTGCGCATTTTGAAAAATATGAAAAGACCACTAAGGTTATATTGTGACAATAAATCTGCAGTAATGTATTCCAATAACAACAGGAACTCAACTAAGTCAAAACATATTGACATTAAGTTCCTAGTTGTGAAAGAAATGGTACAGAGTGGACGGATATCCATAGAGCATATTGGGACAAACTCCATGATAGTTGATCCTCTTACTAAGAGATTGCCACCTAAGGTCTTTCATGAGCACACTGCTCATATGGGTGTGGTGTTATTTGAGGATATCATGATTTAGTGGGAGTTTGTAATTTTTGGGCTTTATGTTTGGTTGTATTGTCTGATCAGAATAAAGTATTCAGTTAAGACACTCTGTTACATTATGTTTGGTTTTAACCTTACTAAATGAGGACCAGTTGAAAATAGACATGTACTGATCACATTGCATGTAATTTTCATGCTGCATATCCATGATTGATCTATGTCGTTTGATTGTGTTGGTATATGTGACCATTGATGGGTCGAGTCACGATAAATGTGACGAAGGCCGCTTTGATCCTATATTGATATAGTCAATGGACGAGATTGTTCGGAAATACCTTTTCAGTGATAGCAATTTTGAGCTCATAAGGTTATACACAAAATTAAATCTCTTTGTGGGCACATATGATTAATCTGTGTATATTGCTATCCTTCAGGATAACCCACTAAAGTGATCAATCAATTTGGGTTAATGAGTATTTAAATATAATTATGGGGTTATATGTGCAGATACCAGGTTGTAATTATGATTTGATAAGGGACCAAATTGTAAATGTACAACATCTATAAATAAGGAGTTATGGTCCCTAATCTAGGGTTATAATCTCTAATTCTCTTCACCCCCATCTAGAGAGAAATTTGGCTAGAGAAACCCTAAGGTTAGAAGATCCAAACCCCCATCTAGAGAGAAATTTGGCTAGAGAAACCCTAAGGTTAGAAGATCCAAAACCTATCTCAAGTTTAATCTATGGATTCAGGTATAGTGGCTAGAGAAACCCTAAGGTTAGAAGATCCAAAACCTATCTCAAGTTTAATCTATGGATTCAGGTATAGCTTCCGCTCTTTTCTTTTGATTCTTGTAAATCTCTTTGAATTAATCATGGCTTTTTGGTTTAGATCTCAAGTTTTTATAAGATCTAACAAGATGGTTGCCAAATAGGCTATGGTTTCATTTTTGTAGTGTACCTTCCAAATTCCACCATACCCTGGCTTTAAAATTGAAACCTGATTACCAAATTAGCTTTAAGTAATATAAAACTGAAAAGAAGTGTTTATTATGTTCCTTCCTAATTGAAAAACCTTTTTTACCCTGTTTTAAGTTTTGTATCAAATGAAAAATGAATTAGATTGCACAGCACTTCATTGGCTTAGGCACATTACTTAGATGAGTACATAAATGCTACATGCCTCACATGCGGTATAATGGCATCGATGCCACTCTGACATGCTTAATAATGATTTCATTTTATATATGACCACTTTAAAATATATCCATAGAGAAGTCAAGTGGATCAACCTTTTGACTGTGATGGCTTGCCAGCTCTGTAGGGGCTACAAGTAATACCTAGTGATCCCAAGTCCTGACATGATACTAAAAAAGAAAACAATATAAATATATAAGTAAAATCAAGTTGCATAATCTAACATGTCAACAAATATTGGAATGAATTTCATGAAATGCCAAATCATTGACATCCTATATGTTCAAAAGACGAAGCATTTTTTAAAGAAGTGAAACTTGTTATATAATTTAGAATCTGGCAATTCCTAATAACCTGTACAGGTTCTCTTCATTTTACACTTCTCATATTGCTCTACTACTTATTAAATTTTGCATGCCCACATTATGTACTCATCTTGTTCTGGTCGACATCTTATATTCATAATGCTGAACTGTATTTTAAATATTTGCAGCTGCTGTTACTTCCCAGACAAGTCAACCACATTAGATGATGCTGAGAATGCAATGTTGGAGCTGTATTGTGAGAGAGCACAAGTAAAAGATGGACAATCAATCCTTGATGTGGGGTGTGGCTGGGGTTCCCTTAGTGTATACATGGCACAAAAATACAAAAATTGCAGCATTACAGGGATATGCAATTCAACAACACAAAAAGCTTTTATAGAGGAGCAATGCAGGTAATAGAGAGATCAGGGGGTATAGCACGTGTATGCAGGCTAAAGATTTGATTTCACTGATTGGTTATGTATTTGATTGATTAATTTTATGTGAACATGACTTAGGTATGGGGACAGAGAATTTTTGGTCTCTTTAAGTTTATCCTTTTAAGAATCAGGACCTTAATCTTATTTATTAGACCAATGCTTATTTACTTACTGATGTCTAAACATTTAATATTTAAAGAATGTGACATTATCATCTTTATTTAAACATTTTATACTATTACTTAGGTTTAGGAAGTCGTGCTGTGAATATTACCTGAAGTTGGCCATATATAATCTTTCAAAGCAATGGCTATTTTACCATTATGTTAAATTGATTAAACTTTTCTTGCATTCAAATCATATTAGTTGCCTTTTTTATTTAACACTAACACAAATTGAATTTTTGAAGCTAATCATGTTAATATCGTACCACAGGGATCTTCAACTATCAAATGTAAAAATCATTGTAGCAGATATCAGTAAGTTCGAAATGGAGGCTTCATTTGACCGAATTATATCTATAGAGATGTTTGAGGTGTGTAATTTTTGCTACTTCTTATTAGTTTTATATAAAGCTCAGGTCTCTAACCCTATCATATTATTCAGCACATGAAGAACTATAAGGTACTTCTCAAGAAGATATCCATGTGGATGAAGCAGGATAGTCTCCTATTCGTTCATTACTTCTGCCACAAAGTATTTGCCTACCATTTTGAGGTACCTTTTTTCTCACTTTTTCTGTATAAAAGGTGCACTAATTTTGCTTCTTTTTTATGGAATAAGTTTTCGCAATGACTACATAAAAACTGATTACAAATGTTCTTATGGAGAAATATTTCGTCTATAATTCTTCTTCAATACCGGTAGAAGAAGTATCCATTTCTTCTGACATCTCAGTTCTATTTAAAATTCTAAGTATGGCATGTACTTTCTAATACCATATCCATTTTATGACATCAAGGATTTGCTTCTCATGAATTATGTTTCTTAATGTTTCTTTGGCTATCTCATATCTAGGATATAAACGATGATGACTGGATTACTAGATACTTCTTCAGTGGAGGAACAATGCCTTCTGCAAACCTACTGCTCTATTTCCAGGTGATTTGAGACTATATTGGACTTCAGAAAAAAAAAATCATTTTGGATCTGATCTTTTATAGATTTGCTAATGAGAATAAACAAATTTTTTCTCCTCTGAGTTTCGACTTATTTTCAATGAGCTTCATCACTGCCCAGATCTATTAGCATGCTAGACTCTTAATCTAAATGTCTGCAAACCACCAACTAGCATTGTCACAAACTAATGTTTCATACATGCAAGTGTAACATATGATGGACATAATTTGAATGGCTTGATGGTCTCCGTAATTTAATTTACTGAAGTTTTATACAATTCTGCAGAATGATGTTTCTGTGGTCAACCACTGGCTTGTTAATGGGATGCATTACTCCAGGACAAGGTATGCAAATCTGAGCTTTTAGTAACAGCAGGCTTTCAATTTTTCATTGTAGTGGTGCAAAGTTCGTTGGAGATACTGAACATACACAATTAATTCGAAAGGAAGTTTAGGCATTTCAAGACATCAATGACCATCTTATGTCAAATATAAGTCGTGTATATACAAAAAAATTCTTATATCATGTCAGATTTAATAAAACAATCGGATATGTTTATTTGTGGATAGATTCCCTGTACTATCGCCCAAGTGTAGGTAGACCTCCTGCTGTTCTATTGTTTCAGATAGACCCCTTGAGTGAAATCTTTTTGACAATTTTACCCTCAATGAAAAGAAAATCATTTTTTGGGAAATCGACTTCCTGAAGTTAAAAGACCCAAAAAAAAACACTCGAGGATTCTATATGCAGTTAGGGGATATTACAGTGGGGCAATCTGCAATTAACCCTTCTTGTAATGATAATACTATTGTTAGCTCCGAATTGATTTGAGGTGCGAAATTATTTCATGCAGTGAAGAGTGGCTCAAAAGAATGGATCAAAATGCAGCTTCAATTCGACCAATCATGGAATCAACTTATGGAAAGGATTCAGCAACCAAATGGACTGCTTACTGGAGAACATTCTTCATTTCGGTTGCAGAGCTCTTCGGATATAGCAATGGTGAAGAATGGATGGTTGCACATTTTCTTTTCAAAAAGAATTAGTCAATGAACAAATTATCAAAGGAAAATTGATAAAGACCAATCCTGCAATATTAGTGTTTTTGTAATCTGAGATTAGAACTGGGGCCTGCCTGATTCTGTAATTTGTTGTCGGGAGTAATGAAATGGTATTCAATGCTAGA
>NC_033794.1:91169759-91175243 GCF_001876935.1 Asparagus officinalis | reverse complement strand
CAATTTGTAATATCAAGATTGTTTCCCTGTAACTGGATACCTGCTATATTAGATTGCAAAGATGGTGTATCATGATCTTAGATTTCAGTTTGCTATTATATTTATGAAGTATAACACACTTGTGTGAAGTGGTGGATACAACAAACTTGTTCTGAAGTCCAACGCGTGTACATTTATAATTTGTAAGCACAAACAATTCTAGTGATTCGAGGGGAAATATGTGTAAATCAAACGTTGCATGTATATTGCACTTGAGTACAGTAGAACTAGTCATGATGCTGCATTTGCGTAGAGGGTTTGGGCTCATGAGAGAGTCCGTGTCGCTCCCATGCCGCAGAGGCTCCCATGATGTGGTGAACGTTTAGTCCCCTCAGCGACGAAAATACCCCTATGTCGTATACTTCATAAATATAATAGCAAACTAAGCCTGGTATCGTATATGACTCTTTATATAGTGACGCTCCCATGGCTTTATACTTCAAAATAAGCCTGGTATCGTATATGACTCTTTATATAGTGACGAAAATACCCCTATGTCTCTCTCAAGCAAAACCTACTGGTATATTTCCAAGTAAACAAAAAGGACAAATTTTCAAAACCAACCGTTTTTGGATTTTATTTGTAAAAAACGACCACTTTTGAAAATAATTAGTTTTGGCTCCCCTATAACGTCGCGCTGGCACAGCAAACCCTATTCTTTCGTTCGAAACCCACTCCTTCACTCCCGTGAAGTTGCAGTCAAAAATTCCCAGAGATCGACTCTCTGGGAATGTTCGACTGTAACTCCACGGGAGTTGAACTCCCGTGGAGTTTTGGCTCCCCTATAACGTCGCGCTGGCACAGCAAACCCTATTCTTTCGTTCGAAACCCACTCCTTCACTCCCGTGAAGTTGCAGTCAAAAATTCCCAGAGATCGACTCTCTGGGAATGTTCGACTGTAACTCCACGGGAGTTGAACTCCCGTGGAGTTTTGGCTCCCCTATAACGTCGCGCTGGCACAGCAAACCCTATTCTTTCGTTCGAAACCCACTCCTTCGTTCCCGTTAGCCGCCGCCCCTGTGCCGTCGCCACCGCAGCTAGGATCCGCCGCCGCCCCAGCCTCCGACCGCCGACGCCGACCCAGCCTCCGACCGCCGCCGCCGCCACAGCTCCGACTGCCGCCGCCGTCAGATCTCAGATCTGAGTCAAAAAATCCAAAAAAAAAGGTAAATTCTTCCTAAAAAAACTATACTCTCTAATTTTTGTATACTCTCACTATTTGATTGGGATTATATGTAAAAATCTAGATTTTAGAATTTAATTATGAATTATTTTTGAATTTTGTGAAGAAATCTGAAAATTAGAAGGGAAATTATCAATAAATGTGAAATTTAGTGTGAAAATTATCAATAAATATAAAAATTATCAATAAATGTGAAAATTAGAGGGGAAATTATTAAATGGGAAATTATCAATAATTTTGTGAAATTTGTGAAGAATTAGTGTGAAAATTATCAATAATTTTGTGAAATTAGAGGGGAAGTTATCAATAATTTCGAAAATTATTGTATTTAGATTTTAGAATTTAATTGTGAATTATTTACGAATTTTGTGAAGACGTATTAAATAATTTTGCGTATTTAGAGGTGAAATTATCAATTAATGTGGAAATTAGAGTTACTACCTAAATGTAAAAATTAGTAACAATCAATATTTATTTGGCTTTTCGTGTAATATTGATATTGAATTTTTCACTCTTCAGAGGTAACGATGAATGATCGAATTGTAATTCTCTGTTCTTATGATGGGAAGATTAATTACCTCGAGAATAATATGCCCGTTTATGAAGGAGGCACGACGAGACCGTTGTTCATAACAAAATCGTGTACTTTCGATGATTTGGTTAATGAATTACACAAACTTACATTAACTAACTCACGTGAGTATCACCTCAGTGTGGTTTGCAATTATCCTGTTGTGGAGAACAGAACAAGTGGCATTCAAATATCAAGTGACTACGATATGGGTCTCATTCATGTCTTACACGACGAGAAGCGTTCGGTCGAATTGTTCATTGAAAAACATCAGAGAGATTTGGGCAAATCGTTGAACTACGAAGGAATGTATTCCCGCATGTTGGAGGATCCTGAAGTTGATTCTGTAGGCTTTTTATCTCCTCAACAAGATGAATGTTGGACACAATCACAATACATGAGCGGTCCTTCGTTCGTGGGCACTTCGAATGCTTTCGATACTAACACGGGAATTCAAGAAGATAATGCAAGTGTTGAATCCGAGAATGATGATGAAGAGGAGGGATTACAAATTAATAGCATGACCTTGATAGATCGTGATGACGGGGAAAACCAACATATCGACGGGGCTTATGTTAATAATGAGTATGTCGGCTTAGAGGATCCGCCGCCCGATGAACTTCAAGGAGATGAATGGATTGATAACTCCGCGATGGAAAGTGTTCATATTGGCACTAATAGCGGTGTTGATACACAGGCCGAGGACTTCTCATTCATCAAGGGAGATCTTTACGAGAGTAAGGAGAAATTGATCCATGCTATTCGCACGTATTCCATTACAAAACATGTGAAGTTTAGGCCTACCAAAAATAATACGACAAGCTATAATGTGGTTTGTTTCTATCCCAAAGATGACGATGTCGAAGATAATAGTGGACAACACGACGGCAATGCGAGGTGTCCGTGGAAGCTTAATTCACGCTCGGGTTCAAGAGTAGGTGGGCAATTCAAAATCACGGCATACAATGGACTCCACACTTGTAGCAATCCTCGATTAGAGATGAATAACAAGAATGCGTCCTCTTCTTTTATATATCGATTGATTTTACCGCATCTGAGGGAGGATCTTGATCTAAGGCCGAAAGATATCCGTCTTTTAGTGCATAAAGCCACTAACTTGGATGTATCATATCACAAGTGTTGGAATGCTAGGAGGAAGGCGATGATAAAAATATTCGGGGATAAGGATAATTCGTATGAGATCTTACCTCATTATCTTGAAGCACACAAAAGAGAAAATCCGGGGACTGTCTACGAAGTATCTTCGGACCCCGTTGATGGCGGAGAACGGCGGTTCACCGGTGTATTTTGGGCATTTGGGCCCTGTATTGAGGGGTTTCGATATTGCCGTCCTCTTCTTAGCATTGATGGAACTCACTTATATGGTAAATACAAAGGCGTTTTGCTTGTTGCAACCGGAGTTGACGCGGATGGCGGGTTGTTTCCTTTAGCATTCGCAGTGGTTGATGTTGAAAATACAGAGAATTGGGCTTGGTTTTTTGCATGCATTAGATATCATATCCCTAGTGTGGGGACGCGGCCGATTACATTCATATCCGATAGGATGAAAGGAATTCCAAGAGCACTCCAACGACATTTCCCGTCACCATATGCACATCGCTATTGCTTGCGACATATTAGAGACAACTTCAAGAAGAAGTATGGAAACGCTCAGGTTCAAGACTTACTTTGGCAAGCCGGTTGTGCAACAGAAAAATATGTTTATGAACAAATACGAGAGAGGATCAAGTTCACTTCACGAGCCGCACATGATTGGATCGAAACTAGTTTGGGTCCAAACAATGTTGATAAGTGGGCTTTATGTGAGGATGGCGGTCGACGGTTCTGTATGATGACTACGAACGCGTCTGAGAGCTTCAATGGCGTGCTCAGGGGAGCACGCGGCATGCCAATACAGGCACTAGTTGCTAAAACTTTTTACAGGCTTAATAAATTCTTTGTTCGACGTCGAGAACTTGGTGAAAATATGCGCTCCCAGCTAACACCGAAGGTTGATGAAATGCTAGCGGCTCGGATTGTACAAGCTCGGTCCTTTCAGGTTGTACGATACAGTTTTAATGAATGGGAGGTGCTCGAGGGAATAACCCATAGAGAAAATCGCTCTTACAAAGTCAATATGTTGGTGGATCACACTTGTACGTGCACTTGCAATGTACCGCAACTACAATTGATTCCTTGTTCACATGTTGTAGCAGCTTGCTCCGACCTACAGGGTGGTGCTCGCATTTCACATTATGAATTTGTCGACGCTTGGTATTCTGCATACAACTATCAACAAACCTACAAAGAGTGTTTTCGTCCACCATACGATAGTCGACATTGGACACAAGATGGGCCACGGATATTACCTCCACTGTATAAAAGATCGGCGGGGCGCCCTCGTTCCGTGCGTATTAGAAATAGTATGGATGACGGACGTGAAGGAGCTAGGAGGAGAAATAAGTGCAGTAGATGTGATCAACCGGGTCACAACAAAAATAGGTGTCCAGTTAGTATTAGGCGTTGATTTGTATTATGTATCGTTTTGCACTATGTCATTCGTAGTTGTTATCTTTGAAGCGTATGATACTCGTTATTTGTAATATGTTCTGTATGCAACTCCGTTCATTTCACCCATGCATTTGTATTATGTAGCGTTTTGCACTATGTCCGAACCAATTTGTAATATGCTATGTATGATACTGTGTTCATTGCACTTTGTATATATGCTCATATTTTAATCACAGGTCTATTCATTATGGATCCGGGACCGGAGAATCCCGACGTTTTGTACCTTCAGGCGAGTCATTGTTCAGACCATATTGGTTCGGGAGAGGTAATACGAATAAATTAGATATATATTTCTTCGATTAATGTAATTTTTTAATGAATATACTTAAAACTGATTCTCGTTTTATGTGCAGCCCGTACCAGAGTACACGATGATCGAGCATTCCCATAGTCATTCGGCATGGGTCATAGAGGATGAGAGGGTACTAGCTTTGATCGCTCAGGCCGGTTTTCGACCGTGTTCGACGATTCGTTATATCAGGCTTGATTGGCCGCTTATCACTGCTTTGATTGAGAGGTGGAGGCCAGAGACCAACACCTTTAGTCCGTGCGGCCTACATAGACAGGTGGGTTCAGAGGTGGGATTGCATACAGGATACGAGGCCCACAGCAGTTGACTATACCACGTATATGGGTTGGTATTGGGGTATCACACGTAGATGGATCACGCGTGACCCACAGCCTTTAGCTGGACACATGCCACGATGGATCACGGTGACCCACAGCCTTTAGCTGGACACATGCCACGCCCACCGACAGATAGTTACATCCCTAGTGGGATGAAAGAGAGAGATTACGTAAGTTTCTAAGCTAAATTATAATATTTTTTATTGAGTTGATACTTAATAAATTGTTTACCACGCAGGTCCGTGTTTTAGATAGCATTGATGCTGATATTGATGCGCACGTGACTGAGATTCAGGATCAGGTGGCGTTAGGTCTCCTCAGCAGGATCAAGAAGAGCATAGCGCAGGTGTTCCATAAGACTCACGTCGACGAGTTCGCAGGCCGTGAGGACAGGTCTCGCTCATTTGGACGGGCGTACGCTCGACGTCGACGGCCGCGTGATGATGACGCCGGCACTTCGCATGCCGATGGAGCCGGCACTTCGCATGCCGAT
>NC_033794.1:91109535-91168136 GCF_001876935.1 Asparagus officinalis | reverse complement strand
TATATATATATATATATATATATATATATATATATATATATATATATAATTTAAAATGATAACAGTATTGTTGACTCTAAATTGATTTGAGAGGGCAAACTTCTACTATTCGGCCTGAACGAATCAACCGATGGAGAGGATTCATCTGTAAATGTACTGCATACTGGATCCATATAACAATGGTGAAGAATGGATGGTTGCTCTTTTTTTTTTAAGAACAAATAGTCAAGGAACGCCAAATTATCAAAGGAAATTTGTTTATCGTACGTTGGTCTGGCTTTGAGATTATACTTGATCTCTGCATCTATATCGTGTTGGTAACTTTTGTGTTGCAAGGAGTTATGAATGGTATCGATGCTAAATTTGGAGGCTTGAATTCCTTCTTCTTTTTTAACTTGAAATATGAGTTGTTATGGCGCCATTTCTAGGTCCGACAGCATTGGATTGCCCAAAAAAAAAAAAGAGGAGGGATGTGTCATGACACATATCAGATTTTGGTTTTGTGTTATATTCGCAGATACGCACTGTTGGGAACCAAAGAGAGGATCCCAAGCCAAAGATCAAATGCAAGACTAAGAATGAATGCATATAAATATTTTGCAACCAAGAATAGCAAAGATCAACAAACCATAATCACACGCTAACACTGGAGTTCTACGTAGAAAGCCTCTCCAAATTGGAGAGTAAAAAACACGGGACTAAAAGACCATCTCAAGAGCTCCATTATATAATAAAATTGGGTTACAAAAACCTTCTCCAAACTCACAAAATGGGTACACAATCCATTTCCAACAATCATGGAATCAACCTCATAATTGTTCGAAGCCTAGATCATGAACGTACACAATCTACAATCTGACCTTTCAAAATGAAGTTCGACGAACTTTGCACCACTACAATGAAAAATTGAAATGCCTGAACTAGCTTTGGACCACTACAACGAGTCTTCTACCTGCTAACAAAATTTTTAGCTTGATTAGACCATGGACGGGCCTTCAATAAATAAGCTAATGGTCACTGGTCGAGCAGAAAAACTGCAGGGGCAGAACTCATTGTTTTTGAGTACTCTCATTTTTCTCTCTTGTGAAAACTATATATCTCTCAATCTGATCTAACCCATACTTGGGAGAGACATAACAATGGGCCAAGTGGGTCAATGGGTTTTAGTTAAAACCCAAATTATTAGGTCTACAATGTAAGATAGCCAATACAACTTCGGATGATCCTTCATATAGAAGGAGAACCCAACAAATTAATCTGACACTCCTAACTTTGTGGAGGTGGTCGCCATTTCGGTGATCAAATGACCACAACAAGCTTCTTCCTCGGTATCCACTTCGTCAACATAATTGAACCATTATCATCGGTGTGGACTTTTGCAAGCCCCACTAATGTAAAATCCAATACATCTCTTATCCAATGATATTTCACATTAATAGGTTTTGACTTACCATGATCTGTCGGATCTTACCAAGGTGGATAGCACTTTGGCTATCACAAAGCAATACATACCTCTCTTGGGTAAAACCAAGATCCTGCACAAATCTCTTCATCCAAATCAACTCCTTGCAAGCTTCCATCACTGCAATAAATTTCGCCTCAATAATAGACAGTGCAATACATTTTTGCGATTGAGAATGCCAAGCCACTGCTCCCCTGTGAAATTAATCAAACAACCTGAAGTAGACTCTTCTAATCAACATCTCTAGCCATAACTGAATTTGTACATCCAATAAGAATAGACTTCTCATTCCCAAAACAAAGCCTCAAACTAGAAGTGCCTCAGAGATATCTCATGATCCACTTTATTGCATTCTAATGCTCTCTCCTGGGATTTGAAAGAAAGCGACTAAGTGCACCAAGAGCATGAGCAATATCTAGGCTTAGCATTAGAAATCATCTGCATATATTTCTTTATTCTTCAATAGAAGTATTGTGCTTAATACTTAATGTAAAGTGTGTAGCAAGAGGAGTAGTCACCACTTTAGCCTTGTCCATCTAGAACCTTTGAAGCACTTTCTCAATGTACTTCTCCTGTGATGACCATAATCTATTACCTTTTCTATCACGACTAATCTCCATGCTGAGAATTTATTTTGCTGGCCCCAAGTCCTTCATAGAACAAGACTTATTCAACTCTGCTTCAACCTATCAATCCTGGTATCAACCTGGCCAACAATAACATAAGCATGTCATTAATATAAAGCTATAAATGATAAAATCATCATCAGAGAACCTCTGTACATATACACAATTATGAAAAATGGTCTTCTTGAAGTCTTGCTGTCCCATAATAGACTCAAAATTATTGTACCACTTCCTCAATGTCTTTTCAAATCATATAAGCTCTTCTTCAATCTACACGCAAGTTTCTCTTTTCCTTTAACTCTGAAACACTCCGCGTGCACCATGCATATCTCTTCTTCTAGATTACCGTAAAGGAATGCCATTTTTGCATCTATCTACTCAAGCTCTAAATGAAGACTGGTGGCCAAACCAAAAACAACCCAGATAGAAGAAATCTTTACAATTGGAGAAAATATTTTCTCAAAGTCTATCCTTTTTTCCTGCTTGAAGCCTTTAACAACTAATCTAGCTTTGGATTGGGGCAAGAACTATTTTCATATTGCTTCAACCTGTAAGCCCATCAATTTTATAAAGAACTTCTGCCTTAAGGCAATTTCACCAACTCGAATGTATGGTTGTTATGAAAATATTTCATTTCATCTTCCATAGCTTCAACCCACTTCTTATTATCTTCATCTTGAAGGCTTCTTCATAACACTTTGGTTCTCCCCCGTCAGTCAAAAGCACATACTCATCAGGAGAATATCCATTGGAAGGTTGTTAATCTCAGGTAGACCACCTTGGAGGAACCACTAGTGAAATTGTAGACACTTACTATGGATAATTAACAACATAATCTGGAGAATCATCTACATCACCAGCATCCTGTTGATTTTCATGAACCTGCTGAGCATCTTGGACATCAAACTACATACCATTCTAAACATTAACTAGAGTTGGTAGATCTACATCAACCAGACCATCACTATCAGTAGACACGGTCTTCTTAGCCTTATCAATATTATTAATGGTTTAATCCTCAAAGAGCACCACATCTCGGTTTCTGACAAGTTTCTTCTCAGCTGGATCATATAATCTGTAATGAAAGTCATCAAAGCCATAATCAAGAAAAATGCACTATTGTGTCATCACATCTAGCTTTGATCTCTTATCTTTAGGAATATGTACAAATGCCCTACATCCAAATACCCGCAAATGATCATATGATACATCCATGTCAAACCAAACTCTCTCAAGAACATCACCATCCAAAATAATAACAGGATTCAAATTGATCACATGTGCCATGGTAAGAAATGCCTCACCCCAAAAGGATATCCATAACTGCACATCTAAAGGCGAACACTAAACCCTCTCGATCAAAGTCCTATTCATTCTCTCTACCAAGCCATTCAGTTGAGTAGTCTATAGACCTTTAATATAACAGATTATTAGTGTTGGCTTTAATTCATATGATAAAGTTTATTTTTCATTTATTTATTTTGGTTTTTTGATGAATCTATATTTTGGAAGAAATTTTTAATAGGTTTAATCTGACTCAAATATTCCTTGGAGGTCTGAAAATTGGGATCTTGAAATTAGATGAGTTATCTGATGTCTAATACTAAGTTGTGTACGATACACATCAAATGGTCCATGATACTCAGCACTGTTTTCCGAATGGGTATAGTTCAACTTGTTCTAGGTTTGCCTTTCAACAAAAGCATGAAACTCCTTGGACAGTTCAAAACATAAACCCAAAACTTTCTTGAATGATCATCAATAAAAGTCATAAAATAAATAGCACTACCATGTGATTTTATCTTCGAAAGACCATAAACACCAGAATAGACCAACTCCAAAATACTTGATTTTCTTGAAGGAGGACGACTCAACTCTATGTTGCTTCCTGGCTAAACAATAAGTACACCTTTTCAACTTTGCATTCTTCACACCACAAAGTAAGTTCTTCTTGGCCAAAACATTAAGCTCTTTCTCACTAATGTGACTAAGCCTTTTGTGCCATAACCATCATCATTAAGTCTCCATGCTGATATCAAGTTCAATCGAACATGCAGTGTCTGTCTCATATTAAAACCAAAGTAGTTCCATTGCTGGTCACTAAAGAAACATTTCTCATGCCAACAAACATAGACAAGCCATAATTACCCATCTTCAAGACACAAAAATCACCCGTGTAAGAATGATCATCATATTTTATTATATTTGTATACCCTTATTATTTATTTTATTTGAATAAATATATCTACTAATAATACTTTTATCTTAATTTGCAGGTAATAAAGAATTATCTAATAAGAGTTCAAACGAAGATTATCTCAAGCCCAAACGGTTTCTAATGAAGTAGAAAATGCAAAAGTCTAAAGCCCACGACCAAGTCTAGAAGCAAACACTCAGCACTCATCACTTTCTAGCAAGGTTTTAAATATCGGTTATCGGGGATTTATCGGACGGCCAAAATCCTTATCGGATAGCGGAAATCGAGGATATATCGGGGATAAGTAGTATTTATCGGAGCAATATATTGGATAGTGTATATATAATATAACAACTAAATAATGTAATCTAACCATGTTTAATGAAATATAAACATACCAAAACAGAAAAGCAAAGTATGTACAGTTTATTCACTAATTTCTTATATAAGTCTCTGTTACAGGAAAAACAGAAAAGCAAAGTATTATAAAAGAATAGTTATAGAACTTATATTACTCAAAAGAGAAAGTGCGTACGTGAAGGAATTACAAGAGAAGGAAAGCTCACAGCATGTGTATATAGCCATGTTTCCGAACAAAAAAAACTTGGTTGACAGAAGATAGGCGAGCAACGAAGTTCAAGGTTGAAGTTCACGAAGGCGAGTGACGAAGAGGCGCAGAGAACATGAGGTGGAGATAACAGAGGAAGCGCCCAACGAGAAAAGGAGCAGCCGCCAGAGACGAAGTTAGGGTTTGAAGGTCAGATTCACAATGTTTCGGGTTTTAAGTTTCATATTATTAACAAAACGGATCGGAGCGGGTTTTAAAAACTCAACAACTCAACTCAAAATGCATGGCCAATAATCTCGATAATTTAGCCTTACTTATCGGCCGATAAGTGCCGATAATGCCGATAACTCGCCGATAATCTATCCAAAACGATAACCGATTACAAAACCAACTTATCTTAACGGAGAGCTCAAAAATCCGATAACTCGGCCGATAATAACGATTATCGACCGATATTTAAAACAATGCTTTCTAGATAAGTAATTTTATACCAAACATTGGACATCAAATGTTCAAATGAGTTAATATTAAATATTTTTATTATCTAATACATTAAATTTTTTAATATTACATATATTTAATATTTATGTACTTAATATATTTTATTTCTAACATTTAAATAAAATCAAAATGAATGTAATATAATATTAAATATTTAAAATATTTATATATTTAAGAAATGTTAAATAATAAAGATATCTAATTTAATATTAAATATTAAACATGTTAAATGATTAAAGAATATTAAATATGTTTCTTAAATAAAAAAGAAGCTGATTACAAATATTTTAAAATTAAATACATTCAATGTTAATATAGAAATAACTTAGGGAAATGGATTATTTGAAAATTAAATGTATTTAGTTTGAAATATCATAAATATTTAAATAAGTAAAGAGAAGAGGAGAGAGAAAATTCACAGAGCGAGATTACAATCCACCAAATTCAAACTTGGATTTTCTCTTAAAATTTTCTCATTAAAAACTATAGAGTTGGAATGGAGTGTGGTTTTTGAAATCCTAGTCCTAATAATAATCCTACACAAGCAATAACACGTTAAATTCAAATTCAAATGCAAATCCTTGTCCGAAGCCATTAACACGTTAAACTGAAATCTAAATTCTAGACCTAAACCAATAACACCTTAAACTCAAACCCGAATTCTAGTCCTAAACTAATAGCACATTAAATTTAAATCCAAATTCTAACTTGAAACGAGTATGAACTTAAATTTAAATTCAAGAAAAAATCAGAGTCTGAATCAACAATCCTCAACCAATAACCCCTTCTGATGCGGACATCCAGGAGCATACACGGGATTTTCGCCGTGTCTACCAACGTAGGAGACGTCGCGCGCCAGCTGTGCACCAGATTCCTATCATCTGGTTCTGATTGATGACAGATTTAGTAGCTGAGATTGATTGATTAGGATCCCTATTTTTTGTTGCATTTTGAATTTCGAATTTGATTTTGAATTTCAAATTATGGTTTAGATTTGGCAAGTAGTTAGTTTTAATTTTCTGATATTTTGAGAGAGATTCTGTGAGATTTCCAAAACTGTAATCTTTCTCTTTAAAAGAAATTGCTGTAATCAGAAGAAGGCATTGAAGAATAAAAACGAAAATTATCTTGCTTGATTGTGGTGTGAAACCCTAGCAGTAATCTCGTTTTCTTCCCTGCAGAAATTAAAAGAAAAAAAACGCATACAAGAAAAATCGCCATTGTTCATTCTCAGAGCAAAAGAAGAGGAGTATACTGAGATCGGTGAACCCCTTTGTTCAGGCCCTATTTGTTTGATCGGTTTATTTTGGGTCAGATCCGAACCGGACCAAGTTGGTTCAGATCTGTTTATTTTGGGTTCATTTTGTATTGTTCTGCATTTGTGATTGCTCGATTCTGTTGACCGTTGGTGTATGGCTGATCCTGATGCTGATGATGGAATCGTGCTAGATCCAGAGACCGGCATCGCAGATTTACAGCTTTCCCCGTGGTTTGATTATCAGTCATTCGAGAGCGTGCCCGAGTACGTTGAGCGTGTGACTCATCAGATCGTTGACAGCGTAGAGAGTAGCGTGGGAATCAGTTCGTGGCATCGGCGTTTCCATCCAGATACACCGCTCCATCCGAATTACGCCGCCCTCGGTGGAGAGCTTCCACCCCTCATTTTTAGCGTATACGAACCACTTCCGGAGGAGCCTCCCGTCGAACCAGTTCAACCCGACGAAGGTCCAACTTTCTTTCGCCCAATTATTTACGGAACTGCTATTGCTTGCATGTTGCTATCAATATTATTATCGATCGTATTTGTGCTGTATTCAGTTTGATTAAGTGAGCGAGCGAATCTGTTGCTAAGTACTTTTGCTTATCTAAATATTACAATTTGAATTGTAGTGAGAGAACGAATCATTACATTTATTTTCTGGATCATTTACAAAGATTTGAACTTAGTACATTGCAACTTTTGCTTAACACCCATCGAACGCTACACTTTATTCTTGAGCTTCCTGCCTAGATCGATCGCTGATTTGGCGAAGCATTGCTATTGTTAATCTTCATACCTGCATCACATTGTTTCGCATCATTTTTGGTATCAGAGCATCTGGTTCTAGGTTAGGAAATTTGTGAGTCTTTATTATTTAAAAAAAATAGTCATTTCATTTAATTTTTGTGCACCCACCCATTTCATCGCATTTATTTGTTAGTGCATGCCCACTCGTACCGGTCTACCCTATCGCTTAGGAGAGTCAAGTGAGTCGACTAATGAGTCCAGTATGTCAGGCAGCAACGATCCCGAACTCTATAAGAAACTCGATGAGCTAGCAGGACAATTAGGTGTCGTAGTCCAGTGTTTAGCCAATCTTCGAAATGAAAGCAACGAAAAGTTTACTAGGCTCGAAAAAGCTCATGTTGCAACCCCGCCACCGCAAGGTCAAGTTTATGAACACTTCGCCCCGCCGCTGCAAGGTCAAGGCTATGGAAACATCGTTCAACGGCCCCCACATCAACCAGTACCTGATCCGGATGCGCAATACCTGAGTATTAAGATCAACGCCCCAACCTTTGACGGCAAGCTCGACCCACAAGCTTTCTTGGACTGGCTGAAGAGCATGGATCGTTATTTTGATTGGTACGCCCTGACGGAACCCCGAAAGGTCAAATTCGCCGCTATGAAATTTACCGGACCTGCTTGCCAATATTGGACCAACCTCGAAACGTTGAGGCACATTAGAGGTGAATTACCGATCACAACTTGGCGATGCCAATATTGGACCAACCTCGAAACGTTGAGGCACATTAGAGGTGAATTACCGATCACAACTTGGCGAGAAATGACCAATGAACTTAAACAGAAATACCTTCCGCCATCATTTTATCATCGATTGTTAGATAAGTGGCATCGCCTCACTCAAGGAACCAAATCTGCGAAAGACTACGTCGCACAATTTGACGAACTGTTCACTCGATACAACACCATTGAACAAGAGGCACCAATGAAAGTCTTGTCAAAATTTAGAGCTGGATTGAGAAATGATCTGCAAACCGAACTATTTGCTCGGGGAGTAGACACCCTTGAAAAAGCTTACGCGTTAGTTCAGGATCTAGATGAATCAAAATCCCATCAATCTTATAGAAGTCAGGATTTTAGAAATCATTCCTCTCAACCTTCCCGTGCCACTACTTCTAGTCATCCTCCGAGTCGATCTACCCCCAGTTCTTCCCAGTCTAAAGTCGATCCCAAAGGCAAGGAACCAGAGAGAGATTTCTCCAAGATTGACGCTCACGTCAAGTGCCACAAATGCCAAGGGTATAGGCATGTGTCTGCGAACTGTCCGACCCGTCACAAGGTGACTATCATCGATGGTCAACACGAATATGAACCAAGGTGACTATCATCGATGGTCAACACGAATATGAACCTGAACCTGATAATGATGAGTTTGTCCATCAAGTTGACGATGATACCGATGATTTCGAGGGAATATGAACCTGAACCTGATAATGATGAGTTTGTCCATCAAGTTGACGATGATACCGATGATTTCGAGAATGATACAGATGATACTATCTTGAGTTGTCTTAGACAAATTGAAACTCCTACTGTATCAGTTGTCAGATGTAGCCATCTCTCAACCCAAGGCTGTTGATGATTGGAGACGTACTTCTATTTTCCATACGTTCACCAAGATTGGTGATAAAAATTGTAAGGTGATCGTGGACAGTGGAAGTTGTATTAACGCGGTCTCCTCAGCTGTGATCGCTAAGCTTGGTCTCAAGGTTGTACCCCATCCTAATCCATACAAGGTATCATGGATTAACGACACCGCCCTCAATGTCCAAGAGAGATGCCTAGTCCCTCTTCAATTTGCCATTTATAAAGACAAAGTTTGGTGCGATGTTTTGAAAATGGATGTGGGTCAAGTTATTCTTGGAAGGCCCTGGTTATTTGATAACGACGTTCATATCTTCGGGCGATCCAACATGCTATTGTTCGAACACGACGGGAAGAAGGTCAAGATCCTTCCGGTTCAACCAAAAGGAAATGATAAGAAGACCGACCCAAATAAATCTTCTCAAGGTGTTAACCTGATTGGAGCCAAAGAAATTGATCGTGAACTGGCCAACGGAACTCCTATTTTCGCCCTTGCCGCTAGAGAAGCTCCGAAGAATATTTCTAACGTGGTTCCCCCAGAAGTCGCTACTGTGTTGGAAGAATTTTCTGACGTCTTCCCTGAAGACCTCCCGGACCAATTACCCTCGATGCGTGATATCCAACACGCAATTGATTTAGTCCCGGGAACAACCCTTCCCAATTTGCCTCACTATCGGATGAACCCCAATGAGCATACAGAGCTGAAAAGGCAAGTTGATGAGCTATTAAAGAAGGGCTTTGTGAAAGAAAGCATGAGCCCTTGTGCGGTTCCCGCATTACTGACGCCAAAGAAAGACGGAACATGGCGTATGTGTGTGGATAGCCGTGCGATTAACAAGATTACGGTGAAATACCGTTTCCCCATTCCCCGGTTGGATGACATGCTTGACTTAATGTCTGGAGCCACCATCTTCTCTAAGATTGATCTTAAGAGTGGCTACCATCAGATTCGCATCCGTCCCGGTGATGAATGGAAGACCGCTTTTAAGACCAAAGATGGATTGTACGAATGGATGGTCATGCCCTTTGGGTTGACTAATGCTCCGAGCACTTTTATGAGAGTGATGACTCAAGTGCTCCGCCCCTTCACGGGAAAATTTTTGGTTGTGTACTTCGACGATATCCTTATTCACAGTAACTCTCGTGAGCAGCACGTGGACCATCTGCGTCAAGTCTGTGCCGTGTTAAGAAAAGAGCAACTTTATGCTAATCCTAAGAAATGTACTTTTCTTACACAGCAAGTCATTTTTCTAGGATTCGTGGTCTCGTCTGAAGGAGTATCCGCTGACCCTGAAAAGGTCAGAGCTATCGAAGAATGGCCCGAACCCAAGAACATTAGAGACGTTCGGAGTTTTCACGGACTCGCTATTTTTTATCGTCGGTTTATCAAGGGCTTCAGTACCATCATGGCCCCTATTACCGATTGCTTGAAGAAAGATGAGTTCGAGTGGTCAAAAGCTGCTACCAAGGCATTTGAAGAGATCAAGCAAAGGATGTTGCAGGCTCCTGTTATGCGCCTGCCCGATTTTTCTAGTCTTCGAAATTGCGTGCGATGCCTCTGGTATTGGAATAGGTGGAGTCCTATCTCAAGAAGGACATCTCGTTGCTTACTTTAGTGAGAAGCTGAATGATACTAGGCAACGTTATTCCACCTATGATAAAGAGTTCTATGCGGTGATACAATCTCTTCGACACTGGCGTCACTATCTGCTACCACAAGAATTCGTCATATACTCTGACCACGAAGCTCTTCGATATATTCATTCCCAAAAGAAATTGAACGCTAGACATGGTCGTTGGGTTGAATTCCTCCAGGATTATACCTACACGATCAAACATAAAGCGGGAGTAGAAAATAAAGCCGCCGACGCACTCAGTCGTCGCATGCACCTCCTCTCCACTATGAGTGCGGAAGTAATCGGTTTTGAGAAAGTCAAAGACCAATATGAATCGTGCCCTGATTTTGGCGAAGTTTATACTTTGCTAAATGATGGAGTGATCCGTGAAATTAATGGTTTTCTCCTGAAGGATGGATATCTTTTCCATTTTCGCAAGTTGTGTATTCCTAACACCTCCCTGAGAGAATTCTTAATTTGGGAACTACACGCTGGAGGCCTTGCAGGACATTTTGGAAATAACAAGACTGTCGAGGCAGTGGAAAGTCGCTTCTATTGGCCAAGCATGAAACGAGACGTTGTTAGACTAGTGAGTAGATGTCACATCTGCCAATTGGCAAAACAACGTAAACAGGACACTGGTTTGTACACTCCTCTCCCTGTGCCAAATTATCCATGGTAGGATGTTAGTATGGATTTCGTGTTAGCACTCCCGAAAACGATTAGAAAACACGATTCTATCTTTGTTGTTATGGACCGCTTTTCCAAAATGGCCCACTTCATACCATGTTTCAAAACTTCCGACGCTTCTCATGTGGCCAAGCTATACTTCAACGAAGTTGTTAAACTGCACGGGCTTCCGAAAACAATCGTGTTAGATAGGGATGTTAAATTTACAAGTTATTTCTGGAAAACCCTTTAGCACAAAATGGGAACTAAACTTCAATTCTCTACGACCTTTCATCCCCAGACTGACGGTCAAACTGAGGTAGTCAATCGGAGCTTAGGTAACCTATTGAGATCGCTAGTTGGTGAGAATCTTAGGAGTTGGGATCAACATTTGCCTACTGCTGAATTTGCTTATAATAACTCAGTTAATAGGTCTACAGGTGTCAGTCCAGCTGAAGTCGTGTATGGTTACAAGACAGCCTATAGATCTTGTCCCCGTGTCTGCACATCATAGAGTATCTGAGTCAGCATCTGCATTTGCATCTCGCATTCATGATTTGCATAAAGACATCAGTAAGAAGATCAATGACAGCAATGCTAACTATAAAATGCGAGCAGATCTAAGAAGAAAGTTTAAAGAATTTAATGTTGGTGATTATATGATGGTTCGGATACATCCGGAACGGTTTCCTCCGGGAACTGTTAAAAAGTTGCATGCGCGAAGTGCAGGACCTTTTAAAATTCTCAAGAAAATTAATGATAATGCTTATGTTCTCGACATTCCCGAAGGTTTTAATATTGGTTCGACTTTTAATATTGAGGATTTAGTAGAGTACAAAGGCCCACATTTTAACCCTGACAACCCACTGGTTGATGAGCCTACCCCTGAGCCTATTTCTGAGAGCTCCCCTTTACCTCCACTTCCCCAGATATCACCCACATATACAGCACATGACATTGATACTATTATTGATGATAACATTGTTTCTACTAGCAATGGTGGTATCCGCAGGTATTTGGTACGTTGGAAAGGACGACCTGAGTGACACTTGGCTCGATGGGGATGACTTACATAGACTGGATCCAGATCTTCTTGAGCAGTATGACAGCCATCTTGATTCACACTCGACAGGGTCGAGTTCTCTCCCACCTGGGGAGAATGATGCGGACATCCAGGAGCATACACGGGATTTTCGCCGTGTCTACCAACGTAGGAGACGTCGCGCGCCAGCTGTGCACCAGATTCCTATCATCTGGTTCTGATTGATGACAGATTTAGTAGCTGAGATTGATTGATTAGGATCCCTATTTTTTGTTGTATTTTGAATTTCGAATTTGATTTTGAATTTCAAATTATGGTTTAGATTTGGCAAGTAGTTAGTTTTAATTTTCTGATATTTTGAGAGAGATTCTGTGAGATTTCCAAAACTGTAATCTTTCTCTTTAAAAGAAATTGTTGTAATCAGAAGAAGGCATTGAAGAATAAAAACGAAAATTATCTTGCTTGATTGTGGTGTGAAACCCTAGCAGTAATCTCGTTTTCTTCCCTACAGAAATTAAAAGAAAAAAAAGCATTACAAGAAAAATCGCCATTGTTCATCGTCTTCAACCTCCAACCCATTCCTTCAAACCCACGAATCCAGCACCCCTCCTTCCCCCTCATCGCCGCCGCCGCCGCCTGTTCCTCTCCCTCTGTTGCACCTTCTTCTATTTTCTCAGAGCAAAAGAAGAGGAGTATACTGAGATCGGTGAACCCCTTTGTTCAGGCCCTATTTGTTTGATTGGTTTATTTTGGGTCAGATCCGAACCGGACCAAGTTGGTTCAGATCTGTTTATTTTGGGTTCATTTTGTATTGTTCTGTATTTATGATTGCTCGATTCTGTTACCGTTGGTGTATGGCTGATCCTGATGCTGATGATGGAATCGTGCTAGATCCAGAGACCGGCATCGCAGATTTACAGCTTTCCCCGTGGTTTGATTATCAGTCATTCGAGAGCGTGCCCGAGTACGTTGAGCGTGTGACTCATCAGATCGTTGACAGCGTAGAGAGTAGCTTGGGAATCAGTTCGTGGCATCGGTGTTTCCATCCAGATACACCGCTCCATCCGAATTACGCCGCCCTCGGTGGAGAACTTCCACCCCTCATTTTTGGCGTATACGAACCACCTCCGGAGGAGCCTCCCGTCGAACCAGTTTAACCCGACGAAGGTCCAACTTTCTTTCGCCCAATTATTTACGGAACTGCTATTGCTTGCATGTTACTATCAATATTATTATCGATCGTATTTGTGCTGTATTCAGTTTGATTAAGTGAGCGAGCGAATCTGTTGCTAAGTACTTTTGCTTATCTAAATATTACAATTTGAACTGTATTGAGAGAACGAATCATTACATTTATTTTCTGGATCATTTACAAAGATTTGAACTTAGCACATTGCAACTTTTGCTTAAAACCCATCGAAAGCTACACTTTATTCTTGAGCTTCCTGCCTAGATCGATCGTTGATTTGGCGAAGCATTGCTGTTGTTAATCTTCATACCTGCATCACATTGTTTCGCATCACCTTCTAAGAATTCAACACAGATATTTATAATAAATTGGTTTGATGGTACAATGGTAATTATCACACTAGCTACCATAAAAGGCACCCCTGTCGTGATATTAAGCGAATATATCCAAGGTTGGTCTTGTTCTTAAGACCCAAGCTTAAAACTCACATTTAGCAGAGTCGGTCTCTCTAGGACAAATCAACAAACATTAACACTTAATTTAACCTACACAAACAACAAGTAAAGAAATGAAATAGAAAATTTGATACCTCGTCCATTTTCTTGAACCGCAACACTACAACCACAACCAACTGGGAAAGTTCTAAATGCGGAAATTAACGTTGATCTTCTCCACTTCCGCTAAAGTTTCTCTTCTTCATCTTCCACCTCTTCATCTTCTTCTTCCTCCTCGTCTTCTTCTGATTCTGAGAAGTTGCTGATGCTATCAGATGTGCTTCTGCAGGGTCCGCATTCATTCGGAAAGCTGCAGACAGTAAAGATGCCATGGTTCTTCCACCTAGTTGCCGAATGTTCTGATCCTGAGAGGCACCAAGCTTCCAATTGAAAGACAGGTTAATGCTAATTTGTATTGGCTGTTATTTAAACTTGGTTGTCTATAAGTAAATGCCTCGTGTATGCATGGATAGATTGAGAAGTGTTTGACTTAATTTGTATTTCATGTTTAATGCTTAAAAGTGTTTGTTCAATAGTTGAAGTTTTTAATATGCTCTTCTAAGTTAACAAAATGACTAACTGGCCAATGAAATGTTATGTCATCAGCTATTCAACAACAACACCAACAAAGCGTTTATCTCAAATGTTTGGTGATGTCATCAATTATTGAAAGTTGAATTTTTTTCCCCTATACATGGCATCAGAATCCCCGCCCCCCTTTAAGTCTCTCATAATTGTCACCGACTCTTCTTTGTAAGGAAAATGAGAAGAGTTTCTCATGATTCAATGACAACAGAACAACAAAGAGAAGGAAGAAAATGCAGAAGAAGTTATAGGAGATGGATCAAACTAAAGGAATATAGATAGTAGAAGAACAAGAAAGAAATCTAAATGGCCGAGGGTCAATCCGTGTCTATGATGTCTATCCCAAATTTTCCCAAGCTCTAAGATTTACTGGCTGGTATTAAGCAAAGGTCCCTCGCAAATAGTAATAATAATAATAATAATAATAATAATAATTAAAAATAAAAAAGAATTCCAATCAAAGGAAAGAGAATTACTCTCTTTCATGTTAGTCGGTGTTTGATGCTTATAACTCTCATTAAGTGACAGCTTTTTTTCCCATGCCCTTTATGTGTCATTTTATGCCAAGCTTGTTATTCATGCCTTTTGAGTTTTCACTCCCGACGTGATACAGGAGATCAAGCATTGGACAAGACAAGAAGAAAAGCACCCGTATCGACTCGGACATCAGATTAGGAAAGAGTTCCTTTTTTGTTATTTCTTTTTAGATTAGGAAATAGTTCTTTTTGGTTATTTCCTTTTAGATTAGGAAAGAGTTCCTTTTTTGGTTATTTCCTTTTAGATTCAGACTTTCTTTTTTATTAGAGTTAGGGTAGGTTTAGTTGGCTATAAATAATAGTTTTTTTTGTAAATCAAGCCATTAACTTTTAATTATTCAATCAAGAGAATTGTTCTCTATTGTTTTTCTTCTCAAGTTTGAGAAACCTAGGGCTTGTGGATTCAAGCTTGTTTTTTATCTGCTATTATCAGGGCTCGTCGTCATCGGAACGATATCCGATCGGCCTTCCCGTTTCTACGTCAAGTGGTATCAGAGCTTCGGCTTTAACATCCTCGACAATGGCAGGTGACGGCGAGAAAGAACTTTCTCTACAACATCTTTCTGCAAGGATGGATTTCATGGATGGAAGATTTGGCACATTGGAGACTTCTCTTCAGAATCTTCAACAAGCCATTGAATGACTTACCCTTCATCTCAACAATGGGAATAATTTCGTCGACGGTCTTCACCTAAGCGAACCCAGAGTTAGGCTACCCTGATATCCACCCCCGTACAATCCTCAACCCCCTCCAGTTCATCCCCCTCCATATCAACCACGTCCAAACCAAACCGCTCCATATCAGCCCCCTCCACATCAGCCTCCTCCATATCAAACAATTTCATATCAACCCCCTCCACATCATAGACGACATCCCAACCAACCCCCTCCACATGATGAATCCAGTGACGAAGGAGCAGACTATGGTGCCCAATTTGAGTGATCATGATACGAAAACGTCTTGAGCGAAGAAAGAGGGCGACCTTATGGCAGAGGTCGAGGCAAAGACTTCAACCCTCGTCGTAACTATCATCGACAGGGCGGATATCACCACGACCAAGAGTACCGGATGAAGGTGGAACTCCCCTTCTTTAGAGGAAATCTAGACATAAAGGCTTTCTTGGATTGGCTATATCAAGTGAAGAAGTTCTTTGAGATGGCTAATATACCCGAAGCAAATCAAGTGAAGTTTGTGGCGTATCGTCTCAAAGAAGGAGTCGCAGCATGGTGGGATCAGACTCAAAACACTAGACGACGACAAGGTAAGCAACCAGTTCGGGTTTGGCGACGCATGAAGCAATTACTCCAGGCTAGGTTCCCACCACCCGACTACCAATAGATCATTTACAACTAGTTCGAGCAATACCGTCAAGGCATCAGATCAGTAAGCGCTTATATCGAAGAGTTCTTCCGTCTTACTTCTCGTTGTGATTTGTCGATGAGCGAGGAGCAACTCGCGACCAAATATATCGGAGGTTTGAAGTATTCAATTCAAGAGAAGGTGGTCATCCACAACATGTACTCTGTGGACGAAGCCCATATCATGACTCTCAATGCGGAAAGATTGGCCTCCAAAGCATTACCTTTCAGATAAGCCGAACAAGGAGGTTCGGTCGAGAAGGCGAGAGGTGAGTCGGTCGGGCAAAGGACGACTAATCGGCCTGTTCCTCCACGATCGGCCGAGCAGTCGACAACTCAATCATAGCCCCCGACGACTCAAGCAAATCCATATGCCAAGCTGACTGTAAGAAAGTGTTTCCGATGTTTCCAACCAGGACATAAGTCCAACGAGTGTCTGCAACGACGAAAGCCGAAAGGTCAATCTAGCAGATTATGAAGAAGCCGAGGATGGACACACGACATCCGAAGAAGAGTATGAGGAAGAGGTTGCAGAGATTGAAGGCTACAATGTGTCGTGTGTTGTTCAACGACTTCTGTGCGCTCAGAAGACACCAGATTCATCATAACACCAAATTTTCTTTTCTAGATGTTCAGTCAACAAGGTGTGCACCCTCATCATTGATAATGGAAGCTGTGAGAATATTATGTCAAAGGCTTTAGTGGATCACTTAAAACTGTCGACTGAAACAAAACCTATGCCTTATACCATAGAATGGATCAAGAAGGGTCCCTCCGTGAAAGTGATCGAAGTATGTCGCATACCACTATCACTAGACAAGACTTATAATGATTCTGTTGCTTGTGATGTTGTGGATATGGACCCTTCTTGGGACGACCGTGACAGTATGATGTTAACACTGCGCATAACGGTAAGAAGAACCAGTACTCTTTTGTGTGGATGAATAAAAAGATCATCCTGCCATCTATCCACCCTCTCCAAAGAGCCCCAAAGATCAAAAGTCCAAACGTATATCTCTTTGCAACAAGGAAGAGTTTCTGACCGAGTCAAAAAAGTTAAAGCAGAGGTTTGCCTTAGTTGTGAAAGAAAAAGTGAAGACACTCATTGAGGTCCCAGGAAAGATGAAGTCACTACTTAAGGAGTTTGAAGTGTTGATTCCTGAAGAGCTGCCAGAGGGTCTACCTCCCATGAGGGATATTCAGCAATACATTGATTTCATCCCGGGTTTAGTACTTCCTAATCTCCACAATTATCGCATGAACCAGCAAGAAAAAAAGGTTTTACAGGACGCCATTGATGACCTTATTAAGAAAGGTCACATCCGAGAGAGCATGAGTCCATGTGCAGTTCCAGCACTGTTAACACCAAAGAAGAATGGTAGTTGGCGAATGTGTGTGGATAGTAGGGTCATTAACAAGATTACAATTCGCTACAGGTTCCCAATCCCTCGGCTAGACGACATGTTAGATCAGTTAGGAGGCGCGAGAGTTTTTTCGAAAGTCGACTTGAGGAGTGGATATCATCAGACCCGAATCCGACCCGACGACGAGTGTGGAAGACTACATTCAAGAGTAGTGAGGGCCTCTACGAATATCACGATGAGCAGGAACATATGTTGCATCTCCGAGAGGTCTTCCAAGTGCTAAAGGAGAATGAACTTTACATCAACCTTAAGAACTGTGTGTTCTTGACGACTCAACTTGTGTTCTTAGGATTCGTGGTAAGCTCGTAGAGGATCCAAATCAACGAGGACAAAGTTAAGGTAATCAAGGATTGGCTGACTCCAACAAGTGTTACGGAAGTAAGAAGCTTTCATGGGCTAGCATCTTTTTATTAGTGTTCCATTCGCAATTTCGGTTCTATAGTTGTTCCCATGATGGATTGTTTGAACAAGAAGAGGCGACTCAAGGTGTTCAATGAAGGAGACATGGTGATGATTTACTTGCGACAGGAACAGATACCTGCTGGAGCATACAACAAGCTTAAGCCGAAAAGATATGGATCGTTCAAGATTCTCAAGAAGATCAATGATAATGCATATGTAGTGGATTTTCCAGAAGGAATGGTTATGTCGGCGACATTTAACGTGACGGATATTTCTGATTATCATTCTTCAATCAAGTTGTATTCAAGTGATGCAAACTCAGAGACAAGTTCTTCTGAAGAAGGAGGGACTGATTTAATAGATCAAGCATTTGACGAGACAAGAAGAAAAGCACTCGTGTCGACTCGGACATCAGATTAGGAAAGAGTTCTTTTTTGGTTATTTCCTTTTAGATTAGGAAAAAGTTCTTTTTGGTTATTTCCTTTTAGATTAGGAAAGAGTTCCTTTTTTGTTATTTCTTTTTAGATTCAGACTTTCTTTTTTATTAGAGTTAGGATAGGTTTAGTTGGCTATAAATAATAGTTCCTTTTTTTAGATTCAGACTTTCTTTTTTATTAGAGTTAGGATAGGTTTAGTTGGCTATAAATAATAGTTCCTTTTGTAAATCAAGTAATTAACTATAAATAATAGTTCCTTTTGTAAATCAAGTAATTAACTTTCAATTATTCAATCAAGAGAATTGTTCTTCATTGTTTTTCTTCTCAAGTTTGAGAAACCTTGGGCTTGTGGATTCAAGCTTATTTTCTACCTACTATTGTCAGGGCCCGTCGGCATCGGAACGATATCCGATTGGCCTCCCCGTTTCTACGTCTACGTCACGACGGACATGGGACTAAGTGTGTATAAAATCCATAAATAGCTGAGTGCCCTGCATCATAGCATACAAATAGCACAATCCTAATAAGCATAGGTATGCTCATAGATCCCAAAGTTCAATACTTTCACTTGGTGCATGTTGACTAATCATTGAAGGATTTAGAACGGAAGCTATCTCCATCCTTAGACCTGGTTCAGTGTGTTTCCTAGGCTTGGACCCGTATGCATCTATCATCCCTCATATACTTGAACTCAGATACATGATGGGACAAACTATCAACCAAGTTTTGTAGCAATAATAATCTAACACAAACAAGTCAACGTCTTTCTCTTTTCCACAGTCGCGAAGCCACATTACACAGATCAATTTCTAGACTTAGACCAATCCTCATATTATAACTGTTCTTGAGACCTAGCCTTAGTGCCACCACTGTTAGCCCAATAGAACCCCCTAGCTAGTCTGTCCAAGAAATACTTGAAGCGAAAAAGTAACTTTGGAAACATATATTGGCCATTATTAGATATTATACCTTTTTATATAATTTATCAACTCCACTATCCGGGTTCCTGGCTCCGCCCCTGCTTTTCTATACCTATACATTAACATGTCTAGCTGAATAGGAAAAACACCAAAGAGATCATCTATAGTATTTTTCTAACTAAACAAAATACCTCATTTTGATCCATGGAGTAGGGGATGTTGAGATTTTTAGAACTTGCAAAACCCCAAAAATCATGCACAAGATTTGACTTAGATAACTCTCAACATGGAAAAATCACAGGATCGAAAACAATCGACTATCACCACCAAATTACTATCGCATGGACAAAGACTACGAAACATTCTTTCTCACAATCCCCTTGAGCCTAGCTACAACCTCTGTTGAACTTGATTACAACAATATTGTGCCTCTCCCCTTACTAAACACCCCTAGAATAGGATGTCTAATTTAAAGATACCCCTGACTTGCTCACCAAGTCAGCTTAGCCTCTAAGAAAACTATCAGCATTAGGCCTAGCCTTCAAATTCGGATCCAATTTGTTGTTTGAGCTGGCACCCAACATATCCTTCTTCGTTAAAAACTCTCTAAGTATCTCAACCGCTTCAAAAAAGCTCACTTTCTGCTTCTCGTTCTTCACCTCTCCCTTCTGAACAATAGTATGGGAAGAGTCACTCACACCATTAATGGAATGCTTATCTAAATAGCAAATATGATTGCTATTTTTTCTCCCTCGCAAATCAAATCACCATCTCCATTCACTTTGCACCACTCTCCTTCACCCACATACTTGTACCCACACGATGTCATCTCACCTAACAAAATTAAATTAGCACCTCTTGATGACACGTATCTCACATGATGAAAAATCCTGACCTCCCAATGTGAAGCTTGAGATGAACACTCCCAACACCTTCAACCTTCATATTCTTATTATTTCCAATGATCACGTCACAGAATTATTCATTTGTCTTCAATGTGTTAAAACACTTTTTATTGTTGTAAACGTGCATAGAGGCTGCACAATCTAACACTCAATTGTTACTCACATTAGTAGTAGTACTCTCCGTCATCACCACCAAATCCTCATCACACACAATAGCTAAGGAGTCCTTACCATTTTCTTAAAACTTCAACTGTCTAATGCTCTTTAAATCATCTCACACCTGGAAATATTTGAACAGAATATGACCCTCCTCTCCGCAATAGTAGCACTCCCTTTCACTGTCGTTTCGGGCTTGAGATTTTGATCTCTCTCGATAACTGTCACATCTCCCTCTACTCCTCCCTCAATTAGAACATTTAAAACCTAGTGGCTCCGGTTTCACGTGAGCAATCTTCCTTTTAGAAAAGGGAAAACTTTTCTTTAGTCCCCTGAGCCAACTCCAATTGTTGGCAAGCCCTCCTGATCCTCCTACAACAACGATCCTGTCCTACTCGTGTAAAATGAAACTGTTGTCCTCGAACCCCCGACCTGATGCCTCCACGCACCGCTCCACAAACCGTCAAACATTGCTCTAATATCACTTGTTAGTGTTAGGCTAACAATTGTTAGGATACACCCCAATAAGAACGCCTCTAACAGAGACGCAATACACAAAATAAAGGCACAAGATCAACCAGAGTACTCACAGATATACGTGGTTCACTCCTTCGGAGCTACTCCACGGTGCAACGACGACGCCAAATTCTTTTATATCCCAAAAGAATAGATACAAGAGAACACCCTCTCTTGATCAGATACACTCCAAGAACTCTCACAAACTCTCTCTATGTTTTCTCTTACTCTTCTATAAGAGGAGTTGTTTCTAGGATGAGATTTTCTTAAGAGTTTAGAGCCCTATTTATAGTGTTTGAGAAAACACTATGCACAAATATAATATTATCTGTGGGACCCGCCACTAATAATAAAATATTTGTGGGACCCGGTGAGACCCCTAACCTTTTTCATTCTTCAAAGAAAACGGCACCGAAATCTCATTTGTCTTTGTGGGGACCACCTTTGTGGGCCCCACGGTTTCTTTTGTTAGGCTAACAATCTCCCACTTGAAGATTTGATTGAGTATCAATCATATCTTCACATCTTTCTTGGTTGCATCATCTGGATGTTTTGTATCTTTGGCGTCTTGCACGGCCCTCAGCATTCTCAACGAAGGCCATATGAGGCTACACACAGCCTCACCTTCTCGAGCGGAACTGGCTTGGTCAGTATATCGGCTAGATTGTACCTTGTATCAATCTTCACAAGCTTGAATTCGTTCCTGTTTTGCCATCTCCGTATGGCATGGTGCTTCACGTCAACATGCTTGGTCCGAACATGGAATGCGTCGTTCTCTGACAAGTGAATGGCACTCTGACTGTTCACGTCAACATGCTTGGTCCGAACATGGAATGCGTCGTTCTCTGACAAGTGAATGGCACTCTGACTGTCACAGTGGATGAAGTATTTCTCAAAGCTTACTCCAAGCTCGAGAAGAAAAGCCTTCAACCATAGCAACTCCTTTGCTGCCTCTGCTGCAAACACATACTCGGCTTCGGTTGTCGATAAAGCCACTGTATCCTGTAACTTGGATCTCCAACTTATCGCTCCACCACCCAAGATGAAGATGTAGCCGCTCGTACTCCTTCTCGAGTCTATGTCCCCTGCGTAGTCTGCATCACAAAAGCCCTCTAGCTGCAAATCTGTCTCGCCATACTCAAGACAACAGTCGGACGAGCTTCTCAAGTAGCGTAGAAGCCACTTGACCGCACCCCAGTGTTGTTTCCCTGGATTGCTCATGAAGCGGCTCACAACTCCCACTCGTTGTGCAATATCTGGGCTCGTACACACCATCGCATACATCAAACTCCCGACGACAGATGCATATGATATGTTGGCCATGAACTCATGCTCTTCAGCAGTCTCTGGTGCTTGGGTCTTCGATAGCTTGAAATGGCTTGCAAACGGCGAGCCCACTGGTTTAGCTTTCTCCATGCCGAACTTTTCAAGAATCTTCTCAATGTAGGAGACAACCTCAGCCTCCGTGCTGATCTGTCTCTGATGATCCTCATTCTCAGAATCTGGTTTGCTGGACCCAGATCCTTCATCTCGAAGCACTCGGAGAGACGCCCCTTGAGTTCCTCAATGCGGGCCAAGTCGGGCCCTGCAATCAACATGTCATCAACATAAATCAAGAGTATCATATAGGATTCACTGTATCTCTTGATGAAGCAGCAATGGTCCGTGTTGCATTTGAGAAAACTGTTCTCCATAAAGTTCTCCAAATTCATGTACCACTGTCGCGGAGCTTGCGTCAGGCCATACAAACTCTTGCGCAGGTGACACACGAGGCCCTCCTTGCCTCGTTCCTCGAAGCCCACTGGTTGATGCATATAGATCTCCTCCAAATCATCTCCATGAAGGAATGTCGTCTTCACATCCATCTGTTCTAGGTGGAGATCTTGAACTGCTACAATGCTCAGCATAGTTCGGATCGTGGTCAACTTGACGACGGGAGCGAAAACGTCAGAATAATCAATCCCTGCTTTCTGTTCATAGCCCTTCACTACAAGCCTCGCCTTGTAGCGTCTCCGTCCATCGGCTTCATCCTTGACCCGATAAATCCACCGATTGTGAAGAGCCTTTCGCCCTCGTGGAAGCTTTACAAGCTCCCAAGTCCCATTCTTCATCAAGGACTTCATTTCTTCCTCCATGGCAGACTCCCACTCGCCCCGAGCTTTGTCGGTCTGCTGTACCTCCTCATAGCTCTCTGGCTCACCACTGTCAGTCAGGAGAAGATAATTCATGGTGGAAAGGTACCTCTCTGGCACCCTTGGATTTCTTGGAGCTTTGCGAATTGCGATCGACAACTCTGCTGGATCCTGCTGCTGTGCATCCGGCACGTTCTCTTGTTCTCCGTCTTCTATACTGATTGGTATCTCACCGCCGTCCTCACTGTCAGCAATATCTGAAAAAAAGGGGGAGATAGCTGACTCACACTCACCTCTTTGGTCTTATACACAGCATTCTCATGGAACACGACGTCACGACTGCGCACCACCTTGCGCGCATCGTGATCCCAGAAACGGTACCCATATTCATCTCCTCCATAGCCGATGAAAGAGAGCTTCTTTGACTTTAGATCAAGCTTTGACCGGTCTGTAGGATTGGTCATGACATAGGCTTCACAACCAAATACTCGTAAGTGCTCTAGCTTCAGCTTCTTTTCGGTCCAAGCCTCTTCAGGTATCACATAACTGAGAGCCGCGGATGGCCCGCGGTTGATCAAGTATGCAGCAGTATTGACAGCTTCGGCCTAAAAGCTCTTGGGCAATCCGGAGTGGATCCTCATGCTTCTGGCGCGCTCCAAGATAGTACGATTCATGCGCTCTGTCACTCCGTTGTGCTGAGGTGTGCCTGGGACGGTCTTTAGTCTCCGAATCCCACGAGACGAGCAGAAGTTCTCAAACTCCTGGCTGCAATACTCGCCTCCATTATCAGATTTTAGGCACTTCAGCTTATTGTCTGTTTCATTCTCCACACAGGCAAGCCACTTCTTGAAGATGATGAAAACATCTGACTTGTGCTTCAAGAAGAACACCCACAACTTTCTAGTAGCATCATCAATAAAAGTGACAAAGTAAAGAGAGTTACCAACAGATGAGACTTGCGCAGGTCCCCACACGTCGGTGTGCACCAACTCTAATTTCTGCAGTTTTGGAACCGGTCCGGTCTTGTTGAAGCTCACCTTCTTTTGTTTGCCTAGGATGCAGTCTTCACAGAAAGTCAGATCGATCTTGTTCAGACCCGGAAGCCTCTCTCCCGCGACCATAATCTGCATCCCCTTCTCGCTCATGTGGCCAAGTCATCGATGCCAAGTCATGCAGTCGACGGATGATGATGATGATGCTTGTCCTGCGGCAAGCAAGTGGTCGATCTTCCCGTTGGCGATGTAAAGACCCTTCGCGTTTGCCGTGTGCCACCACCATGGCACCCTTAGACACCTTCCAGCTTCTCTGCTCGAAGGATACTCTGTAACCGGAGTCAGTCAGTTACCCGACTGATATAAGATTTCGCCTGAGATCCGATACATGCCGAACATCATTCAGCGTCAAGGTGGTCCCGCCCTCCATATTAAGGGTACAATTTCCCTTTCCGGAAACCTGGCCCGACTTGGCCCGCATTTAAGAACTCAAGGGACGTCTCTCCGAGTGCTTCGAGATGAAGGATCTGGGTCCAGCAAACCAGATTCTGGGAATGAGGATCATTAGAGACAGATCAGCACGGAGGCTGAGGTTGTCTCCGAAGGCCTACATTGAGAAGATTCTTGAAAAGTTTGGCATGGAGAAAGCTAAACCAGTGGGCTCGCCGTTTGCAAGCCATTTCAAGCTATCGAAGACCCAAGCACCAGAGACTGCTGAAGAGCATGAGTTCATGACCAACATACCATACGCATCTGCCGTCGGGAGTTTGATGTATGCGATGGTGTGTACGAGGTCAGATATTACACAAGGAGTGGGACTTATGAGCCGCTTCATGAGCAATCCAGGGAAACAACACTGGGGTGCGGTCAAGTAACTTCTACGCTACTTGAGAAGCTCGTCCGACTGTTATCTTGAGTATGACGGGACAGATTTGCAGCTAGAGGGCTTTTGTGATGCAGACTACACAGGGGACATAGACTCGAGAAGGAGTACGAGCGGCTACATCTTCATCTTGGGTGGTGGAGCGATAAGTTGGAGATCCAAGTTACAGGATACTGTGGCTTTATCGACAACCGAAGCCGAGTATGTGTCTGCAGCAGAGGCAGCAAAGGAGTTGCTATGGTTGAAGGCTTTTCTTCTCGAACTTGGAGTAAGCTTTGAGAAATACTTCATCCACTGTGACACTCAGAGTGTCATTCACTTGTCAGAGAACGACGCATTCCATGTTCGGACCAAGCATGTTGACGTGAAGCACCATGCCATACGGAGATGGCAAAGCAGGAACGAGTTCAAGCTTGTGAAGATTGATACAAGGTACAATCCAGCCGATATGCTGACCAAGCCAGTTCCGCTCGAGAAGGTGAGGCTGTGTGCAGCCTCATATGGCCTCCGTTGAGAATGCTGATGGCCGTGCAAGACGCCAAAGATACAAAACATCCAGATGATGCAACCAAGAAAAGTGTGAAGATATGATTGATACTCAATCAAATCTTCAAGTGGGAGATTGTTAGCCTAACAAAACAAAACGTGGGGTCCACAAAGGTGGGCCCCACAAAGACAAATGAGATTTCGGTGTCATTTTCTTTGAAGAATGAAAAAGGTGGCGGGTCCCACTGGGTCCCACAAATATTTTATTATTAGTGACATGTCCTACAGATAATATTATATTTGTGCATAGTATTTTCTCAAACACTATAAATAGGGCCCTAAACTCTTAAGAAAATCTCATCCCAGAAACAACTCCTCTCATAGAAGAGTAAGAGAGAAAACACAGAGAAAGATTGTGAGAGTTCTTGGAGTGTATCTGATCAAGAGAGGGTGTTCTCTTTGATCTATTCTTTTGGGATATAAAAGAATTTGGCGTCGTCGTTGCACCGTGGAGTAGCTCCGAAGGAGTGAACCACGTATATCTGTGAGTACTCTGGTTGATCTTGTGCCTTTATTTTGTGTATTGCGTCTCCGTTAGAGGCGTTCTTATTGGGGTGTATCCTAACAGTTAGGATTTTCGGAACTTGCAAAAGACCAAAAATCACAAATACGCATCAAGAAAATCACACACAATGTTTAACATGGAAAACTATCAACAGGAAAAACCCATGCGATTAAAAACAATCCACTATCACCACCAACTTATTATCTATTGCACGGACAAAGACGGTGAAACCCTCTCTCTCACAATACCCTTAAACCTAGTTACACCCTCTATTAAACCCTGATTACAAGAATATTGCCTCCCCCTCTCTCCTTGCTGAAAAACACTAGAATAGAATGTCTTATTTGAAAACACCCCTGACTTACCCATCAAGTCAAATTGGCCTCTAACAAAACTATCAGGATTGGGCCTAGCTTTCAAATCCAAATCCAACTTGGAGTTCGAGTCAGGACCAAATAGAGGAATCCCTAACCATTGATATCTAAGAATTCTCAAACTGGCTAAAGGCACTAAGTATCACGATCATAAGCTCAAATCCCACAATACCACAAAGTTCAGTCTCTCTGGGTAAAACCAACAAATACCTGCTGTGCATAGCACATGGACAACCTAGGACAGTGCAATTAAAGCCATGAAATCCAAAACAATTAGATACCGCTCCAAAAGGGGAAGTTCTGATGGCGGGAACTGAAGCTGATCTTGTCCACTTCCGCTGTTATTCCTCCTCTTCGTCCTCTTCTTCTTCCTCCTCTTGATTCGATACTGAGAAACTGCCGGTGCCGGCCATGGTGATGCCGTGGGGGCCACATTCACTCGCGAAGCGGCGGCGGGCGGCGGAGATGCCGCCGTGTTTCCGCCTGGTCGTCGACATTCGAGGATGATCTCGGAGACAGAAGAGAAAGATATCACGGAGCACCTCTGAGAATCGTAAAGTGATTTTATAATTTTTTTTCACTGAGGTTTGTGGTATAAAAAGTAGGTTTATTTGCAGTTTTGTACCTTGTTAGGTTAAGGGAATATAGTATAAATTAAGGAAAGTTAAGTGAATATATAAAAGTTATTTGAAAAATTAGTAAGAAGGGAAATTTATTTCACCCTTTTTGGGAAGTCTAACAAAGTGAAGTGAATGTAAGGAAATATATGTAAATTTACAAGAATAATGTGTCCTCTGCCTTCCCTTTGCTCAAGTTATCCCCAATCCAAATATTTATTAGATAATGGACCGAGATATATTTTTAAATTTAGTTGTTGGATCTTTTCCAAATCATCGCATAATGAACCAAGATGCACCATTGCAGGATTTTATTAGTATTACAAATATGGAGAAATTTTTGAAATAAACTCATTTAACAATTTATTCATAAAAATCATCCCAATTCATTTTTATTTACAAAAATCAACCATGTTAGCCTTAATAGTAGTGTTGGCTAAAACTATGTCAATTTTAAAAAAGTTTTTTTTCTAATTAATCGGGGTTGGCAACCTCATTCAATTAAAGCATAGTTAAAATTGATGGAGTTGACAACCCTGGCTATTTCGATCTTAGTTCAGAATAGTCAAGGTTGCCAACCCCTAGTATTTTAAACATGGTTTAAAATAGTAGAGGTTACAACCCTAACTATTCTGAACTAAGTTCGAAATAGCAGGGGTTTTCTAAACTCGACAATTTTGCAGTGACTCATTTTTATACCTCTCAAGACCAAATTTTTGATTAGGTGTGTATAATGTAGGCGTAAACTACTCAACTCCCAAATGAATCACTTAGGCCTCGTTTGGTAGACGGGAATGGGGTGGAATGGAATGGCATTCTCACTTCCCATTCCTTCATACCAAACAAACCAACTTTTTAGATGTTGGAATGACCATTCCCAGGGAATGACCATTCTCACTTTTTGTGGGAATGGGCATTCCAAGTGAGAAGATAGGGAATGGTCATTCCCATTCAAGAGAGAATCAAATCAGTTATTTATTTTTTAATTATACCCCTATTAATCAACTGATTTCCATATTAGTAATTCTGACATCCTTTTCATATGCAATATGCATCAACTGTGGATATCATTCTTTATATTTTTTTGGACCTATGAAAGATGCGATAATCTTTTATTTATTTTTCTTTAATTTTTTAAGACTAAGAAATAGTGAGTATTGTTTAAAAAATATAAATAGAACATACACTTGAGAGATAACATGCGCAATAGTATAACATGCACAGAAATTAGTATAACATATGCATAAATAAAATTGTTTAGTTATTATCATTAATGTTTATTTTTATCTTATTAAAAATATATGTTGTTGTAAGGACATTATTAGAAAATGCGATTCCATTCTCACTTGTGGACAAGTGATACCAAACATGGGAATGAGAACGAGATTTTCATTCTAGCCTCATTCTACAAAAGTACCCAAACATGAGAATGGGAATGACCATTCCATTCCCACATACAATCCATTCCATTCCTTCTTCCATTCCATTCTCACTTATGTCCATTCTCGCGTACCAAACGAGGCGTTAGGTTATAAGTTTGTATTTACTTTCAGGGTTGATTCTTTTAATGGCATCAAGATAATGAGGAAGTGTCGTATAAGACTTTTTCCAATCACCAAAGATTTTTGTCATTACCAATCGCATTTATTGTACACATTTAACTAAATTTTTAAACTTGCGAGGTTTAAAAATGAGTTCCTACAATTGTCAGGGTTGGCAACACCGACTATTTCGAACTTAGCTCATAATAGTCGGGGTTACCAACCCCTACTATTTTAAGCATAGTTCCACAGTTCAAAATATACAGGGTTCCCAACCTCGTCAATTTTAAGTATCTTTCTAATTAAACGGGATTGTCAACCCGATTAATTAGAAAATAGCGTTTTTTTAAAACCAAACCAGTTTCAGCCAGCATTGCTTGTGGCTAAAACCGGGTCAAATTTTTTTTAAAAAAATGGGTTGGGTCAATTTTTATAAATAAATTGTCAAATGAGTTTATTTCAAAGAAACTCTCCTATCAATATTTATCACTATTCTTATTATTATTACAGATAAGAATTTCCCATGACAATTTATGATTTCTTGCAATGCCACATAAATTAAACCGCAGTTTTAACAAGTTAATCCTGATTGTAATTAAAAAAAGAACATATATAGCAATATTTACCGAAATATATCGAATCCACATAGTTTCAACAATCGCATACACAAGTGCAAGATATTCAACTCCGGTAGATGATTTAGAAAGAGTAGGTTGCTTCTTAGAGCACCAAGAAACAAGATTAGGACCAAAAAACATCGCATAGCCTGAGGTGGAGTGTGAGCTATCCGGACAACCAGCTCAGTCCATCCGAGTATGCAACAACAAGAGAGGGGCCCGTAGCCTTGCGAAGAGATAAATCACGATCTGTGTGGCCTTGAAAGTGTGAAGTTGGCTGAAAGTACATTTCTACCACTTTGACAGCATGTCGATGAGTGGTTTGAGGAGCATGCATAAACCGAGATACAACGTGAATAGCAAAAGCAATATTTAGCATTGTCGTTGTAAGATACCGTAAAGCACCTATCATACTTCTATATTCAGATGAATCCGCTAATAATTCACCATCAGTTAGAGATAATGTGGTCTTAGCTATTAATGGAGTGTGAACAGGTTTCAGTGTGTGAAGATAGAGTTTTTGGGGGAGATCCTAAACATATTTATGTTGATATAAGAAAGAGTGATCAGAAGTACGAGTAACTTGAACGCCCAGGAAATAATGAATATCACCAATATCTTTCAAAGCAAATTGAGCAAATAGTAAACGAATAAAGCAACGAAGAAGAGAAAGTGAATTTCCTATATATGAGAAAAATATCATCAACATACAGAAGAAGTGTAAGAATATCTGACCCACTGTGATAAATGAACATTGATGTATCAATTTGGCTATAATGGAAGCCAAAGGAAAGAAGAAAGCTACTGAATCTATGAAACCAAGCACATGAAACCAAGCACATGGAGCTTGTTTTAACCCATAGATTGCCTTGTTTAGTTTACAAACATGGTTTGGAAAAGTAGGATGTACGAAACCACAAGGTTGTTTCATATATACTTCATTAGTTAGAAAACCATGAAGAAAGGTATTTTTAACATCAAGTTGTCAAACAATCCAACTAGAAGAGAGAGAGAAAGAACAAGTCGATAGTAGTTGGTTTAACAACTGGACTAAAGGTTTTATGAAAAGCGATGCCAACTTACTCATGAAAACCTTGAGCAACCAATCTAGCTTTATACCATTCCACGAGTTATATTTTATTTTGTAAATCTATTTACAACCAACCAAATTTTTCCGTTCATCAAACAGAACTAATTTCCATGTGTTATTTTTAATGAGTGCATTAAATCCTTCCACCTAGGGTTAACCGAGTACAAGGGTGTACTTTTTGGTTTAACATCAAGTTGTCGCTCATATGCACTATTATTTTAGTTTTCTTAAAGATTATATATATTTTTCTTACACCACATTATATCAATTTCCAAGTATTATTATTATTATTCTTATTATTTTCTACGGGGGTTGGGAGGCTTAGTATTTAAATGAACCAGACTGCTAAATAAATTTACCTAGTATAAGACTATCATTTGGTGCATGATTTCACATTACATTTCAAGAAAACGTCATTTCAGGCTGCTCAGTATTTGTGGCTATGACAGTATTCTATGGAGAGACAACCACCCTGAGACAGGACTACTATAAATTTGAACTTTGTGCCTTTAAAATAAAAGAAAACTATGTATTTTTGATAATTGGCCTATTAGCTCAGATGGTTAGAGCATTGTTCTAACGACACGAAGGTCGCAGGTTCGAGGCCTTCATGGGCCAATATTCACTCATGTTTAAGAAATGACTTTTTCTTTTTTGGTTCCCGGTATTTGATTGATTTGTTATAGGAACTGACATGTTGATATTCTGTAGATTTTATTAATTTTTGGTTTTCTTTGTATGCTAGAGACTCTAATCTCAGGGTCAGTTTTGTGAGTTAGAGGTGTTTGAGAAGCTGGGTATGAGATGATACTCTGCTCAGGGTTTTCAGGTTGCGAGGGTGCTTATGTGTATTACCAATACCAGGTATATAAGCCTGGGTTGCAATATGTGATCTCTTGGGTTTTTGTGGATGAATGAATTGAGTAGCTAGGCTCAATATTGATGAATAAGAATATATAAGCAAAACTGGTATTGTCTTAAGTCCTAAATGCTATCCTAACTCACTTCCTACAACATATTTTAATTTGTTGTTTTCAGAACTTCATGGGTTGGCTCCAAGGATATAGATCCTAACATTTTATTGATCAGAAATTCTTACTATGTATAGTCGAAATATTACTTTCATTTTCCTTTAAAATTAATTTTGATCATGCTAATTACTGCGTGAGAGTACTTACCTATGGCTTTTGATGTCTGCGGGCAATGTTATAGTACTCTTCCTATTATGTAGATTACACGTACTAAAGATTTGATCATCATAAACATCTACTTGTTTTATGTTCAAGATAATTAATTTATCTTCAATTAAGTAGAAAAAGAAGACCTTCTCGTTGGATACTTTCAGTGATCCTAGATTTTTTATGATCACTTCAACATCGTGACAGGTTTTTAGTTTTTACTATAACAATATTGGACACTAGTTCTTTTATATATGGCTTTTTGGTTGCAGAAAGAAAACTGAGAGCAATATTGTAAGAGTACAGATTGGATATAAAGGCTATCTGTAGAGTATTATTTGGTTGATCCTATCAAAAAAATTGATGTATATATATAGTATATCTTTCGTGTAGTCATACTCGTTCGACCAAAAGAAAAACCCAAATATGGTAGGAAGGTTTAAGTTTCTGACTCATGTAAATAGTTCGGCGCCACATAATTAATTTGTCAATTAAAACTTGCCTTAATTGACATGTCAATCTCGAAAATGTATCATAACAGTCTACATCTAATTAGTTATTACAATCATAATTGGCTTTTATAACATAATGTTGCGCGATGCGATACCTTCTAGATAAGATCACGTGTGAAAATGATTCTACGTCAAGCTCATGCAGTTTATCATCTACAATTTCCATAAATTCTGGTATTGCATGGTCATAATATCCTTTTGAATTCAGTTTTTTTTTTCCCTTTCATATAAGCACAAATATAATTCACATGGATTACATCTCAAAATGCATCATTATGTGGTTTTGTTCCAATTATCATTATGTATCGCAGTTCTTGTTGTGGTCAATATGAATTCCGTTTCTCATAACAATTTAGTTTCTTTCAAAGCCACACAAACCACGTGAGTACTAAGAAGGTAAATCTGGTCATATGTAAATCATAGATTTCAATAGCACTGCAAGATGAAGCCTATAATTCTCATCATCATATTGAAAGACAGCGACATTTCTGAGACAATTCTCCAATAAAGGACTGGAATACAACAGCACAATTTTTCTAAGACAAATCTCCCAGAGCTCTCACGAACAACTCCACATCACAAACTAAGGAAGCAAGATAAGATCATAGATAACCCAACAACAAACAAGCAAACAAACTAGAAACTGAAACTAAATAAGGTATACTCCATCCCCTTGGAGTCAAATGCTTCAACTTCCATCATTCAACCTGCAGCGAAAAACAAGAAATCAAAATATTAATCCCCTTACTAATCAATAACTATACAATCAAACACTTAGCTCACCTTAGGTCCACAAGCAGGGCACTTGTGGCTTCTCTCCCGCCATTTATAATAGCAATTCAAATGGAAGCCATGCTTGCATGTCAAGCCCACCTCCTTAATCTCCAGCTTATCTCCACAAAGCCCACAAATCCCCCCTCTAAATTCATCATCATCATCATCATCATCATCATCATCGTCACTCTTTGTTACAAGCTTCGTAACTCTAATGCTAACTCTAATGGCCAGCACAAAATGCTTCAGCAGTACAGTCGTCTGATAAGCATTATCAATCTCTGCACGTATCGCTCTTAAAATAAATGCCCTTGCATTTTGAGAGAGCTGAGTGATGCTTTCAAGATGATTGGAAATACCCTGCCAGGCTCCAGTGGATTCGATATTTTCAAAGGCATGAAGCCTGTCGAACCACTGAAACTCAGAAAACAGAAAGAAATCAACTGAGGCACGCCCAATTCTGAGCTCTTCAGATAAAGAAGTCATTGAGGAATATGAGTTGAAGTCTAGAGTAAGAATTTGATCATCCCACTCAAAGGAGTGAGTTTTGGAGTATTTCCTATAGGGAATAGACATTGTTTAGTTTGGAGTGGAGTAGAGAGTACAGGTGCTGATTGTTGCTATGTAGGAGTAGAGATGGGAATTAACAGGTTTTGTTTGTTGTTATATAGGAATCGAGAGGAGAGTTGACAGGTTGGCGATATGCTTGATGATTCAGGAATTAGCTGGTAATTGTGAGGAAATTTTGACTTCAGTCACTAGTTTACTAATTTGAAATTATCAGGATGAACTTTCCTTTTTTTAGAAATGCATGTTTAAGTTAAGTTTTTACTTCTTTCCATCAATAAAGAAATACTAGGGAAATAGTGTTCATTGGTGAATCGAAGGTATGATTTCCTTTAGAGTTACAAAGATAGAGGTATTTGATGGAAATACTATTTCAAATGAGAAAAGAATGAGTTGATGGATTTATAGAATAGATATTTGCTAACCCACCATAGCTGATTTGGACGGTTACGATGTTCAAATATGACTTCCACAACCTTGGGTTTGATTCCGAACTGGGTCATCAAAAAATAAATAAATAAGTAAATATTTAAATAAATAAACTAGATATTTGCCATGGTCGTTTAGTTCAACGTGAAGATCAATGAATGTGAGAGTTTAAGAACTTTTCACAGTGCATATAATTATTTTTTAACTTATTGAGAGTGTTTATAGAAACCGTTATAACTGTACTTGGTATCTAAAAGGCGGAGATGAATTGCTTTATATTTTCTTGATTTTTAGCAATATTAACTATACTTATTTATTTCATTCTATTTTCGGTATTTATTTTACATCCGATTATCAGATATAGACAATAAACATCGACATTGTTCAAGGAAGAGCTTACAGAAGCAATTGTCGATGATTGTTACATTTTTTACTTGATAGCTTCATCACTAGTCCCATGTGGAAATTGAGGAAACAACTATTTTTTTTCTTTCCTTATCATTTTTCATGTATTTCAAATAGTTTGCTTTAAGTTATATCAGGTGCATTCTTTCTGCATTGTGTTCAAGAAGACATCCTTCTGCATTGTGTTCAAGAAACAAAGCTGCTTATAACTGCAATACTCATGGAGTGAAAATTGAAACAAATAATGAAAAGGAAAAGACATAAATATTCACTAGAGGGTAAGCTCGAGCAAATATATGCATCAACAAGATAATAACTTATCAATTTAATATAAACAATATGTGACATGGTCCAGAAAACTGCACAACTCTGACACATTCACACTGATGAATACACAACCATGATATGCACATACTCGCAAATATGTGTAATCTCTTCTACCAGAGAAGAATTTTCTCTATACATTATCAGCAGTGTTATATACAATTCAACATGCCGTGCAAGTCATAATATCTGAAAGGCACAGAAATTTCTCAAGCATGCTGGTACTATGATAGATTTGCATCATAAATTAATCAAGCTCTCCGTAACTTCGGAGGAAGTTGAAATGTTACAGGAGTATGATCATGTATCGAGCAATCTCATTTCTCAGGATGTTGTAAGCCAGAGGATGACTTCCATTCTTGTATAGCTGATAGCAAAGAGTAGTTTGGGATTATGCAGGTATGTGAAAGCCTGAGCTTCGTAACGGGAGATATCTTGTGTTTTCCAAGCCATGCTTTAATTGCTCTATACTCGTAAGTATATCCATCAGCAGCAATATGGGGATTTTCCATAATTTCCTGCAAAGTATCACCATGATCAGAATTGAATTATTAAGGAAGGTACCGTTTGGCAAAGGGTTAAGTGAAGGGTTAAGGAGACTTAACCCCTTCTTAACCTGCCAAACACAACAAATCTATATAAGGGTTAAAGTGAGTTAATCTTCCATAATTTGCCAAACATAAAAAATATAAAAGGGTTAAGTTAACCCCTCTAGAGGGGTTAAAATGAGTTAACCCCTCAAAATGAGGGGTTTACTAATACTCCTATTTAGATGGAATAAGAGTTAACCCTTCTAATTATAAAGAAAATAGTCAAAATCATTATTATTCCCAAACACTAAAACTGATCATAAGGGCTAAAATAAAACTTATTTAACGGGTTAATAATTTAGTCCTTCGGATTATCAAATGGGCTAAGTATATTAATCCTTTTTTTTAACCCCTCTTCATTAACCCTTTGCCAAACGGGGCCGAAAGGCTTATTTTCACTTTGGTACCCCAGCGTTTACCCCTTTTTTTAACTATGATAGTTTTCTTTTAACATTTTGATAGGCCAAACTTTCAGTCCCATTTCATTTTGATACCTTGCAAGTATTGTTCTATCTGTAGAATACTGACCTCGACGGGCTCGTCGACGGAGATCGTCGGAGGCTGAGACAACGGACGGCGACGGCATCGAGGGTTCGCCAGAACGTGGAGGCGAGGAAGCTCAGGCGAGTTTGAAGGCGTCGGAGCTCGCCTGTGGAGGTCACTTGCGGACGTGTCAGGCGAGGGCCTGAAGGCGAGGTTGAAATCGCCTGATGGGGTGTCGCCTGCGAGCTTTGGAGAGGCAATGAAGCTCGCCTGCAGTCGAGGGAACTCGCCTGTAAGAGCTGATCTCGCCTGTTGAGTGAAAGGCGAGGTGGAGTGCTCGCTTGCGGGGCTTGAGCGGAGTGCTCGCCTGCGGGCTTAAGTGTGGAGCTTGCCTTCGTGGGTGGAGGCCAGCTGTATCGCACCCATGCCCTAGGGTTTCCCTATAAAAGGGAAACCATGTTCTCAAGTTTGAGCTGAGCCCTTCCTCAGCGATTTCAACAGAGAGAAAATTCTCTCTGTGGCGGCGGCTTTAAACTCCAGCGGAAATCCCCAGATTAATTTGAGAATCAAATTTTTCGGTCAAGAAAAATTTGCTTTATTAGTGTAGCATTTACTACAGTGAAAGTAGTTGGTGTTGTGAGAGCTCTAGTTTGAGATTCTCACTTTTATAAGCTTTGTAATTTCTTGTGGTTAAATAAGAAATTATTTGTGTGGCTCCCGTGGACATAGGCAAGTTTGCCGAACCACGTATATCTGTTGTCCCGCCTCATTTACTTACTGTTTATCTGTGTAGTCGTTCATTGCTTGTGTTGCTTAGTTTGAGTTTGGCATAAACTTAAAAACTATGATTGTTTTCTCTTGGGATTAATTAGCTTCCGCGGCGGTACGATCGCCTTGCGCTCCCAACAATTGGTATCAGAGCCCTTGTTCAGATTGGAGATGGTAAAATTTCTGATTTGAGGTGGTGCTCAATTATTGTTGAAATTACTAAGAGAATTGATTTTACTAAACAAGCGGAGAATGTCATCTACAAGTAAAACAGTTAAAGTGAGAAAGTATGAGATCGAGAAATTCAATGGGAAGAATGATTTTTCCTATTGAAGGATGCAGATGAAAAATTCGCTGATTTCGTAAAAATTACACAAGGCCTTGGCGGGAAAAGAAAAGAAGCACAAGGATATGTCTGATGAGGATTGGGAGGAGCTGGATCTGGAAGCACGAGCGTCGATTATCCTTTGCCTTGAAAGGGATGTTGCTTTCTTGGTGGACGGGGAGGAAACGGCTGCGGGCGTGTGGTTAAAATTAGAGAGCACCTTCATGACGAAGAGTCTAACAAACCGGATCTATTTGAAATCCAAATTGCACACTTACAAGATGGAGGAAGGCTCGTCAATCCGAGAGTACAACAACAAGTTCGATAGGATCTCATCGGATTTGAAAGACATTGAGGTGACAGTGGAAGATGAGGATCAGGCTCTTCTACTACTTCTATCTCTGCCAAAATCTTATGAGAATCTGGTTCAAACACTGATGTTTGCGGGTGATAGTTTGTCTATAGATGAGACTAGAACGGCGCTTCTAGCGGATGATCTTCGAAAAATTACAACTAGTGATATGGTCACTAGTGGTAACAAAGAACAAGCGCAGGGGTTCTTTGCCAGAGGAAGAGGCAATGAGCGAGAAAAAAGCAATAGAGGTAAGTCTAGATCAAAATCAAAACCTCTTGCGGAAAGACCGTGTTTCAAATGCGGTGAGCTAGGGCATTTCAAAGTCAATTGTCCTAACAAGAGAATAGGTGGGAAAAAGAATAACAACAAGACTGAAAAACGAGAATGCAAGGAAGAGGCAAGCTACGCTTCAGAGGATGGAAGCGATAAGGAATGTTATGTCGTCACAGGTGACGAGGATACCTCCGGGGAGTGGATTCTTAATTATGGTTGCTCTTACCACATGTGTCCAAACAGGAAGTGGTTTACTACCTACAGGAGCATTGATGGTGAAACTGGTTGCTCTTACCACATGTGTCCAAACAGGAAGTGGTTTACTACCTACAGGAGCATTGATGGTGAAACCGTATTGATGGGGAACAACCATGCTTGTAAAACGGTAGGGTTAGGCGATATCAAGATCAAGATGCATGATGGAGTGGTTTGAACCTTGACAGATGTAAGGCACGTTCCCGACTTGCGAAAGAATCTCATTTCAGTTGGTACTTTGGACTCCGGGGGTTGCAAGATTGTAACAGAGAATGGAGTGAAGATGGTTGTTCAAGGTTCCCTAACAGTGATAAAGGGTGTTCGTCACGGTAATCTATATACTCTTTCGGGTACGACGATGACGGGAGATGCAGCGGTTGGAACTGATGAAAGTGGTGGAGACCCATGTGAGCACACACGGTTATGGCATAGGCAGCTTGGGCACATGTCAAAGAAGGGTCTGGATCTGCTTGGTAAAGAGGGTTTGCTAAAGAATCTGAAGAAGCATTGCATAGATTTTTGCGAGAACTGTGTGTATGGAAAGGCGCACAGGGTTTAATTTCTGAGAAGCAATCACAAGAGCAGAGGAATACTAGATTATGTGCACACGGATGTTTGGGGTCCGGTTTTGACAACTTCCAAGGGCGGTTCCAGGTATTTTGTCTCATTCATAGATCATCATTCAAGGTATGCTTGGATTTATTTTCTGAAGCATAAGAATGAGATATTTGAGACATTCAAGAAGTGAAAGGCGATGGTTGAGAACATGACAGGCAAGAAATTAAAGACACTGAGGTCTGATAACGATACAGAGTATACAGACGGTGCTTTTAAAAAGTTCTGTGATCAGGAGGGGATTGCCAGACACTGGACAGTCAGGTCTACACCACAGCAAAATGGGGTCGCGGAGAGGCTGAACCGAACACTGCGGGAGAAAGCAGTGAGTATGCGATCTTATGCTGGTTTGGGCAAAAAATGGTGGGCAGAGTCGATTGCTACAGCTTGCTATATAGTGAATCGATCTCCACATTCGACATTGGATAGTGATATACACTATCGGGTGTGGTCAGGGGAGCATGCAGATTATGAGAGGCTCCGAATCTTCGGGTATACTGCCTACTATCACGTCAACAAGGAAAAACTTGACGCGAGGGCCAAGAAGGTAATTTTCTTGGGGTATGCAAAGGATGTAAAAGGCTATCGCCTTTGGTGTACAGAAAACTCGAAGTTCGTGATCAGCAAGGACGTTACCTTTTATGAGAAGTCCATGATTACTAGGGTGCCTAAGGATGATGGTGTTGAGACTGTTGGGAATTCTAAGTCCCAGGTTATTGACTTAGAACCTAAAGACCAACCAGGTTCTAGTCATGTTCAAGTGGGAAATCAGGTAGATGATGAGCTTGAGCAGGAGGGAATACACATGCACTACAATAACAGCAGCTCGAGGATAGCTTGGCTTCCACTAGGCCAAGGCGAGCATACAAGCAGGTACAGAAGCTGAGGATTGATCAACCCCTGAAGCACTATAGGCATGTTAATTTGGTTGAGTACGCACTCTCGGTATAGGAAGATGAGCCGATCTCCTTCAAGGAAGCTATTCGGGATAAAGATAGCGAGAATTGGTTGGCTGCGATGGAGGAGGAGATGGAATCTCTCCGGAAGAACCAAACATGGGAGGTGGTCCCATTGCCCGTAGGAAAGAAAGCTATAGGTTGTAAGTGACTGTATAAAAAAAAGGAAGATCCTTCAGAGCTCGGTGGTACGAGATACAAGGCGAGGCTAGTGGCTAAGGGGTTTGCACAAAGAGAGTGTGGATTACAATGAGATATTTTCTCCAGTGGTAAAATATACTTCTATTCGGGTGCTATTGAGTATTACTGCGCATGGTGATCTTGAGCTGGAACAACTCGATGTCAAAACGGCCTTCTTGCACGGAGACTTGGAGGAGAAAATCTATATGCATCAACCTGAGGGCTATAAGATTGAGGATAAGGAGAATCATGTGTGTCGCTTGAGGAAGTCACTGTATGGATTGAAGCAATCTCCTCGACAGTGGTACAAGCGATTTTACTCCTTCATGCTGAAGCATGGGTTTTCCCGAAGCGACTATGATTGTTGTGTTTACATTTGGAACCTTCGTGGAGGTGATTATATCTATCTCTTGTTGTATGTAGATGACATGCTTATTCCATCGAAGAACAAGGTAGAGATAGATAAGCTGAAATCTCAACTTAGCAATGAGTTCGAGATGAAGGACATGGGCGCTGCTAAAAAAATTCTGGGTATGGAGATTAGAAGAGAACGTGCAAATCAGTGATTGTTCTTGAGTCAGAAGGGATACATAGAGCGGGTGATCGTGAGGTTCGGAATGCAAAGTGCTAAGTCAGTGGTGACTCCATTGGCTCCACACTTCAGGCTCTCAGGTAAACAATCTCCCACTACAACGGAAGATAAGGCACACATGGAGCGTATTCCTTATGCTAGTGCAGTTGGCAGTTTGATGTACGTCATGGTGTGTACACGCCCAGATATTTCACAAGCGGTTAGTGTGATCAGCAGATTCATGACGAATCCGGGAAAGACGCATTGGGAAGCTGTGAAGTGGGTCCTGAGGTACTTGAAGGGTACCGCGGATACGGGTCTGTGTTTTGGTGGAAAGACATGTCAGATTGATGGGTTTGTGGACTCAGATTATGCGGGCGATCTAGACAGACGGCGATCTACTACTGGTTATGTATTCAGTATACATGATGCTCCAGTTAGTTAGCGATCGATGTTACAGGCTACAGTGGCACTTTTTACTACAGAGGCTGAGTACATGGCCATGACATAGGGAGTGAAGGAAGCATTATGGTTGTGGGGTCTGTTAGACAATTTAGGGATTGAGCAGGATAGTGTGAACTTATGGTGCGATAGTCAGAGTGCAATTCATTTGGCTAAGAATCAAGTTCATCATGCTCGTACCAAGCATATCGACGTCTGGTATCATTTTGTGCGGGATGTCATAGAGAAAGGTGATATTTCTCTCATGAAGGTGCACACGAATGAGAATCCAGCAGACATGTTAACCAAGGTGGTGACAAGTAGCAAGTTTCAGCATTGCTTGAACTTGCTTCATATCAGCCCGTGTTGAACTGCCCAAGAGGGCAATTGCAGAACTACGATTAGCTTGATCCCTGTGAAGGGTACGTAGGCAACCACGGTATAGTGGCGTAGCTGGTTTGGCCGAGTTTGGTCATGTTTGGTGTTCGCGGTGTTCTTCTGGAGTTCGTTCAAGATTTGAGGTTTATCAAATGATGGACGAGGTGAAGAATTGTAGAATACTGACCTTGACGGGCTCGTCGACGGCGATCGTCGGAGGTGGAGGCAGCGAACGGCGACGGCATCGAGGGTTCGCCAAAACGTGGAGGCGAGGAAGCTCAGGCGAGGGTTTGAAGGCGTCGGAGCTCGCTTGTGGAGGTCGCCTGCGGGCGTGTGTCGCCTGCGGACGTGTCAGGCGAGGGCCTGAAGGCGAGGTTGAAATCGCCTGATGGGGTGTCGCCTGCGAGCTTTGGAGAGGCAATGAAGCTCGCCTGCAGTCGAGGGAACTCGCCTGTAAGAGCTGATCTCGCCTGTTGAGTGAAAGGCGAAGTGGAGTGCTCGCCTACGGGGCTTGAGCGGAGTGCTCGCCTGCGGGCTTAAGTGTGGAGCTTGCCTTCGTGGGTGGAGGCCAGCTATATCGCACCCATGCCCTAGGGTTTCCCTATAAAAGGGAAACCATGTTCTCAAGTTTGAGCTGAGCCCTTCCTCAGCGATTTCAACAGAGAGAAAATTCTCTCTGTGGCGGCGGCTTTAAACTCCAGCGGAAATCCCCAGATTAATTTGAGAATCAAATTTTTCGGTCAAGAAAAATTTGCTTTATTAGTGTAGCATTTACTACAGTGAAAGTAGTTGGTGTTGTGAGAGCTCTAGTTTGAGATTCTCACTTTTATAAGCTTTGTAATTTCTTGTGGTTAAATAAGAAATTATTTGTGTGGCTCTCGTGGACATAGGCAAGTTTGCCGAACCACGTATATCTGTTGTCCCGCCTAATTTACTTACTGTTTATCTGTGTAGTCGTTCATTGCTTGTGTTGCTTAGTTTGAGTTTGGCATAAACTTAAACTAGGATTGTTTTCTCTTGGGATTAATTAGCTTCCGCGGCGGTACGAGCGCCTCGCGCTCCCAACACTATCTTTCGGTTAAAACCATATCAAATGCTTAACATGTAATACATTAAGGTCGATTTATACCCCTCTCATGAAAAGTAATTGCCCGTAAATATTTATGGGTATTTTTTAGATGATGAGCCCTTGGCCTGGTTATACTTTGTGCAATTCTAGGAATGGGGTAGGGGAAATAATTTTTCACCAGAAGTGTATAGTTGACCTAACTGTATCATGTGCTAAAGATTTGATACATTTTAACAGAAATATAATGAAATTTGGACGAGTATGTGAAAGTGGCATGAGATTGAAACTTTGGGATTTCAAAGTTTAAAAAAATTGGTAAAGTTTAGGGTACCAAAGATAAAAATAAGCCTTAAGAAAAAGATGAACGAGAAATCATTAAGATGCTACTTTAGAAAACCTTTCACCTGCAATATTGGGCATAGATAATGGCTCGGTGCATAAACATTGCATTGTCTCAACTTGAAACAAACATTAGCCACTTTGCAAAGCTCCTCCAGTTCAGGGAGTACTTCTGAGTCCAAATCTGGCCTGTCTCTGCATCTTAGCCTGCAGCATTTTACAGCAAGCTTCGCTAACTTCTCTGCCTCTAGAAGCGGCCAGTCTGATATTGATTTGTCAAGTAAATCAGCAAATGAACCACTTTCTATTGCATTTTCCACATTCATCAGCAACCCTCTTGGGTGCCTAGCTGCCAATAATTGTAGTGTAATAATTCCTAAGGCATATAAGTCTGATTTGGGTCTAATTGTACCTGTTCTCTGATACTCTGGATCCATGTAAAAGAGAGTACCGGCAAGAACAGTTTCTCTGTATTCAGTGAATCCATCAGGAACTACATCTGATATTAATTTGGCCAATCCAACATCTCCTATCTTGCTAACATAGTTTCTATCTAACAATATGTTTCCTGGTTTGAGATCACGATGAACTATAGGCTCAGGTTTTGTTCCATGTAAGAAAGCAAGTCCGCAGGCCACTTCAAAGATAATCCTGAACCTAACGAACCAGGGAAGAGGATTTGATCCATCCTTGCAAAATAGTTTATCTTCCAAGCTTCCATTCTCCATGTATTCATATACAAGGCACCCATTTTCAGGACAGCCCCCAAGCAGTAAGACCATGTGTGGATGATGTAATTGGCTAAGAACTTCAACCTGTAATATTTCATTATGCTGCGTGTTATTGAATGTACATACGAAAGTATAAAGAAATCTTAAAATAAATGTAAACTTTCAAATTTTGTTTTAGCAAAGTCAAGTTATTATGACTACAGGGCTACTAATGAATGGTGAAGGACATAATGGACGAAGAAGAAGCAGTAAAGACAATTTTAAGGTACTGCTGGTTGTTTCTGGGCAAATTTCATCGTTTGTTTCCATGATTTTCTGCAATGAGGGGATTTTCTTGCCTGCAAAATTGGTGTTCTTCCCAGAGAAAATAGGCTAAGCTTCCATTTTTGTTAGTCCTGAAATATGTTTACTTGTTTAGTTTCATGACATCATTAGGCTGCCCATCTCCTTACTAAATGAAATAGTATGGAGAAATTTTCTCCAAAGATTGAAAACTCTAGTTTGGTTTCTCTTCATCTTTTCCATTCTTTCTCCTCTTTTTCTTTCATGAGAGTTCTTGCTCCTGATTACTTTGTGGGACTTTTTTCGTGTTCAGGGTTGGTGCTTCTTTAAAATTAACAAAGTACCGGTCCTAGATTAGGATCTTTTGGTTTTTCATCACATTATTTACTCCACTTGCTATTTAAATGAAGTATGAGGTATCTTTTCAAGCCTTTTCTAAAAGAATGAGTTCTAGTTGGGATTTTTTTTTTTTTTTTTTTTGCTCATTTTAATTATCCCATGCAATGATGGATTTTTTGCCTTCAGATTAGGTGTTTCTCCTAATAAAGGAATTGATCTTAACTTTCATTTTATCAGTACCTTTGAAGAATTTTTTGGATTTATTGAATTATTTATACATTTATGGATTTACCTCTTAAATGAATCAGGAAAGGATTTTTCAAGCCCCCTACATAAATGAGAATCCTACTTGATGTTGGCTATAGAGCAGGTATCAAGCTACAAGGAAGTAACGTTGTGATCTAAGCATATAGTCAACAAAACTGAACTAACCAACCTAATACATTTAGATACTTGAGTGCTTTCATGCTTAAGCTCTAACATTATACATTATATAATATTCTGGAAAATATAAATAATAAAAAACATGTGGGGAAAAAAAAAGGTTCAAAGATACCTCTCTTATGAATTCCTCTTTCTTATCATGCGTCTCTTGGCGAAGAACCTTGATAGCAACTGGAGTGTGATCGAGGTTACATTTGTATACTTTTCCGTAACTTCCCTCTCCTATCATTTTTGACTCAGAGAAGTTATCTGTTGCAACCTCAATTTCATTCTTCGAGTAACGTCGACAATTTTTTCCATTTGATAATAGAGAATCAAAGATTTTAAATTTCTCAGAAGACATGTCACAGGCAACCATTTGAGCTTTGTGCCTATCCAATGCCTCTTTAGAGAGTAACTGTTTTGCCTCCTCAACTTCTTTGATGGCTTCTAAATGTTTGGCCTTCTCTTCTTCAGCTATCCTTTTCAACATCTCCTCTCTTTCCAGTGCATCTTTCACCTTTTTAGCATCTTCAGAGTATTCAGTGGATAACAAAGCAACCTGCAAGAAACTGCTCTCAGTAAAATTGGAAATTAAGGAAAGGGGCACATTAGAAGTGTGGTAATAGCAAGGATATACAACATAGAGGAAATTTACAAAAAATTAGAAAATGGATATGATCAACTTGAATTTAAGATATCCTAGGAATAATAAAGCAACCTTTTCTAGTTAAAATAGAAGTGTGGGAATGAAGTTGAATCAATTAAGCTAATACCATAACAGGTCAAGTATTTCAAATAGAAGTGTGGAAATGAAGTTGAATTAATTAAGCTAATACCATAACAGGTAAACTATTTGCTGCTTATACTGCTAACATCTTAATGTTTCATAATGTCACATTCAATGAAAACTGGTGGTTCCCTGTTTGGATAATGACCTTATTTGGTGCATCAGTAAATACACACGTAAGAAGGTTAATGATGAATATGTTGATGGATGTACAATACACCATGTGCTTGATGTGCATCATTTCATGTGTTAAGCAGGTATACAGCCCTTTAGGCATAAAGATAAATGCAACACTAACCTTTTTCTTAGCATGAACCAGGCCTTCACAAGCTCTTTTGTACATTGCCAGAGTATTTTGCAATTCTTTCCGCAGTCTAACTACTTCCTGTGGAGCTTCAGCCTGCTAATATATGACTAATATATTAATATCCAATTTGACAATTTATAGTGTGGTATGGTGCACTATCTATGACAGATGACACTGAAAAACTTAAAAAAAGACTGAAGGAAAAGTTTTGTTTCCTTACATCTTCTGAGTTCATGATGACATAAGGGACTTCTTTATATGGAGATAAATTATCATATTTTCTTAATGTTTGAAAATCTAGAATCTTTTTGCCCAGGTTGTCTCCATTCTTCTGACAACCTTGAGGTATTATAAGCGCAGTTTCTGAATTCCCACCAGACGTGATAGAAGCACTGCCATCCTGGAAGACTTGAGAATCTGAATCAAGATCTGAAGGTACGGATAAATGCAATATTTCAGGATCGACTGCACTATGAGAAGATATACTTTTATTAAAAATGCAGTTCCATTCCTTCTGGGTAAATGCTTTTAGACTAACTTTTTGTATTTGCATATTTATGCTACTCCCTGCAAGAAAAATAAAGAGAAGAAAATATAATGCATATTAGAACAACAGAAACATGAAAAGCAATAATGTAACAGAGTTTAATGTGAGGGACGAACATTTTCAAACCCACCTATCATTGATTCCGTAGCAACTTTCATTGTAAGCCTATTCCGAGAAACAATAAAGATGTTGCAAGAATCAGGAGCTGATTTTAAGATAGTAGTAGGCACATCTGGACCCTTAAGTATCCTGCAAGTTGAAGTTAAGGAGAAGAGTTACTTGCAGAAGACAAAAGTGGAGGTCAATATAAGAAGCTTATCATGAAGAAGTGGTTTTGATTTACCCCAATTTCATCTAGAATTGAAGACACAAGTAAGAAGTGTTTGGCATGTATTGAACAATTTTGACGCAAGTGGCAATATATTTGGCACAACACAGTTATGACTTGGCAATGGAAGTGTTCATGCAACATAATTGGGAAATAAGGGGAAAGAACTAAGAAGCTTATGTTCAGTGCGAGGGAAGAAATTAGCTGGAAAGAGAATTTATATTTGTGATGTCGTTCGTTTAGGTTTGGTGGGAGGAACTCGAGGGAGTTAGCAATAAGGATTTAATTAGATAAATATAGGGTAAAAAGGATCACAACCTTACTTTATTAGAGTAAGCGGAGTATATTTAAGGAAACTACATGTTCTAGTTAGAGATAACCAGTAATATAACGCAATAGGAAATATGAAGATATAAGAGATTAATCACGAAATATGTCTAATTTAAAGGTCTAATATGTACAACACTATTTTCCCACTGTTTTTTCTCTAAGAAAAGATATGAAATAAATTATCAGTACATCCACTCCCGTATCTCCTTTTATCAACCATACAGACCACTATTTGGAATATCAATCAGTTTCGACTCATCTCACACGTAAATGGTATAAAACCGGAAAGTTACTTCTTATACTGGTTTATTAGAGTTTTTTGCTTCATCATGATCCAAATCTGATAGCACAGCTGATGTGTATCAGTATCGACTGACTTTTCAAACATTGTTGTGAACGATACACTTTGTTTGTCATTATTAAATCCAAGCGTACGAAACTTATTGCTCGACATAAGCCATACTTTGACATTTAATGCAGAGGAGAATAAAGAAAAGTTCAATTCACATTTATCTCAATGCAACAATTGCACGACAACCTTCTCTGGAAGTTAAAGTGTAAGTCTCAGAAGACAACCATGAACTATGGTGGTTTGCATAACTACCATGCCTCGCGACAACTAGACTGAATTATCAAGTGTGAGATATGTTCTGAACAATTTTGCTCTTATTTTATATATTTTCTATTTTTAAGGGCAGTTTAGACCTTTAATCAAGATCGTTAACTTCGTTAGCAACAATTTCTAGTATCTCTCTGCATCTAAAAGTTCGTGGTAACTTATCTAAGAAAAAGTTTATGGTAGTTTTTTGCAAAATCCCCAAAAGTTATGTGCAAAAATGAAATTAAGAATCATATTCAAAATCAACTACAAAAAGATACCCAAAGAAAAACCCAATACCTTCTAAACCAACCCAAAGAAGAAGATCCCAGCACTAAATTCTTCATCCCTGACTCCAATAAAAACCTCAGCAGCGCAGCCGCAGGGCTCTGTCCATTCAACACCAAAGTATCAACCTACATAACACAAAGTCAATCATCAAACAGAACAAACACAACAAAAAAAAAATCTATAAAGAGAAACAAAGGCTCCAATCTTTCACATTTTTACTCGGGCATAGCCTTTTAAATGGATACATCACTTTCTGAGCCTTCAACCTCAAATCCTGAACATACAAATCCACCACCTCCCTCTCCAATTCCCCAGTAGGGATGCGCTTCCCTGCTGCACAATGTAACGAATACAAAAATATTTAGAATATAAATTTATAAAACTCAACCCTCGTAATCACCTCAAAGTTTTTTGTGTAGTGAAAGGGTGCTTTAACATGGTATCAGAGCAACAGGGCTCAATCCCACCAGCCCCGAATTTAAAGCGGATTAAAAAAAATATGGGCATGTAAGTGCAGGTTTCGAACCGAAATGCCGCTCAAACTACTAACATGTTAGATTACAGAATTATAATCCTCAACCCTCACAATATCGGAGTTTGAACACAGTCCAAGCTTCCCTTAACAGAAACCATACATAATCAAAGAAACTACAAATCATAAAAAGTAGGCTGATTTGCACTTTAATGTCCCAAAGTATCACCCTTTCTCAACTATGATTCTCTGAATTTCAAATTTGACAATTTGACAACTCAAAGTTCTCAAATTGATGTTAATTTGGCAACTTGATACTCCTAAAGCCCTAACTTTGTTCCTCACTTTCCTCAAACTCAAATAATAATAATAATAATAATAATAATAATAATAATAATAATAATAATAGTAAATAAAATAAAAATTAAATTAAATTAAATTCCATAAGAAAATTGGTTCCCGTTCACTTTTCTATGTTGATATACTTTGGGGTATCAAATTGTCAAAATCGAAGTTCAGGGTTATTCAAGTGCAACTAATCCTTAAAAAATATGAAATTGATCGCATTTTCACTATTAACAGTAAAGCCTTACTAGGATTTGGGACGGAGGTGACAGAGGGGATGACGTGGACGAGGAGCGCGCGGTGAGCGTGAGGCATGAGATTGATACGTCGTCGGAGATGACCGACATCTGTGGGTGATGGAGCGAGAATGGAGAAGGGAGAGCTAGGGTTTGTTGAGCTTGAGGATTTTTTTTTTTTTCGTGCGTTTAAGATATGCATGAGTCAACGAGAAGAGCGGAGACTTAACTGTGAGGATCAACGGATTCGGCATCTGCTAGCTGAGAATTTGGAGGTTTTCTGGGTTTTTTACTTATATGCCCCAAACATATATCATTTTGCAGATTTATTCTCCATATCTGAATATTGACAAATTACCCCTATATGACTTTGATAGTGAGTTAAAATATCCTCTAATTTTAGACGTTAATGCTCAAATCGAGAAGAGATGTCTCTCTAAAAAAATAAGGATTTTTGTCTGTATAATCCAAATGTGTGATATTTGCGGATACCCAACAAATACGCATATTTGCAAATTTACCCTTGTGAATTTTAACGGTTCTAAATGAATGATGTATAAAATACGACAAGAAAGAATGTAAGGTACAAATTATCAAATATGCATATTTTCGGTGAATATGTAATAAAGTTAAAGTTAAAGTTGGGAGTATATATGCCAAAAAAGAAAGAAAAGAAATTTCTTTCCAATTTTTGGATCTTACACATTTAACTTTTAAAAACATTGAATTTTTCACTTCTTATTATCCTCAAAATTTTGCACACCATTCAGAGAAAATATTAGTTTGTATATACACGCTCATCAAGATCATAATCATCGAAAAAAGTTCACTAGCAAAATATATACTAAAGTAGTAAATTAGACATACTAAATTATTATTTAATTTTCCCAAAAAATTATTAGTTAGTTATTTAAAAATACAACTAACTAGTAAAGTGTACCGTTTGCAATTCTATCGAACATATTTTTTGTTATTCTTAAGATTCACTATTATCATACTTACGTTAAACTTATATAAATTTGCATAAGCATTTATTATTGATCAAAAGTAATCGATGCATAACCCAACCCTTCACTTTCGCTATTCATCAATTATTTCATAAATTGTAACAACTTTCATGTTTAACAAGTTAGGTTAAACTGTAAATAAACAAGGATCTCATATATACATCTACTCCTGTATACAGAGGATCCAAGATTTATTGTTTATGATACAGTAAATAATACATTTAAAGTATTGTAGCATAAATAGTAAATCTTTATATCCTCCTCTAAGTTTAGAGGAGTAAATTTGTTGTTTGTGCTATAGTATTTTACTGTACATGACAGTAAATATTTGGATTGTTCTTTAAATATAGAGCAGTAGATATGATTTTTAATTTTAAACATAAAATAATCAAATCAAATATATTAAACCTTAAAAAGAGACAGGTTCAAAATGCAATGTTTAAAAAAAAACAGATGGTCGTGCTTTGCACGGCGTACACACTAGTATGTATATAAATAAAGGATATGAGTCACCTAATCATTTTATAGAAATGTTAGGGGCACACCCCAAGTCACACCTCTAACCACACCTCCCCCTCTCATTCGCTACAGTACTCCGGGCCCCACATAAGTTTTTAAAATTTAAAAACTCATGTGGGGCCCGTAGTACTGTAACGAATAAGAGGGGAGGTGTGGTTGGAGGTGTGGTTTGGGGTGTGCCCCTAACACCACTCATCATTTTAATAGACTAGTGGCGGATCCACCCTGCCAGCTCATCTAAGCAGATAAATTACTAACATCTTATAGTAGCCCGTTTTATGAGAAGCTCACTACTGCATCAGTAGCTCATGTTGTGTGGTAGCTCATATGCATATACAAATTTCATTTTTTTTTAAATAGGATATATGATACAGGAGATCTACAAGACGAGATGAATGAAAAGCGAGACGAGACGACTAACCAGATGGACGAGACAAGACTCGACTCAAACCAAACGAGACGACAACAAACCAGGCGAGTCGAGATGACGACTCAAGGCGAAGCAACCCAACCGAGACGAACAAACGACCCGAGGCGACAGGACGAGACGACAGGCGACAGGACGAGTCGACTCATACATACCAGTCGACATGAAAGGCGGAACCACTCGACATACTTACTCGACTCATGTCCAGTCGACACGAAAGGCGGTACTACTCGGCACGCCTCGTGCCGACTCGAAAAACAAATTAGGAAAGGAGTTCGTTTTTGGTTATTTCCTTCTAGAGTTAGGATAGATTTATTTGGCTTTATATAATAGCTTCTTTTGTAAATCAAACAATTAACTTTCAATTATTCAATCAAGAGAATTTTTCTCCTTGTTTTCGTTCTCAAATTTGATAAACTTAGAGCTTATGGATTCAAACTCGTGAATTACCTGCTATTGTCAGGGCTCGTCGGCATCGGAACGATATCCGATCGGCCTCCCCGTTTCTACGTCTGCGTCAATATATATGTGTATCTTAATTAAAGTTTATTTAGAACATAAACTTGTAAGGTTAAAATGATTAAATAAGACAATAACTCAGTACTACAAAATATATATGTTCGAGTATTAATATGAATCAATACAATATAATAACACCATAATTCATAAGAAAGTGAATAGCTTACTAATATGCATCGACTATTCAAATGAAGGTCTCAATGAATTATTTCCATACTATATTTTTAGCTTCTTAATTACAAATATAATTTTTATGTGTCTTAGATGTAACTAATATATATATACTTTTTTTTTTTTTGGAATAAGAATTTGGGTATTCAAAGCCCACGTTTATCAACCTCTCACCTATCTTTAACAAGCAATGTGGCGTAGATATCCTTGCAGTGACTCCACATAGGCTTCATTTTCAGCCATTGGCCTGTTTGAACCGGTCTTCGGCTTTCCACCAATTGAGCTGACACCGACACGTGGCGGTACGTCAACCCCAAATAAAATAAGCACTTCGAGGTGCGCATCAGTCAATGCGGGAAAAAAGACAAAATTCTGGCACCTGACCTTTAGAATAATCTCCAGCTTCGTCTTTTTGCATAACTTGCACAACCTCCTCCCAGAGCAAAGGAAGAGAGAAAAGAAAAGAAAAGAGAAGCCAAAAAAGAAGAGGAGGAGGAGGAGGAGGAGGAGGAGGAGATTAATCTTCTCTCTCCATCTCCACTCCATTAATTGTTCCTCTTCTCTCTCATTTTTGCTCTTTTTTCCCCCGCATTAATTTACTGACTCGTGGAAATGCAATCCCACGCATTTACTTCTCCGTCGCAATTGGAGGAGTATTCTGCCGTCCCGTCGACGGCGGTGGCCATAGACAGGGACAAACTGAGTCAACAGGCGGTAAAATGGACGGTAGATAATCTCGCCAACTTCAGCAAAAAGATCACACTCATTCATGTGCGGACCAGGAGTAAGTATACCTTTTTCTTTTCCTCATGAAGGACAAAGTGTTAGGAAAATTCATTAATCTCCCCCCACCCACCCCAAAAAAAAAAAAAAAAAAAAACTTTTGATGCATTCATAAAAACCACATAAGTTTGAAGAGCTTTGCTACATGACCCAAAATATGGGACCAATAGAGGAGACAAATGAGGTGTCCCTCGCCTATTGGATGAGTTGATCATCATTAATGATGGCCAACTCATTATCCAATAGGAGAGGGACACCTCACTTGTCCTCCCTATTGGTCCCATGTTTTGGGTCCATGGAAAATTTTTCAAGTTTGAATTCTTTTCAACATACCCCCAAGAGTGCGCAACTCCCAAAGGGTAAATTTTGATCAACCCCAAACGAAAGAGTGGGGGTCTATATATGTTGTTTGGGAGGATGCTGAAAAGAGTTCAAAGCTTACGGGTGTTCTGCGAGCACCCAAAAGTAAGGGTTAAGCTCAAAGTGGGCCAAAAGTTGGGCAGTCTTGTGAAATTTAACCAAGAAATAACGCAGACCAAATTGACTAAACAGCTTTCCTTCATTAGATAGTATATATGCATGTCAAAATACAATTTGTTCACAAAAGTATCATGTTTTTTTAAATTTTATTTTTCGTTTCTCTTTTCTTGTTGTTTGCTGCAGATGGTCTCCCATCTGGATTTTCAATGGTTGAACAAAGCCCAGAAGCTGCAAGGGCTCAAATTGATCAAGAGATGCAACAATTATTTCTCCCGTACAAGGGTTTTTGTGCTCGCAAAGGAGTATATATATCACTCATTACTTATAAATCCGGGTTAATTACAGATGTAGTATCGCACTTTGGAAGTCATCAGCCGTGTTAGTTTGATTTGGCAGATAGACCCTCCCAGAGAATTTTTTTTTTTACTCTTTCGCCCTCAGAGAAAAAGAAAATTTGCCTTTGGCAAACAGGCCCCGCGAGGGTAAAACGGTCAAGAATACACTGGAGGAATATATCTGCCACAATCAAACTACGGCGGTAACAAGCTCCAAAACGCAACACTACAAAGGATCTGTGCGCATTTAACCCTGTACATTTTTGTTCGAACAAGCAGCAGTTTAGCATGCACAGTTCAAAAATTCCTTAATTACACCAAGTGGCTAACAATATTCTTTACCTGGGTTTTCTCTTGAAACCTTCAGATGAAAATCAATGAGGTCGTCCTCGAAGATTCTGATGTTAGCAAGGCCATAGTGGACTACATTTCTGCTAACCATATCCAAAACATAGTCGTCGGCAACTCAAACAGGAATGCAATAACGAGGTCTTGATAACTCTTGTCCCCTCTAATACGACGCTTCAAAAACCTAGTCGACGACGTTCTCAAATCTTCATAGTCAGAATCAAGTGTTTTATTTTTTATTTTTTTTAACGTTGCAGGAAATTTAAGAACCCTGATGTTCCTTCAACCTTGACTAAAACCGCACCAGACTTCTGCGCAGTGTATGTTATATACAAGGGGAAGCCAATAACAGTTCGATCAGCAAAGTCTGTCGCACCCAATACCGCTATGCCTCCACGACAAGTGGTGCAGGAGATTCCCCGACAACTTCTTGATCAAGAAGAGCGTGATAGGTACGTAGTTTCCTGCGTTTGTCATAATAAAATTATCACAAGGGTTAATTGAAACACAGACCCCCTCCCTAGTAGTAATTGCTTTTTTGAATCAATTACCCCTGTAAGTTTCATTTGGCAGATAGGCCGCTCGGCTGAATTTTTTCTTTTTTTTTTTCTTTTTAAATCCTAACCCTTAGGTGAACTCACTAAGTCCACTTTAGAATTAAAGAGTAAAAAGAATATAACCCAGGGGTCCATCTGCAAAAATGAAAGTGCATGTGTGGTAAGTTCAAACAGCGATAGTACAGAAGGTCTACGTTCAAAATTAGCCCCTCGGCATAAAGTATAGTATGAAAATTAAAGAGTGATACTCTTCTAAACATCTATTCGAGTTTTAGACAAACTTGCGTCGACTTGAATACAAGAGAGAGGAGAAGCTTTTACATAGCATGCAGAACAATTTTGTGGCTCTTTTTATCCCATGGTATCAGTATGCTCTTAAGAAGAGGAGAGTTAAGAAAACCTCAACAGAATAACTCAAGGAAAGTATTTCAGGGGTAAATTTTAGGTAAATTTTACATAAGCCCCCAAAATTTGTCCCATTCGGAGATACCACAAACCCCGATACCCCCTGTCTGCGTAACCCCCAATCTTTTTCAACATACCTGATAACTTTCAGCATTGTTTTCAAAAAACCCCTCAAACTTTTAATATTATTTCAAAAATCAAAACCATCAACGTTATATTCAGAACCACCCCCTGAACTTCTTATAAACTTTCAGGAAACTGTTAGGATTTTATCTATAATCCCTGATGCGATTTGAAAATAGAGATTAGAGAGAAGAGAGGAAAAGCAATCACACAAAGCACACAAGATTTATGTGGTTCATTTCTCGATATGAGAAGCTACGTCAACGGCTGCCATAGGGGAAAATTTTACTATTTTCGTCAATCTTACAAATTTCCCTAATCTCCCATTTAATAACATAAGGGTTAATACAAACAGGATTCTGAAAACAATTCAGAAAAATAGCTCAGGCCCAAAACCCGACTCGTGGTCGACCGCAGAGCAAGGAAAGTCGCGGTCGACCGTAAAAAATCTAGAGATCAAATCCTGATTACAGGGCTTGGCGCGGTCGACCGCACATGCTGTCGCGGTTGACCGCCAAAAGTCCAGAGACTTTTCGTGGTCTTGTGCACGTTCGCGGTCGACCGTCACGCCACTCGCGATCGACCGTGAAGCTCCCAAACTGTTTCCTTTGTTGTTTTGCATGAACTTCAACGCCATCGTTCCTGTTTCTTCAATTCTTCTTGTTTCCTCTTCAAAATAGAAGTATAGGGCAAGTCTGACAGTTAGGCTCTACATAACCTAACAATCTTCCACTTGGAGACTAACTTTCAATCTCATCACCTCTTCCTGCGGCGACAACCTCCCATATCATCAAGTAATGAGGCCAACTGAAGTTAAACACAACTTCAGTTTCTCCGTAGTGACAATCTTCGTAAGCATATCAGTCGGGTTCTTGCTTCCTTGAATTTTTGGCTCTCGGACATCCTCAAATTAAACAGCTTCTTTATGAGATGTACCTTATTCGCCGCAAATGGTTGTTCGTACATACTAGATAGCACAGCCATGAGATCCGCCGTCGAATTCTGATTCTTGATGTTGAAAGATACAGATTTAGACAGGGTCAACCTGATTGCTTCAAGGGCCTTCCGATCTAATAGCTTCCACTCTGCATCCTTCATATCCGCCAGCTTCTCTCCCAATGGCAAATATAGATCCTTCTGATAGAAGTAGTCTTCTATATGCATCTTCCAGAACCCGAAGTTTGTCCCATCAAACTTCTTGATCTTGGACGTCTCCTTCTCAGATCCCATGTCTCTGACCTCAAATCGTCTGCGTCGAACCTGGCTGCTCTGATACCACTTGTTAGGGTTTTATCTATTTTCAAATCGCATCAGGTGTTATAGATAAAACCCTAATAGTTAGGTGATATTTACAAAATTTACAGGGTTATCTCAAATTGTCCCAAACTTTAGTGGAGTTGTGTGAAATTTATCCAAATTTCAGCCAGGAAAACTAAGAAGATGGAGATGAGCTATAGATAAAACAAAGTTTATGTTCATGTAACATATCATATCCCCGCCAAAAATATATGTGTACATGTATACATACATGCATGTGGGTATCTATGTCAGCTTACTTATTTTGGGGTTAATTGGATCACTGTTCTCTGTATTTACATCATAATTGGATGTTCATACCTATGTTTTAATTGCTTGGATGGCTGCTCATGTAATTAAATACTAATCAAAATCATTGATCATTTCTAATGTTTTCTGCCAATTGACATAAGAGATTTTCGTTGCCGTGACATAAAAGAGTCTTGCTCATTTGACATAACCGATTTACTCCTATGTCCAATATCTTGAACACTTATGGAAATGAAATTTGTGATAATATCGGTCCATTTGTATTGGGTAATTATATTGCATTTGCATTTTTTTATTTGAAAATATTAACTTCTGATAAACTATATTGTTTAAAAATATATGAGAACATAAAACTTAAATTGCCGGAAAGCGCTAGAATTGACTGACGATTCAACTAGTATTTAATTACTTGACCGGTCATCCAAGCAATCAAACATAGGTACGTAAACACCCAGTTATGAGATGAATATCGCGACCAGCGATCCAGCTATCCCCTTATTTTGATATGCAAAAAAACCAAATCCATGACTTACCTATTTGGCTATATCTGTTTAAAAAGTATAGGTCAGCAAGAATCACGAACTGGAGAGGCCAATATGCTCCATCTCCTCAACCAGAGAGAAGGTCCTTCGAAAGATATTCTGATGCTCCCAGATCTTCTGATGCTAGCAAGAGAGATAGGCCAGGAGCTCGGTCATCACCCAACAATTACTTTCTTGACAACCTCGATTCTGGTCATTACTCGAGTTTCTCCGATTTTAACGACTCTTTTGAAGACACTTCCAGCATGGGTCGCCGATCAATGGACTTCCCTGAATTGCTTGAGTTCTCATCAAGCCCTATTCCTGGGGGTGCCTCTCCTCCTTCCGGTGTAAGTACCTTGAAGAATGATTAATTGCACATAGACCCCTGTAAACCTGTTTTGAACTTACTAGTACTCCATGTACGTAGTTTGGTTTTAGTAGGCAGACCCCCTGAGTTAATTTTTTTTTGACTCTTTTGTGTGTTTTTACCTGCCAAAATGAAACTACAGAGATAGTAATTTCAAAGCAGTAATACCGCAGGTGGGGGCTATGTGCAATTAACCTTTTGAAGAAAATACCATTAAATTCACTTATAAAACTAAATGTGGATAAAGTTTGTTTCTCTTCATATTGTTTTAGGCTAATCGAGATGTTGAGGCTGAAATGAAAAGGCTGAGGCTTGAGTTAAAGCAGACTATGGACATGTACAGCACCGCATGCAAAGAAGCAATCACTGCAAAACAGAAGGTGAGATTCATTTCAGTATGGCATATATAAAAGCAAGCTTGAAGAAAATAGATTCATTGCCGCAGAAGAAATAATTATTGGAGGAGTATTGAACTACAACATTGATTTCTTTCCTTCCCCGTTGTAACTTTTATAGACTTGCGCATGTGAGCATGCAGCCATATACATTACTTTTTATACAACAATCATTCATAAACAAAAACCTGAAGAAAGATGGAAATGCATTTCTACAGATGAAAAGTTAATGCAAAAAAAAAAAATTTAATACACAAAATTTTACAACTTTTACTTGATCCTACTTATTAGGGTTCATTGCGGATAGACCTCGTGTACCTTCACCCGATTGCTGGTAGACCTCCTTAACTCTATTGTTGCAGACCTGAGTGAATTTTTTTGACTGTTTTAGCCCCAGAAAGAGAAATTCGTTTTTGACAAATAGACCTATCAAGGGTAAAAGAGTAAAAAAATCACTCAGTGAGCCTATCCACAATTGGGCAATAGTATAGGGCATCTGTCCTCAACTGGGCAATAGTACAGGGTCTATTCGCAATTGGGCAACGGTACAGGGACCCTATCTGTAACTGCCTTTGATAAATAAACCTGTATTTTGTGCTCTTCATGCTTTGTTCTAAGTTGGCTCGTAATATATAATTTCTATATTTAATATTTGAACTTTCAGATATATATGTGAATCCTCTTCTGAGCATTAGAAATGTCTTGTCATGATATCTAATTGAATGTACATGCATGGGAGTGCAGGCTAATGAGCTCCACCAGTGGAAAATGGAGGAAGCCAGAAAGTTTGAGGAACTGAGAAGCGCCGAAGAGGCAGCCCTCGCAATCGCCAAGATGGAAAAAGCAAAATGCAAAGCTGCCCTTGAAGCAGCTGAGGCAGCACAAAGAATTGCAGAGCTTGAGGCACGGAAGAGAGTGACCGCTGAAAGGAGAGCAAAAAGTGAGGCAGAAGAGAGGAAGACAGCACTTCAAACCCTTGGTGGCAATGATGTTCGGTATAGAAAGTATAGTATCGAGGAGATCAAAGTGGCTACTGATGAATTCAAAGAGTCTTTGAAGATTGGTGAAGGTGGATATGGGCCTGTGTTCCAAGCTCGTTTGGATCATACTCCGGTTGCCATTAAAGTTTTAAGGCCAGATGCAGCACAAGGCAAACAACAATTCAACCAAGAGGTATAAGATCGCTTTATAACTTGTCCAATTCCTTACTAACAGTTTCTAGTCAGGTATTGGCTGCATAGTTTAGGGGTGCAGAGGTATCGGATATGGGATTCACGATATTTGGATACCGATACAGATAAAAATATAGTTCAGTAAAGAAAATTTATATCATGTATGCGTGTGTGTGTATGTATATAGGGAATGCGTGCGCGTGTGTCTTTATCAAAAATTGGATATGAAAAACGGATTAAATGGGAATAAAACAGATATTAATAGATATTACACATGGGAAAAATAGATAAAGCTTAAACTATTTAGGTCATATAATCCAAGAACTATTAAGTAAACAGAAATTTTTAAATCAGAACCCACCAATGTGTGCCATGGAAGATGGAACTAAGAATCTTAAGTTTAGAACTCTGGATCATAAAATATAGCCTTTATATATAGTAACAAAAATGTAATTGAAGTTGTTAGACTGATACAGACATCCAAGCATCCATATCTACATCTAGGGGTGTCCATTCGGGCCCAAGGCCCAAGCCCGGCTCGGCCCGG
>NC_033794.1:91091343-91109525 GCF_001876935.1 Asparagus officinalis | reverse complement strand
TGACCAGGCCCAAACCTGGCCCGGGCTCGGGACAAACTCAGAAAACCCGGGCCAACCGGGCTCCGGGTCGTCTTGGTAAAGTCCGACCCGGGCCCAGCCCGGCCCGGTTCTTATATTTATATATATTTTTTATATAATATTATCTATATTTTTAATATATATTGTATACATTTTTATATATAATTATATTATGATATGGGCATTAATGTATACATATATATTTCTAAGTGTATATGTTTTTTTAGGAAAATGGTCATAGCTCCGAAGTCTTAAATGTATATAGTTTTATATATTTAAGTATGCAAGTATGTATGTATGTATGTATATACACACACATATATATGAGAAAAATAGGTATGCTTGGTACCAAGCATAAAAAGTTATGCTTGGTAGTGAGGTGGCATAATCTCCTTCACTCATTCAAATAGTTGCATATCCACATGCACTTATATATATATATACAATGTAGTTATAAGTATACTTATACGTGTATATTATAGAATTACAATTATATAAGTGTATATAAGTACATAAGTATAATTATATATAAGTATATTGCATCTAGGATATATAAAAGTATATCATATAAGAAAAGTGTATAACTGTACTTAAATAAACATAATGTAAATATGTAACAAATACATATCTAACTATATAATACGTATTTATAAATAAGTTATATATATCATTATGTGATTCTCTCTCTCTCTCAAAGTTATAATTATATACAATATATATAGAGAGAGAGTAAAACTTACGTCAACTTAAGTGGACACCAAGTCTTTATCCATCAAAGTTTCTATCCACTCATTTATATATATAAAAAGTTTATTCATATCATGTAAGGATCCCTAGATAACATGAGTGGATAGAAACTTTGGTGGACCATCCACTTAAGTTGATATATATGAGAAATATGGATATGCTTGGTACCAAGTACAAATTTTGTGCTTGGTAGTGAGGTGGCACAATCCCCTCCACTCATTCAAATGAGGGATCACATTCATATGGGTTGAGGAGTGCATGGAGATATGTAACTATTAGAATGAGTTGAGGGGATTATGTCACCTCACTACCAAGCACAACTTTTTGTGCTTGGTACCAAGCTTATATATATATATATATAATGAGAAAAATAGGTATGCTTGGTACCAAGCACAAATTTTGTGCTTGGTAGTGAGGTGGCACATCTACCTCTACTCATTCAAATGGGGGACCACATTCACATGGGTTGAGGAGTGCATGGAGATATGCAACTATTTGGATGAGTGGTGGGGAATGTGATATCTCACTATCAAGCACAACTTTTTATGCTTGGTACCAAGCATACTCATTTTTTCATATATAATATAGCTAGATAATCATATGTAAGTATATACTAATACATACTTATATAAATATAATAAGGTTAATCTAATTTTCAATAATTTTTTACCAAAAAATAAAAAAATTCGGGCAGGCTCAGAGCCCGGCCAGTTTGGCCCGGACCCAGACCTAGGTCCGGCCCGAGCACCCCAGGTCCGGGTCCAGGCCCGGGCTACCCATTTTGCCCAGCCCGAATGGATACCCCTATCTACATCCACATTAGAAATTAAAAAATTAAAAAATAATAATATATGTATACATATTATAGCACCTGACGAGACACAAATATTTAATATCCATATTCTTATTCAATAGGATATGGATACAAATGCATCCGCAGACGTCCATTTTCATTTTCATTTCTAGTGCAAACTTAAAAAGAATACAACATATCTCATTGAAAGGTAATCCTCTATAAGCTAAGTCAATGTTTTTTCTTTTAATATGGACGAAACAGCATTCGGCAGTCAAACATAAATCATTTACAATTCAGCCAAATTTGTATAATTTTGGCTCGCACATTTCGATATCAAGCTGCTAACATGTGTGCTTCTCTTACCATATTTTCCCTAAATAAATGTATCAACCTACAGATTGAGGTGCTCAGCTGCATCAGGCATCCAAACATGGTGTTACTCCTTGGCGCCTGCCCAGAGTACGGATGCCTAGTATACGAATACATGGAATACGGTAGCTTAGACGACCGTCTCTTCCGCCGAGGGAACACTCCAACAATTCCGTGGAGCATCCGCTTCAAGATTGCAGCAGAGATAGCCACCGCTCTCCTCTTCCTCCACCAAACAAAACCCGAACCATTAGTCCACCGAGATCTCAAACCTGGAAACATCCTCTTAGACCGAAATTACACGAGCAAAATCAGCGACGTGGGTCTCGCAAGACTCGTACCTCCGACTGTAGCAGACACTGTTACTCAGTATAGAATGACGTCCACCGCTGGAACATTCTGTTATATCGATCCTGAGTATCAGCAGACAGGAATGCTCGGTACCAAGTCAGATATATACTCACTGGGGATTATGCTACTTCAGATAATTACGGCAAAACCTCCCATGGGGCTAAGCCACCATGTGGAGAGAGCAATCGAGAGAGGACAGTTTCATGAAATGCTTGATCAGTCTGTGACTGATTGGCCAGTGGAAGACGCACTTTCATTTGCTAAGATTGCTTTGAAATGTGCTCAGCTGAGGAGAAAAGACCGTCCTGACCTTGCCACAGTCGTCTTGCCAGAACTGAACAGGTTGAGAAATCTCGGGTATTCTTATCAGTCTGTTGGTTATTTTGGTAATAGTAGCAACAGTGGTACGAGTTTTGGTGCTTACTCTGCTTCCAGCAATCATTCAAGTTTCAACAATTCACAGCCGAGGCCGCAGTCACACACCATGGTAAATATTGTTCGAGTTAGAAATGAATAGTTTTTGTGACAATCGTGATGATATATAGTAAATTAACAATGCATGTCTTCTTGTATACAGGAACGGTCCAGTAATCCATATCTCCATGCACCACGGATGTCTGCGAGCGACATGTGACGGATAAATAGGGGAGGTGAAAGAGAGGGGGTTGATGTATGTTAAAAATTTTTGGGTTACTTTTATTGTTCATATTGTAAGAGATGCCTTTCCTTGAGTTTTGAAGATGTAAAAGCACTCTTTCTTATATTGGACGGTTGCCTGCCTAAGGAAAAAAATTGACCCAAAATATCCTAGTGTCTGGTATCAGTGAATTACTCAGAGCATTTCAAAGAAAAATGGACTGATACGGTGACTCTACCCTAGCTCCTACCAGCTTCTTGACTGTGAACAATGGACCAAAACAAATGACAGGGATAACGCAACATATGATCCATAAGAAAATGGATTAACTAAACATATAGTACTTTTAAACACCTCGGCCTAATAATTTAAGAAAGTTTATGAAGTTTCACAGAAATGGGATACTTAGTCAATAATTCAAGCATGAGCATGACCTTCTCTGTTACCAATATGTTTGTCTATCCTCTCCCTACTTTGCTTAAACACTTTACCTCTACATTGATAACTCCCCGCCTGTTAATCCTCTATCATTTTGAGAAACAATTGTAATATCAAAATACTGATACTTGTTATTCTTTGAGAACCAGGTTTAAATGTGTTTCCAGGAATTTGAGGCTGTATTACAATAATTTTATACTCTAATTGTATAGTAATAACAATAACAAATAATAATAATAACCATAATAATACAATGTTACGATAACAATAATTGAGAGATGTAATTTTATACTCTAACAACAACTAAACAGTGTCATGGAAGTGAAACCATTAGCTTGTACATAACAATTTTGACCTGTACAGAAAAATAGGCATCACGCAAGCAAATTTAATTACTTAGCTTGACAGAAAGTTAATAACAGAGGCAATAGCAATCATGAGATCAATATTGGCATGCATGATTCAATAGTAACTTCTGTAGCTATCAATTTTTCAAAGTCAAATGAGTCTGAAGTTTCGAAATTGAAGAAAAAGTATATATATTATCCTAAGTATAGAGATGTAACTTAAAAAACAAGTTCTTAAATATAGTTATAGATAACAGGTTAAAGGTTATGAGTAATACATGAATAAAAATTGACAGAGGGAGCACTAAACAAATTTCTTTGAAAAAAAAAGGTTTTTTAACTTATATACTACCTCCCCCAAATCAATCATATTTGAAACTTAAACCCAGATATAAATTTCTGCTAATTTAGATCTCAATTCTATCACTTGCTAATTTACATAGTTGGTTTTTGAACGGTTGAAGGGGGAAATTTCGACTAAATTAACAGAAAAAGATAAAACATACGAATAATATTTAGTAACATTAACTTTTCAGGGAACACTTCAACTCAATGCGGTAATTGAGGTTGAACGAGTAAATGCCTGCATTTAGAGGGTAAATTTGAATGTATAGTTGCCTTGGTCCTTGGAGGGTACATAAGTAAAAACCCCTAAAAACAGTTGTGCTGAAGACTGAAGGGTTTTTTGGCCTATCTACATCCTAAACCATCCATATTTTCAAATTTACCCCCCAAATCTAGACATTTGCTAATTGACCCCCAAATCTCACGCGATGGTTAAAATACCTCCTCAAAGGTTAAATTAAGGAACACTCGTTTCTGTTAGATTTGGAAACTAAAAGTTTGAATTGACTAATACACCCTCCAAAACTGCAAGGAAAGCTGGAACCCCTCCTAACAGTTGATTGAGGTCCATTGATAAAGACTCCACCTCTATGACTCTCATCCATCAATTAGACACGCAGTGTTTACTACCCTTCTTTTTTTAACCCTTACATGACTGCATAAGTTTATTCAAAAAGAGCGACTGAAACAGTCAAAATGGCATTGGAAAGTTCACGAAATCAAATCAATTATTATTTCGTGGAACCAACAAAGCTAAGATTTGAGCTCACCTGGTGAACGACTTGTGATCGGATGAAGGAGACCTCGCAATTCGTTTGATTTGGGTGATAGAGGGTTCGGCTTAAGTGGTATCTGGATTTGGGGGGTTAAGTTTGAAATATGGAAGGTTTGGAGGGGTAATGTGTAAAAAACCGAAACTAAGTAGGGTTATACGCATATATATAACCGTTAAATCATGGGCATTGCAAACATACCCTCCAAATCTCAGTAGTTGCAAAAATCCACCCTCAAATCATCGTTTTGAAAAACTTAGCCCTCAAAGCAATAAACCATCAAGCTTTTATTTGGTCATTGAAATTTTTTTATTTCATTTACCAATTAGCATTCTGTACATATAAAAGCAACAGGTATTCCTGTGCGACCAAAACTCGATCGAGATCACACAAACGCAAGAATCAAAAAGCTCAAGAAAACAAATTGAAGACTCAATATAAAGATTCCGTCCATGCACCCTTGTACTGCACTCGAACCAAAACACGGTAAACTGTGGCGGAGAGGGCAGTCACTCTTCACTTGCTCATCAAAAGTTAGCCTTTCCTTCGATATTTGGTTAAACACAACACTCCATTCACATCTGCACATAATCTATACTTACAAAACCAGCTCGTGACCCCCGTCCAGACATCAGCGGAGAACAGCACCGCAAAAACAAATGAACCTGATCCCCTCCGCCAGATCCACGCAACATACATGGAACGTACGTTGTTGGAGATCCCCCGTTCCACCCAATCTCATCCTCGTCAGAAGCTTGCTGTGAGCGACCGGCCACAAAATAAATGAGTGTTTCGGAAAATTCAAGACCCCCCAACACAGTTTGTTCCTGAGTAACAGGGGGGCAGAACTGAGTTTATGATGCGAATGAGATAACGCGAGCCAAGTCTCGTGCACCCATTTTATCCAAAGAGCGTCCTTCTTCTCGTGAATGAACCGTAGTAAACTCAAGACTGGCACTCTATTCCACCTCATAGCTGAGTATAGACCCAAGCCGCGCTCCAACAGCTTTACCTCTACACATTTACATCCCAAACAAACAAGAGGAACACCACCAGCATCATGAGACCCACCCCAAATAAAATTCCTGCAGGTTCTGTCAATTAATTCAAGGACAGTTTTGGCCAGGCAACACATAACGAGAAAGGCCGATGTAAGTGAATGCCAAGTACAACACTTTTCACTAATCGGATCCTTCCCGCATAAGATAGTTTTCTCACATGCTAACCTCGGATTCTTTTAGTAAGTTTACAAACCAATTCCCTGCAACCAGCTACCGATAATCTTTTAGCCGCCATGGGGGACACCCCAAAATATTTAATCCCAACATACCTTCTCTATACCCCAAATTTGCCGGGATATTATTCTTGATATCGTTGCTTACACCCCCAAAAAAATATTGCGCATTTAGATGGATTAGCAACTAGCCATGAAGTATTATTACTAAACTCATCAAGAGCTAAACTTTAGGAGTATCATGGTCTCAAGGTCCCCCTTCCCAAACATCAAGAGATCATCAGCAAAGACTAAGGGATTAATCATTTAGGATGAAATTTAAAAAGAGCTAGCGTTACTCCTCGACATACCGAATCTCCTAGTCAAGTACTCCATGCATATAACAAAGAGGTAGGGAGATAAAGGGATCACCCTCTCTCAACCCTCTCATTCCAGGGAAGCAACAATGTAAAGACCCATTGAAGAAGATTGAGAACTTTGGACTAAGTCACATCATAATCAACTTAATATATAAATTCCATTGGAAAACCAAGCCCCTCTTAACATATCATGCAAAAAAACTCCCAATCAAGGGTATCATAAGCCTTTCGAATGTCAACATTAATCATGCATTTTCTACCATAATGTTTCATTAATGTTTCATTAATTCATGCCCCATTAGCACATTGCTCACAATATGCCTACCCTTCACAAAAGCTGACTGAGCTTCACCAAGAAAATTGCAACAAGAAATAGCCGAAAATTAGATGCATACCTAGGGCTCTCCACTTTGGGGATAAGAGTAATAGATGTTGTATTCAATTCTCCAAGAAGTTTGCCTGAAGAGAAAAACTCCGTCAACTTTGAGCAGCTAATTTATAATTGCAATATAAAACTTACCAACAAAAAAAAGCTTACCAGCAAAATAATTGAAATTTTATCACTAAGTTGACGATTTCTTAATTTTAGGAGTATTTGTTTTCCCAAAGTTAATAATTTGATGGTATGGGGGCACTTTTGCAAGTTATCCATAATGTAAGGTGTATATGCAAATAACCCAAAAATACCCCTATTTTCCGTAGAAGTGACACGCAGCACTCCTGTATATCCCTTACCCTCACCGTTCGGTGACCGGATCCAAGCTCATATGCACATCCCAGCCAAAAAGAAAGGTCCTGCTGTGAAGTTTGAGGGATAATGGCGATCCGGTGCTTCTCCTCTTTTGTGGCTCCTCCGCTGAACCCCGTTGCAAACCCTAGAATCGCAATTACCAAATCCCCAAATTTTGCTCAAATTGGAAAACATCATGGGATCAGCTTGCTGAAAACCAAAGCCAAGGCATCAGCTGAGCCCGATCTTCTCGCTAGAGAAGATCCTGACCCTGTTAGCAGCTCCAATGGTTAGTCTTTTCTGTTGCAATCCTTATAATTACTTCAGTGATCAATTCAATTGTTAAAAAAAGGCTTCCTTTTTTATCAATACTAGGTTTTATGCACGTGCATTTAAATATCATGATTAAATATTTTAATTTACTTACTTACTAAAATTTGTTCCTCAGTTCCACTTTGATCGTTTTTGCTCACTTATGTCTTTAAAATTTTAGCATTGTGATTATTTATTATCTTTGATTTTTGTTTGAATGGGCTACACCAAATTTAAAATTTTATGTTGATAATTAAATTAACAGGAAACAAATGAAATCTAAAGCCAATTTGAATTTTAACGTGATTTAGACCGACATGAAACCAAGCTTGAAAGTATAATGTTGTAAAAGTGAAAAACACTTTAAAAAAAGTAGTGTTATAAAATAAAGATGTATAATTAAAGCTAAAAAGCCAAGATGATTAATTAAAAGTGGGCTAAAATGAAACTAAAGAGAATATGAAGTTTGTTGCTAATTAATTGATAGACTTCAGAAAAAATCATTGACTAAATGTTAATGCTAACTCTAGTATATTTTATATGATATAAGCATCCACATAACCATATAAAAATATTTAAAAGAGTTCATGAAAATCTTTTCTAAAGATTTCTGGTTTTAATCAAAAAATTAAGCTATTCTATAAAATATTCGGAAAATAAATCTTTTATTCTTTCTATTGAGTTAAGATAAATCTTTCTCCACCTTTATCTTTTTCCTGAGCAATTCTAGAGTTGTGTCTTCATCATCTATATTGATTGTGATATCATGCTAGAGCTGGATTTTTGTGTAATTATTTTTCCCTGAGCTCGTTCATGTTGTCTTCTCGTCTTACTTCACAAAGAAGTTGAATGCATTTTTGATGTTCAACAAAAATTCTAGAAATACGTTGAATGCATTTTTGATGTTCAACAAAAATTCTAGAAATACAGACTTTGATTATTTTTGTGTTTCAATGAGACTAAATGTTAATTTCCAACAAAAATTCTAGAAATACAGACTTTGATTATTTTTGTGTTTCAATGAGACTAAATGTTAATTTCATATTTATGAAATTTTTGTGTTTCTAATTTATTTTTTTAAAAAGGTTAGGAGTTAGCTCTTTTTTCTCTGCAATGAATTCTTCTGGTGTGCATCCAATAAGAGTTTCTGTCGAGTTAAATAATGTTACTTTTACTCTATCTGTATCATTTTCCATAATAGTCTGAACTAAATAACTGTATTTTTATTATCAACTTGGCTTAGATTATAATGTTAATATTTAATTTTGATATGTTTATTTCATGAAGAATGGATATTACTCAACATTGGTACTACTTTATTAGTAATTCTATGATATTTATCATTTGGACATTCTTATTAACATGTCTATTCAATCTTCTTGTTGTAGCCTTTGCAAGCTAGAACTACGGCTCAACTTTATTATAAATAGTAGTTATCTTTACATTATAGGTCCAATAGCATGTCCGTATATTGGTAGAGTGTTTTTAAATTTAATTATAAAAATTTTAGAGTAGGTCTTATAAGATCATACCTCTTTGATATTGTGATTATTGCACATATCAATAGTTTAAATTTGTTTTGTATTTGTAAAGAGCCTTGATGGATATGCTTCTATATTAGCAGCTTATTTTGAATAAGCCATGCGTATTAGCTTTATAGTGTAATATTTTTTTTATTGTGTTATATGTATGTTTGCATGGTTTACTTATCATTCTTTTATTTCTTTAATAAGTTGTATCTTTGTGTTGGTATATATTGTTAACACAATTTACGATAACACGCGACAGGCATAATGTGAATTTTATGTTGAGTGACCTTTAATTAAAATTTTAGTAGTAAAATATGTTACCTTAATATTTAAAGATCTTGAAATCTAACAGTGCTATTATGTGCTTATTTTTTATCGTGTCTTTAAAAACTAATCCTTTACTAGTAGTCATATCCCCAAATAAATTTGCTTGTAGAGTCATATCACATATAAAAAAAAGAAAAATATCAATTTTAATTTTTTTTACTTACGTTATTGTAACTAATTATCATGTATATACCTTTTGTCCATTATAGTGATTTCTCTCATCTTATCTGGCTTATTATATCTCGCAACATAGTTGATCAATAACTTCACTTGCTTATTATATCTCGCAACATAGTTGATCAATAACTTCACTTTAGTTTCTATTGTAAGATTATTTATATGTAATTTTATATTAAGTTTATGATTCGATCAATAACTTCACTTTAGTTTCTATTGTAAGATTATTTATATGTAATTTTATATTAAGTTTATGATTCATTTAGTATTTTAAGAATAAAGTATGAAAATTTATAATAAAAAACAAACTAATTTTTCTTGTATCTTTCACGATGAATTTTTTTTTAATTGGGACAAAATTATACCTTTCGTCAATGTCAGTTCAAGCGATTCATGAATGTTTCTGTATTTTGGGTTTATTTACTTCACTTCTCTATTTGAAATAAAAACAGCTTGATTTTTTTAAATAATATCTCTAAACTTTCTGATAGTTTTTCATGCAAAATTCATTGTATTTTTTCACTCTATAAATATTATCAACATCAAAGATGAATGTTTATACATTATAATCAATTAATGCTAACTTATTATATTATAGTTTTTTGTTAGTTTTATGCAATTTAGTCTTCTATCAATTAATATTATTACTAAAATTATATGTAGTTCCTTAAATTTATACAGTAACATTAATTTTTAATCTATTATATATTTTTTAAATTTTTATTCCTTAACTGGATAGTTTTAATCTATCGTAATTGTTATTTTTTACCAGCGTTAATTTAGACTGCTTTTAGATGCTGAAAAGGGATGATAAACTTTAAATTAAAACTTAAACTTATATATTTTAATGAAATAATATCAAACATTTACTCTTTTCCTTGCCGAATTTCAGCCTTTTATGATTTTAAACTTTTGAGGGTGTGTTTTGTAATTTTTTTAACTTTAATATATTTTTTTTTGAAAATTTTAAATTTTATGTTGGGTGCTTATAAATTTTATGTTTTATGAGTTGGTGGTAAGTTTTCAAATGTTAAGTTGCGTCTTTCAACTCTAAAATTTTGAGCGTGATTTTTTACAATTACTAAAACTTTGAGTTGTTTTTTGATAAATTTAAATTTTTCGCAATCTGCTGATAATTTTCAGATTTGATGTCTACCGGTTATAAGCTTTACAATTTTAGGAATTTTGTGATTTTTTAAATTTTGAGGGTGTTTTTGTAGTTTATGTAACTTTGAGGTTATTTATTACAAATTTTAAGTTTTTAAGTGTCTAATGGTAATCCATAAAATCTATCTATGTTGTTTGCAAGTTTTGAAGTCACTGAATTTAGGGTGTTTTTTTCTAATTTGAACTTTTGAGGTTGTTTCTACAATTTTAGAAATATTGAGGGTGTAATTGTAATTTTTAAATTCCTCGGGGGTTATTTTTAATTTTTAGATTTCATGTTTGTTGTTTTAAGTTTTGAAAAGTCAAGGTGTTTTTGGTAAATTCAAACTTTTAAAGATATATTGTGTAATTTTTGAATTAAATCTTAATCTTATTTTTTAAAATGAGCTATAGGTAGTTCATGTGGGGTTAATATAGGATATCATTAGTATTTAGATAGATTAAAATTTAAGTAAAAATTTTAAAATAATATTTCACATAGTTTGTTAATATTTTTTTTTAATTGTTGAGCTATAAATAGTTCCTATGGGATTAGAATTAGATAAGATATGATTAGAATTAGAATAGATTAAATTTAAATGTAATATTCAAAATAGAGAAGGGTAATATTGACTATAAAAAGATTTTCCTGAACTCGTGCTTTTAAAGGAAGTATGATGTTAGTCATTAAAAACTGTTATTATATAGTAATATAAAAATAGTCATTAAAAAACTGTTATTATATAGTAATATAAAAATCCAAAAATCAGTAAGTAGAAGAATCTGAAAGCTTTTATTTTGTGAGTTATGTGTTTATTTGAAGGACAATTTCTCTATAAATCGGTGCTGGGCCTGCTGGCTCGTTTGAGTGTTAACCAAGAATAAAACAATCATTCCTCTAGTAGTTGAGAAATAGTAGAGGAAGCTTGGGAGGGTAGAAGGATTAATTGGTTTATGCTTGTTATTTTGGATCATTCTGTAGCTTTCTTTTTTTTCCTAATTAATTATTGTATAACATCAGGGCGAGATTTGATAGGTGAACTATATGTTATCATACTTTACAAGTGTTGGAGTAGCTGAGGTTGTAGATTCTAGTTAAAAGTTGAGTAATTTAGTGAAATATCACCCTTGTTTTGGGTATGCGTTGTTATATTTATGATCTAAATTGTTAACCACAGTTGTGTAGTTGTCAACCAAATTATCAAATCAACCAAAACTATTAGCAAAATTTACCAAAATAAGGTTTAAATCAGTGGATTTAACTCTGATGTTGCATAATATTTCCCCAATTTGTGCACCCGTGAAGCATTTTTTGGGGTTTTGATTTGAAAGCATATGGGTACAACCGCTGTTGCACCAAAAAATGAAGGAAAAAAACTGACAAAGTATTCTTGGCCTCTAGCTAGAGGGGCTAATTTCAAATTGTTTATAGTGTATTAACGGTTGTTGCACAAATATAGGATTATGTTAACATGCACATGCCAGTCATAACAAGGTATACGTCCATATGTTTAGTGCTTATCAAAAGTCTTGTCGATAAATGGACGATCTTTGTATAAAAATATATGAAATGTATATGTTTAGTTGGAAAAATTGTAGAGCATCATTTTACTCTTCATACATCAACATGTAAACTATTTATTATGATCATCAGTAGATGGTGTTACCAACAATTATCAACATTCAAAATGATTATGATGGCGATCCATAGCTGGTGTTACTATTGTTGAAGTAAGAACAGCCTAGTGATGATGAATCTGCTTGTCGTGCTAAGGAAAACCAATTGAACTGTCTCATTTGTCCTTGAAGTTAATCATGTTTTATTTATTTATAGTGAATACTCCTTTATTGCTTTATTTAACTAGACATGTGATTAGAAGCTTCATCATATACTCTTGTATGTAAGTAAAACCACAGTAGCACATCAGTATGTTAACAATGATAGCAAGGATGTTTGTCCAAATAAATGCCGTTATTCAATATTCTACGACTTATATACCAGAAAATGCTTCATCACATTGTCGTATCTTCTCTCTTTTCTCTAATAATACATTGTCGTGTTTGATGCAGATTATGGAGTTGTTAGTATCCACCATGTGGGTATTCTATGTCAAAACCTTGAGAAGTCACTTGAGTTCTATCAGAACATCTTGGGTATATCTCAGTCATGACTTACAAGTTAGGCTTTTTTGTATTTCATGTTTTCTTCCTTTACCTTTCCTCTTCAAATGATTCAATATATTTATGTACAATACCAGGTCTTAAAATTAATGAAGCAAGGCCAAATGATAAACTTCCATACAGAGGTGCTTGGCTGTGGATCGGTGACGAGATGATCCATTTGATGGAACTTCCAAACCCTGATCCCTTGACAGGACGACCTGAACATGGAGGACGTGACCGTCATGCCTGTATTGCAATAAAAAATGTGGCAAAGCTCAAAGAAATCTTTGATAAAGCTGGTGAGTAGTCGAAAGCATCAAGTTTTTCTTATGCTGTGTACGTGATATATCTAGTATCTATTTTGTATTTGTGTGAATGTTGGAAAGTATGGAAATTCTATGAGTGTGGATACTGAAGGTGGTTCAATACTGTATATCTAAATTTAGAGAACACCCGATACATAGATGTAAAATTAGGGATGCAAAACGATATGGATATCCGCAGATACATCCATATTCATGTCCGATAGAGTATGAGAGTAAATAATCATATCTGGGTGGATGAGGAAACATATATCATTTAAATTTTTTATAGGATTCGGATGGGGAGATATGGATATAGGGAAAATATCCAATTTTGGATCGAGATATCTGAATACTTGTTCACCATAGGGGTAAAACTATTTTGGCCTTGAATTAGTTGACCTAAAGCTGATGTTCATGATCCAGAGGTCTAATTTTAAACTTGTAGGCATGTGTGAACTGTGAACTATGATTTGAGATAGTTTGTTTTATTTGGACAACTCTTGTATTGTATAGCATGTGCACATACACTTCTGAATTTTATCAGTTTTTCTCATATGTGAGATATTCTCATCCAATCTGTATCCATATTCAACTTTGATGGATAAGGATATTGGTTTTTCGTTACCGAACTACATCCAAATTTGTATTGATATGCGTTGTTAGTAAGTGGATACGAATATGGTAAATGTTATATCTGGTCCATATCCAGTCTGTATGCACCTTTGGTAAAATACAATAAGCATATGGTCAAAATCGAAATATGAAAATTCCATTTTATGGAACCAGAGGAGGGACATACAATAGTTATATTTTGTTTTCTAGTCCACTGGAAGTTCTGAGGATATTCTTAAGTTATATAGACTTGCTATCAGTAAGGTTATAAATTCTGCGTATATTGTTAAGTTATTGAGAGACTCGGAGTTGGTAAGTGGTTCGTCTCTCCTAAATTATAGGTTTGAAGAAAACACTATCATATATAAATTAATAACATGGAAAAGTAATTTGAATCAGTTGCTAGCAAGTATAGACTGTTGAAAACAAGGAAATGAAGCTCATAATTAGTAGAATCGCCAATATAAAATCAATTTCAACTTTTTAATTGATAGCCAAAATAGTTCAATTGGAGAATGATGTGATATGTACAGGAACTCATGTGATGCAATATCTTTCACAGTTACCCGTTTGTCCCTAATAATTCAGTAATGATCCAGTAAACCCCATGAGCCCAGTAATCTCCATGGGTGTTTGGGTATAAATTCAAATGTTGTTGGGAGGTGAAGTGGACAACACTTATACAAAATCAAGTTCTGCCTCTGCTTGTTGACACGTAGCCCATTTGAGTACCATGTTGACACCTAACCATTTGCCCCCAAATCAGCACTTGGCTTGTTGGACACCACACTTTTGTTGCTCCTTGCTTTCTATTCACAATCATGTTCTTTGATTTCTTCATAGAGAAGGTAACTGCTTATCTCTCTCTGTCTCATTTTATTTTATTATTTTATTTTCATTTCATTTTTTATTCATTAAATTATTTATTAGTTGAGTATATCATCATATTGTGAATCAGTATACTGCTTTGCATTTTGCTAATAAATGTACAAACTTGTTTATTACGCTAATTTGTAGTTGCAAGTAGGCGTATTATTTTGCAAATGCAAGTCAATATACACTCTTATTTATTTATAACATCATTTGGATATTTCAGACACGTTAAGAAATATATAATGTTGAGATATTGGGCGATATGATTGGATATGATTTTATCTCATACCTATTTTGTAATATCCTTCTAACATCTATTTAAGAGAGGATAGAGTTAGATGAATAATATCTTGTCCTTTTTCTATTTTTCTACATGATATTCCTCTTGATCCTAGAAGGACCTCTTTCTTCACCGTCTACATCGAGCCGCCGTGGGGGTTTCTTGTTAAAAACTCATGCTTCCCCTCGGCAGCCTCGACATTGAATTAATGTCCACCAGCTACTTTTCATGGAGTTACTGTTCATCAAGTTACTGTTAATCCCCATTGTTCATCGGTCATTGTTCATCCATATTTTGATATTGTTCACCATGCGCTCCGATGAGAGCCAACTCCGGCCCTCATCGACTTGTGCTCGTCGACTTCATTGATCTTTGCTCGAGTCCAAAGTCAACTCTACTTCTTAGATTATTTATTTGTCAGATCCTTAAAAAATGATCATTTGTTGTTGGATCCTTTACAGAAGGATCATTTACTTGTCACGTCCTTAAAGAAGGATTATTTGTTGATTGGATCCTTCAAAGAAGAATCATTTATTATTGGATCCTTCAAGGAAGGATCATTTGCTGTTAGATCCTGTAGAGGGTTATTTGTTGTTGAATCATTATCCTTTGAAGAAGGATTATCTGTTGTTGGATTTTTTAATGAATGATCATTTGTTGTTGGATCCTAAAAAGGATCATTTATTGTTAGATCCTGCAAAAAATAATTATTTGTTGTTGGATCCTGCAAAAAATGATTATTTGTTGTTGGATCCTTCAAGGAAGGATTATTTGTTATTAGATCCTGAAAAGGATCATTTATTGTTGAATCCTTCAAGGATCATTTGATCGGTGGAGATCAGCTGATTAGAAGACATCCAAGTGAAAGATAAGAAGATTAGGACTACTTTAAGTTTTTGAAGATCGTCACATATTAGAGTGTGTGCACTTTATTTGTAACAAGCTAGACATATATGATAAATATGCTCTAGCTTGAATGAGACTGTTAAGGAATATATTATGAGATATTGTTGAGATATTGAGCGATATGATTGGATATGATTTTACTTATTTTGTAATATCCTCCTAACCTCTATTTAAGAGAGGTTAGGGTTAGATGAATAATATCTTGACGTTTTTTTATTTCTCTAAGACACTATATGTAAATAGATGAAATCTCATTTAACTTCGATAACAACACCAAATAAAATAACTCCTTAGGGATAAAAGCCACTCTCACTTCTTATATTGACTCCAAATTGAGATTTCTTGAATTTTCAACCTTCAATTATTAAAGATATTAGATTTCTTATAGAAATATTCCCTAACAAATAGAGCTCTGGTGGCATGCTGACAGCCAAGCATAGAAGTTTTGGCATTGCTATCCCGGAACTTCCCAGGTTGGAGCTAAATATAAGCTGAAGTCATTCACGGGAAATAGCCTGTATGATGATGCTGATCTCCCACATTAAGATTCATTATTACGCGCCATATTCTGAGACCCCCTCTTTAAGTAGTGGGAAGGTCCCAGTGATGATATCATGATAGTACTGTCGCATGTGAAAATTGTTGAAGCCATTCCCTTTTTTGGGCCAAACATCTAGTGTGTTAGTTATCTACTTATTTATGGAATGGTGTTGTGTTAAAATAAATCCTAGATATTTTATTTTTTGTTTGGCAAATTACTAAGTACAAAACTTTATCTCAGATCTCGGTTGGTGATAACCAAATATTCATCATATTTTGACTTCAACTGAATTTAAAGTGTTGATATAGTTTTCTCCTTGATATTTCTGAACATTCCCGGTTTATCATTTTTAACACGGACTGTAAAAGATCATGTCAACTGTAAAATCTAGAAGTTTTATTTTTCAGTAAGAACCACCATTAAAATCAGTCTTACTTAGAGAATCTCTCTCTTAAGAGAGATTTCTTATATCACTAGGTCTAGTGGCATGTTGCCATCCCATATCAAGGATACTTCTCAACGTTGAGCCAACTACTAGCGGACTTCCCTTAGTAGGAAAGAGCTTGGATGTTGATGTTGGTAGACTGCCTTGAAATAAATTATTATTTACTTTATGCTGAAAGTCTTTCTTTAAAGAGTGAGCTAAGTCCCCATGAAGCGAGTAGCGTCAAAGAGCAGAAATATTGAAGTCAAACCCTTTCAAACTGTAAAAGTCAATAGCAATCTGTTTACCTCTGCAGGTGTATTTGTTGGCTTAACAAGTGGGTGCTTGATTATGAAATTGACAAATTTCCTGGTAGGAACCTGGCAAAAATTCTATCATCTGGTGGATTTTCATATATTATGCTTCTTTAGACCTTGACTGAATTAAGAAGTAAATATGAAAAAAATTCATTTATATTGTTGAATGTCCCAGTTTAGCATTTGTTATAACACTCTGGTCAATTAACACGTGTAAAGAACGTTTCTGCAGGATCTATAGAACCATGGGCTTTGGAGCCCTTCTCTATTATTAACATTTGTCCATTTCTCTTGAAATTATATGTATGTTTCGTTATACTTATACATTTCTTTAATTCTACCTTTTATTTAATAGAATTATCCTTATCGGTGTGTACCTGGCTCCTTGGGCTGAATCCTGACAGTGCAGCCTTTTTTGCTTCGTTTTTTTAACTTGTAGCTTGTCAACTAACCTGTAGCTTGTCAAACTTCCCTCTGTCACACCCAGCTCGCATATAGAATTCTCTGCTTAATAGGTCAACAAACATGTATATATTCTGTAAAACTCATCTCAGTTACAGTCAGTCAGGAAATGAACCTATGAGAAGTATGAAACATATACATGGTAACCACCATTTAACTGAATGAAAAGGTAACTGATACATATCTCCTCAGAAGAATGCCCAGCTTAAGTTATATTTAAGGGTTAATTGCGGACACTCCCTGTACTGTCACCAGTTGCGGATAGATCCCCTTTTCTATAGACTGTCTGAGTGAAATGCTTTTGACTCTTGTTACTCCCAAATCTCTTTGTCCCAAAAAAAAAGAAAAAAACTCTAAGGGTAAAAGAGTCAAATAAAAAGTTACTCGGGATTTATCTACAACAATCAAACTATAGGCGGGCTATCCGCAATTGGGTGATAGCACAGGGGTCTAACTGCAATTAACCTTGTATTTAATTACCGTTATAAACCTTGTTAATATGAAATGGTTATGGCATGTGACTTAGCCGGTTAATTTTGTTTGCAGGAATCACCTATACTCTCAGTCGCTCTGGTAGGCCAGCAATCTTTACGAGAGACCCAGATGGAAATGCTCTTGAATTCACCCAAGTTTAATAAGGTACATCTATTCAAAAGCAAAGGTA
>NC_033794.1:91086475-91091318 GCF_001876935.1 Asparagus officinalis | reverse complement strand
CTACCGCTGAGTCGTTGAGCTCTCGAGCCTCGAGTTTGAATAAATTTGTGGGTCGGGGGGGGTTTAAATACGGAGGGCAGCGTGGCGGGCGTCGTGAACGCGGCCGCGATGGTTTCGAAGGAAAGGGGTGGGGCGACGGTGAAGAGAGGGTTGACCGCCAAACGGGCCCACGCGGGTACGCGAGAAAAGGAACGCGAACAGGGTGAAGCGGTAACGGCTGACGGCGCCTCTGTGTTCCGGCCCTGTGCCTTTTCTTTTTAGGAAAAACCGTCCCCCTATTCTAAAGAGGAGTCAAGAGCCCGGTTGTTTTCCGCCTTTCTCGTTTAATTAATTAAGCCGGTCGCCTGTTTTTACTGATATTAAAGCGAGGGGTCAAAATGTTCGGAATTTATGATTTGAGTTATTTTCACGCACACAGACCCCACCGGTACGTTAAACGTTTTGAATTTGTACGTTCCTGCTCGCGTTTTATTACTTTTCTGTTCCGAAATGTATTTCGGCGGCCTTAGCATGTGAATCGTGACCGTCTGAAATTTTTATTTTTCTTACTCTGAAAAATACCAACCGACAGTAGGCTGATAAAATAGTGAAAGACGGTGAGTAATTGTTGGGATGATACGCCGTTAAAAATGGGTGGGCTGTATTTATTTCGCTCTGAGATGGTGATGCTCCTGAAACGCGTGCTTTAAATTGGTTGGAAACGAAAGAGAAGCTTTCTTACTCTTCATCCTCCTCCTCCTAGCTAACTGACGAGCTAAGCAGGTAAGCGGCCGACAGCGGAGACGGGAACACGTTGTCACGTGCGCTTTTCCTCATCGGCGGTTAGGTTTTTATCTCTGGTCGGCTTTCTTCTGGGCACGCGTAACGAGGCGCTTGACACAGCAAATACCTGAATATGTTCCTTGGAATTTAAGCGTACGCCTGTCCTTGTCTTATTTTGGTTGTGTAATTTGACCTTGTTTTTTTGCATCTTGGCTTCTGAAGCTTCTTGTATGATATTTTTTTTAGTATATCTTTGATTGACTAGCTTCGTACTCTACTCGGAAAAAACAAAGAAAAAATATTTTCAGACTAGTTTACGCAGGGTAAATTCGCAAGGAACCCTGTAATTTTCGAGGCGGTTCGCAAGAAAACTACATGAACTGTCGAAATATCAGGGAAAACAGCTAAATTCCTTTCAACTGAATCACCCAGCCCACATCGTCAACTCTAAAATTGTCACGGCGGAAACTACAGGCCTAAAAGATCCTAAATCCAAATCATCTGCTCTCCTCCTTTAAATGAAGCGGGTATAGGCATATAAAGCGCTCACAGTTTGTATCTCGCCCAGCGTGAATGCATATCAAATATCAGAAACAAAACAGTGATAGCGCCTATAATTACCAGTCGCCCCCCTACAGCTGAGGAAGTCACACACTGAAACCTGAAAAGTTCTAGCTAATAATTATTTATTGGCATCGCTTCTGCATTACAAATGCATAATAATAAGTCGTAACATATACGCTTCTATTCATATAAAATGCTCATAGTAACATATACAGCTTATGATTGTAAATATCACGATAAGATGTGTACCCTTGCGCTAGGTTCTAGCCTCTTTGATGACTACATTTTATACAATATCAGGTCATTTGTTCCTACCAAAGCCAATCTGCATTTTACTTCCCCCCCCCGCCCCCCCCCCAACAACAACAACATTCTCAGCAGTTACTACCGCTGAGTCGATTGAGCTCTGCGAGCCTCGAGTTGAATAAATTTTGGGGTCGGGGGGAGTTTAAATTTACGAGAGGCAGCGTGGCGGCGTGTGAACGCCGGCCGCGATGGTTTCAAGGAAAGGGTTGGGGGAGGAAGAGAGGGTTGACCGCCAAACGGGCCCACGCGGTATGCGAGAAAAGGAACGGAACAGGGTAAGCGCTTAACGGCTGACGGCGCGCTCGTGCTTCCGGCCCTGTGCCTTTCTTTTAGGGAAAAACGTCCCCCTATTTATAACGAGGAGTCAAGAGCCCGGTTTTTTCCGCTCTTTCTCGTTTAATTAATTAAAACCGGTCCGCCTGTGTTTACTGATATTAAAGCGAGGGGGTCAAAATGTTCGGATTTTATGATTTGACAGCTTATTTTCACGCGACACTAGACACCCGGTACGGTTAAAGTTTGAATTTGTACGTATCCGCCTGCGTTTTATTTACTTTTCTGTTCCGAAATGTATTCGGCGGCCTTAGCATTGTGAATCGTGAGCCGTCGGAAATTTTTATTTTTCTTCTCTAAGAAATACAAACCGACAGTAGCTGATAAAAATAGTGAAGACGTGAGTAATTGTTGGGATATACGCCGTTAAAAAATGGTGTGAGGCGTATTTATTTCGGCTCTGAGATGGTGATGCTCCTGAACGCGTGCTTTAAATTGGTTGGAACGAAGAGAAGCTTTCTTACTCTTCTCCTCCTCCTCCTAGTAACTGACGAGCTAAGCAGGTAACGGCGAAGCGGAGACGGGAGCACGTTGTCACGTGCGCTTTTCTCATCGCGGTTAGGTTTTTATCTCTGGTCTTTCTTCTGGGCACGCGATAACGAAGCGCTTACAGAAATACCTTGAATATGTTCCTTGGAAATTTAAAGCGCTACGCTGTCTTGTTTATTTGGTTGTGTATTTTGTATCTTGTTTTTTTTGCATCTTTGCTTCTGAAGCTTCTTGTATTGATACTTTCTTTTTAGTATAATCTTTGATTGACTAGCTTCGTACTTACTCGAAGAAAACAAGAAAAATATTTTCAGACTAGTTTACGCAGGGTAAAATTCGCAAGGAACCCTGTAATTTTCGAGGCGGTTCGCCAAGAAAACTACATGTAACTGTCGAAATATCAGGAAAACAGCTTAAATTTCCTTTCAACTGAATCACCCAGCCCAACATCGTCAACTCTAAAATTGTCAACGGGCGAAACTACAGGCCTAAAAAGACTCCTAAATCCAAATCATCTCGCTCTCCATCCCTTTAAAGAAGCGGTTATAGGCATATAAAGCCTCACAGTTTGTATCTCGCCCAGCGCTGAATGCATATCAAATATCAGAAACAAAACAGTGATAGCGACCTAAATACGCAGTCGCCCCCCCTAAGCTGAGGAAGTCACACAACTGAAACCTGAAAAGTTCTAGCTAATAATTAATTTATTGCCATCGCTTCTGCATTACAAATCATAATAATAACGTCGTAACATATACGCTTCTATCATATAAAATGCTCATAGTAACTATACAGCTTCATGATTGTAAATATCACGATAAGCATGTTGTACCCCTTGCGCTAGGTTCTAGCCTCTTTGATGACTACATTTTTATACAATATCAGGTCAATTTTTCCTACCAAAGCCAATCTGCATTTTTACTTCCCCCCCCCTCGCCCCCCCCCACCCCCGCCCCCCACGCCCCCCCCCCCCCGCCCCCCCCCCCCCCCACCCCCCCAACAACAACATCATTCTCAGCAGTTAGAACAAATGACCTGATATTGTATAAAATGTAGTCATCAAAGAGGCTAGAACCTAGCGCAAGGGTACACATCTTATCGTGATATTTACAATCATAAGCTGTATATGTTACTATGAGCATGTTTATATGATAGAAGCTGTATATGTTACACTTATTATTATGATTTTAATGCAAGGATGGCCATAAATTAATTATTAAGCTAGAATCTTTTTCAGGTTTCAGTTGTGTGACTCCTCGCTGAGGGGGGGCGACTGGTATTTAGGTCGCTATCACTGTTTTGTTTCTGATATTTGATATGGCATTCAGCTGGGCGAGATACAAACTGTGAGGCTTTATATGCTAATAACCCTTCTTTAAAAGGATGGAGAGGAGATGATTTGGATTTAGGAGTCTTTTAGGCTGTAGTTTCGCCCGTGACAATTTTAGAGTTGACGATGTTGGGCTGGGTGATTCAGTTGAAAGAATTTAAGCTGTTTTCCCTGATTTCGACAGTTACATGGTAGTTTTCTGCGAACCCCTCGAAAAGTTACAGGGGTTCTTGCGAATTTACCCTGCGTAAACTAGTCTGAAAATATTTTTTCTGTTCCGAGTAGAGTACGAAGCTAGTCAATCAAAGATATACTAAAAAGTATCAATACAAGAACTTCAGAAGCCAAAGATGCAAAAAAAAAAGTATCAAAATACACAACCAAATAAGACAAGGACAGCGTACGCTTTAAATTCCAAGGAACATATTCAGGTATTTCTGTGTCAGCGCTCGTTATCGCGTGCCCAGAAGAAGCCAGAGATAAAAACCAACCGCGATGAGGAAAAAGCGCACGTGACAACGTGTCCCCTCTCCGCTGTCGCCCGCTTCCTTGCTTAGCTCGTCAGTTACTAGGAGGAGGAGGAGAAGAGTAAGAAGCTTCTCTTTCGTTCCAACCAATTTAAGCACGCGTTTCAGGAGCATCACCATCTCAGAGCGAAATAAATACGCCACCCATTTTTAGACGGCGTATATTCCCAACAATACTCACCGTCTCTCTACTATTTTATCAGCTACTTCGGTTTGGTATTTTTCAGAAGAAGAAAAAATAAAAATTTCAGACGGTCACGATTCACATGCTAAGCGCGCGATACATTTCGAACAGAAAAGTAAATAAACGAGGCGGAACGTACAAATTCAAACTTTAACGTACCGGCGTGTCGGTGAAAATAACTTCAAATCATAAAATCCGAACATTTTGACCCCCTCGCTTTAATATAAGTAAAAACAGGGGACCGGTTAATTAATTAAACGAGAAAGGCGAAAACAACCGGGCTCTTGACTCCTCGTTTAGAATAGGGGGGACCGGTTTTTCCTAAAAAGAAAAGCACAGGGCGACACA
>NC_033794.1:91009667-91085123 GCF_001876935.1 Asparagus officinalis | reverse complement strand
GCCTTCGCGAGGTTGAAGGGGAGGTGGGGGTGTTTGCAGAAGAGGACCGAGATGAAGCTCACTGATCTTCCGGTGGTTCTAGGAGCTTGCTGTGTTTTGCATAACATATGCGAGATAAGGAAGGAGGAGCTGCCGCCGGAGCTCAGGGTTGAGCTTGTCGACGATGAGATGGTGGCAGAGAATGGGATCAGATCGGTGAGTGCTTTGCAGGCTAGAGATAACATTGCGCATAATTTGTTGCACAGCGGTCGTGCAGGCACCAATTTCTTTTAGCTCTTTTTGGTCTTTGCTGCAAATAGGATTATACCAATTCTTCCTTTTTTGTTTTAATAGTGGTGGAATGGGATTGTGCAGTATAGGATTACAAGGAAAATGGATATATAGGATAGATATAAAGATGTGCCTCGAAATGAGGTTTTTTGGGTGTTTTAGTGACCCATAAAATATGTTGAAGAAGACTTGTACTTCGGTGTTGTTTTTTTTTTTGGTGTCTGGGCGACATATCAAGGTTGAAGAAAGGTTTGATTATTGGTATTCAAGATCTGGAAAGTTTCTTTTGTAACATGTCGATATTGTGTTTGAAATCTTCAGTCCAAAGATTTTCAAGTTGAATAAGTGGCTGAGATATTTTTTGAAAAATTCCATGACAGTTGAATTTCGAGTAATATTATCTTGCTTTTCCACTTAATGAAGCTGACTCTGGGTTGATCTTTAGTTTAATTTCTTTGGTGTTATTAGGTGTATGAGATGTGAGGGGAACTTACAATCAAATTCCTGAATTATCATGACATTGGAGAGATTAGGGGAAAATCACAAAATCTTGAAGGAAATTGTGGAGACATTACCAATTGAAAATTGTGATATGGGACATCTTGAAACGGATTGAACTTTCACAATGATTTGAGGCTGTGTCCTGATTCAAAGTTAGATTTTGGAGTCCTCTTACAATAAACTTGGGTAACAGATAGATTATCCGAGTTTTCTCTTGACTTCAAAGAGAAATGCGTATCATCGAATTTGTGAGCTGCGCCTGGAATTGTGTTATGGATGTGCATTTTGATTACCTGCAACTTACATATCTTACAGGAATTCCTCCTTGTTAATTGTTTGCAGCCTGCCTTGAGTAAAATACATTTCAGAGAATTGCATGGACTTTATTGTCGCATCAAGCTGACTATGGGAGTTGGAGTATTCTAGAACTTTATATGCCACTTGCAGTGTCTAATATTGACAGAGTTCTCATGTATAGTGAAGAATGATTATGAAGGACTTGGAGATTTGTCATGTTGGCCGTTGTTCTGTTTAATCTAGCTCCTTTTTTCTCAAGTGGCATTCATTACTTATGATCATATTGGTTCAATTTTTATGTGCATCTGAAAGCATTAAGATGTCTGTTTGGAGTGAATAAGAGTTGATTGATTTGGTATTTGAAAGAACCAGCTATGAGTGTAGGATCTGTGTACTTGAATGAGAGAACAGGATTTGTCTATGTTGAAGAAGAAGGACGAAATTAATGTGGGAGTTGAAGACAGCACAAAATGGATGCTGTGTTACTTCGTGGGTTTATAAATATTACCAGCTTGTCTAGAAGACTTGTGATTTAGCAAAAAGGTGTTAGCGAAATGCAGCAGATGTTCTAGCTGGTGTGCCTGCAATATCACGTAAAATACAACCAAATATCTTACACAATCATCAGGGAAATACTGTAATGAGAAGTTTAGATTATGTGATATGGGCAATAATTTTGTCTAATAGGTTATTTATTTATCATATGTGTACTTGCTTGTGTGTGCTAGTATGTATCCATGTATGTGTCAGCTTGTATGTGCACATAAAGCATGTACCAAAATTTTCTGCTCTGATTTATTTGTATATATATTGGTGAAAATTTGTTTCATTCCAGTGTTGATATCACTCTGTGTTGTTTCTAACCTTTGTTTTGATAACATCTCTAGTCATATATGATTACTACGTGGTTAATCTTGTTGAGTAAAATCTATTCAGAGAATTGTATGCCAGTTGCATCGGATGTTGTCTGCTTGATCATAATTTGCATCATTTTTAAATGAGTTTATGTCTGATAAACATTTGACATAGTTTTCGACTACCATATTTTTTACTTTTGTATTTTGGAATTTAAGAGCTAGGAAATCCTAATAGTATCATGAAAGTGTTCCTTTTTGTTTTTTGTTTTTTAACCCTTAGAGCTATCTTCTGTGCATTGAAATATAAGCTAACTTTCAACTTCTTCTCCCCATACTACTCCTAGGTTGCCAGTGAAGACGTCCAGGACTACAACTCTTCAAAGCACTGTAGCACGCCAAGTTAGGGGAAGTTTACTGCTGGTGGACTGTATTCAGCAAGTAAGGTGCTTAATCAAATAATACCACCATAATCCCTAATATTCAGCAGTCTACATAATATTTTGTTTACCAAGTCTTGATGTTAACATGTTCTCCAACTTCTGTTAAAGGTGCATTTTCTATTTATGTAGGCAACAAATGGTTCTTTTTACATATTTGATTGCAATGTTTAGTCTTTTTTAAAATACAACATAGTCCTGACTCATGATTCTTTTTCTGTACTTAAAACCCTACATGACTCCAGTGCGTCTGATATGTGTTGGCAAGTGTAGGCACGTTGGACTCGTATTGGTGTGCAACACGTGCAGGGCATGGACGAGGAATACAGATATCCCTCCGAAGTGAACAATTATACATATTGAGATCTTAAAGCTTAAGGAATTCCTGGAGTTGTATCGGACTAATCCACCCACTGAATTAAAAGACACAAGATTCTCTTTGGATCGAAGATGAAATTTAAGAAGCAGCAGTTGTTTGTTTGCCTCAACTAGCACTGGTGCAGCTTCATTTGGCCTCTGACCAACTCATATGTCTAATTAAAACTAAGGTGTCTAGCATACAATTGAGGGCCATGATAGCTTTAGCTAATCCTTCTCGTCTTTTGTCGTATCGTGTCTTTACATCTGGTCTGAAAAGTTAATGCACAGACTCAAGATTCACTTTAAAGCAGCGGAAAAGAAAATTGAGGTTAAATACAGGAAAATAAGTGTGTGGTTCGCATAACGAGATGTAAACAGGTGGAAGGCTAGCTCTTGAGATGAAGCCCAGTGCTCCTGCTTTCGAGGTATTTTTAGACCGGTGAGTGGATTTAAGTCTGCGATTAATCTGCATTTGTGCGCTTAACTAGTTGTGTACTTTTGCTTTTACGTGCATCTATCAGTAGGTAACTCCTTTCACGTACGGGGTACTGGAAGCATTGTTCGACGGGAGAGGACATTGGACGAAAAAGAAATCCGCTCCCTTCGGAGAGAGACCTTATGCTATTAAAGGCTTTGGTGTTCTGCTAAACTGAAGGTTGTTTTACAAAGGTATCACATTCCTTTATGGAACTACATGCTCTTGGTGTTGATACTATGAGAGTGCACAACTTTCATCCAAGGTGATGCGAGAAATGCTTCGGTATGGGCACTGTGAGCAGCTGCGCTATTGTGATACAAATTTGCCAGGTTAGTTTAAAGATACAACTGAAGTTCGGGCTACGTCTCAATGAAAGTTCACGTTGGTTTCGATTTTAGCCGACTATCTTCTTTCTCAGTTTAGTTTATCTTCTCGAGTGAACGTCGCGCATAAACTTTTTAAGTTAATGTTTTAATTCAGTACTTACGTCGATCGTGTTGCTCATGGATTTCTGTTCACGATAAGAATTTGTATTCTTTGTACTTCCTTTTCTTCATCGCTTAAAATGTTTTTTTTTAAGGTATCAATGATAATGTTGCAGTGCAGAAGGTGGGGGAGGCCTTGGGATTCCATCGGTGATTCTGATCAAAGATAATAGTGCATAAACCATGTTGCACGTTGTGCATTTATGTTGGTTCGCTACAAACTATGAAGTCCAAAGAATGTAAGCATAACAGAAAATCTCATTGATAAATACATGAGAACGTTCAAGAAGTTCCAACAACATGATTAACGTGCTGATCTTACGCCGTTTTAGAGAAAATATCTCCAGAGCGTTGATGGAGTAATCATCAACAACATAAATTCCGACGACATTCACCAGCCACCATTTCTTCTGCCATGGACCTGACAAATCATTATTAAACTCGACACAAGGAATTTGTTTATTTATTTCCACTGCTAATGTCATAGGAAAACTTCAGTTCAGAATATCACATAAACGACTGCCTGACATTAAGCGACCCTGCTGGTAAATTAAGAGATTCCACTGGATATTTACAATGCAAACAAAACACCCGTAAACAACAAGAAATCCCTAGATCAAGCTTATTTAACCACATAATTAAAATTCTGCACTTCCTATCTTAGGTTACAACACCAAATGACCCCAAACAAACAATCAATCATCAAATGAGAGAAGAGGCAAAGCAATGAAACTCTCTAGATCACACAGCTGCCATGGCTGCTGCCTCTGCCACTGCTTGTTTTGGAGGTAAGTCATTCGGTGCAGTCGAGATTTGTGGAGCTGGATTCTTTTCTAGGTTTTCCTCTTTATAAGCATCAGCATGAACTCCGAGTGCAGCGCGACCAGAAGGATCAAGATTCTTTGACCATGAGGCATCCCATTCTACGGCTTTGGCAGTGCTGCATGCTACGCTTGGACCTCCTGGAACTGTCAACCTTGCAGCATTCTATACAAGAAATTTTTTTAAACATTAGTTGTGAGTCATGCGCATAAACTAGATTTTTTTTTAAGGGTTAATTGCAGATGGGGTCCCTGTAGTTTTATTGTTGGGGATAGACCCCCAGTACAATCACCCAATGGTGGACAGGCCTCCTGAGTGAATTTTTTTTTAAATATAATTACTCTTGAATCTTCAGGAGGTCTATTAGAAAAAAAAATTCTTTCTCTGAGGATGAAAGAGTCGAACAAATTACTCATGGGATCTATCTACAACAAGAGCAGTGTTTTAAATATCAGTCAATAAACCGATATTATCGGCGATTTATTGGTTCTGGGGGTCTTCCGTTATGATAAGTTTGATTTTAAATTGATTAGCATTTTTGGATGTTCATCGACGATAATACGGCGATAAAGTGAGTTAGCGGCCGATATGGTCGGCTCAAAATATCAGAATTATTGGCCATTGGTTCGGGTTTGGGTTTGCTCTTTGAATGTTTAAGAATTATAAACTATTTGTTGCTTTTAGAACTTGGTTGTTTGGTCATTAGCTTATGTTTGATTATGAATATTGGCATGGCTAATAACTATTAAATCTCAACTTAGTAAGTTAGTTTATGATTTTGTGATTACACAATGATTATGTTAATGATTCTTCATTCTTTACGTTATCATGTTATTTGCTTGTATGTTATTCCATTTTTACTAACTATGCACTCGAATGGTTTCCTCGTGCAATCAAGATGCAAGTTTCTACCATTAGTTAGTGATCCTAAACATGATTATTTACATTTTGGTATGTTTATATTTCATTAAGTATGGTTAGATTATATTTTAGGATAGTATAATATGTATATATGTTATCCGGTAATATCACTCCAATAAAGACTACTTATCCCCGATATCCGCTATCCGATATGAATTTTGACTGTCCGATAAATCCCCGATATCCAGTATTTAAAACCTAGAACAATAGAACTACAGAGGGCCCATCCACAATTGTGTGATTGTGTGGGGAGTCTATTCGCAATTAACCCTTTCCTAACATGGAATATATGAATGCTTGAACACCATCTTTGTTCATCAGACCCGTCCAGATGTCACATATTTGGCAATGGAAATTTGGTCAGTGGTTGAATCGTGTTATGTTACGAAATAATTCCAAGTAAAATAAAATCAGCATTGCATAAGATCTAGGATGTACTCGTATTACAAGCAGAGTGCGCAAATGTTGCTAACGACAGCAATGGTGCATTTTGGAAGCATGTAAAATTAGAAACCATGTTGATAATACATAATGTGCAAAGGAAGATGGTCACGAGTAAGACACCTCTTGCTCCTGAAACAATGCTATAGTTTAAAGGTAGGGTCAGTAAACTCTAGTGATCTACAGTAAGAATGAGACCAACAAAGTGGTCAGTTGCAACCAAAATACCCGATGCAAAACTCCGCTTTATACCACTTCTTTTACAAGATAAATTCCTGACAACTTGTATCAACTAATAAAAAGACCTCAGCACCATGACAGCAGGCTCAGCAAAAAAGGAAGTAACGATACTATGTCAACCAACTATTCCCATTGTGGATCAACTGTTAAGAGTTTTAGTGAACATTACAGTGGGGATTAGTCAAGTAATTTCCTGCTCGCATTATCTCAGAAGTTGAATATCCTTGTTAACCTTGCGTAGCAACATAGGTACTAATTAATGTGAACATTTTCTAACAATCAATCCATCGAGTTTATAAAATGGTATGAGGTTGGTTGTTACAAGTCCACTACTTGCAAGTTTATTTCTAGAATACTAGAATTACTGTACTACCTTAGAAGCCAAATTATTGCTTCAAGCATAGTCTGTTACGTACATGTTATATTGGACAATATATAAATCATAAAAAGATGTCGACAGGGAGATCTGACACAATACGACACATACATAACAGCCATGATTGGTGAAATTGTGCTAGATCTCCCTCTGCCTGACATCCAATTATACAGAAAAGGGGAAAACAAGATCACTATTCACTTTGAAAGCAGTGAAGGAACTTATCACAAGCAACAGTAAAACACACCCTAGTTATAAAAACAGAACAGCTTTTCTCAAGTACATTTTCATTTGGCTTTATGAGCGGTGTAGTAACCTCTCGCCAGCAACCGCAAACACATCCTAGTTATAAAAATAGAGTAGCTTTGCTCAAGTCTAGCTCTTTTTTTCTTCTTTCCAATTGGTTTCTGTTTGCAGAATCTGTACTTTTCATTTAGTTTTCTTAAGGGTAGCCAGGGGGATATAAGGATATTCTAATTCTCCTATTATTGAACGTATCACTTATTTATTTCCTGCTATCATATTGAGAAAATAAAGGAGGTGGTTTTCTTGAAACCTACACAAATCACCATAAAATTAGAACTCATGGAACTTAATACGAGCTATGAAGTTCACTTGCAATTTTTCCTAATGTTCATCGTCTAAGCATATCCATGGGGGAAGCACAGCTCCAAATTCAGAAGGCACCATGATCTATCGACTTTGATGACCGGCTATCGACTTTGATGACCGGCTGCTAACCTGATATCTACTCCTTACACTGGTCCAGAGATCTTAGCAAAAGAAAGTACCCACAAGAGTGGGTTTGCAATAAAACCTAGTTGCAGGTGGTGGATATGGAAATGAAAATTATTAGGTCATTCGGTGTAAGCTAATGTTGATTAAAGAAAAGATCAAATTTCTCCAAGATTAAGGCACAGTCAAGAAAAGAGAAAATTGTTCCTTCAAAAGCATTTGAAAATTGACAACCCAAAGAGAAAACATGTGGATATTATTGATTTGATTAAATAAAAGATAAAACAGATATTTGTATTTACCTACACCTTACTATTTTGGATAAAATTGTAGCAGTGCAGAATTTTCCGTTCTAGAAGATATTTTTTTTCAAAATCAATATAGACAACTTCAGCTCCTTAACACAAGCACAAGAGAAGCAATACTTTAAAACAGGTACAAATGTACATTCTGCAGAAGAAAATAGGTGAAGTATCCAGCAAAAAGTTGTACAAATTTCATAAGAACAGATGGAAAATTTCTCACCTTTGGATAGAACTTCTCAAATATGGTACGGTAGTAGTATGCCTCCTTTGTCGTAGGAGTATTCTCAGGGTAAACGAAGCTTGCATGCATTAACATGGCATCTGAAACCTGTCAAGTTAACAACAACCAAGATTACTAGTGCAATTGAAGTAGGTATCAAAATAAACTAGTTAGATGTTTCTCATAAAAAATTCGTGAACTATGATAAGGAACAGAAAAAACTATTGTCTTCATATAACCGAACGAGTTGCAAAGATAGATACATGTTGATTTGCATGGTTCTTCAGGCCATCGATCCAACTATAACCTACTCCATCACTGAATTGTTCCTTCTGCCTGTAAAGAATGTGCTGAGCACAGAACATAGGAAATCAACATTTGATCAGAAAGTTTTCTCAATTTTTCATGACTATACAAATGCATATAACAATTGAAACCTTTGGTAAATAAGGATTCTTCTCATCATCAAAGGCATTGCGCAGGATCCATTTCTCGATCCGGCGAAGGTCAGGCCTTATCTGAAATTTGTTTGAACAATGCAACATCATCAGCACTGAAAGTATACATTTCATGATAACTTATGAATTACTAAGAGAAAACAAATCTTCAAGATTCATGAGAAACTATCTCTCATGGGTACTTCTATCGTGAACACAAGTAATATCCATAGGGCACTCCACACCCATACCAGACACCAACATTTCCTTGCCCACTTGTTGGATACATGCATACATTTATTAACGTGTACTCAATTGTATATTACATGTTTTAATTTAAAACACTAGACATACACTTCTTGGATTATATCCCACACTTCTTATACAATTCTTGAAGCTCGTTGGACATGGCTCAGGTTAGTTTCAGCTACACCCAATTGGGAGCTTTGTGTATCAACTTGAACAATAAAGGCCAATTAGTTAAAAAGACTTTGATATCTGCAGCAAAAGGAAACCTACACATGAAGCCTTAACAAAGAAGTGGGTAAAACCAAGAAAAGCTGCATTGTACATAAAGCTGTATTTCAGAACAGTCCTCAACATGTAAAGGCAACCCAGCCATGCCTTAATTCTCAGAAGTGAGATAGCTAGCATTTTGTGTGTGTCCATGTGTTTTTATGTGCACACATGTGTGTGTGTGTGCATGCAAATCAGTGGCTGCAAGCAGCTATCGCACACATAATAATGTAGATTTCAAGTATTTAACTCCATGAATGTTACTCATCAGAATTGCCAAAATACATATGAAAGATAGATTGTCTTCAGCTCAAACTTAATAATGGGGTAACACACGGTCCACATCAAAAGGGTTTAAAGATGAACAACATAAAAGAAAATTCGGTTTTATCATATACTTCATAAACTTCGTAAATCAATAATCAGTTAAGTGCATATATTGCACCTTGCCTTTCTGAGATTATTTTGATTCTATCCTCTTATATTGTGCTGTAGGCACAGTGTGTGTAGGTCACCTTGCACTCAGGTCATTAAAGATGAACAGTGATGATCAGCTCTTACCATTTTCCATTCGGGATCAATAGCCATTGCTACATTGAGAAAATTTTTGTCCAAAAATGGAACACGAGCTTCCAAACCCCATGCTGACGTTGATTTGTTGGCCCTCAAGCAATCATACAGATGAAGAGCTTTGATCTAAAGTGTCATCACATACAAAGGTTAGTAACACATTCTCGATCAGTTTGAAGGAAAAAAAAATCACAAACTATCAGTTTTAAGATAGGCATATGTCACATACATTACAAAAGCACCAAAGAGAAATTTAGGAGAAGAATGAAGTCAGATGCAATGGCATACGGCATACGTAGCCTCAGCAGAAAAAATTAGATTGTCAATGAGAAAACTTGTGAACATTAATGCTTTCTTTCAGGCACTCATAGAGGACAGTTATGTAAATTTTTTGAAGTAGTAAGAACTTTTTCTCAATTACTCTAAAATCTGCAGCTTTTACACATACATCACGAAAGATACTTATTGCATTTATGCACTATACACTGCAGACATTGACAAGACGCTAGATTTCATAATTTTTCTTCAAATGCAGGACAACATATTCCAGTCTACAGAAAAAAGAGGAATTGTAATCAGAAATTTGCAAAAAGAAAATCATTATTTCAAGTAGATACCTTTCGACAGGTTTCCTGATGAAACTCTTCCTTGTTAGGTGCTTTATGGAAATAAAGATAACCCCCAAAAATCTCATCTGAACCTTCTCCAGAAAGAACCATCTTTACACCCAAGGACTTAATCTTACGTGACATCAGAAACATTGGGGTGCTTGCTCGAACAGTGGTCACATCATATGTTTCTATGTGGTGAATAACTTCTTCAAGTGCGTCAATGCCCTCCTGATAAATGGAACAAGAAAAACATATCAGAAATTGCCACCCTGCGCATGTTATAGCTCTCACCTTGGGAACTTTATGGAATGCAAGTTACCTGCACTGTAAAATGGAACTCGTGATGATAAGTGTGAAGATAATCTGCAACTTCTCTAGCAGCTCTGAGATCGGGGGAACCCTGCATATCAGAACAATTAGCATATTCAGAAAGGGAAGCTCAATGAAAAAGCTAGGAAGAAAAAACAGCTATCTGCATCAATTAATAAGTGTTCCCAACACTACAAGTCACTACTGTCTCTGTATGTATAGTTGCGACAGCAAAGTACATGGTACATAAAAGATCATCAAATTACAGAAGAGAAGCAAGTTTTTGAACTCCCACAGTGCATGCACAAGGTTACATGCCAAACAAGAAAGATAATAACCTTCAGACCAATGCAGAATGTATGCAACTGAGATCCCCACTGTCTGGCAACTTCGGCCTCTGAAAGGTACCTTGAAGCAACAGCAGCAACAAGTGATGAGTCAAGGCCACCAGAAAGGAGCACTCCGAATGGCACGTCAGTCATGAGCCTCTTGACCACAGCCTGGATTTTGAAGGATTAGGAACAAAACTAAAGTAAGAGAATATTCCAGCATATCAAGTCTTGTAAAATAAAACCAATAACACATCTCCAGGCTTGCAATTTAGTTGCTGAAACAGGGCATACATGAAGTATGTCACTAAAAACTATTATTTCCTTATGGGAGCTATGACCAAATTGATATAGTGGTAAATGGTCCAAAGAAGGTCAAAATGAGTACAAGGATTGACTAAATTTTGGCAAATTTATTACATATAATTATATAAATGTCTACCAATGATTATGTGCACACTTTTTTCTAATTAAAGCAATAAAATCATGAGACAGAACATATGAAAACACATGAATCTGGATTCCAATAGTCACATGATTTTCACTAAATGGGATATACTAGGAGCAAGAAACATGCCTTTTCAAAGGCATCACGTAAAACTAGAGGATCGTAAGGAGTTGATGGTATATGTTCCGAGAACCATGGTGGATTGTACCACCTCCGTAGTCCGCCTGCAGCAAAGCTAATATGGGTGAGGGCTTACAAGAAATTAACTAGATGTATACTTGTAAACAACCACAATGAAAACAGTCTTTTGATCAGAATTTCCGAGAGCATGTGTTTATTTAATATTAGCAGGTACAGTAAGCTAAACCTATAAAGCATACCAGTTTTGCTGGAATATATATGGCCAGGAGGAAATGATATAAATCGTTCACAATCATCACTCAAAGCTTTCATTTCTGATGCAAACCAAATTGACCCTGAAAAGATGAATAAAATGTAGTTAGTAATACCAGTGTAATACATGTATGGTATCAAAAAAAAATCTTATGTTAAATTTTCTATCTTAAAGAAGAATAATAAATGTAAAGAAGAAGCTCTTTAAGGGGTTGCCTATGGCGTTTAGTTCCACGAATCCAGAAATCCTTAGATAAGCTGAAAGTTGCAATGAACTCGGCCAGAATGTGTTCCAGGACAAGTTTATTTCAGTTTCCGAAAGATAATAAGCAGTTTGCAAGCGGCATTTACTATGATATCATTCTTTTACTCGGCTAGGGCAATAAAGATTCTAGAGTTTTTTCTATATAAGAGAGCTTTATGGGGCAGTCAGTGGCAAAGCCAGGAATTTTTTTGTTGGGGGTGTTGGGGGGGGGGGGGGACAAAAAACTTAATATTTAAACACAATAATATGTTAAAACTTTGTATTATTGATTAGTATCATACATCACCACATAGCAAAACTTTCAACATCAAATTTCAAATTAGAGTATAATGCTTACAACAACACGGAAAGGATCGGAGGAGGCCAAACGAGAACAAAATAGGGCGCAGGAGGGCGGACCGGGAAGGATTGAGGATGGCCAACAAGTCCGCAGGAGAGTGGAGGACGTCCGACGAGGCTGATTTTTTTTTTTTTTTTGGACCATTTTACGCACAGAGAAAGAGAATTTTGTTTTTTGACAAATAAAACTCCTGAGGGTAAACGAATCAACAAACTTCACTCAAGGGGTATATCTGCAGTTGGAATATATCACAAGCCTACATGAGGTCTATCGGCAACAATAAAACTACGTGGGGTCTATTCGCAATTGGTCAAGAGTACAAGCAGGTCTATTGCCTGATTTTTTTTCCCCCTTCTATGTCATTAAGATCATAAGATGTTACATAAACTTAAGGAAACCTTTTGTTTGAGTGCAGCGGACGATTCCCATCCTACTAATGTATCGATGCTTTACAATGGGAAATCAGAACCAAGAGTAATTCATGGGGGCTTATTCACACAGGACCCATTGTATACCCTAGGAGAGTTGATTCAAGTACAAATAATAAAGGCTCATCCCTCAATGATATAAGGTCTGCTTCTTTTGTTTGTTTGACTCATTTACATCTTAGCCCCTATTGTTCAAGAAATTACAACATGTAACTCCCCCTTTTTCTTTCATTTCCCAAGGTGGGGCCAAGGCCCCAAAGGATCCTAGGTGCCTCCGCCCCTGGGGGCAGTATATCACAAATAGGATCTCTGTTACACTTGCACAGACTGGAAAGGAATTTCTATTCCAGTTCATTGGCCCTGGTAAACAATGACATTTAGTATTTTAGCTACCATTTGGAAACTGTAGAAATATCATAGAACCAAGAAATCTGAGGCTCCCTTTTCTTAATATGACACACCAAAAAAAATTTAGTGGAGGGGAACTTTAGAAATTTCCCTCCACTAGCATGCAGAATGTCAGGGATTCAATCAAGAACCAAGAAATCTGAGGCTCCCTTTTCTTAATATAACACACCCAAAAAAATTAGCATTACAAGAGTGCCACAGAAATATAATCACTTACCATCAAGACCCCAACCCATGTAAAGCGGAGTAATGCCGATAGCATCACGAGCAGCGATAAAACTTTTGTCACGAGTATCAAGAAGAACAAACGAGAACATTCCGTCCAACATATCCACAAAATCCTCTCCATACTCCTCATACTTATGTAAAAGAGAAGGGCAAAAGAGGGGGGAAAGATAAGTAATTGCAGTAAACAACTTTAGTAAACTTCATGTATCTAGTCTCACACATTTATAAGCTTAGAAACTATTAAAACGAAGTCATAGACATTCTCATTGTGAAATTCACCTATGGAAACCTAAAAAGAACCTGATAATAAAAACTTGGTAAGTTATAAATGACTCACGAGATGGGCAATCACTTCACAGTCACTGCCAGTATTGAATTTGTGGGACTTAAGCTTCAATCTCAACTCTTCGTGATTGTATATTTCTCCATTAACCTAAAGCAGCAAGCAAAGCCAATTCTCTCATGAGTTGACATAGGCATAAAATAGATGGAGACAACAAAGGTATTCCCACCAAAATCAGGAGACAATAACCAGAATAAGTTAACAAGGATGAAAATAAAAGATTAAAATTTATGCACACAACAAATTGTAGATACAGTCATATATTATCTTTGATTAATTTGTTTAAGACTTACCACCATTATCGATTATACATTTACAAGAGTATAAGCAAGGTTGCTGATAGCGGATCGCGGCGCGTCGCGGTGAGGTACCGCTAAGGCTATATCGGGCTATTGCGGCGAAATCGCGGCAAATAGCGCACAGTCAAATAGCGGTCAAATTTAAATATATTTAAATATCCTAAATAATAAGAAAATTCATAAAAAATCTAAAAATTTAATTAGTTATAAATTTCTTGTATTATCAATAAATAACAATTAATAAGCTTGTTGTATGAATGAAACTATGAAGAAATTCAAGAAATATAGTATCATAATATGTGTGATAGCGGGTTTAGCGGGTTTAGCCGCTTTTAACAACAAAAATCCGCTTTTAACCGCGAAAATCCGCTTTTAACCGCGAAAATCCGCTTTTAACCGCGAAAACCCGCTTTTAACCCGCTAAAATCCGCTTTTACGCGCTATTCGAATGAATAGCGAATTTTCCCGCTTAAGCCAGCCGCGAAACCCCTACGCGTAGCGCTGAAGGGCCGCAACCGCTATTCGCGCCGCTATAACCCCGCTATTGGCCGCTATTTACAACACTGAGTATAAGTTGCTACTTGGTTATGAAAAGAACAAATGACGATTTAGGCAAGATGTGCAAACCAATCATTTAAGTTAATCAAAGACAATTAATATAAAGGGGTCATACTAATAGATTCTGTGTTTAGAAAAACATCTATGTTACTAAGAACATTCCATGCTTTATGAACTGGAACATAGGAATTAAGGAAGTGCAAATTAAAAAAATCCCTATAGCTCAAAAATCCTCAAATGGCTACGGCGATATGCTAATATAGAAATGAGTATATTTGTAAAAAGTTAGAGATTGCTTCAATAAGATGAGAGAATCAATTAACATGCTCTGGACAAAGTAAGACCAAACAATACACTAAGAACTAATGCTATAAGAGTTTAATGTTGTGCAGCAAAGACTCATGATTTTGTTAGTACCTTCACCTATGTTATTGACAAGATAGTCCAATTTAGAACATATGAGTGAAGAATAAGATAAGGTTCTTAAAGGAAAATTTTTCTTTTGAGAACCTAAAAGGAAGCTCGAAGGCAGACCTGCAGTCCAGACAATGTTTCACGAAATTACAGTTGGTTAGAACCAAAAAATTAAAAAATATCAAAGTTCTGATACTAAGATCCAGCCTTTTCAGTCCTTGAGTAATGAAGGGTCATGAAGCATTGATCCTGAGGCATAAAGAACAGATCTAAAGAGCATCAGGTTAAAAAGCATAGTCAGTGTCACTCACATATGAATAGAATTGATTGCATAATTACGTGTGTGTGTGTGTGTGTGTGTGTGTGTGTGTTGGTGTGTGTCTGTCTCTGCTTAATACAAAATATTGATATGCTAAATTTTGATTTATATATAGTCTTATTATTTTGTAAAAGGAACAGATTTTGCTTCTTCAACTTTCTGGAAGGGAGCTGGACATATATCAACTTATAGTTTCATAGAAGTTAACATTTCAATTGTCTTTTTCCCATAAAAAGTATAAGGCTTGATGTAAAAATAAACGTATAGAAATATTTCAAACATGCAGTAGTGAATAAAGACTTCGAGCCATTGAGAAGTGTAGGATGTGTATTTGAGAAGTGTCGGACAAATGTTCTAAATTAAAAATATACATTAGACAATTGAGGACGTGATCGAGAGGCAATTGACATGTATCTGAGGAGTGGCTGAGGAAGCATTGGTGTTCAACATGGTGTCTGCATGATTGATATGGGTACAAATTCATAATCATTGGCGATAGGTGCATCGATTTTGCACCTTGTCTGTGGTGAAAAATCACATGGAAGCCTGTATGCAAATATTATGGGGATCACATAGTTGAAAAAATATACAGTGAGGACCACATGCAGAGTTCCAACTCTTATTGGATTCTTTCATATATAATTTATAGGCTTAATTGCACTTAAAACCCCAACAATTTCCCTACTTTGCACTTATGTATCCTCAATTGTTTTTGACACCATTTATATACCCTAAAAATTTTTAAATTAACCACAAATACATCAGTTATGCAAATTATTTAAATTAATTTCTCCCCGAAAATTCTTATGTGGCACATGCTAATTTTAGAACATTTTAACTCTTAATTTTTAATAAATTTACTGTTAAACCTATCAAAATCCTATTTAAAACGGAATTAGGGTATGTCTGAAGTAGAAGTATTGTTGCTTTAACAGTAAATTTAACTAAAATAAGAGGTTAAAAAGTTCTAAAATTAGCATGTGAATTCTCATGAGAATTGTAGGGGAAAATTCTCGCATTTGCATAACTGAGGTAGTTGAGTGCAAATTTTAAAAACTTTATGAATATAAGTGCCACAAAAACATGTGAGGGTATACAAGTGTACAATAGAGAAGCTATAGGGTATTTAAGTGCAACTAAGCCTTATTTATAGGACAAATTTTCAAAAGAGACCTCTTTGAACTTTTATTTGCAAAAAACAACCCGTTTCGAAGTTATTTTTAAAAACCGACCTAGTTTCAGCGCTGTCGCTGAAACCAGGTCGGTTTTTGAAAATATTTTTCCGAAACTTCACGGGAGTTGAACTCCCGTGACGTTTAGGAGATTTTTAACAAACTGCTAAAACTTCACGGGAGTTCAACTCCCGTGAAGCTACATTGGTTGTACAAACTTCACGGGAGTTCAACTCCCGTGAAGTTTGTTACAGGCAAACATAGTACCGACATCTCCATTGATTCCACATTCTGAACTCTAGAAGCACACTTCCTCTTGGAACTCATTTTGATCGAAATCTCAATGACCCGAAAAGAAATAAGCCTACAATTCTTCACTGAATACACAAAAAAGTACAAGAATTCTTGCCAGAACAAGATTGAGAGTAATCTAACCTCACTTGCCCATAAAGGGAGAGGCTTCAAAGGGAGAGACTTGCAGATTAGAAGGAACAAAGGGATGGTGGCTGTAAGGAAGAAAAACATCAGATAAGAGAAACCAAAGGAGGAATTATTGTTTAGAGGGGCTAATTGAAGCTCCACATAAATATATCAAAATAATGAAGTCCCTCATCTCTGGTACTTGTTATTCTTTCCTTTCCCATTTTGGAATCCATTTTGGGATCACCGAGCTCTCAAAGTGAAATGTGATCTCCATATAGAAGTCTCTCATCCTCCTCATCGCAGCAACTCTGGGAAGCCTCCTGCACCATTTCGCCCAAGCTAGAGGCTGACAATGCCGAACAATGATTTTCACCCAAGCTAGATCCCAAATCGGGCTAGAACGATGAACCCATGTAAAATCAAGAAGCAAGATTCAATTTTGTGAGAAACTCACTTCAAAAGGTTGAATCTTAGGGGTGCACAGATAAGAAACTTGCAGAAATCTCAGATGGGGAGAGGGGACAAGTATCAATTTTGTGAGAAACTCACTTCAAAAGGTTGAATCTTAGGGGTGCACAGATAAGAAACTTGCAGAAATCTCAGATGGGGAGAGGGGACAAGTATCAGAGATGATTCACGTGAGAGCAAAGAATAACAAGGGGAAAAATTTACAATCTAAGCTTCACGGGAGTTCAACTCCCGTGAAGTTTTTTAAGAAATTAAACTTCACGGGAGTTGAAACTCCTGTGAAGTTTAAAAGTATATTAAACTTCACGGGAGTTGAACTCCCGTGAAGTTTCGGAAAATTTTTCACAGAAACCGACCTGGTTTCAAGAACAAGGCTGAAACCAGGTCGGTTTTTAAAAATATCTTGGAAACAGATCGTTTTTTGCAATTAAATGTTCAAATGGGTCTCTTTTGAAAAAATGTCCCTTATTTATATCAAAAGATTTGTGGCCAATCCCAAGAATAGGTCTACGCGAAAATAAACAGGGAGTTTGGTGCGGCGAAAGACGGAGGGATGTTTTTTATACTATAATTAATGATGCAATTATAGAAAAATATTAAAAAATGATAAATTCTCGAGGTAGGTTGTAACTTGTAAATGTCATTTAATGTCATTGTTTATAGGAATGCAAGTTAGTTTTTTAAACAATGATGAGTGTTATTAAATGTTAAGCAACTTAAATTAAGAGCATTTATCAGAAGACATCCTCAGCGACCTTAAATTCAAGTAGACTCATGTTCTCAGCAAGTTTCTTAATTACAGACATTCCAAAGACAGCTAATTCTATGTCTCTCTTATAAAAAAGTTCCCATCAATTTAATAGGTATCCTATAATGTATTTAGTGCCTATGAAGCTCTAGAAGCTTCCCGGGTAATTTTACCCTAAGTCTTCATATCATCTCTAGATCTTGATCTCGTTTTCACTTTTTATTAACATATAGTTTGTGTTGGGATCGTGATCTCATTTTCACATTTTATTAACATATGTATTTAGTTATAATAAATTTGTTGGCTTATATATTCCATTATGCTTCCCTCTTCACTCGATTTGCATATTGCATTGCATCTTGTGCACATGCATCTAAAGGGACTGCTTGCCCCGCATACTTGTAAGCGGTACGTCAACTGTTCGACTCATTTAAGGTTAGAATCTCCTTTTCTGAATGTCGACTATAGCTTCATTATTCCTCTGTAAGTCGGCTAAGGTGGGTTTAGTGTCCTAATAATTTATATCTTGCTTCGAACTGGGACCGATTAGAGTAGATCAGATTTCCTAAACCTAGTCAAGGTGGGAATGCTTGCTTGATTAAAAAGAAACTCCCCCACTCCGACGCTCATCACGAGTCTGAAAGAGCAAATGATAGAATAGATAATCGTATGAGTGTTACCTCATTTTTGGGAACCACTTTGTGTATCGAAGGGAATGGGTTCGCAAATGTACCGAAAATCGGGTCACGGGAACTGTAAATGGTTCTAGTGGGGTCCAGGGAATCGTGGCAACTATGACTACAAGTATAACCAGTTTACTACAATGCAGATCTCAAATTGAACCACCAATCAGCAAGAAAAGCTTCAACTTCTCAATAATCACAATGCATACAGAACCATAATGCCCTTGATGGGGGGAAAAGATTTTGAATATCAGAACCCTTTATATCAATCGTTTATACACTCTACCCCAAGTTTTACTATTAGACTAAAAGTTTGTCCTTGACATCACCTTTAGCTCTTTCTGATGGAATTGTTGTTTCTTTACATAAGCAAATAAAGAAACTAAAACTGTATTTTCCATAATTGCATGTAACCCTCAAAACCAACTTTAAGGAAATATGTAAAATGTAAGAGATCTAGGAGAACACCCCGTTAAAAGCTAGTCATTAGAGAGAGGCAACCCAAATCTCTCTTACAAAAGAAGAAGGCAACAACTGACTCCCCATTTAGTCGATACGAGCCTTGGACCCCCTAACATACAACCATGATTCCGACGCCCACAAGGGTGGTCTTTACACTAATCTAGACAAGATCGGACCCACAATCCCGATGTCATTAATTTGTCTTTGAACTAAACCGGTCTCAAGCGAACACTGCAATACCATGATCATCACCCGCATTGTCTGTTCGCAACTGGGAAGATGGAATTGGTTCTGATGCAATTTGTGAGCGACGAACGAGGAAGCCACCGGCTAAAAGATAGCTGTTAGAGAGAGAGAACAAAATTTTTTTAAAAGCCCGCAATTGACTCGCACGTAATCAATGCGAGACAACGCGGGACTAAGTGAACCCTAACAACAAATCATGAATCTGATGAACCAACATGCTCATCTGTGCATAGAGAGTGCACAATTCAAGTATCATTAGCTCTAAACCATAGCACCTCAAATCTCAAAAAATGATGAACAAGTCAATTGCTCAACGTTCTGCAGGAACAAACAGACCCCGGCCGCATCAACACAAAAGCAACAGCAAGACACAAGCACTTCCAGCAAATCTTTATCACTGACCGTGACGACGATCGTCTTGTCCTCATTGAAGAGGGGCTGATCACCAGAAGCAGGGTCCATGATAGCAAGCCGCTGGTGCGCAAGATAGCAGTCGCCATGGCAATGCAGCCCGCTCCAGTCAGGACCTCGATGCCTCAACCTACTCGCTCAAACAAAGCACAAAACGTTTTAGCTGCCGATATCAAAAATAAAATAAAATCTCAAACAAAGGCGATGGTATTTTAAAGAACTGAGAGACCTCCGAGAGAGCTCGATGATGCGGTATCGCTTGGCCAGCGACGTGTCGACGCATCCGAGGACTGCGAGGATCCCGCACATGTCTGCGGGAAAGAGGAGAGAGAGAGAGAGCGAGAGAGAGAAGCTTTCCCTTTCTTCTTCTTGGGTGAGCTCCGATGAAATCGAAATGGAGCTTTTCTCTCTCTTCTCCGACTACTTTTTTTCGTGGCGGCTGCGGCCAGTTAGGGCTGAGAGGGATGGGCTCTAGCGGGTCGAGTTGGAAATTGAACCCGTCTAAATCCTACGGCAGTCGAACCCACCCCCCCGCCCCAAGTATTACGGGTCAGTTCGCTCCAGCCCGAGGTTATAATAGTAAGGGGGGGTTATTGATCGGGACATTCGAGGGAATAATGAGATAATTTTAGGATTGTATTTCATAGCGTTATTTATTGGTACAATAGAATAATAATATTATATTTTTATGTTATTGGTTTTTTGGAATAATAGTGAGACAATTTCACCACTTGGGAGAAAATTACCCTACTCATATATAAAAAATTTGTCCCGATAGTAAAAATTTACCCCATCCTCCATATTGGAACAATTTTGTTCCACTTTGAAGACAATTAGGATAATTTTTAAACTTTTTTCTATTACTATTTTTAAACTTTTTTCTATTACTTAAACTAATACATGCTAATTATATTATAAATATATTACATGATATATAAAATATAAAGTAATAATATATTCAATATATTATCATATAATAAAAAAATATTATTATAGTTTAACTTATATGTATAATTTATTTTATGATATTTATTATATATTATTATGCAATATCACATACTATATTATATAATAATACAACATATTTATTATAATATTATATAATATTTTAATAATATATATTGTTATATAATATATAATATTAATTATAGTTGATATTTTATGGAAAAATTGCTTCAAGGCCCCAAACTTGAAAAAACAATATGCAACAGCCCCATGTACTTTTAAAGTTTGGTATAAACCCAAAATACACTCCTAAACTTCATTTTAGCCCCTCCAGCTCACTCAACCCGCAGAATCCCGAATCTACCCTTCCCGCCCACTCTGCTACAGCCATCGTGCGTTGGTAACGGTGCCGCCACTCCGCTACTATCGAGGCGCTCTCTCTCTCTCCTCTCTCTCCCTCCCGCACTCTGTCTCTGGCTTACTCTCCGGCGAAAAACCAAAACCGCTTCTAGGGTTAGGTCGAAACCAGTTCGCAGATGGAGAAAAAATCGGCGAACGAATACGAAGTGGTTCACCATCCTCCGCCGCCGCTGCAACGTCAGGAAGATGCACCAATGAACGACGAGCGAGAAGACTCGCCGTCGCCTTCCAAGACCGACGAAGATCCTCCCTCGCCTTCCAAGACCGACGAAGACCCCCTTTTGCCATCTGAGACCGACCGTGGCACCGATTCTCTCACATCCTCCCCTGCCTCCAAGTCGTCGTCCACCCATGCGTCATCATCAGGGAATGGCAGCACCGATGAAGCCACCCAAACGTTGTTGAGTTTCCAGATGGGTGTAAGGAGAAAAAGAAAAATTACAAGTTCACTAAACGCACCACAGAAATCCATAAAGAAGTAAGATAATGTTATATGTTATATTTTGTAATTTACATAGATGTTAAGGGATTGAAGTTGAATTGTGAACTATATGCCTGGACATTGGTTGAAGGACATGTTAGCTGATACCTTAATGTTAAATGTGAACTATATACCTCTTATTAATGTTAAGTTTGGCTGTTAAGTGTTAAGGTTTCTTATTAATGTTAAGTTTGGCTGTTAAGTGTTAAGGTTTCTTATTAATGTTAAGTTTGGCTGTTAAGTGTTAAGGTTTCTTATTAATGTTAAGTTTGGCTGTTAAGTGTTAAGGTTTCTTATTAATGTTAAGTTTGGCTGTTAAGTGTTAAGGTTTATAGCGTAACTGTTACAGTTCATTGTTGCATGTTAACTATTGGATGTTGGATGTCAAGTGTTGTTGATGTTAAATGTTTAATTATAATACAGGAAAAAGTCAGGTGCTGCTAAAATTAGACGAAGATCGTAAGCCCTAACCGCAAAGATCTGCCCTTTGCACCATAAATACACTCTCTTCAAAGCCGAGTGGGTTAACAGGAGATATAACGGAGGGAGCGCGCCAAAATTTCCCCCCAAAACGGCCATCATCTCGCCTTAAATGCGACGGAGAGGTTTCGCCAGCGATCGGATCTCGTTTTCGAGGCACGGAGTTGAAGGCGGGGGTATTTTAGGGAGGCTGGGTGCAAATACGGGTGTCATAACTGCTTTTAGGGCTCAGTTACAATTTTTAAAAATTTAAGGGCTTAGCCACATGGGCCAAACTACAGGGGGCTGGGCCACATTGTTTTTTTAAGTTTGGGGCCTTGAAGCAATTTTTCCATATTTTATTATAACAATTATATTATAGTGTATTATATTAAACCAATATAATAATATACTATAATGTTATATGATATTTTATTGTAACAATTATATTATAGTGTATTATATTAAACCAATATAATAATATATTGTAATATAATATAACATATTAAAATTAATAAATATGTTAGTATATTACATTTAATTATAAAATATAATATACTATAAATCATGTTATGTGATCATATTATATTATATTATATTAATATAATAAATTTATTATTGTACTATAATATAATACATTTTAGATATTTTTATATATCATAGTAATTATCATATAATATTATACTATATTTTAATTACAATATAGTATTTTAAATAATATTATATTAAATAAATTGATCTTATATTATATTAATTATTATATAGTATAGCATAAAAATATATATTATTGTAATTATCATGTAATATATATTATATTCTAATTATAATATAAAATTTTAAAAAATATTACATTGTATAAAGTAAAATATTATAATATTTTATACACTACATTATATCCTATGATACTATATTATAATATATTAAATTAAATAATATAATTAAAGTATTATATTAAATATATTGTTCATATATTATATCAATTATTATATAATGTAGAATACTAATATAATGTAATATAATATAATAATTAATAATATTAATTAGTAATTATAGTATAACATATTATATTTTTGTATAAATAAAATAATTTTATTATTAAATATTATATTATTAAAATATTATATTAAATAAATTGATCTTATATTATATTAATTATTATATAGTATAGCATGCTAATATAATATAATATAATGTAATATAATACTTAATAATATTGATTAGTAATTATAGTACAACATCTTATATTTTAATTTAAAGTAAAATAATGTTTATATTAAAATAATATACTAAATAATATAACTAAACCAATTGGATAAGTTAATTTAGAAGTAATTAATAGATAAAATTATTTTTTAATAAGGTGTAACGTCATCAATTATCTCACGTGAATTGCCAAATCAAATGCTCAAATTATCCCACTTTACCCCACTCAAAATATCCCAAAGGGATAAAATTGTTCCATTAGAACAATTTTCCCACATGGCTCTATTTTGTCCTAGCCAATAACCCCCCCCCCCTAAGGGGACGTTTGTTTTCTATCCTCCTACTAGAGAGTATTGTAATTCTCGGTACTAAGACCGTGTTGTCCTGAGACTACCTAGTCTAACACAAAGTTTAATTTCACATGAAATAATATTCCATCCAACTTTAACTTCAAATAATCTAAATTAGTGTTTGTTATTAGGTGCATTATAACTGTTCAGACTAATATTATAACCATGATGACTTTTCCGCCCAGATCAATTAATATTGTATTGATACATGGGTGACAAAACTGTTGAATATCATATCTCCATGATATTATTTCGATGATAACAATTTATACAATGTGTGTTATATACAAATGCACTAACTTTTATATACAGATTTAAAGTGCAAGTTGAGTTCAAGGCATTATGAAGTGAAGAAGATGAAGAACATATAAGATAATGTATTTTATATTTTCTTTACTTAGAATTATTGTACAAGCCTTGATCACTCACTCACACACACACACATAAATATTAGAACACACTAACACAGGCTTAGTGTGTTGGTTAACTATAGAAATCTCCTATGTTAACCATTAGAGTTATAGTTAATAATTGAGTATAAAAACATTTAGTTCATATTTTTTACTCTTAGTAGTCGACTAATAAGTATATTAGTCGACTACTCATGTATATGTCTTAAATATATGTTTCTGTCAATTTACAGTATAGTCGACTAATTTGGATAATAGTTGACTACTAAAGCTTATGACAAAAATATAAGTTTCTGTCATTTTACAGTATAGTCGACTAATTGACATTATAGTCGACTACTAAAGACAAAATTCATTTTTCAAGTTTTTGTCTAATTACAGTATAGTCGACTAATGAACTTTATAGTCGACTACTGAGAAATTTTCTGACTTCACGGATTCTGTTCAAACTCAGTGTAGTCGACTAATCTGTCCTATAGTCGACTACAGATACAGTTTTTCCAGAATTTAAAGTTTGAATTTATGACTGTTTATAGCCATTTTTAAACATTTTTAAAGTTCAAGTAATTGTCTTTTCAATGGCTATAAATAGGTTATTTGTTCAGAAAAAATGTAAAGACTTACATACCCATAAGCTTTGATCTTTGTGCATTTTTTTCAAGTGAAAAACATTCAGATTTTGAGAAAAAGAAAAGTTTCTAAAATTGCCTTTGAACATTATTCAAATACTTATTGTTTAGGCGATTTACAGAAGTTAGAATCATTCCTATACTACTACTACACTACACTACAAATCAAGGCTTATAGGAATCAAAATTGTTGCTTCAAAAGTTCTCTCGGTTTGTGAGAGGTGTTAATCTCTTGGTTTAGAGATTGGTGTGCAAATTAGCAAGGTGTTTATCAATTGGTATTACAATTTTACAGGGACTTGCAAATTGGTCAGTTTTGCTTTTGATTTTGTAAGTTTATCAAAATCATAGTGGAAACTCTCAAGCGGGATTTGATTGGGGACTGGATGTACATCGGATTGGTGGAACCAGTATAAAACTTTGTGTTTATGTTTGTAAATTTCTGAGATTGTTATTTTTCTTTGCAATTTATAATCTACTTTACATAAATTTTAAAAGAATACTATTCATCCCCCTCTAGTGTTTTAGTGTATCTATTTCAGATCCTACATTTGGTATCAGAGCAAGGTAAAAGATGACATCTACAAATACATCACAATTCAAAGAAGGTCACTCTACAAATCGTCCACCACTGTTCGATGGATTGAACTACAACTATTGGAAGTGCCGAATGAAGATTTACCTTCAATCAATTGGTTATGAACTTTGGAATGTTGTGGAAACAAAATATGAGAAGCCTACAACTCCTTTCTCAGAATGGACTACATCTCAAAGGAACAATGCAAATTTAGACTCCAAAGCCATGAATGCACTATTCCGTGCACTTGATAAGAATGAGTTTAATAGGGTGTCAACGGCCACATCTGCATATGATATTTGACATACACTTGAGGTAACTCATGAAGGTACAAATAAAGTTAAAGAATCTAAAGTTTCTGTTCTTGTACACAGATTCGAATTATTTAAGATGAAGGAAAACAAGACTATTGGAGAAATGTTCACAAGATTCACCGACATCACAAATTCTCTCATTGGTCTTGGAAAAATATACACACAAGTGGAGATAGTAAGAAAAATACTCCGATCACTTACTCCACAATAGGAAAAGAAAGTTACTGCAATCGAAGAAGCCAATGATTTGTCAACTCTTACGGTTGAAAATCTTATCGAAAATCTTATGGCGTATGAGGTTCAAATTGAAGATAGAAAGAATGATGAAGAAACAAAGAACAAGAAAGTACTTGCATTCAATACTACTTCCGATAAAGAAGATTCAGATGATGATGATGAAGAAATGGGCATATTTGCACGAAAATTTTGGAAATTTATAAAATGAGGTAATTTTAAATCTAAGAGTTCAATTTCAAATAACCCTCTTTGTTTTAAGTATAATAAACCAGGTCATATGAAGAAAGATTGTCCAATGTTGAAGAATAAGCAAAAATCAAGTTATTTCAACAACATTCAAAATAACAAGAAAAGGAAAGCAATGGCAGTCACTTGGGATGATAGTGATGAGTCATCTTCAGATGAAGATATTAAAGAAAAAAAAAGTGCTCACATGTGTTTTATGGCACAAGATGAAGTACCCAAGAAAGGTAGATGGATTTTGGATAGTGGTTGCTCCAAACATATGACTGGAAATATACAATTGTTGTCATCTTTTCAAAACAAGGATGGTGGTACCGTTACTTTTGGAGATAATAACAAAGGAAAAGTCATCGGTATTGGATCTGTCGGTAATCCAAACAAACCTATTATTGATAATATTCTATTAGTTGATGGTCTTAAACATAATGATAATCATATTTTTATTACAATTTTATATCATCATTATCTATTTTACATGAATAAATATACCATTAATAATTGTTGTTAGCTTAGTTTCCACATAATTGAATAAAAATATAAATAAATATTATTAAATGTAAAAACCCCTCAAAATCTCTCTTCTCTATTTTGTAGCATTTTAAAAGAGGAAAATGATCAAAAGCCCAAAAGAAGCCAACACAAGCTCCTCTTTATTCTAAAGTGAAATATTTGAGCTTGAAGGCCCAAAGCCCATCAAACAAAGCCAAATGAAAATCGGACATGTGGGCTGTAGATTTTTTGTTTTGAAAATCAAGCTTCATTAGACCGGACTAGGCTTTGTTTTTGCTGCGGAACTCAAAGGGACCGGACATGGGCTGAAGAGAATTGATTTTGAAAATCAAATGAAATGGAGACTTGATTGCAGCTGAAAATCACATGGGCCGAATCAAATGAGGACCGGACTTGGGCTTTAAGTTTCTTTGCTGCAGATTTGGATGATCAACTTCATAGACCGAATTGTTCCAACTTGATTTTCATTTGAAAATCAATTGGGCCTCCTATGATTGGGCTAGAGAAGAACAAAAAGCAAATTCAAATGTGGAGATTGCTTTGCTTAGGGCTCAAGACAAATCCAATGGCTCATATTCATTGAAGATTACTATAAATAGGGGTAGAGAGTGAGGGTTAAGGGTGTGAAAATTTTTGTAACTCCTTTTGGAGAGGAGGTCTACTCTTAATTGAGAAGGCCTTCCAAATTTGTAACTTTTTGTTACAATTAATAATAATAATTTTTTTTCACCACTTTAAATATTTCTTCTCTTTGTTGGATGATGAAGATGGAGATGAAGACTTATTTAGAGGTTTGCATTTCTTTTCTTTTCCTCTTTTATTTCTTTTTTATTGCTTATTAGCTTAGATTTATTTATATGCTTATAGTTAGATTTTATTTTCTTGTTAAATAGCCAAGATGCTAGAACCCTCTTGCCTTAGATTTATTTTATGCTTATAGATTAGATTTATTTCATGCTTATAGAGTAGATTTATTTTCTTGCATTTAATTCTTACAATTTATTTTGTAGTTTAGATTTTATAATTTATTTTGTAGTTAGATTTTAATTTCTTACACTATTCACCTTGAGGCTAGAATCCTCTTGGCTTTAGTTTTTCTTTTTGTTTATTTTTATTTTATTTGATTCGCCTTTAGGCTAGATCCCTTTAGGGAATCACCATTTTCTAAGAAGTGGGTTCAATTTTAGATTACCCATATCTATAATTGAATCCACCATCTTTAATTTATTGTATTTTATTTTATTCTTGAATTTTATTTGTTTCTTGATTTTTCCTTCTTGCCTTATTGATCACATTCATTCTTTGTCACATCCACTCTCACTTACATTTTGCACCTATTTACACACCATTTTCACTCTTCCAATCTCTTCACAATCACATTCACTCATCACTCCTATTTGTCGCGCACACAATATAAGAACCGATTTTATATTTTCTCCTACAAAACACCTTCCTCGTGGGATCAATATCTTTATACTATAACTTGACATGGTTGTGCACTTGTAACATTTTTGGTACATGTTTATGCCGCATCAAGTTTTTGGCGCCATTGCCGGGGATGGTGCTTAAGTAGGTTTTAATTATTTTGGTTCTTTAACTTGTGTGTTTTTTTTGTGTGAAGGAAACGCTTGGAGCTTGAAGATCGCGGATTGGAGAGCTAGGATTTAAAGATTTGCTTTCGGGTAAGTCCTCTTTCTAGTTTTTAATTCCACCCTTTAGCTACTTCTTCATAATTAGAGACAATTAGGACTTAAAAAAAAGAAAGGATTTTATTTTTTGTTAACCATAATAAAATTCATCCTCCACTTTGATATTTACTAACAAGATAATAAATTCAAATAAATTTCCCCCTTCTTATTTGTTTGATTGTTAACCTTAATTAAAAAAAATTCTTTTCCATCCTTTTTAGTTGCTTTTAATTCATAGGGTTGCATTTCATATTGATAGTAGGAATTCACCAAGTGACAAGTGATTTGAGTATCTTGATTTGGCACACACTTAAAAATATTTTTAAGGGCAAAACCCCATAATCAAGATAAGGTAAGGGATTTCATCACCCTTTCCTTAACCCAAAAATTACTAATTCCTCACTTCACAAACCCAAGCCAAATAAAACTCATTAGACGTTGACCCCTAAGGATTCGAGCTCAATAAGGAACAATAAATCATTAAGTGAACCAGTTTAAGTTTTTTCAGATTAGTTGGTGTCTAAGGTAAGGTTTAGGGGTTGCGTAAAGCGCTCCGCAAGGAAAGAGGTAATTAATTGATCTTTGATCATCCTCTAGTACTATCCTTACCTGGCTAACTACCTGGGTAAAACTTTGATCTTTTCACTGTAGGAGTTTTTGGTTAGGAGCTGGTCTAGTTGAGTTAGGCTAAACCCTAGAATTAGAGTTGATTGAAAAGTAATTGCTTTGATTTGTTTTAGGTAGGATTTTTCTTTTTCTTTATCTTCTCATAAAAAAACTAATTTTCTTTCTTCTCTTTAAAAAAATAAAAAATAAAAATAAAAATAAAAATAAATATTTTGGTGTATGCAACAGTGGATTAGGGATAATACACGTCGATTAATTCGCTTTGAACCAATCATAGAAATGGAGCATCCTAATCCACCCGTTCTTCATGATATGTGCTATCCCATTAGGAATGTAATCCCCTCGTGCATTAGGCTCCCCGAAACAAATGGGATAAATTTTGAGCTTAGACCGCAATACATAAACATGCTTCCCAAATTCCTTGGTAATGAAACAGAAGATGCATATATTTTTATTTCGGAATTTGAGGAAGTGTGTATTATGATTAAAATGAGAGAATTAAACGAAGATGCGATTAAGCTTAGATTTATTCCATTTGCTCTTAAGGATAAAGCTAAAAAATGGATGTACAGCTTACCCACAAATTCCATCTCAACTTGGGATGAATTTGTCACCGTTTTTCTTAAGAAAATTTTCCCTATTCATAAAACGGTAAAGCTTAGGAACATCATTCAAAACTTTAAAATTATCCCGGGAGAACCTTTTTGGAAGTATTTTAACCGATTTAAAGATCTTCTCATCCAATGTCCTCATCACGGTTTAGAAAAATAACGATTGTACCAAATAATTTATGAGGGATTAGATTATTCTGCAAAAACTTCCTTAGAATCAATGTGCCATGGGGATTTTTTATTCTGCAAAAACTTCCTTAGAATCAATGTGCCATGGGGATTTTATGAGGAAAAACGCTGATGAAGCTTGGGAGTTTTTAGAGAGTCTTTCTGTCAATGTGCCATGGGGATTTTATGAGGAAAAACGCTGATGAAGCTTGGGAGTTTTTAGAGAGTCTTTCTAAAAAAACAATGCAATGGGAACACTGTGATGATTGGGTTTCATCAGTTCCCCAATCTAAGTCTAGTGGTCTTTCCTTGGAATCAAACATTGCTTCTGAAGCGAAGATGGCGACGATTCTGCGAAGGTTAGAAGCTTTAGAAATTAAGGAACGAGCTCCAGCTCAAATCAATCATGTTTCTGCCTCAAGATGTCATAATTGTCAGTCTTCTACCCATGTTTTAGAGAAATGTCCTCTCCTAGGAAACAACAATACATTAGAATAGATGAATGTTGCATTCCAACACCCTAGAAATGATCCATTTTTTCCAACCTACAATCCAGGTTGGAGAAATCATCCCAACTTTGCATGGAATCAAGGAAATTCTCCCGGAACTCAACACTTCACTCCCGCTTCGACCCAACATTTTCCTAGGGGAAACACAGTTCCGTTCAATTCTCATTCACAATTTCAACAACCCAATCTGCCGTATCAAAATCAGTCTCCTCTTCATCAAGCTGTAATTCAGACTCCTCACAATCCAGATCAGGATAAACGTCTCAATGTCTTGGAAAGGGGTTTAAAAACCATAATTAAGGCCTCTACTCAAACCACGAATATGTTGACTCAAACGTCTAGCACGCTGAATTCCTTCATGCAATCAACCGGACAAATGCTCAACTCCAACACTCAAGCTATAGCTAGATTAGAATCCCAACTTGGTCAACTAGCTAGTGCCGTGAGTGAAAGGGAGAAAGTAAAATTTCTGAGTCAACCCGTGGTCAACCCTAATAACACAGGATGCGGTTCATCCTATGAAGCTCAAGTGAATGCAATCCATTCACTTCGGTCAGGTAGACAGGTCGATAATCAAGTAAGAACTCCTCCAAGTCAAACTTCTGATCCAATACAAATTCCTTCTCCTTCTCCTTCTGATGAATCTATTCAACAATCACTCCCCTCAGATGACCAAGAACCTGAACCCGAACCTGAGCCTGCTTTTGATAGATTTAGAACGGTTGCTCCCTTTCCAGATAGACTCAGGTCTAGGAAACACTCTCCTTAGGAGGAGAAAATCCTAGAAACATTCAAGCAGGTTAAGGTCAACATTCCTCTCTTAGATGTAATTGAACAAATTCCATCTTATGCTAAATTTTTAAAAGAATTGTGCACTAAGAAGAGGAGAATAAATGTTCCAAAGAAAGTCTTTTTAGCCGCCAATATCAGTGAAATGCTATCAAATCCCATACTGTTGAAACGTAAAGATCCAGGTTCCCCCATCATTTCATGTATCGTTGGTAATACTCACATTGATAAGGCGCTTTTAGATTTAGGGGCCAGTGTCAATTTGCTTCCATATTCAGTCTACCAGCAATTGGGTCTAGGTGTACTGAACCCAACCAAATACACCTTACAGTTGGCTGATAGATCTGTTAAGGTCCCTATGGGTGAGTTAGAGGATGTTCTGATTAAGGTTGGAGACTTTATTTTTCCAGTAGATTTTGTAGTCTTGAAAACACAGCATGTTTCCAATCCCAAAGGACAAACACCTGTCATCTTAGGACGACCGTTCTTAGCCACTTCTAATGCTCTCATCAACTGTAGTACTGGTCAAATGAAGCTGTCCTTTGGGAATTTGATTGCTGATCTTAACATTTTTAATTCAGGGGACCAACCAAATAATCAACCTCTAGAAATAAAATACATTCAGGAAAGATCAGAAGAAGAAGAGTCTGATTTGAGTTTTGAGGAAATTTTTGATGAAGAGTTAGAGTTTTTAGAAGAAGCGGATCAGGTCCTTAAGAATAATAAAACTGTGTTAAATATTTGTTGCTTTGAATTAAATTTGAAGAACTCTTTCTTGATAAACTTAGATTCTTGGAGAATAATCAACAACCAAATTTTTAGAACTTCACAGAAGAATTGGTTGTTAGAAAACAAAACTTCACAGTACAAGAGTCTAAGTTCATTAAGAAATATAAAATGCATGACACCAATAATACCTACCTTACTTTGTTGCAAGAATTACTAAACACCCCGAAATGCTTGGAAATTCACATTATTGATTATATCATTCTGAATTTGTTTAAAATCCGGGGAAGAATTTTTAACAGTAAGGTAGGATTCAATGTAGAACAAGAACTCTTCATGTTGAATATTTCATTCTACATTGTTTATTTTGTTTATTTCAGAATAATAAAAAGAATTTATTCTTCTCTCATGTAAGAGTTTCTTGTTCAGTTTTCAAAAAAAAAAAGAAAAAAAAAAGAAAAAAAATTTCATCCTCCTCAGACCAAAGATAATTGCAGATTTTTATCAGCCGACCAAATGTAAGTACTTCACTTCTTATCTGCTTTACTTTATGCATCATAGAATTTGCATTAAGGACAATGCAAAATTTAGGTGTGGGGGTGAGAATTAGTTATTTTTTCTCTTTATTTTACATTTTTAGTTACATTTTTTTCTCTTTTTCTTTAAAAAAAAAATTCACTTGCCAAATTGATAGAGTTATGTAATAATTGATTTATTTGATAAATTTGAAATTTTCTAATCCCTAGTTAGTTATTTACTTAAGTTCACCTTTTATGATAACTCTAAATAAATTTCTTAAGAAATGATTTTCAAAGTAGTATACTTTACTTAAGCCTTAACCTATATTTTTATTTAAAATAGAGGAATTTATACATGCTTAGCTTAGAGTTGAAAAATAATTTTTCAAAGTGTCTTGATTTACATATTTTCAAAATATAAATACAAAAAAAATCCGAAGCAGTCTCGTTTCAGTCGCCCGATTGGAAAAGACAAACCGGAAAGCTTGAAGACTCCGCAAGCCTTCGATATAATGGCTCAACTAGCCAACATTCCAGCACGGATAATACTATATGAATTGCTGCGGTTGTCCAAGGAAACCAGGGAGGCTTTGCAAGAAGCTTTGGCCAACTCAGAAGTGTTCCTGACTCAATGAGTATTTCCATACTTAATGACCTAAGCCCAATTAGGTTGGGATCCATTGGCCCAAAACTCGTTAAAAAGTCACTTAGAAAGCCCGTTAAAGTAGAAAAAAATCACCAAGGATGAAAGAGTTAATTTTTTTAATGTTTTATAGTTGTATATATGGTCTTAGAAAATATTTTAAATCAAGCAACTTGAAAATTATTTAAAACAAAGAGTTAGCATGTTCTTTTCAAAACTTTTAAATTAAATTTCTAAGTTTGGCTTGGTTTTGTATTGCTACAATGAGAAGATTTTCTTGAAAATATACCTTAGAGTTATATATAAAAATGTTTTCTTGAGTGATAACTAGCTCCAATTAGATTATCTAAAAGTTATCAAGTGAATTTAGTTATTTACTGACTTCTTTAATTTGGCAAGTTGACCGAATTTTGTGGGTATATTCACTACAAACCCTCACAAGACTACAACTCGTCCACTAGGGTAACCTAGGGTTTTAAAGGCTTGTTGTATGCGCTAAATACAACTGTGATTCCTACGAAAGTGAGTTAGGATTTTTTTTATTTTTCTTTGCTAGAGGACTAGCAAAAGTTTAGGTGTGGGGTATTTGATAATCATATTTTTATTACAATTTTATATCCTTATTATCTATTTTACATGAATAAATATACCATTAATAATTTTTGTTAGCTTAGTTTCCACATAATTGAATGAAAATATAAATAAATATTATTAAATGTAAAAACCCCTCAAAATCTCTCTTCTCTATTTTGTAGCATTTTAAAAGAGGAAAATGATCAAAAGCCCAAAAGAAGCCAACACAAGCTCCTCTTTATTCTAAAGTGAAATCGAATTGTACAATACAAAATAACATAAAAACAGAAAAATTCGAAAAAGATGTGTACCTTCCGCATATTTGAGCTTGAAGGCCCAAAGCCCATCAAACAAAGCCAAATGAAAACCGGACATGTGGGCTGCAGATTTTTTGTTTTGAAAATCAAGCTTCATTAGACCGGACTAGGCTTTGTTTTCGCTACAGAACTCAAAGGGACCGGACATGGGCTGAAGAGAATTGATTTTGAAAATCAAATGAAATGGAGACTTGATTGCAGTTGAAAATCACATGGGCCGAAAATCAAATGAGGACCGTACTTGGGCTTTTAAGTTTCTTTGTTGCAGATTTGGATGATCAACTTCATGGACCGAATTGTTCCAACTTGATTTTCATTTGAAAATCAATTGGGTCTCCTATGGTTGGGCTAGAGAAGAACAAAAAGCAAATTCAAAGGTGGAGAATTCTTTGTTTGGGGCTCAAGACAAATTCAATGGCTCATATTCATTGAAGATTACTATAAATAGGGGTAGAGAGTGAGGGGTTAAGGGTATGAAAATTTTTATAACTCCTTTTGGAGAGGAGGGCTACTCTTAATTAAGAAGGCCTTCCAAATTTGTAACTTTTTATTACAATTAATAATAATAATTTTTTTTCACCACTTTAAATATTTCTTCTCTTTGTTGGATGATGAAGAGGGAGAGGAAGATCTTGGGTTTAGTTTTTCTTTTTGTTTATTTTTATTTTTTTTGATTCGCCTTTAGGCTAGAACCCTCTAGGGAATCACCCTTTTCTAAGAAGTGTGTTCAATTTTAGATTACTCATATCTATAATTGAATCCACCATCTTTAATTTCTTGCATTTTCTTTTATTCTTGAATTTTATTTTTTTATTCTTGATTTTTATTTGTTTCTTGATTTTTCCTTCTTGCCTTATTGGTCACATTCATTCTTTGTCACGTCCACTCTCACTTACATTTTGCACCTATTTATACACCATTTTCACTCTCCCAATCTCTTCACAATCATATTCACTCATCACTCCTATTTGTCACGCACACAACAAAAGAATCGATTTATATTTTCTCCTACAAAACACCTTCCTCGTGGGATCGATATCTTTATACTATAACTTAACACGGTTGTGCACTTGCAATATTTTTGGTACATGTTTATGCCACATCACATAATTTACTTAGTATTATTCAACTTTGTGATAAAGGTTTTAAAATTATTTTTAAAAAAGAATCTTGCTTAATTTATGATATTGATTTAATAACTATTATTTTTAAAGGACATAGAAAGAATAACATATATGTTTTATCTATAAAAAATATTTCAAATGAACATTGTCTTATTGCATCATCTCATGATTCTATTTTATGGCATAAATGTTTTGAATATGTTAACTTTAAACACATTTCTAAGATTTCTAAAAATGATTCAGTAAATGGTTTACCTAAGATGTCTTTTAAAAACAATTTTTGTGATGCATGTCAACAAGGAAAAATGCACAAATCTTCTTTCAAATCTAAAAATGTAATATCTATAAGTAGAACATTAGAATTAATTCACATAGATCTTTTTGATCCTTCTAGAGTAGCATCTTTAAATAGAATATATAACAAAAGAACTTTAGTTATTGAAGAATCTTCACATGTTTCTTTTGATGAAAATTTTTCAAAACCACCCATTGTTTTAGATAATGATGATGATATAATTGATACTATTCATGATACTCCAATGTTAGATATTACAAAAGATGATAATTTGCAAAATGATTTACCTAAATATTTTGTAGAAATTAAAAATCATCCACATGATTTAGTCATTGGAAATATTTCTGATAAAGTAACTACTAGATCTCATTTTAATTTGATTGCTCATACTGCTTTTATTTCAACTATTGAACCTAAAAATATAAAAGAAGCCTTACTTGATGATTTTTGGATAATTGCAATGCAAGATGAACTAAATCAATTTACTAGAAACAGTGTTTGGGATCTTATACCAAGACCTCAAAATAAATCTATTATTGGAAAAAAAATGAATTTTTAGAAATAAATTAGATAAATCTGATCAAGTTGTTAGAAACAAAGCTAGATTAGTTGCTCAAGGTTATAATAAAAAAGAATGAATTGATTATGATGAAACTTATGCATCTGTTGCTCGTTTAGAATCAATTAGAATTTTACTTGCATTTGCATGCTTTATGAATTTTAAATTATTTCAAATGGATGTTAAAAGTACATTTCTAAATGGTTTTATAAAAGAAGAAGTTTTTGTAGAACAACCTCCAGGTTTTGAACATGAAAGTTTTCTAAATCATGTTTTTAAACTTAAGAAAACTTTATATGGTCTTAAACAAGCACCTCGTGCTTGGTATGATAGATTAAAGAAGTTTCTTTTAACTTTAGGATTTGAAATTGGAAAAGTTAATTCAACATTATTTATTAAAAAAATATATAAAGATATTTTACTAACCCAAATATATGTAGATATATTATTTTTGGTTCTACTTACAACAATCTTTGTCAAGAGTTTGCTAAGACTATGCAGGATGAATTTGAAATGAGTCACATGGGTGAACTGAATTTCTTTCTTGGACTTCAAATTAAATAATTGAAAGAATGAATATTCATCAATCAAAGCAAGTATGCAAAAGATTTACTCAAACGCTTTGGAATAGAAAATACTACAAGCAAACCAACACCAATGAGTACTACTACATCACTTGACAAAGATAAAAATGGTAAGAATGTTGATCAAAAGCTTTATCGATGTATGATTGGATCACTTCTTTACATTACTGCTAGTAGACCTGATATTATGTTTAGTGTATGTTTATGTGCTAGATTTCAATCTAATCCTAAAGAATCACATCTTAAAGCAGTGAAAAGAATTTTTAGATATCTTAAAGATACTACAAATTATGGATTGTTTTATCCAAAACATAGCACATTTGATTTAATTTCATATAGTGATGCTGATTTTGCCGGATGTAAATCTGATAGAAAAAGTACAAGTGGAACATGTCATTTCTTAGGACATTCACTTGTATCTTGGTTTAGTAAAAAGCAAAATTCAGTATCATTATCAACGACTGAAGCTGAATATATTGCTGCAAGTCTTACATGTGTTCAAATTTTATGGATGAAACAAACATTATCTGATTATGGCATAAATTATCCTATATCATCCATAATGTGAGACAATTCTAGTGCAATTAATTTATCTAAAAATCCTATTCAACATTCACGTACAAAACATATTGATATTAGACATCATTTCTTACGTGATCATGTGCTTAAAGGTGATATTTTATTAGAATTTATACCTACTGATAAACAAATAGCAGATATATTAACAAAATCCTTAAAAGAAGAAATTTATGTTAAATTAAGAGGGGAATTAGGTATATGTTCAATTGATGATTTAAATTAAAATTTTAAAACAAATACATATGCATACATACCCTTAATAGTCGACTAATTTGACCTATAGTCGACTACATGCACAAGCATTGCATATAAGCTTTCTGTACATTACAGTGTAGTCGACTAATTTCACCTATAGTCGACTACTCTGAGTTAAAATCTAAAATTTAACTTGCTGTTGATTACAGTGTAGTCGACTACTTTTCTTACTAGTCGACTACTAATACCGATTTCACAATTTTACAGTTTTAAAAGCTTATTGGATTTTTTTAAAACCCAAAACCCAATACCCGTTTCATTTAAGTAGAATGCATCTCAACCAAAGATTTTCATCTCTATCAATCCTAGCCACATATCTAAGATAAAATATACACCTTTCATTTATTTTACAATCCAATCTGGACCATACGATACAATTCTTTTAAAAATTAAAAGATAAAAACCTAAAAACTACCCACTAACCTAAAACCGATTCTTCTTCTTCCTCCTCTCTTTAGAACCCACTGATTCCAAGTTAGGGCATCATCTTTCTTCTCAATTCTTCTCAAAATTTTCATCAAGTTCATCATTTTCTGAATTCTGTCAGATTCAGTAGTCGACTACATCACTTATTAGTCGACTAATCTAGGGTTTCAAAAATTTGTGGTAAATTTCTCAACTTGATCTTCTTATTTTCAGTTATTTTTCTGTTTCATCATGTCTAGAGCTAAGAAAGCTAAGCAAATTCATACTAATGTTGACAATAAAATCATCATATACTTAAAAAGTCCCGATTTACTTGAAGAATTTAACAAAATATCCTCTTTTGAAGTTCTTTCGGGATGATTTGTGAAATTTGATGATTTTATTCCTTGGAACTTTGGATCATATTTTGAAAATATGGGATTGCTTGAATTATTCTCTGCTGAAAATAGAAAACCCACATATCCTTTTCTTGTTCAATTGTTCTATACTAATATAGAACGTGTTAGAATAATTGGTGGTTCTGAAAAACTTAAAACTCTTATAAAAGGAATAGAAATTGAATTGACTACAAAGTCAATTGGAAATTTTTTCAATATTCCCTTTCAAGGAGTTTCTCTTCGGTCAATTAGGATGAATGATTTAGATCTTTTATCTAATCATATATTTTTCCTAGTTATAGTAAACCTTTAAATAATTCAAACAAAATTCGTCCAATTCCTAGGTTCATAGCACGAATCTTAGCGTATAACTTGTTTCCAAAAACTGGGAGTTTTTATTTCATTTCCCTAGATTTAGCAAAAGCTCTATATGCTATAATAGGAAATATCCAAGTTAATTAGACTGAAATTTACTTTGACAATCTTCTGATAATACCAAGAGGATTTTTTCCTTATGGTACCTTTTTAACAAAAATCTTTGATAAATTTCATGTGGATCTTAAATCTGAAAATTCTGTTGTACGTTCCATTGAGTTCTTTGATTCCAATGCCCTAACTAGGATGAAGTTAACAAATTTTAAAATTCAAGAACAAAATCCTCAAGATGAACCGCATCCTCATCAAGAAAAAATTCCACAAGATATTCCACAATCTTCAACTCAAGCAAGAACTTCTTCTAGTCAACCACCACCATCATTTCCTTCAGAACCTTCATGTTTTCAGATGTGCAATACAATACACTGTCTGCACGTATTCTTGAACTTGAAACTGGTCAGAGAGCACTATATTCTCAGAATTCTTATATCATTAGTAATCAAGAAGAGCTAATCAAGAAGTTCGAAGACTTGGATACAAAGCTTAGCGCATACTTTCAAGCACATCAACCTCCTCCAGCACCTTAGAAGTTTATGCATGCATTATATTAGATTTGGATGTTTTAGTTTCAAAACAATTATGTTCTTTTGTTAGTTATCTATGTTTAAGTATCAAAAACTATGTAGTTGTGGGTTGTTATTAAGACATATGTAATATGTTATTTTGCTACAATGTCTAGTATGTTGATTGTGTGTTTACATTACTATGATCTATGATAGTTAATATATGTGCTATATATTTTAAACAGATCATGGTGATGAACATTGTGGATCTTTTGGTCTTTATGGCAAGTCTTTGCCTACCTATTTGGATGGGTGAAGTTTGTTAGACCCTAGAGGGGGGGTGATTAGGGTCTTATGCTAATCTAATCCGATTAAATATTAATTAAAACTTATTAATAAGTTATCCTAGCAAATATGAAATACCATAAGATATATAAACTAGGATAAGCAATGCAAACAAAGAGATATATCCTATATGATGAATATGTATATATGCAAGGATATATAAACAACACAAGGGTAAATAATCTAAACAAGATAGTGGATGAAATAAATGAGTAATGCACAATTGGCGATATAAGATAAATGTAAAAACAAATACGTCAAAGACAAACTCAAACAAGCAATATGATCACGGAGTTCGGACCTTCCGTCCTACGTCTCCGCTCCCCACTCCCGGGGAGAAATCCACTATCAACCGGGTTTTCTACGTTCACCCGAATAACGTTTACACCTCACAGTATCGGTTTTCAACGCTCACCGATCAACGTCACTCCTCACAATCGGTTTTCTAGTTCACCGAAAACTTCACAACACACTCGGTTTCTAGCTCACCGAAAACCTAACAATCTCACAATGTAACAAATATAAATTGTTCTCTAATATGGATGAGAACACAATAAAAGCCCACACTCAATGTTACAACTCTCACAACCCTAATATATTATGAATGCAAATACAATAAGCTCAAGTGGGTGTGTGTAAACAATGAGTGAAATCAAAATCAAAACTAAACTCAATTAAAATCTAGCATATAGAAATTATAAACAAAATAATAAATAGCTAGAAATGAGTTTAGAGATTCTTCTCTGAATAACAAGATGGAGAGATGGAGATTGAAGCCCAAACAAGAAGATGATCTCCTCCACTTGTGAAAACTTCTTCACAAACAAAACAAACCCTTAAACACACTTTAAACCCTTGTTTAAAATTTGTTTTAAAAACTTCTTAGATTTTCTTAAGAGTTGAAGGCAATGGGGTATTTATACCCTCTCACAACTCAGCCAAAAACCCCAAGCCAAAGGACAACAAATCCCCCAGAAAGCTCCTCAGAAAAGTAGCTGTTGTGCCCAACGGATCTATTGTCAGTCGACCGAAAATTCCGTCGGTCGACCGATGAGAGCAAAAACACGAAGAAAACGTTCTGGACCATCGTCGGTCGACCGGTGCGGTCGACCGATGGAGCTCTCGGTCGACTGAAAAATATCATCTTTTTCAAATATGTTCAAAAACATGAAAACCTGAAAATTGATATTTTGATATTTTGACTTAAACAACATTTTGAAACCTTTTGAAATGATTGTATAGACTTGATAAAAGATATAATATGTTGTTATGAAGTCTATAACCTAGAAATACAATATTTTCATAAAATTGCATATTCTATGCAATATTTTCAAAACACTAAATATGATTTCATTAAATATTAAAGACGAAATCATATATAGGCACATAAACATGAAACAAAATAGTATTTTCCAATTCTATTCATTTGTTACATATATAAACTCGAAACCTATTAAACCAAAAACCATATATGTATATATATAACTGTATATATACAAAATCAAAACCAAAGCGTGTATGTGTGTATATAATTGAGCTTAAAGTACTAACACACATAATATAAAACCTATACTATGTTACCCAAGCTAGATCTTGATCTTCAATGAGCTCGACTTGGTAATCTCACGGATGAAGCTTGAACTTGGATCTTGAACTTTGAATAGCAATGCTTCACCGACATTCCGCCAACCTCCTTTGGATATGATCGTTGAAGCTCTATTCCATCCATCCTCCAACTACGTTGTTTGTCTACAATACATAGGAAAACACAAATACTAGACAAACAACATTAGTGGTAAATTATTTGTTAAACATCATCAAAACAAGAAGGCCAACAATCTCCCCCTTTTTGATGATGACAAACAATTTACAAAAAGAAACATATGCATGAACTAAACAATTTATATAACTTATAATTCACATGCATATAAACAAGAAAGAATATAGTCACAATATTTCTCCCCCTTTGACAACATCAAAAAGGGGACAAAAGGAATGAAGAGAGCGAAAGCTCCCCCTACATATAAGCATGGGTGAGTATAAAACAAGAAATACATAGGGATTGCTCCCCCTATCAAAATGCCATATAGAAAATATGCAATAAATAAAGATCATGGCAAACATGTGAGCAAGCATAAATGAAAAGATATGCTAAACACCACTCACATACAAACAAGATACAATGAGGACACATAATGATATGACAATAGTGTCTCATTATAAAAACCATGTATAAGAATAGATTTATGAAATCAAAAGAAGAGAAACATGATAATCATGCAAAAAGTTTTCAAATGAAAACAAATCAACCAAAAGAAATCATAAATCAAAGTTTATATACAAAAACAATGTTTTATCAATAAAGAAAAATTTTCTTTACATAACTTGATCAAACCACTCATAGAATACATTATAAAGCACGAATAGATGATCCATTAGCACAAACACATAAATATCATCATATAAGTGAATTATAATGAATTCAAAAGCAACAAATCAAAACACAATTTTTAACAAAAGAATTTCAAGAGAGGCAACAATATCTCAAGCTCTTAAGCTTGTTCTAACCCATATAATCATTCTAGCATCCGGTAAACATGATTTGGGAATAAACACCCAATAAACCCGGAGGGTTATATAAATACAAACCTCTCATGAAAGCAAAACCAATAATCATGAAAACAAAAGAATTTAACCAATAAAATGAATTGTTTTCATAAAAGTTTAAAATACATTTTTCAAAACCAAGAAAGAGAAAGATAAAAACACTAAAATTCTTGGTTTAAAAATTATTTTGGCACCCAAACATTCTTGGTGCCGGATTGTCTAGGGACATGACCCCTATCAATAAAGCTCAAAGCCCTAGGGTTATGAACCCTCTTAGGCGCATGTGGTGCACGAACACGGTCATAACAAAAATTACTCAAATGACCCTTCCGATTGCAATAAGTACAATGGAAAGGAAGTATTTGCTTATGTTGACCAAACGGTTGTGCACGGGAAACATTAGAAACATTTGCAAACATGGATGGTCTTTTAAAATTGTTTTGCAAATGTGAAACTTTCTTTAAATCAAAACAAAATTTGGCCAAATGACCAAAACGACCACAAAACTCACATTTGTACATATGGGCATGTTTATGATGATCTATACGTGTGTGTACATGTGAGTGTGATGATGAAGCTTGATGGGATGCACAAACATGATTAATCTTGATGGGTTTTTGTGCATTATAACAAAATCTAGCAAGGTGGCCTTTACGACCGCAATTAGTGCATTTATAGACTTTGTTATACATGTGTGCATAGTGTGTAGGTTTCTTAGAAGAGTTTGCATTAGACTTTGCACACAAGTCCATAAGCTTGTTATGATTATCAATGCATGTGTTTAAGGTTGAATCTAAACAAGATATGCGGTTTTTCACATGATTCAACTCATCATTAGATACAACATCAGTAGAACATAAATAATGATTTATAAAAGAAGCAGTATCATTTTTTATGTTCTCTACTTCTAACATGGCATTATCTTTTTCATGAGATAAGCTAGTTATAGATGTGGTTAATTTTTTATTTTCCAAAATTAACATGTCATTGCTTTCTTTAACCATGGTATTTTCTTTTGCAATGACATCCAATTTTGACACTAGCTCCTCATGATTGGATTCTAAATTATCATGCTTGTTTTTTAAATCAATAAAATCTTTATGCAATTTGTTATAGGCATGCAATAATTTTTCACTAGCACAAGCAAGTTCATCACTAGATAAATCATTAATGGATTCGAACTCGCAAACATCACTAGGGCTATCGCCTAGTGGCCGTGTGCATGACGCTCCACATGAACTTGAAGCCGGATCCGCCAAAACTTGTTGGATTGCCTCCAAGTCCCCTTGATGTGCTTCAATTAATTTCCATAAGGTGTAAGCACTATCAACATGAACAAACTTGTTAGACATAGATGAGTTAAAAGCATTTAGCAAATATTCTAACAAAATGTTGTTCATAGTAAACATACGATGATCATTTTTATTCCACTTGGATTTCTCCATAGTGGGCACAATATAGGCATCATCTATAATATCCCATAAATCAAAGTGTTTAGATTAAACAAAAAGTTTAAATCTAACACACCATTGGACATAGGGGAAATTATCTAATCTAGGAGCAATATTGATGACATAACCTAAACCATACATATCCATAATATAAAAGGTAAGCAAGATACAAATAAAGCTCAAAATTAGATTAGCATAATAAGCTAACTTAGATCTTTAACTCAATGCGATTAGACCTTAAATCAAAGAGCACCAAGCTCTGATACCAATTGTTAGACCCTAGAGGGGGGTGATTAGGGTCTTATGCTAATCTAATCCGATTAAATGTTAATTAAAACTTATTAATAAGTTATCCTAGCAAATATGAAATACCATAAGATATATAAGCTAGGATAAGCAATGCAAACAAAGAGATATATCCTATATGATAGAGATATATGCAAGGATATATAAACAACACAAGGGTAAAAAATCTAAACAAGATAGTGGATGAAATAAATGCACAATTGGCGATATAAGATAAATGCAAAAACAAATACGCCAAAGACAAACTCAAACAAGCAATATGATCACGGAGTTCGGACCTTCCGTCCTACGTCTCCGCTCCCCACTCCCGGGGAGAAATCCACTATCACAATCGGGTTTTCTACGTTCACCCGAACAACGTTTACACCTCACAGTATCGGTTTTTAACGCTCACCGATCAACATCACTCCTCACAATCGGTTTTCTAGTTCACCGAAAACTTCACAACACACTCGGTTTCTAGCTCACCGAAAACCTAACAATCTCACAATGTAACAAATATAAATTGTTCTCTAATATGTATGAGAACACAATAAAAGCCCACACTCAATGTTACAACTCTCACAACCCTAATATATTATGAATGCAAATACAATAAGCTTAAGTGGGTATGTGTAAACAATGAGTGAAATCAAAATCAAAACTAAACTCAATTAAAATCTAGCATATATAAATTATAAACAAAATAATAAATAGCTAGAAATGAGTTTAGAGATTCTTCTCTGAATAACAAGATGGAGAGATGGAGATTGAAGCCCAAACAAGAAGATGATCTCCTCCACTTGTTAAAACTTCTTCACAAACAAAACAAACCCTTAAACACACTTTAAACCCTTGTTTAAAACTTGTTTTAAAAACTTCTTAGCTAGGTTGAAAACTGAGATCAAAGAGAGTATTTATATCCTCCAAAACCTCAGCTAAAAATCCTAAGTCAAAAGACAAAAACAGCCCCGGCAAACAGCTCAGAAAAATAACCGTTAGAAGCCAACGGATCTATTGTCGGTCGACCGGAAATTCAGTCGGTCGACCGATGGAGCGAAAAAGCACGAAAACCAGCTCTGGACAATCGTCGGTCGACCGGTCCGGTCGACCGATGGAGCTTTCGGTCGACCGGACCGGTCGACCGACCAACTCTCTGTCGCATGGTAAGAATCTGATACACTTAAAACAGGTTTTTAAAGCTATTTTTGAGACTTTTAAAAATGTGTTAAAAATAACAAATGAAGTCCAAAAATTATGAAACTTTGGGAAAAGTATATAAACATGTAAGTGAACATGTTACAACAAGAATTTTCCAAATTGCATTTCCCATTTGTGAAAAATCATCATTTTGTAAAATAGTTCAAAACACGAGAATGTAAACATGTGAAATTTGATATTTTGGCTAAACCATGTTTTAAAACGTTGCACAATGATTATATAGACTTAATAAAATATGTATATGATTATTGTTAAGTCCAAAAACTAAGAATACAGAATTTTCACAAAATTGCATATTCTATGCAATATTTTCAAAACACTAAATATGATTTCATTAAATATTAACTTTCAAAACACTAAATATGATTTCATTAAATATTAAAGACGAAATCATATATAGGCACATAAACATGAAACAAAATAGTATTTTCCAATTCTATTAAGACGAAATCATATATAGGCACATAAACATGAAACAAAATAGTATTTTCCAATTCTATTCATTTGTTATAATATGCATAAATTATTTGTTATCATCAAAAAGGAGGAGAATGTTGAATATCATATCTCCGTGATATTATTTTAATGATAACAATTTATACAATTTGTGTTATACATAAATGCACTAACTTTTATATGCAGATTTAAAGTGCAAGTTGAGTTCAAGGCATTATGAAGTGAAGAAGATGAAGAACATATGAGATAATGTATTTTACATTTTCTTTACTTAGAATTATTGTACAAGCCTTGATCACTCACACACACACACACATAAATATTAGAACACACTAACATAGGCTTAGTGTGTTAGTTAACTATAGAAATCCCCTATGTTAACCATTAGAGTTATAGTTAATAATTGAGTATAAAAACATTTAGTTCATATTTTTTATTCTTAGTAGTCGACTAATAAGTATATTAGTCGACTACTCATGTATATGTCTTAAATATATGTTTCTGTTAATTTACAGTATAGTCGACTAATTTAGATAATAGTCGACTACTAAAGCTTATGACAAAAATATAAGTTTCTGTCATTTTACAGTATAGTCAACTAATTGACATTATAGTCAACTACTGAAGGCAAAATTTATTTTTTAAGTTTCTGTCTAATTACAGTATAGTCGACTAATGAACTTTATAGTCGACTACTGAGAAATTTTCTGACTTCACGGATTCTGTTCAAACTCAGTGTAGTCGACTAATCTGTCCTGTAGTTGACTATAGATACAGTTTTTTCAGAATTTAAAGTTTGATTTTATGACTGTTTATAGCCGTTTTTAAACGTTTTTAAAGTTCAAATAATTGTTTTTTCAAGGGCTATAAATAGGTTATTTGTTCAGAAAAAATGTAGAGACTTACATACCCATAAGCTTTGATCTTTGTGTATTTTTTTCAAGTGAAAAACATTCAGATTTTGAGAAAAAGAAAAGTTTTTGAAATTACCTTTGAATATTATTCAAATATTTATTGTTTAGGTAATTTACAGAAGTTAGAATCATTCCTATGCCACTACTACACTACACTACAAATCAAGGCTTATAGGAATCAAAATTGTTGCTTCAAAAGTTCTCTCGGTTTGTGAGAGGTGTTAATCTCTTGGTTTAGAGATTGGTGTACAAATTGGTATGGTGTTTGTCAATTGGTTGCAATTTGTAGGGACTTGTAAATTGGTCAGGTTTGCTTTTGATTTTGTAAGTTTATTCAAAATCATAGTGAAAACTCTCAAGCGGGATTTGCTTGGGGACTGGATGTACACCGGATTGGTGGAACCAGTATAAAACTTTGTGTTTGTATTTGTGAGTTTCTGAGATTGCTATTTTTCTTTGCAATTTATAATTTACTTTGCATAAATTTTAAAAGAATACTATTCAACCCCTCTCTAGTGTTCTAGTGTATCTATTTCAGATCCTACAAAAACTTTTCAAACTTGAGCATGATCTTGTCGGAAGAATAGACATGTTATCCTGTACATGTTATATTCACTAGTAAAAAATGAAGTATCGTAGACGGATTATCCTAGACGGGAAATTTTTCGTCTAGGATAATAATAATTTCGACGAAAATTTTCCGTCTGCGAAATTCCGTCTAGAATAAAGTATCCTAGACGGAAATTTCCGTCTAGGATACTTTCTAGACGGAAAGTTTTTTATTATTTTTTAAAACATGGGTCCCACCTTCCTAGACGGAAATTTCCGTCTAGGAGTTTCCTAGACGGAATTATCCGTCTAGCAAGGTTGGACCTGCGCAAAGAAAATTTGCCCCAAATTCGAATTTTTCAAATCGCCCACCACTGCTCTGCTGTCTTATATGATAACACTCATCACTCTCCGCTCTCTTCATCCCACCCCCAAAGAAAACAATGGCCTCCTCCTCCTCCATCTCCGTCGTCATCGTCCTCCTCCTCCTCCTCCTCCTCTCAACCCTAACCCTAACCCTGCCTTCCCCTTCGAACCCCGCCGCTAATAAAACCTACATCCTCTGCATCGATGCCCAGAAAACTCCACTCCCATCCCCTCCCTCGACGCCCTCCACCACTACCAAATCCCCCCGTCTCCCCTCCTCCCCTCAAATCCTCCCTCCTATCCCGCCTCCTCTCCTCCCACTCCTCCTCCCCCAAATCCCTCCGCCTCCTCCTCCTCTCCTCCTCCTCCTCCATCTCCGTCGTCCTCCTCCTCCTCCTCCTCCTTCTCCTCTCAACCCTAACCCTAACCCTGCCTTCCCCTTCGAACCCCGCCGCTAATAAAACCTACATCCTCTGCATCGATGCCCAGAAAACTCCACTCCCATCCCCTCCCTTGACGCCCTCCACCACTACCAAATCCCCCCGTCTCCCCTCCTCCCCTCAAATCCTCCCTCCTATCCCGCCTCCTCTCCTCCCACTCCTCCTCCCCCAAATCCCTCCGCCTCCTCCTCCTCTCCCCCCCCCACCTCCCCTCACCTCCCTCCCTCGACTCAGTCCTCCACTCCCTCTCCCGCGCCCGCCTCTTCTCCTCCGTCGACTCCCTCCTCCAAGCACTCCCTCCCTCTCTCCTCTCCCCTCAATCCCTTGACGCGTATTGTAAGAAGAGGAGGTTCGATGAGGCTGTTAGGGTTTTGGAGGAGATGGAGGGGAGAGGGTTTGAGCCGACGGTGGGGAAGCTGACGACGTTGATACATAGAGCGGGGATTGCGAGGATTTCTTTTCGCGCACGAAGGATGTTTGATGAAATTACTGAGAGGGTTGGAGGTTGATAGAGGGGCTTATAATGCGCTTATGGGAGTGATTGTTAGGGTTGGAGACTTGAAGGATAGAGTTGAGATTATCATGTGAACTAACCAGTCAAGTTGAGGTATATATTGCAAAATCTGGTTTGTGAGCAGTCATGTTTGTGACTATGCATATGAGCATCAGGTGCCATCAGATTGGAGTGTTTTCATTCCTTTTGCTATCAGATTGAAGAGCCAGTAAAAGATTATGTGCGAGCAGTGCAGTCTATAAAGGTCATTTTTGCTCCATTTCCTACTACAACCTCATTTTTGCTCCATTTTCTACTGAACTCTTGTAAAATTACATTTAAAATATATGCTTGCAGTTATCTCTTTGAAATTGAAATTCTGTGCATCACTTTTATTATCATCAGTTACTGCCTTATTGGCAATTCCTTAATGTAATTTTGTGTAGATTCACATGGAGACGGATGGTGATATAAAGGAATTTGTATAAAGATAAGTGTGAACGTTTCTAAAAATATAAGATCTATATGCTCAAAAGTAGAACATAACTAATTAATTGCTTATACTGTAAGATGGGATCTGTGTCTCTGCATGTAAGTTCTTCTATTGTACTGTCATGACTAGTGTTTACGGCTTCCTCGGAAAACTTTCATGTCCTTTAGTTTCAATTATTGGTTCTTTCTTGATGAACTGTGACAGTTTTCTTCTTTGCCTCTTTATGCCAGTAGATACTGAATAATTTACTTGTTTTTAGTTCTAAATTTTTATTGTTATCCTTGTATTTTCATTTAAATCTTTGCTTGGGGTACCTTTACCAGGATTTTGGAGTTTTTTTGGTCAGGTTACACGGACAAGTCTAATGACAGGCCTATTGAAATCTCTAAAGAGCAATATTGACCATCCAAGACCCATAAAGGTATTAGCTTTCTTCAATATTTGCCTAATTCACCATATGACCATATTATTATGGTTACCATGTAAATATTATTTATAACAGATACCAGCTAAACTGACTTTTTCTTCTTGTAATATGTCTACATTGATTTCGACAATTGAATTTATTATGTTGGCCTCTGTACATTTGAGATTCAGAAATTTAGAAATTATTTTCTCATGGCAAACTGATTTCATTAGGCAAAATATCATCATTCATAAGGATGCAATTTATTAATCTCCAAAGATGTTAACTCTTCTTAACTGTTGTATATAGAAGTCAAACATATTCTGAAGATCGTTAATTGAATAAGGATGATGCCCTTCCACATACGTCTGTCTTTTAATTTTTTCTCTAGTAGTGATGGTTAATTGTTTCCATGAGCTCTTCTGATGTGTTTTTCTCTAGTAGTGAATGAAGTTTGGGAGACATGAAGTTGGACGAGGAGAAGGCTCGAGTGCCTAAGGCAAACCCTTATCCTTACACTACAGACTATCCAGTGGTAAGGACCAATTCATGCGTTTCATTTTCATTACTTTTTCCTAACATATTCTAATTATTATTTTCTACTATTTAGATACCACCGAAACCTGAACCAAAACGGTGCACAGCCTGAGGCTTTCCAATTGGGGAGTTTGATACGACATGAAATAGAGATGCAGAGAATAATGGAAGAAAAGGAGAGGATGGAGAGAAGAGAAGCACAAGAAAGATTGTTTAAAGCACAACCAATAATGATAGAGTATTTTGGATCTATGTCAACAATTTATGTATCGTTTTAATATTTTGGTGAATGTTTTATTTAAATATAATTAAATTTGATATTGGAATATAATGATATTGTGTTGAATATAATTAGATATGAATATGATTTGATGTTGTGCTATATTGTGTACATGTGATATTATATGCCGTGCAAAGTAGGTTCTGTAAAAAAAAAAAAAACTACTATAGCATAGTATCCTAGACGGAAATTCCGTCTAGGATGCTCAAATTTCGTCTAGAATGCCTTTTTTAAAAGAAAAATAGGAAAAAATAAAAAAATTAATTTCCGTCTAGAATGAGTATTCTAGACGGAAATTTTCGTCTAGAATACTCATTCTAGATGGAAATTTTTTCCGTCTAGGATGCGTTATTCTAAACGGAAATTCCGTCTAGAATAATCCGTCTAGAATGTATTCTAGACGGTTTTGAATTCCGTCTAGAATATTACGGAAATTCCGTCTAGAATAATCCGTCTAGAATGTATTCTAGACGGTTTTGAATTCCGTCTAGAATATTCCGTCTAGGATGTATTCTAGACGGAATTTCCGTCTAGAATACTACATCCTAGACGGAAATATACTAGACACGTATTCTAGACGGAATTCCGTCTAGAATACGCATCCTAGACGGAATTTTGGGTATCCTAGACGGAAAATTCCGTCTAGGATGCCTCATTATTTAGTAGTGATTACAATAAAACAACGATGCATAGCTAACGCATATCATAATTTTTATGATTAGTAGTCATTTTTATTTTCGCTTAAAATTGATTATAATTTTTCAGTAAATAGTCAACTTATGTGATTAATGATAATAATTTCCCTGTTATTGGTGGATCATGAAAGGAATACAGATTCTTTAGAAAGCATTACAATTGTTTATTAGTTTTATCCACTACCAGCAATTAAGTAGTCATCTTTTCTCTTAAAAGATGACACTTCTAAATTTAGTGAATAAAATACAAGTAATTAGAATTTCATTACATATGATACTTTTTCTTAATAATCATACTTCCTTTAAAAAAACGAGTTCAGGAAAGCTTTTCATGGTCAATATTACCCTTGACTCCTTTAAATATTTTATTTAAATTTTAATGTAACCTAATCATAATTATATATTGTCGTAATCCCATGTGAACTACCTACAGCTTAATAATTTTAAAAAAATAAGCTTAATAAAATACATGAAACAGGTCCATGGTATAGTTTGTTAAGGTAAAGAGTTAATATGCTATAATATATGAAGTATTAAAAAAACCTAAAAGGTTTTAAAAAATTGCACAAAATACCCTTAAAAATTAAAATTACACAAAACATCCTAACGTTTCAAAACTAAAACAACAAACATGAAATTCGAAAATCAACAGCAACCTGTAAAGAATTTAAAATTTAAAATTAACACCTTCAATGTTTCAAAAACTGATAATCGCATTTTTATTACATTTTTTATACCTTCATTATCTATTTTGTTTAAACAAAAATGCACTAATAAACATGTTTTATCTTAATTTGTAAGTTAATAAAGAATTAATGAATAAAAGCTCCAAAAGAACTCAATTTTCCTAATTTTTGACCTTTTATTGAAGTCCGGGATCAAGCTAAGCAATCTACAAAGGCCGAAGAAACAAGGATCAAATATAAAAAGAAATCAAGTAAAAATCATGTTCAAGATATTAGCCACAAAGAAACGGTGATATCTCAATCCGGAAGGCAAAATTTAACATATAATATAATCGCTTATATCGACGAGACGGAGGTAACTGTATTTTTAGAATTTTCAAATTCCAATCAGTCAACCAACCGGTCGGCCGACCGGTTGGTCAACCGATTGGCCAATCAATTGATCCGTAACAAACCTGTTTTTTGGCTAAGATTTGATTCTTGAAGCCCAAGTAAAATCCAATGGTTCTCATTCATTATTGTAGGCTATAAATAAGGGTAGAGGGTGAGGGTAGGGGTGAGCACGGTTCGGTTTGGGTCGGTGTTTACCAAAATTTGAACAACCGAACCGAACCACATACAATTCAAAACCGAACCGAACCATTGCAAATCGGTTCGGTGCGGTTCGGTTCGGTTTGTTCGGTTCTAACTTCATCAAGTATAACAATCAAAGGCACAAATATATAAGCACCGTCTTATATTTGACAGAAACAACCCAGATCATTGAGTGTTTTTGTCTGAAGCTTTATGCTAATAAAAAACAAAACCCCCATGAGTTATCTTAAATTTGACCAGAAAAAATACAAATACAAATGAATTAGAAATAAGAAATTAGAAAAAAAAGAATTATTTTTGGGATTTTCATGCTTGATCAGCATTCAGAAGCTACAAGACCGAAGAATGGCCTAATGAGGAGTTCATTGCAAGATTTTTGTCTAGTGCGTTATAGACCCGAATGTACTTATTCGTCAAAAACTCACTTTTTAGCTAATTAAGCTGAATTCAAGAAGAAGATAAAGGATTTACCATGGACAAATAAGCAACAACAATTCAGCCACCATTTTTCTGAGTGAAGATGAACTCAAGCACGAACCCAATCACCGACAGCTGAAGAAAAGCTATGGCGATCGAATAAGTCATCTCCCCTTCCCAATTGCAGCTTCTCGAGAGAGAGTGAGAGAGATGGACCATGGCTGTCGGCTGAGGAGAGTGAGAGAGAGTGAGAGAGGCTGACCTCGGCTGTCGCGTGTGGCGGGTGGCGGCTGAGGAGAGTGAGAGAGAGCAAGAGAGAGGGATTGAGGGAAATGGGAAATTGGGAATGAGTAGCGGCGACTGGGACTAGGAGTCTTAGAGGAAATGAGGTTAGGGTTGAGGGTTTGGGACGGGTCGGGTAAACGGGTAGGGTTTGAGGCTTTTGAGAATATATTCGGTCGGTTCGGGTCGGGTCGGTTTGAAAAGTTGTCAACCCGACCCGAACCGCCTTATTCATAAAACCGCTTTTTTCGGGTCGGTTCGGATCGGTTCGGTCGGTTTTTTCGGTTTGAACCGAACCATGCTCAACCCTAGGTGAGGGGTTTGAGTGTGAAAGTTTTTATAAAAACTCCATTTAGGGCGGAGAGTTACTCTTAATTGAGAAGACCTTTCAAAAATTATAACTTTATTCCAATTAACAAAATAATTTGTTCACCTCTTCATATTTTTATTTTCTTCTCTTTGTTTGATGATGAAGATGAAGATGAGATGAAGATCAAGATCAAGATGAATATTTGCCTTTATCAAGAGGCTAGAACCCTCTTGGAATGTAAATTTTATCTTTATCTTTATATTTTTCTTATAATATATTTTTTATTTTTTATTTAGATATTCAAGGGGCTAGAGCCCTCTTGAATTAGTTTTATTTACATGCCTTATAGAGTAGATTTACTTTTTATGTCTTTATTTTCTTACACTATTTTGTAGTATAAATTTATTTTCTTGCATAATTTAGATTTTATTTTCTTGCACTATTTGCCAAGAGGTTAGAACCCTCTTGGGAATTAGTTTTTTATTTTTTATTATTTTTCTTCCCCTTTTGTTTTTTTATTTTTATTTTCTAAGATGTGAAACTAATTCTTGTAGGAATTTTAGAATTGCACGAAACTAGTCTAATTTCTTTTATGAATTATGAATTACTCTCTTGCGCTTAAAATGATCATGTTTAGGATAGTCAACTAGAGAACTAATTGGTAGGAGGAATTCTAAAAATACTATATAGTTATTGTTCTTTTCATGAATGTTAATTTTGTTTAGATGATAATTTGATAGGTTATGCTTTCCTTAAGTGGTTTGATAGTCTTATTGGGTCTCATGTTTATGAGCTTACTATCTAATCTAGGTTTGATGATTAACAAATAATTCCTAACATCGTTTATTGAGTGTTTATATTTACTTGTTAGGAATCCTACACAAAGATTCTTGTTGAAGGTTGGTTAGAATTGAGCTTAACGATGACATTCAAAGGAGATTGGCGGATATCAGAATGAAGCTACGTGTAATTCAAATCAAGATCCAATATCGCTTCATCTGCAACCAAGTCAAGCCTAATTGAAGATCTCTTAGCTTGGGTATATTGTTTCTAGTTTAGATCTTATATTTTGTGTGTTTATACTTAAATCTCAAATATTACACACATACATGTTTTTGGTTTATCGCTTTTAAGTTAAGTTAAATTAAATAAATAGGAAATAAAAAGTTACATTTAAAATATACATGCTAGTTTCATATTTATCATATTTATTTATAAAATAATATGTTTATGTATTAAAGACTTGTTTACACTATTTTAAATCTTTCCTCAAGTCTATTAATCAATTAAAAAGTGTTTCAAAACTTGTTTGGAAGAATTTTATCAAAAATCAAGTTTTGACGATTTCGTGTTCTTGAACAGTTTACAAAATAAATGAGTTTTCACAAATGAGAAATGTAATTTGAGAAAATATTATTCTAACATGTTATATTACATGTTTACAAACATTTACCAATTCTATTACTTTTTAGAGTTGATTTACTATATCAAAATAATTTTACAAAATCAAGTGTTTAAGTAGTTTTTAAAATATAGAATATATGTCTTGAAATAATTATTTCTCACAAATGTGTGACGCCCCTGGGTTCACACAAGGTTGCAGTCCAAGATAAAACCAGAGATATCAAACCTGTCATACACCCATACTGTGCATAAACATGTTTCACCAATCACAGCAATATCCTCTAGTGAAACCAGATAGAATTACAGGTAAAATAAAGGGAATAAATATAATAGACATGATATAGAAGAGATATCTCATAAATAAAAAGAATCATGTCTCAACTATAATATATATGATATCTGAATAATGAAAATATCTCAATATGAATCAACTAAAAAAATCATACTAAGGTACACTGCCTTTACAATATGAAAATGAAACTCTAATATCTGGATAAAACTCAAAACTACAGTGGAGTTTCTACAAGTAAAAATACGCGATGGCGACTATGCCAGAACTCCGTCACTCTGTGGCTCTTCGAAACTCTGAACTACCTGAAAAGTAATTTTAAAAAAAGAACAGCAACAAGAGCATCAAAGCACTACAGCAAGATTACCTCCATCCGCCCCCAGAGGAAGGGCTGCTAGATGATGTGAAGGCTCTATCTATTGAGCATAGTCTATCTAGATTCATTTTTCCCGTATCTAAGTGGGATTAAAATTTAGAAACCTACAACAGGAGACGTAGTACGTTGAGCGAAATAATCCAAACAAGGAAACCCTCATGTATATACCATAAGTCTCAAATATATATATATATATATATATCATATGTCTCAAGTTGTGAATCTCTACTTATTGATCCCAACTAAGAAGTAAAGAAAGCAGTATAAGAATTAAGACATCAATACATCGTATTTATCATATCTTTCACTATCACTGGGGAGATAGAATAAAATACCAACACATAATTTTATGTACTTTCAGAAGCAACATATATCGGTCATATAATCCAGTGCAACGGACTACCCTGTAGGTATCCTGAACTATGTACACGGCTCATTATTCTCATCGCAATCTCAGTACGTAACATGAGTACGGGACGGACTACCAAATAGGTATCCTTGAAATATGACTCACGAGCTTCATCGCACCCTAGTACGGGACAAACGGCTAGATCAAACCTCCTAAAATCCGACTTAATGGCCTGTACATGTGGAATATCGATGCACTACCTCATGTAATACTGAACTAAGCTTATCAATAATATCCACCTCATATATAAACTGTGTATATCTAGTATGTTGATGCATTATCCCATATAGTACTGAGTTGTGCTCATTAACGATATCCAACATGTGTATGAACGATATCTAATTCAAATATGATCAAATCAAAACTCATCATAATCCCCTTGGGAATATGATCAAATCAAAACTCATCATAATCCCCTTGGGATTCTCAAATGCATAACACAACATATTCATGACTATACGTGTAACTCATAATCCCCTTGGGATTCTCAAATGCATAACACAACATATTCATGACTATACGTGTAACATCAAGTGACTTAAAACTCCGCGAATGTATCTCAAAACGGCATAACACAGCTCCACAAAATGAGCAGGAAAACAGACAAGACTTCTGTTAGTAAAACGAGCATATATTTCTCTAGGAAAACTATTTTTAGAAAAGTTTTTTATTTTAAAAATTAGATTCACACATCTTTTAATTGGCACAAGTTTGGTTCAGTTTAAAGTTCATTTGTTATCCCAAATCTCTAGTTAAACATTATACATGTGTAGTAGTTTTTCTACAGGATATATTGTTAGTAAAAAGTACATATCTTTCTCTATATAAACTCTTTTTAATAATGGTTTTCTGTTTTAGAAACTATATACATATAGATTTCATTTGGAACTAGTTTGGTTAAATTTAGAGTTTATTTGCTATCTCAAAATCACACTTATAGATTATACAAGTGAAGCAGTTTTCTGCAGAAAATATATACTTAGTACATCTCTTAAATTTCTCATATATAAATAAAATTATGAAAAACTCTAATGATCATGATCATGATACTATCATAAACAAAAAGAAAAGATTACTAATCTAGTATTAGTTTAAGTTTCATCATTTTTTAAATAAAAATAAATCTGATTCTTAACATCACAAGTTAAGTTTTAAACATAAAAACACATATTAAACATCTAAACTAGTTATTTAACTATGAAGATGGGTTTGGATGAAGATAATCTTGCCTTAATATCATGTGCAAGCATCTGAAACAAACATCAAATAATCTACAAGTGTAAACAACCCGTTCTCCCTTGCCACACATTGATGATCTCGCCCTCGTGTCGGTGTTGTGCTTCACAAAGCTCTCAAAATTCATAAGAAAAAGATCTAGGTTTTTAAGGGGAGAGGGTATCTGCTAAGGTTCATAGATATGATAAAAGAGAGGAATTTTCGTAAAAAATATAGGTATATATAGAGGCAAACCCGAAACAAACATGTTTGACCCGAACCAGGAAACCTAGTCTGATTAGAAAAATAACCTTCGGTATTTTAACCATAAATTTCACATATGATCTTAGAATAAGGTGATATAAGATTTGTTGGAAAGATCATGAAGAGACCTATAACTTTTATCTTTTAAGTTTGCTCAGATTCTAACTTTTTCTGTATGTAAAATACATATACGTTTACCTGGTCGTTTTCCCCAGATTCAGGCCCATGCACGTGTGCATGATATCACTTCTATATTCACACATATACATCGAATTGATCTCAAATCAATTATTAGCATACTCAAACATTAATAAATATTATTTTTTCATAATATAACACATTTATTATTTATTATAAAATATTTACATTTTTGGGGTTTTACATTCTTCCCCCTTAAAAGAATTTCGTCCCCGAAATTCCACAAACGTATCTTAGAGATTAATAATACATTACAATAAATCTTCAGATATAAAACATTGTAATATCTATACTTAATAATCTAGAATGTGAATACTCCTACTTAACCCCTCACTAAACGGATCTAGTACGCCGGGCGAAAAATCTAAACAAGGAACCCCCATATATATATACCATGTATTCCGAATGATTAGGAACCAAGTATTAATATCCTCATTCTAGCGTTAAATATAAATATGATCATATGGATAATCATGAACACCAATCAAAATCAATCAACTTATATGTTCAAACAAGTGCGGGTAGTCGTGATGCATAACATCTTCGCGCTCTCAAGGATCCTCATCGATATCTATACTTAACTATCTAGAATGCATATATTCCCACTTAACCCCTAACTAAGTGGAACAAGTATGTCGGGTGAAAAATCCAAAAAGGAACCCCCATATATATCATATGTTCCGAATAATTAGGAGCTAAGTGCTAATACCACCATTCTAGCGTTAAGTATAAATATGAGCATATAGATAATCATAAACATAGACAAATCATATCCAAACAATTTGCTTGCTCAAATAGGTGAAAGTAAATAGGTGCAAATCATCGCGATGCATATCCTCATCGTGCCCCAAGAAACTTTCTCAACTCCTTTCTGATTCCATTGAACTTTAACTAAAGATATCACTTTGTTTCTAAGTCTCTTATCCTCCTTGGCAAGAATACACACAGAAATTACAATAATAGTCATATCATCAAGAATCTCGACTTCTGGCGTGTCTAACACTCGCTGCTGATCCTCATCACGTAGATGCTTCTTAAGTATCGAAACATGGAAGAAATCGTGTATACTCGACATCGATGTTGGAAGATCTAGCCAATATGAAATGGCTCCAAAACGCTCCACTCTCCTGAATGGACCAATATACCTCAGGGAAAACTTCCCCCGTCTATCAAATCGCTGAACTCCCTTCATTGGCGATATTTTTAACAATACATAGTCCCTAACTTGGAACTCCAATGATCATCGTTTCTGATCTGCATAACTCTTCTGATGACTCTGTGCTGCAAAATGCGGTCCCGGATTATTGCTATTTTTTCTATAGTCTGTCTCACTAATTTCGATCTAAGCAATATGTTGTCCTATGGTTCTGCCTAGCAACTAGGCGATCTACAAGGCCTCCCGTACAATGCCTCATACGGTGCCATATCAATTGTCACTTGGTAACTGTTTTTATAAGCAAATTCAATCAATGGGATGTGGTCCTCCCAACTATTCTAGAAATCTATAACACAAGCCCGTAACATATCCTCCAACCCTTGGTTGACTCTCTCCATTTGTCCATCAGTCTGTGGGTGAAAACCACAAGAATACGACAACTGGCTACTTGAAGAATTTTGGAAGCTCCTTCAAAAGTGTGAAGTAAAAACTGAGCCTCGGTCTGATACAATCGTCTCTGGAACTCCATGTAATCTCACTTTCTCCCGAATTAATATCCTCACGTAAGTCTCCGTCGTGTAAGTCATATTTACTGGTATGAAATACGCTGACTTCGTCAACCGATCCACTATTACCCTAATTGAATCATTCCTCTTTTTCGATCTCGGTAATCCTACAATGAAGTCCATAAAAATATCTACCCACTTTAACTCCGGAATGGGTAAAGGCTATTGGGTTTCTGTTGGTCTCTGATGTTCTGTCTTCACTTGCTGGTAGGTGAAATACTTAACTACATACTCTGTAATTTTCCTACGCATGCCGCTCCACCAAAAGTATCTTTTTGGGTCCTTGTACATTTTAGTTGTGCCTGGATACACTATGTGCCTCGAATAATGCACCTCATCAAGCAACTCCTTCTTTAGCTCTGCACTAGCTGGCATAACTAATCGGCTCTTCATTCGAAGGCCTCCATCTACTCCAACGGTCCAATTAGATTTTTGGTTCTTTGAAAATCTTCCCTTTTCGTGTTTGAATCCAAGAGTCCTCGAGCTGAGCTCTGACTGCTTTATCACTCTAAGATGGCTGTACTGACATAGCCCCCAAAAGTATACTATTTCCACCGATCTCTGGCCTAAAGTCGAATTGTCTAAGTTTGTGAAGATCCCAATACAAGATGCACCTCAAATCTGCAATTCTGTGATGATGCTTTATGTTCAACGCATCTGCTACAACATTCGTCTTCCTCGGATGATACTAAATCACAAATTCATAACCCTTAATAAACTCAAACCATCGTTGTTGTCTATGACATAGTTCCTTCTGAGAAAAAGATATTTCAAGCTCTGGTGATCCGAAAAAAATCTCGAATTGCATTCTATACATGTAATATCTCCATATCTTTAATGCGAAGACCACTGTTGCCAACTCTAAGTCGTGCATGGGGTAGTTCTGCTTATGTGTCCTTAACTATCGTGAGATATATGCCACTACCTTCTGGGTCTGTATCAAAACACCTCCTAGACCCGCTAACGACGCATACGTGTAGACAACGAATGTCCTATCACTGCTCGGAATTGTCAACACCGGCATTGTATTCAACTTGGCCTTTAATGTCTCAAAGGCCTTCTGGCACTCCAGGCTCCAAACAAACTATACACCCTTCTTCGTAAGGCGTGTAAGTGGTGATGCAATCTTTAAGAAGTCCTGAATGAACTTCCTGTAATAACCGACCAAACCAAGGAAGCTACGAATCACTGTAATTATAGTCGGCGGCTCCCAATCAAGTATGACCTCTACCTTAGTTGGGTCTACTATAATACCCTCCTCGCTGATAACATGACCTAAAAATCTGACTTCAGAAAGTCAAAACTCGCACTTGCTAAACTTGGCGTATAACTGATGATCCCGTAATGTCTGCAATGCCAAACGAAGATGTTGCTCGTGCTCTGCCTCCGATCTCAAATATATAAGGATATCGTCAATAAAGACAATCACGAACTGGTCCAAGTATGGACGAAAAACCTGGTTCATTAAATCCATGAATACCGCGGGTGTATTGGTCAGCCCAAATAGCATGACAAGAAATTTAAAAGACCTATATCGAGTCAGAAAGGCGGTCTTGGGAATATCCATCTTTCGAACTTGCAACTGATGATAGCTAGAACGAATATTAATCTTAGAGAAATGTTGCACTCCCTACAGCTGGTCGAACAAGTCATCAATCCTCGGTAGTGGATACCTATTCCAGATAGTAACTTTGTTCAACTCGCGATAGTCTATACATAGGCGCATACTGCCGTCCTTCTTCATGAAAAGGATTGACGCTCCCCATGGAGAATGACTCCGGTGAATAAAACCCTGAGATAATAGTTCGTCCAGCTGAGTCTGTAGCTCTCTCATCTCAGCAGGTTTCATATGATAGGGATCTCTGGATATTGGTGTCGTGCCCGGCTGTAACTTGATGCAGAACTCAATCTCTCTCATAGGAGGTAACTCAGGTATGTCCTGGAAGACATCCTAAAAATCCAAGACAACTCTAGTCTCACACAAATCGGCACCCTGATCCCTCAACATCACCTCCTCGATGTATGTTAGAAATGACTCTACAAACTAGTTGTCCCGTGAGGTTTCTACGATCAACTTAGACTCATCGGACGCTCGCAAGCTAACTGTTTTAGCAAAACAGGCAATACTAATGTGGTAGGATGATAGCCAATCCATACCAAGGATGACGTCGAACTCTGACATCCGCAAAATGACCAGATCAATGATAAACTCACACTCGTCTAGACTGATAACACATCTCCTACAAATACTCTCCAATAGGGATACCTCCCCTAAAGAAGTAGACACAGATAATGGAACATCTAAGGGATGTGCAACTAACTAAAACCTATCCATGAATGTATGAGAGATAAAGGAATGTGAGGCTCCTGAATCAAACAAGATCCGAGCTGGAAAAGAATAATCACTAAGAAAGCTCTGCTCACACAATGATCACGCGGTACGATTGCATAAACACTGTCGGTGGCTGGTGAATGTTGTGCTACTGGCTGTAGAATTTATGAGACTATCTATCCCTCAGGAATTTCCTGGATAGCGCAAATCTGGCTTGTTGGTCCCTCTATCCTCGGAATGGCAGGTGGTGCCTCGATCTTCTGCTACCGGCCGTAACCATGGCCCTGTGACTGCTGACCCTGACCACTGATCTGCTGGTGGTGATGAAAATCCTTACCCCATTGATGGGTTCCTCCCGGTCTTACAAAAGGTTTATTGTCCTTTCCCTGGTCTTCGAATAATCATGCTTCCAAAATTAACTCTTAGTACGTCTCCCTGCTCTAATTGGGTTAGGTCTAGCTATTTTTAAAAATAGTAGATGAAATCATTCTATGAAATTGACATTCGCTGCTCCGACATAACTGAAATCGATGCTATCATCTGGCATCGTCCTTTAAGCTGAATATAACTAATCTCTGCCTATGTACTGAGTCGACGTTAAGTAAATCTAAAAGTATTTCCCATATATTTCCTCCTTTTATAGGTTCTAACCGAATTCGATGTGTCCTAAAATTTATGTGCTCCTAACTTTTAATATCTTCCTCAATCTTACCGAGCCAAGCTTCCTGCTCTGCGACTCTATTAATAGCTGATGTGGCGATGGTGAAACTTTTGGTATTACCTCTTCAATAGGTATGGCTGGTACAACTAGTGGTGGAACTTCAGAAAGTAAAATATAGCTTGCTAGTCACTCCTCGAGTGTTGTTAGACTCTGTTTCTGTAAAAGTCGATCAGATACTGTAGAGCTTACTGCGACTCGGGCTCTACTTGTCTAGCTCTCCGGGTACAAGCTTTACCTCGACCACGTCCTCATTCTAATGTTTATAATACTAATAGGAGAGCTTATTTGACACAGTAAGTGAGATCCCAATCATAAATAACATAACATATACCAATAGAAAAAATCGTATCACTTGTCATTCATGCAATTACTTTTTAATCAAAGTAAGATAGTTGTCAAAAAAATTTGGAAATTTTCAAATATACATATATAACGTCCTCACTCATTCTAGGAATTCCTAGTGGACTCTATACATGACTCCTAAAAAACTCTATCCTAGCGCTACGACTCAACACATGAATGATCCTAGGATGCTGGAACTAGAGGTCTGATACCAACTGTGACACTCATGGGTTCACACAAGGCTACAGTCCAAACCTGTCATGCACCCACACTGTGCATAAATACGTTTCACCAATCATAGTAATATCTTCTAGTGGAACCAAATAGAAGTGCATGTACAAAACATGCAAAATAAAGGGAATAAATGTAATAGATATGATATAGAAGAGATATCTCATAAATAAAAAGAATCATGTCTCAACAATAATACATATGATATCTGAATAATGAAAATATCTTAATATGAATCAACTAAAAAAATTATACTAAGGCACACTGCCTTTACAATATGAAAATAAAACTCTAATGTCTGGATAAAATTCAAAACTACAATGGAGTTTCTACAAGTAAAAATACGCGACGGCGACTATGCCAGAACTCCGTCACTCTGTGGCTCTCCAAAACTCCGAACTACCCTAAAAGTAATTTAAAAGAAAAATAATAATAACAAGAGCGTTAAAGCACTACAACAAGATTACCTCCATCCGCCCCCAGGGGAATGGCTGCAAAATAATGTGAATGCTCTATCTATTAAGCATAGTCTACCTAGATTTATTTTCACTGTATCTAAGTGGGATTAACATTTAGAAATCTACAATATGAGACGTTGTATGTCGAGCAAAATAATCCAAACAAGGAAACACTCATGTATATACCATAAGTCTCAAATTGTAGATATCTAAATATTAATACCGAACTAAGAAAAGATAATCTAATAAAACTAATAATTAGAAATCCACAACACAAGACTGGTGCGTCGAGTGAAATAATCCAAACAAGAAAACCCTCATATATATACCATATGTCTCAAGTTGTAAATATCTAATCATTAATCCCAAGTAAGAAGTAAAGAAAGCGGTACAAGAATTAAGACATCAACATATCGTATTTATCGTATCTTCCACTATCACTAGGGAGATAGAATAAAATACCAACACATAATTTTGTATACTTTCAGAAGCAACATATCTCGGTCATATAATTCAGTGATATGTCGTATTCATAACCGACATCTGCCACACTTAGGCTATCAGGTAATTGTCTTAATGCAACGGACTACTCTGTATATATTCTAAACTGTGTACACGGCTCATTAGTCTCATCGCAATCTTAGTGCGTAACATGAGTACGGGATAGACTACTAAATAGGCATCCTAGAAATACGGCTCACGAGCTTCATCGCACCTTAGTGCGGGACGGACGGCTAGATCAAGCCTTCTAAAATCCGACTCAATGGTATGTATATGTGGAATATCGACGTACTACCTTATGTAGTACTAAACTAAGCTTATCAATGATATCTACCTCATATATAAATTGTGTATATCTGGTATGTTGGTGCACTATCCTATATAGTATTGAGTTGTGCTCATCAACGACATCCAACATATGTATGAATGATATCTAATTCAAATATGATCAAATTAAAACTCATTATAATCCTCTTAGGATTCTCAAATGCATAACACAACATATTCATGATTATATGTGTAACATCAAGTAGCTCAAAACTCCACGAACACATCTCAAAACGGCGTAACACAGCTCCACAAAAACGAGCAGGAAAATAAATGGGAATTCTATTAGTAAAACGAGCATATCTTTGTCTAGAAAAACTATTTTTAGAAAAGGTTCTTATGTTAAAAACTAGATTCATACATCTTTCAATTGGCATAAGTTTAGTTCAGTTTGGAGTTTATTTGTTATCCCAAATCTCTAGTTAAATATTATACATGTGCATCAATTTTTTTGCATGACATATTGTTAGTAAAAAGTATATATCTTTTTCTATACAAACTTTTTCTAATAATGGTTTTAAGTTTTAGAAACTAGATACATATAGTTTTCATTTGAAACTAGTTTGGTTAAATTTGGAGTTTATTTGCTATCTCAAAATCTCAGTTATAGATTATACAAGTGTTATAGTTTTCTGCAGAAAATATATACTTAGTACATCTCTTAAATTTATCATATATAAACAAAATTATGAATAACCCTAATGATCATGATCATGATACTATCATAAACACAAAGAAAAGATTACTAATCTAGCATTAGTTTAAGTTTCATTATTTTTTAAATAAAAACAAATCTGATTCTTAACATCACAAGTTAAGATTTAAACATAAAAACACATATTAAACATCTAAACTAGTTATTTAACTATGGAGATGGGTTTGGATGAAGATAATCTTGCCTTAGTCTCATGTGTAAGCGTTTGAAACAAACAGCAAACAATCCGTAAGTGCAAACAACACATTCTCCCTTGCCACACGTCGATGATCTCGCCCTCGTGTCGGTGTGCTTCACAAAGCTTTCAAAATTCATAAGAAAAAGATCTAGGGTTTTTGAAAGTAGAGGGTGGCTGTTAGAGTTTATAGATATGATAAAAAAAGGAATTTTCATGAAAAATATAGGTATATATAGAGGCAAACCCGAAATAAACATGTTTGACCCGAACCAGGAAACCTAGTCTGACTAGAAAAATAATCTTTGGTATTTTAACCATAACTTTCACATCCGATCTCAGAATAAGATGATATAAGATTTATTGGAAAGCTCATGAAGAGACCTACAACCTTTGTCTTTTCAGTTTGCTCAGATTCTAACTTCTTCTATATGTAAAATATATATACTTTTAACTAGTCGTTTTTCCCAGATTCAGACCCGTGCACGTGTGCATGATATCACTTCTATATTCACATATATACATTGAATTAATCTAAAATCAATTCTCAGCATACTCAAACATTAATAAATATTATTTTTTCATAATATAATACATTTATTATTTATTACAAAATATTTAAATTTTTGGGGTTTTACAAAATGGGAAGTTATATTTCAAATTTTTTTTCTCTAACATGTTTAGAAATTTTCTCAAAATTTAATGATTTTTAGTGTTGATTTGCTATTTTGATTTAATTTTAGAAAGTCAGATACGAAAAAAATTCCATAATCTACAAAAACTACCAACAGTTGACTTTATCGGTCAACTGATGATGTCATCAGTCAACTGATTTTGAGTTTTTAGCCTATAACGGCTAGTTTTTCTAGTTTTGTTTTTTTGTGGGTTTTTTGGCAGGTTTGAGAGGCTATAAAAAGCCCTCTTCTTTCATTCGTTTCTCATGGATGTTTAAGTGAGTTTCACACAAGTTTATTTAAAAGTTTTAAGTGTGTTTTACAGATATTTATGTGAAGTGGTTTTCACAAGAGGAAGAGGAGATCATTCCTTACGTGTTTGGGCTTCAATCTTAATCTCTCCCACTCTTGTTTTTCAGAGAAGTTTTTCTAAACTCCTCATCTAGCTTATTTACATTTTATTTATCTTGTTATATTTGCTAGATTGATTTGAGTTTATATTTTATTTTACTTATTGATTCACACACAACCATTGAGTTTGAGTATTTTCACACACTGTGTAATTTAGGTTGTGAGTGTGATTGAGTGAGCTTAACTTAGTTCTCATCTTGTTTAGAGAACAAACACTTTGTACTTATGCCTAATTATGAGATCATATTATAATACACAAGGACACCGAGAGAAGTGGTTGGGAGAGACGAGGTCAATTCCAAGAAGAATATGTTGGCCCTTTTGGTTTTGATGATGATTTGTCAAACAATTTATAGCTAATCTATTTTCTAGTTTTTGTTGTTTGGTTTTTCTCTTTACAGGTATTTCAACATACGGCAATCAAGAGTTAAAGATTCAAGTTCATGTGTGTGTGCATTCACCTAGGTATAAGTTTAATTTGTATAAGTTTAGTTTGCTTTCATATATCGTATGATTATATTTAAGCTCAATATGTAAACACAACACAAATTTGACGTTTTCTATCATATAAATGATTTTCATCAAACTTTGTTATAATAGTTTTTTACAGCTCATTCATACTTCATTATATATATAATGTATGCATGATATATATATACGAGTTTACAAGTCATATCTCAATTTTCATGTTCACGTGTATGCATGATATATATATACGAGTTTACAAGTCATATCTCAATTTTCATGTTCACGAAAAACAGGTTTTATGAACACTTTTCAAAAACAGTGAGTTTTCACAAACAAAAATTGCTTTTCTAGAAATTTCTTTTCAAACATGTTTATTTTATCATTTAGAAACTTTTTCCAAAGTTTTACTATTTTTGGAATTGATTTGATATTTTTAACGTATTTTCAAAATTAGCCCAAAACCTGTCAATTGCCATGTATCAGTTTGCGGTCGACCATCACGGTCGACCGCCAGTAGTTATTTTTCATAGCCTACCTTTTATTGGATCACGATCGACCGTGACGACCGACTGTGGCTCATCCAGAGACTTTCACGATCGACCGTCGCGGTTTACCGCCAGCTTTTAAATTTCTTTATCAGTCTTTTTGTGCTTCGCGGTCGACCGCCAATTTCTCACGGTCGACCGCCGAACTCATAATTGCTTTCTAATGCTTATTTTTTGATTTGATTTTTTGGGCCTGTTTTGGTCTTTTCAAGTTTGTTTTGACTGATATTTTGAGTGGGTATAAATACCCCATTACCTTCCTCTTTCAAGAACTAAGAAGTTTGTTTTACAATAAGTTTTAACAATAGATTAAGAGTTGTTTAAGAGCTGTTAAGCTGATTTCGTCAATCTGTTTCAAAAGAAGTTTCCTACAATAAGAAGAGGCTTTCAATTCCATCATCTACTGTTCTTCTTGTCTATTGAGAAGTTTTCCTAACTCATTTTACATATAGCTTATTATTTCATTTTCTTATCTTAGCTATATTTATTGAGTTGTATATTTTCTATTCACTGATTTCACACACACTGTATTGAGCTTATAATATTTTCATACTATATATTGCTGGGTGGTGGTGTGTGATTTAGTGAGAGTGAGCTTCATTACATTCTCATTTGCTATCGAGAACAAACCATTGTATTTAACATTTATTATGAGTATCACTTGTAATACACTTGTACACCGAAAGAAGTGTGAGGCGTGAGACGGGGTCGAATCCAATAGGAGTGGTGTCGGTTGACGAACCTAAGGAGAGGTTACGTCCGAGTACTTGAGAAAGAGGACACGGGCTAGGTTCCTACACTTAGTATGTAAAGTGTGATTGCATAGTATTTGTTGTGTGAAAGTTTTCAGTAAACTTATAAACCGAGTGTGTAGAAGTTCCGTCTTCCAAACTGGATTGTGATACTGGAGAACTCCTCGAGATGAGGAGCGGGGATGTAGGTCGTGGTGACCGAACCTTGTAAACATATCGTTTGTTTGTGTTTTGCTTAGCGTACATTTTATTTGTGTTTATTCATATCATTCTTGTTCATATCCATCTCATATAGTTTTTGCAAGAACAATTTAATCAATATAATTTTAACTAGCATTTAATTGAGATTAGATTAGCATAAGATCCTAACCACTCCCCCCTCTAGGGTCTAACAGAATAGTGCCAGTAGTAAATCCTAGGGAGAGGTCGGAATTCCGAGCACTTGAGGAAGTTGACACAGTCTAAGCCAACACTTAGAGGGTGTATTGTGTGATTGTAATTGTGTGAGTTGTAAATGTTTATCGGTGAGCGTTAAAAACCGATTGTGTAGTTATTGAGTTGATAGTCGATATTCTCCTCGAGGGTGAGGAGCGGAGACATAGGTCGAGGGTGATCGAACTCTGTGATCATTTGTCTTGTGCTTGCGATTGTGTATTTGTGCTCTATCTCTCTTATTCTTGTGTTTTTGTTTATCTCGCCCATTGTTTAGTTGTATATCCTTGCATATATCATTTGTGTATATCTATATTGCTAGCATAATTATTAATTAGTTTTAATTTGGCATTAATATCGGATTAGATTAGCAAATACCCTATTCACCCCCCCCCACCGCCCTCTAGGGTAATTTCAAGTCTATGCTTAATAAATCTAAAGTAAAATGTGATTAAAAGAGGATAATCCATAATTGAAATTAGCTAGTAGACTTAAATCTAGATTTCTCATATCTCTAATTAAATCCTCCATCTTTTACTTTCTTGATTTTCCTCTTTATTCTTGATTTTCTCTTATTTATTTTTTGATTTTATGTTTCTTTATTTTCTTCATCTTTCTTTCTCCACTTTCAATCTAGTTTTGTTTTTACTTACATATTGTCACATCCACTCTCTTTATCTCTCCACAATCACATATTTATCACTCCTAATTATCACACACACAACTTAAGAATCACTTTTAATTAATTCCTACAAAACCTTCCTCGTGAGATTTGACATGTTTCTATACTATAACTTGATTATGCACTTGCAATCTCGACATATTTACAAATACCCCCATCAAGTGCCGTTGCAAAGAAAGGTGCTTATAAGTAGGATTTTTCTATTTTGGTTCTTTAATTTGTGTGTTTTCTTGTGAAGGAACCATTTTAAATATTGAAGATCAATGATTGAAGATTGAAGATTTGCTTGTGGTGACTCTTCTTTCTAGTATTTTCTATTCCATCATTTTAGTTACTTCCTCACAAGTAGACACAATTAAGATCTAAACAAGATTTTTTTTTCTTTTGTCGACCATAATAAAATCTACCCTCCACTTGGACATTTACTAACGAGATAATAAATTCAAACAAGAGCTTTTTTTCTCACCTTTGTTTGATTGTTAACCTTAATTAAAATTTTTTAAAAAATTTATTTTGAGCATCCTTTTGTAGTTATTTTTAATTCCTAGGGTTGCATTGCATAATAGTAAGAATTCACCTAAGTGATTTGAGCATCTTGATTTGACACTCACTTGAAAACATTCTCAAGGGAAAAACCCCTTAATCAATATAAGATGAGAAATTTCATCACCATTTTCTTTACCCACAAATTACTAATTCCTTACTACACAAATCCAAGCATTTTAAAACTTATTAGACATTGGCCCTTAAGGACTCAAGCTCATTAAGGAAAAAGAAATCCTTAAGTGAACTGGTTTAAGTTTACTTGAATCCGTTGGTATCTAAGGCAATGTTTAGGGGTTACGTAAAACGCTCAGCAAAAAATAAGGTACTTAATTGATCTTTGATCTCCCTCTAGTATTATTCTTACTAGGTTAACTGACTGAGTAAACTTTAATCTTTTCATTAAAGGAGTTTTTTGTTAGGAGCTGGTCTAGTTGAGTCTAGGCTTAACTCTAGAATAAAGTGATTGATACAAAGTGATTGTTTTTATTTGTTTTAGCTAGTTTTTCCTTCTCCTTCTTCTTCTTATTATCTTTTAGATTTTTTAGTTTTTTTCCTCAAAAAACCAACTTTTTCCTCAATTAAACAAATTTTGAGCTTACACTGCATTACATAAACATGCTTCCAAATTTCTTAGGAAATGAAACAGAAGGCGCTTACATTTTTTTATCCGAGTTTGAGGAAGTTTGTCTTATGATTAAGATTAAAGAACTATCTGAGGATGCGATTAAGCTTAGATTTATTTCATTTGCCCTTAAGGACAAAGCCAATAAATGGTTGTATCGCTTACCTACAAATTCTATTTCAACTTGGGATGAACTTATCACCATTTTTCTAAAGAATTTTTTCCCTATCCACAAAATGATTAAGCTTAGAAATAGCATTCAAAACTTTAAGATAGTCCCGGGAGAGTCATTCTAAAAGTATTTTGACAGATTTAAGGATCTTCTTAGCCAATATCCGCACCATGGTCTTGAGAAATAGCGATTATGCCAAATCATCTATGAAGGATTGGATTATTCTTCAAAAACGTCCTTAGAATCTATGTATTAAGGGAATTTCATGAATAAAAATTCTGATAAAGATTGAGAATTTTTAGAGAGTTTATCCGAAAAAACCATGCAGTGGGAACATTATGATGACATAGTTTCATCAATTCTCTAACCCAAATCTAGTGGTCTTTCCTTAGAGTCAAACATTGCCTCTGAAGTGAATATAGCTTCAATCCTACATAGGTTAGAAGCCTTAAAAATTAAGAAACAAGCTCTAGCATAAATCAACCAAGTTTTTACCTCAGGTTGTCATAACTATCTTTTTCCAACTCATATTGTTTTAGAAGAATGTCCTCTCTTAGGAAACAATCAACCACTAGGTCAAGTAAACGCTGGATTCTAGCATCCTTGAATGACCCATTTTCTCCGATCTACAATCCAGGTTGGAGAAAACGCCCAAATTTTACATGGAATCAGGGAAGCTACTCCGGACATCAAAACTTTACTCTCACTTCAACCCAGCAATTTCCTAAGGGTAACACAGTTCCTTTTAGTTCCCAAAATAATTTTCAACAACCAAATCTGTCATATCCAAATTATTATCCTCACCATCATTCTGTAAATCATATTCTTTCACATTTTGATCATGATAAATGTCTCAATATTTTAAAAAAAGGGTTTGGAGACCATGATTAAAGCTTCTGCACAGACCACCAACTTGTTGACTCAAACATCCAACACTTTAAATTAATTCATGCAATCAACCGAATAAATTCTCAATTCCAACACCCAATCCATAGCTAGGTTAGAAACCCGACTTGGTCAAGTAGCTAGTACTATGAGTAAGAGAGAAAAATGAACATTTTCGAGTCAAACTGAGGCCAAATCATGATAAACATTTTAGCTGTTGATATCAAAAAAATCTCAAACAAAGACGATGGTATTTTAAAGCAGTGAGACCTCCAAGAGAGCTCGATGATGTGGTATCGCTTAGCCAGTGACGTGTCGACACATTCGAGGACGGCGAGGATCCCGCACATGTCTGCAGGAAAGAAGAAAGAAGAGAGGGAGAGAGAGAGAGAGAGAGAGAGAGAGAGAGAGAGAGAGAGAGAAGCTTTCCCTTTCTTCTTCTTGGGTAAGCTCCGATGAAATCAAAATGGGGCTCTTCTCTCTCTTCTCTAATGATCTTTTTTGTGGTGGCTGCGGCCAGTTAGGGCTGAGAGGGATGGCTCTAGCGGGTCGAGTTGGAAATTGAACCCATCTAAATCTAACGATAGTCGAAACCGTAAGTATTACTGGTCAGTTTGCTATAGACGAAGGTTATAATAGTAAGGGAACGTTTGTTTTCTATCCTCCTACTAGAGAGTACTGTAATTCTCAATACTAAGACTATGTTGTCCTGAGACTATTTAGTCTAACACAAAGTTTAATTTAACATGAAATAATATTACGTCCAACTTTAACTTCAAATAATTTTAAATAAGTGTTTGTTATTAGGAGCATTATAACTGTTCGGACTAATATTATAACCATAATGACTTTATTGCCCTAGGTCAATTAATATTGTATTGATTCATGTGTGGCAAAACTTTCCAAACTTGAGCATGATCTTGTCGGAAGAATAAACATGTTATCCTATACATGTTATATTACTGTAAAACAACGATGCTTAGCTAACGCATATAATAAGTTTTATGATTTGTAGCCATTTTCATTTTCGCTTAAAATTGATTATAATTTTTTAGTAAACAGTAGACATATGTGATTAATGATAATAATTTCCCTATTATTGTTGGATCATGAAAAGAATACAGATTATTTGGAAAGCATTACAATTGTTTCTTAGTTTTATCCACTACCAGCAATTCAGTAGTCATGTTTTCTCTTAAAAGATGACACTTCTATATTTAGTGAATAAAATCCAAGTAATTATAATTCCCTTACATATGATACTTTTTATTAATAATCATACTTCCTTTAAAAGTACGAGTTCAGGAAAAACTTTTCATGGTCAATATTACCCTTGACTCTTTTGAATATTTCATTTAAATTTTAATGTAGCCTAATCATAATTATATCCTATCCTAATCCTATGTGAACTACCTATAGCTTAATAAATTAAAAAAATAAACTTAATAAAATACGTGAAACAGCTCAATGGTATAGTTTGTTAAGGTAAAGAGCTAATATGCTATAATATATGAAGTATTACAAAAAAACCCAAAAAGTTTAAAAAATTGCATAAAATACCCTTAAAAAATTAAAATTACGCAAAACATCCTGACGTTTCAAAACTAAAACAATATACATAAAATCTGGAAATTAACAACAATCTATAAAGAATTTAAAAGTTACAATTAACACCCTCAATGTTTCAAAAATTATGAAAAACACCCTTAAATATTCAAATAATAAAAAAACACCCTGAAATTCTGAAATTTTAAAACTTGCGAACAACAATGATGAATTCAAGGTATTACCATCAGGCATTGAAAATATAAATTTTATAAAAAATAACATCAAAGTTAAAAAAATTCTAAAAAACTTCTTAAAAATTTCAAAATCACAAAAAACCCTAAAATTTAAAATCTTATAACGAGTACATATCATCAGCTGATGGGTAAAAATTTTGATTTTATAACAAACAACCCAAAATTGTAATAACTATAGAAAACATCCTTAAAATTTTAGAGTTGTAAAAAATATCCTTACATTAAAACTTATCACTAATATATAAAACATGAAAATTATAAGCACCAAACTTAAAATTAAAATTTTTCATAAAACACTCTTAAACTTTTAAAATTTGCAAAACACACCCTCAAAATTTTAAAATTATAAAAATAACTAAAATTTCAAAACTTAGTGAAGAAAAGAATAGTTGCTTGATTTATGGTTTTACTATCTTTTTTCAACATCTAAAAGTAGTCTAATTTTATCGAAAAAGATCAAAGTGGATAAGGATTAATAGATTATTTGTTAATGGTAGAGTAGTGTTATATGCCCTTAAACATCCAATACATTTTTATTAAATATTAATTAAGTTTAATTGTTGCACATGTGTTTGGTGGGAAAATTCAAAGAAGACAATTGAGAATTAAATTTGTATTATTCTCTCTGACAGGCTCAGAAAAATAATTAATTACAATTCTCTCGATATAACTTTTCTCTTACAGACTTGGAAAAGAAATTATAAATTTTCTCGATTGGTTTCCTGATTTACAAAAGAGAGAAGGGTCAACTGAGATCATTTCCTTTGTTTAACCTGGGTTCTTCACGGTAGAGATGAGATGCATCCCTCAAAACTCATGGCGAGTTTGCTTCTCATTAACAATCTGAACGCTGCACCTCGTGGAATGTTGTCTTCGCCTCTTGACTCAAAGTCTTTGACGAACTTGTGTGGTAAATTTGAAACTCTTAACGAGTTAGGGAACTCTGGGCGAGCTTTAAACTCTGTAGCAGAGTTGGTTTGAACCGAAAATCAGTTATAAGCCAAGATTAAGCTCCAAGGACATCTGTTGCTGAAGAAGACCTTCGGTTGTAAAGGAAAATGCTGATCTCTTTAGGCGATTTTTTGATTTCCCCAAAACCAGCCGATCCAAAAGAGAGAACCCTCAACTAAGCTGAAATTTTAGCTATTTAAAGGGGATTAAGGCGTATAACCACCTCCTTAATTTGCTCCTTAATGGGGCTGAATGGGGGTGTAACTACCCCCATAAAAATCTCCATAATGGGGTGTAACCAACCCCATTAAGTGGAGATACGATTTTAAAACCGTTCAGGTTCTATTTGAACCAATCAAACGTAGAAAACACGGGTCCGACCCCTACGTTCTGATGTTGTAATGCAGGGAGGAAAAATGGGCTAGGGTTATGAACTTATAATCATGGAATCGACTCGATCATCAGACTATAAGTTCATTCCATACCGGACCAGAGGGTTATGAACTTATAATCATGGAATCGACTCGATCATCAGACTATAAGTTCATTCCATACCGGACCAGACCGGAATAGGGTTATGTACATTCTTATTATAAGAAGGGGTCATCATACCGGACCAGACCGGAATAGGGTTATGTACATTCTTATTATAAGAAGGGGTCATTCAAGCGTATGTCTCTGCTTTTTGATGTTGTAACGCAGGAAGGACCTCTGCATTTTGATATTGTAACGCAGCTTTTGAGCTTTGCGTATCTTTTTGGAACACAGTTACGGGCTCAGCGTCTTATTGCTAACACATGGGGAGGACCTCCATGTTTTGGTCTGAAGAGACTATCAACTTGTAGTCTCTTTTGTTAGATCGTTACAAAGATTATCATCTTATAATCTTTGTCTTGGCTCTTTAAAATGTGGGATTCATCAGGTTGTAACGCTCGGTGTTGATTATAAAGACTATTGAATCAGAGCTTTTATCGGTTGTCGTGAAGGTCGTTGAATTGTAACATTTCTTGATCCACATAAAAATCTTTCAATTGTAGCCTTCTGGAAGTCATCAAATTGTAACTTCTATCATCAGTGTTGATGAGGATTAACTATCTGTATTGATTTTTAGACAGCCTACAACATGTTTTTTGGGTATCTTTTATATAATTGTTATATTATACTTAGAAATTATTTTGTTAGATCATGCACTGTGATGATCACTTGCTTGGAGATATGATCTAATTCAGAGGTTTCTTAAATTTGTGTTTAACATATAACTAGTAAAGTATAATTTTGTTATAACAGGTTATTATGTATGACAACGACATATAAGATGTGATGGTTGATCATAGCTATCGAGAATGAAGATTCCCCGGGTGTATGTCATAAGCGCATATTTGATATGTGTAGCACAAGACCTTATTTGGATTCTCTAGGATGAGTCACCTAAGAGATAGAGAACTCAAAATTTCTAGATAATTATAATAATTTAAAGGAATTTATTTTGAAAAATAAGTTATTTATAGATTAATTATGATGAGAAAAGATATTTATTTTGTAAAAATGGATTATTTGAGTTGTTATTATAATAATAATCTTTTAAAAGAATTTATTTTGTGAAAGGATTATTTGAGTTAATATTTATTATTTAAAAAGATTATTTTAGAATAATAAATGATGAGAAATAATTTTAAAGAATTTATTATGGAAAAGAGAATATTTTGGATTATTACAATAAGAAATAATTTTAAAAGAAATTAGTTTGGAAAAAGAATTATTTTCTGAATGTACATAGTACCTGTTCATGATTACATTTCATGTTTTGTGAATATTTTACTGTATTCGACATATCATGATGTACTTGCGTGAAATTAATGTTATTATTACCTTCTTGTTGTATTTGAGAACCTTAGTAGTTTATGATTTAGTGGCCTCGTGCGTCATGAACAGACCTAGTGACATGTGTGGGTGTGTTGACTGAATTTAGGTGGTAAACCAGAGTTTTAATTTGACTTAGAAAACGAGAAGAGTTGGGATGAGAAAGTCCATGCTCATGTTATCGGATGTGATTATTGATTATTTCCAGGCTCGCCCCAGTGAAACGTTTCGCACTGGGGTGAGTCTGAGGAGCAGTGATCGGATGTGTTTGTTGTTTATTTCCAAGCTCGCACCAGTGAAACGTTTCGCACTGGGGTGAGTTTGAGGAGCGGTGATATTGTGATTATTGATTATTTCCAAGCACGCACCAGTGAAACGTTTTGCACTAGGGTGGGTCTAAGGTACTAGTGAGATGTGGTTATTAACCAGATATCCGATAATGTGAACTTTGACTCTAGTGAGATGTAGACCAGTGAGTTGTGATAGGATGG
>NC_033794.1:90969197-91008667 GCF_001876935.1 Asparagus officinalis | reverse complement strand
GAAATGTGTTGCGAAGTCGTGCAAGTCTAATTGAATCGGAAGCTGATTCTAACTTTTGGGGAAAAGCTAACTCTATTTGGTTCTGTATGTTAGGTGAATTATCATATTCTTTTCCATTTGTATTAGAGTAGTGAATTATTGGGTATTTTGTAATTTCTCCTGATTTGGATAGATATATTTGCTTCTCCGTTTTTATGTATTCAAGTATTTATTTCTTAAGAATTGGTGTAAATACAAGGAATAAATTCAATTGTAATTGATATTCTATTTACTCATCGAGAAATCGTGTTGGTAGTATCAATGAATTTGATATTTATCTGTAGGTATATGAGTGATTGATTAGTTAGGTTATAAGATGAAAACTCTTTTTGTGGAGCAGTACCGAGTGCAAAGTGGAAGGAATAGTTTGTTTAGAGGATTCTAAGTTTTATAGATGGTGATGGTGTGACCATAGAAAATATAAGATTATTTATGAGTGTATATTAGGATGGGTAATACTTCGCCCCCACCACGCACGCCCCCCCCCCCCCAAATTATTGTTTTCAAGCTGCCGCACTGATTGCAAACGTTTACGCGTAATTCTCTCTCTTGAAAATTCTGATTCCAATTTGAGAATCGGAGCAGATGTTGCGGACTTGCGGAGTAATTTGGGAAGAGAAAAGAAACGAATGGACTTCTTCTATTTTGCCGCCTCTGTTTCGACTTTGATATGTTTTGCCTCCTTGTTTTTTGTTTTTTCTTAACAAAGCCAACAGAGATAAGTTCCTAGGATTTTTTCAATTAGTTTTGTGCTTTTCCTTAACACGTGGCAATTGGCATGGCAATAATGGTAAGTGTGTTTGCTAAGGCCATGTTTGGCTATGTTATTTCCTTATACTTTAAAATGGTAATAACTAATAAAAAATATGTCAAAATAAATTTAGTATATTATTTTATACAATAATTATTTATTAATATTAATAATCAATGTAGTAAAATATATTGGGGGGGGGGGCAAAATAACACTAATTTAAAATTATAAAAAATATATATATAATACATCAAAAAAAATTTGAAACGAAGGGGGGGCGATCGCCCCCCAAAGAACAACTAAGCTCCGCCACTGGATACAATAGCATTTTAAAAATGTTACTGTAGCACTTACAAAAGCTGTATTTGAATACATAATTACTGTAGCGAAAATAAAAAACGGAGGCCGTGCTTTGCACGAGGTGCACACTAGTAACTTAAACTCTAAGGTAAATAGTCTAAATCATTATGTATGCATTTCATTGTTTATTATAGTCATATAGTTTTCTTGATGATTAAATCATTAATCTATCTAATATTTAGGAGACATTTTTTTTTGCAATGCTCAGATCATGGGAATCGAAGAGATATTGGATTGGCAATATCCTTCTCACTTTGATTGTAATAACAAGTTAAAAGAGATCAATGAGGTTCTTTTCTGCAGTCAACATAAAAAAGAAATTAAATATATAGAATGGAGGTAAATAGGATATTTCATATGTTATCAAGGTTAATAATCTATATTTTTAAAAATTAAAATAAATAATTTTATTATGACACAAATATATTAATTAACTTTAGGTGTAATTTTATCTTATAAGTGATGGATATAATAAGCATCACGACATTTATAATACTCTATCACAACATTCTTCATTGCTAAAAAGTAGATCTTCAGAATTAGCAAATACTGTGGGTTTGATAAATTATCTAGAAATGTCATTCAAATAAATATATTTTATTAAACAATATATAAGTTTTAATGTTTTTTCTAATTTTATTCATGAAATTGAACTTTTAATGTTATATCGCTTAAAAATGATGGAGAAAACATGGACCTTCTGCTCACTATCAAGATATTAATTGATAAAAAGATGTGTATCCATATAAAACGTATAGCAATTAACACAAGTAGATGCATTTAAGATTACATGGTTATTAAAATCGTTGATAATGATGTGGATGATGAGAAACTCAAAAGATTATTGTTGCTAATTAATGAACAAGTAGAGCTTTGATATTCCAAATAATTAAACCATCATCTATAATTTTATATCACATGCTTGTTGTTCTAATACTAGCCCTTGAATTGGCACAGCTTGATGGTGATAATATTCAATCCATTAAATATACTCCAGACTTATCGACACCTAAAACTACATCTGATAAAAATATCGAAAAGAAGCATTTTCATATATTTAATATTTGTGTGTTTATTTTTAAAATTAAATCATGCTTTTGTTATTCTAAGATGAATTTATTACTATCACAAGAGAAGAAACTAATTGAATTGAATCAAGATAGTATAATTGATAATCAATCTGATGAATTAAATTCAGACTTATCCACACCAATATCGACAATAATAGCAAAAGAAAAAAAGAAGATTTTTAATATATCATGTATTGGTACAATAGACTTTTCTGCATTTAAAACCTCACTTACGACCAGTCGCAAAATAAGGATACAATTAGGTAGATATTTTATAAAATAACTTTATTTATGGTATAATACTATTATGTTACATTTATTACATGTTTTACATCTTGCTGACATTAATAAAGAGCATGCTCTTGCAACTTTGAAGAATAGGATTAAGACATGGAAAAATAATTGAAAATCAAAGGAGCATTTCTTAAAATATTAATTATTACATGTTTTGAGTTGTTGATTAATAGAGAACTTTTTAATTTGTTTCGCAATGAATCATTCACTAATAATGTCTTTGAATATGAAACCATTTTATTTCTTTAAGTATGGACAAGTTGCGTTTTGAATCATGTTTTGTGTCTTCTTTTATTTATTCATTTCATATGAAAAAATTGGGTTAAGTGATGCCAACTTGGGTTAAGTGATCTTAACTTTTTGTACGCAACTTGATTTTAGAATCTGCAGACTTAGATTAACTTTAACACAATTAATTATAGTGTTATATAATTTTAACGTTATCATGATTTTTTAGGTAGGGATGTATGTTCGTACATCAATCAGGGGGAATTTTTTTGTGCTTCGAAAAAAGAGGTATGTCACTGTATATTTTATATTCTTTTGGTGAAATTGATTAGAGCATGATGAAATATTGTTGAATTACAGTAAGATCATGCTTAGCACGGGCTAAAAGTCTGGTATATGAAATGATAGAAAGCTTTTATCAAACATAGAGTAGAGTAAGAGTATTACCTGAAATCTAGATCAGGGAGAGAGATTGATCTACATGAAATTTGTTCAATATTTTAACCCTTTCACGATGCAATATGTATGTCTAAATATGTTTCAAGAAAGATCCAAGTATTTGTATGTAAACATAATCAAGATACAAAATATAGTAAAAAAAATTTATTGCAAGAAAAGGAACAAGAGCGAAATAAAAGTTTGGTTTTTTTAGTCAGTTCTTGAGAGAGGATTATGAGTTTTTTCTTTAACTAATTAAGATTTTAAAGATTATGTTTAGTTGTATGAAACTATATCCTTCTAATGATAAGGAAATAAAAATCTTCTTTCTTCAAAGAAAATAAATTTAATAAAATCATTATGCCCTTTTGTAATTATTTTAAACCACAATATGAGTTAATATAGAGTGAAAGTGAAAGGATTTTTTTTTCATGAAAACGACATTTAAAAATAGACCAAATCGATAACAACCATCTTTCAAGTTCTTTTGATACACAAATCACTTAGTGGATTTTAGCTTTCAATCAACAACCCTTATGTAATTTCAGTTTAAATTTTACCATAACTATAAAAATACCCTCTTTATCCACTCAACGCCCCATCCCACCTCTAGCCTCATCTCTTCTTCCTCCTTTATTCACCTCACCTCCATCTCAACAAACATGGTTGAGATGAGAGAAGAGGAAGGCGGGTGAGATGAGACAGAAGAGAGGGGAACGAGCACAATGAAAAAGGATATAGGAAGGTGAAAGCGAAATGAAGGAGAGAGGAGGATGAAGGAGATGCACCGAATGATGAGAGCAGAGGGTGGAGGGAGAAGGAAGGGGCATGGGTAGAAGAGGAGGAGGGCGGAGATGAGATGTAGGAGGGTGGAGATGAGATGTATGAGAAGGGAGAACGAAGGAAGAGATTTTGCGTAATTGGGTTAAAATTTAAACAGAAATTGTCCTCAACTTATTTATTAGGTTGTTATGTGTGAAAAACTTGAAAACTAACTTATATTGATTTGTTATATTTTAAAATGGTTTTGATACAAAATCAAAGATAAATTTAGGATCTGTATGACAACAGGCTGAAAGGTAGGCTAGGTCTTAACCTAGTCCAGTTCTATTCTAAACTAGTTCTAGATTGGACTAGCAAGAGGCATGTCCAAACTAGAACCAATTTAAAGCCCAAATTTTAGCCTAATAAAACAAGGCCAACTGTGGCCCAAATTTTAGCCTAATAAAACTAAGCCAAGTTTAAGTCTGACGCAGTTTTTTTAAAAATTGCCAGACACTGCAAAAGGCACCTTGCAGCCCAACCTAGTTCACTTCACTCCCTCGACTTTCTTTCAACCGTCTGGTCAATGGGCCCCATATGACCTGGAATCCACGCGAGCTCTCACGCCTGGCCTGTTAACCTGTCCCTGCGGAACCCGTTAGTCGAGCTCAAAACACCTGAACCGAAGCCTCTCCGTTTGCTCTCGATCTGACTGCGTCTCTTTGCCCATCTGTCAATCGCCATAAAAATAAATAAAAAATAAAGGAAAAAAAATTATAAAGAGAAGGAGCTCAAACAGAGGGAGAGAGAGAAAGAGAGAGAGAGAGAGAGAGGAGAGAGAAACAAAGACGAGGATCTTAGAGAGAGAGATGGAGAGGATCAACGAAGAAGGAGGAGAGGAGAGAGAGAGCGGCGGGGGGGCGGCTGCGTCTCTTTGCCCATCTGTCAATCGCCATAAAAATAAATAAAAAATAAAGGAAAAAAAATTATAAAGAGAAGGAGCTCAAACAGAGGGAGAGAGAGAAAGAGAGAGAGAGAGAGAGAGGAGAGAGAAACAAAGACGAGGATCTTAGAGAGAGAGATGGAGAGGATCAACGAAGAAGGAGGAGAGGAGAGAGAGAGCGGCGGGGGGGCGGCGGCGGCTTAGTGCTTTTGATGCCTGCTGTTGATAGATTTAGGCGAAAAAAAATGATTTGCATTAGGTTTCCTGTTAGCCTGTAGGGATGCATGATTTGGATCTACTAATTATGACATTAGGCGTTGGTTTCAAGTGAATTTGGTTTTAGATTCAATTAATGCCCACTTATTTGTCAAATGTATTAATTGTAACCATTTTAATTTCATAATTGAAGTTGTGATTTTAGGAGAAGGAAGAACAGGAAATGTGACGAGGTCAGAAGATGGCAAGGAACTCCGCAAAAATCGGCTTCATGTTTATTATTTCCATTCACTATTTTCGATTCACGGGTTTGGAAATGTTAATTTTAAGTCAGTTGAGTTTCTATGCATAATTGTTCCTGAGATTTCAAGGTACCAAGCGTAATCAATTAAGATTCTAGACAAAATTGGCAGACATTTTATGTTTTTTGTAAATCCGTAAAAGTGCAACTGAAGCTTTTAAGCCCCATGCATTGATGTTTGACGTAAATGGAAGCCGAGACTCAGCTAGTTTTTCAGTTATCATGGGGAAGAGTCATTTCTAAATCAGGTTCTTATCGTTTATACCACAAGATTCCAAATGTACCTAACAATAAATTTCCGTTGCATGATTTAGTTTGGTTTTTATAGGTCCTCTATGTGCTTCATACATTCACGTTCCAGATTTACGTTGACATTACTCATTGGTTTCAAGTGAATTTGGGTATAGATGCATTGAATGCACACTTATTTGTTGAATGCACTAATTATAACCATATTAGTTACATAGTCAATTGAAATTGGGATTAGGAGAACAAAAAATGTGACTGCACAAGAAGAACATGAGGGTTCCTCATAGATCAGACAAAATTATGATCTTCCATTTACGTGTTCGGAAGTGTTAGTTTTGGTCAATAAAGTTACTATGAATAATTGTTGGAAAGACACCAAGGTACTAATTATAGTCAGTTAAAGTCCGATGCTTAACTGGTAGACACTTTTATTACCTTCGTAGCAGTAAAATTAAAGTTGGGAGCTTTTAAGTCTGCATGCGTGGGAGTTTGATGTAAATCCAAGATCGAGAATCAGCCAGTTCCACTGTTACATGAGAAAGAATCATTCCAAGACTAGATCCGTATGTTTTATACCACAATATTCTAAATTATCTATTTTCTCCTCTGAACAAACAGTACATTTCCGTTGCATGATTTATTCCATTTACTTAGAGGTTCACTATGCAGTTCATATATTCAGTTGTCCTGACATTTGATGCTGCTCTCCAATATAGGCATGTTATTTTATAGGTTTGCAGTGTTCATGTGTTTGTGCTTGATTGAAGTAACTACATATGCAGTTTTTTATATGGGACATGCCTTTGTTGCACAATTTCTTGGTTCTTAGGGCTTACCATTCTTTTCCCAAAAATGTACTGATTAGTGATTATTGCTATTCAAGTCCCGACATACAATCATTTGACAATTCTAATTAATCTACATGTTCAAAGGTATTCGCTGGAGTCAAGTAAGTTTGTAGATATGGTCATCTGGTTAGTCAAGTGGAGCGAGTCGCCGCAGCGAAGCAATACATCGAAAACCACTACAAATCTCACATGAAGAACATTCAGGAACGCAAAGAGAGGTTCGGATTCGATTCTTTAACGATGGATCCCTTTGTTGGTGCTTTTGTCGCTTGATCTTTTGCTGTAGATCTCTCTTGAGCTGGATTCGTAATTATTACTACTGTTACTATCTCTATGGAGCGAGTCGCCGCAGCGAAGCAATACATCGAAAACCACTACAAATCTCACATGAAGAACATTCAGGAACGCAAAGAGAGGTTCGGATTCGATTCTTTAACGATGGATCCCTTTGTTGGTGCTTTTGTCGCTTGATCTTTTGCTGTAGATCTCTCTTGAGCTGGATTCGTAATTATTACTACTGTTACTATCTCTTGATGTCGCAGATTCTTGATATTTACGTTTTTTAGTGCTTTTGATGCCTGCTGTTGATAGATTTAGGCGAAAAAAAATGATTTGCATTAGGTTTCCTGTTAGCCTGTAGGGATGCATGATTTGGATCTACTAATTATGACATTAGGCGTTGGTTTCAAGTGAATTTGGTTTTAGATTCAATTAATGCCCACTTATTTGTCAAATGTATTAATTGTAACCATTTTAATTTCATAATTGAAGTTGTGATTAGGAGAAGGAGAAGAACAGGAAATGTGACGAGGTCAGAAGATGGCAAGGAACTCCGCAAAAATCGGCTTCATGTTTATTATTTCCATTCACTATTTTCGATTCACGGGTTTGGAAATGTTAATTTTAAGTCAGTTGAGTTTCTATGCATAATTGTTCCTGAGATTTCAAGGTACCAAGCGTAATCAATTAAGATTCTAGACAAAATTGGCAGACATTTTATGTTTTTTGTAAATCCGTAAAAGTGCAACTGAAGCTTTTAAGCCCCATGCATTGATGTTTGACGTAAATGGAAGCCGAGACTCAGCTAGTTTTTCAGTTATCATGGGGAAGAGTCATTTCTAAATCAGGTTCTTATCGTTTATACCACAAGATTCCAAATGTACCTAACAATAAATTTCCGTTGCATGATTTAGTTTGGTTTTTATAGGTCCTCTATGTGCTTCATACATTCACGTTCCAGATTTACGTTGACATTACTCATTGGTTTCAAGTGAATTTGGGTATAGATGCATTGAATGCACACTTATTTGTTGAATGCACTAATTATAACCATATTAGTTACATAGTCAATTGAAATTGGGATTAGGAGAACAAAAAATGTGACTGCACAAGAAGAACATGAGGGTTCCTCATAGATCAGACAAAATTATGATCTTCCATTTACGTGTTCGGAAGTGTTAGTTTTGGTCAATAAAGTTACTATGAATAATTGTTGGAAAGACACCAAGGTACTAATTATAGTCAGTTAAAGTCCGATGCTTAACTGGTAGACACTTTTATTACCTTCGTAGCAGTAAAATTAAAGTTGGGAGCTTTTAAGTCTGCATGCGTGGGAGTTTGATGTAAATCCAAGATCGAGAATCAGCCAGTTCCACTGTTACATGAGAAAGAATCATTCCAAGACTAGATCCGTATGTTTTATACCACAATATTCTAAATTATCTATTTTCTCCTCTGAACAAACAGTACATTTCCGTTGCATGATTTATTCCATTTACTTAGAGGTTCACTATGCAGTTCATATATTCAGTTGTCCTGACATTTGATGCTGCTCTCCAATATAGGCATGTTATTTTATAGGTTTGCAGTGTTCATGTGTTTGTGCTTGATTGAAGTAACTACATATGCAGTTTTTTATATGGGACATGCCTTTGTTGCACAATTTCTTGGTTCTTAGGGCTTACCATTCTTTTCCCAAAAATGTACTGATTAGTGATTATTGCTATTCAAGTCCCGACATACAATCATTTGACAATTCTAATTAATCTACATGTTCAAAGGTATTCGCTGGAGTCAAGTAAGTTTGTAGATATGGTCATCTGGTTAGTCAAGTAATATAAGAAGTAAAAGTAAAATTGGAGTTTTAACTCCCTGTGAATTGGTGCATGGTGTTAATACAAGATGAGGATTACTTGGTTATTCAGATATGACAAGAAAGAATCATCTCTAGCGAGGATTGACTGTATTGTTCGCATTCTCTTTTCACCTTTATTGACATCGGTATCAGGAATTTCAGCGCCATTGGTTGTCTTGGATTTGAAGTTTCTGCCATGCACTAAGTCTAGAGTTTATTCCTGAACTTACTAGTCATTAATTATATCTATTGGTCTTAACATCACATTCTTTAACTTAATAGTACTTCACATCTCAGATCCTTCTTTTAGTAGTTATTAACTAACATTGTCTGTATTGGTCATTAATAGCTAATTTTGAATATATCAGCAGGATCAGGTTAATGTATTCTTTAAATCTAATACTATATAACCAATTCATATGAATACTAACCGATACTTCAATTCACATGCCTCCAAGGTTTAGGTCTGTGCTTCATTTATCTTTATAACTTTTTTCAAGGTTCCAAAATTTAACTTTTTTCTCTTGTTAATAAGGATTATGTCTCATTATGTGACCTATTCCAGGCACTTATTATTCTCTCTTTACATATCTGACTATTATCTAAACACAGAGTTGTGGAATCATATTGTTTAGAACTTTAGATCTCAATTTGGTTTTTTCTCATGATGTCATTCTAACAACTTTTATGGGTGCATTGCCTGAAATGATTTTCTTTCATATATTCCAGTTCTCAGTCAACATGCTTGTTGCATTTTTAATGACTAGTGGATTGATTGATTGTCATCAAGGCTGGACCTTTGGAGATGAAGAAGTTGCGTGACGATATGAGTTTTTATTGTTAAGCACGGTAGAATATGTGAATCTTTCCTTAAAAACTTATGTGATTATAGGAGTAGGACAATTCATGTGTCAATGCGCATATAATGCCTTGGACTTCTAAATCTGTGTAAGAACTTAGGGGGAAGATTTTAGATCCATAGTCATTGCCATGAAAGAGCATTTTCCTTGCCATGTACCTTGTTTAAGTTTGGCCTCCATGAAGACAGAAGACGTCGCAAGTTCTTTTGTTTCTAATCTGTTAGTTTCCTTTTCTATTAGGACTCTGACACACTGATGTACTAAAAAGACCACGCTGCCTTAGTAGTTGGATCTGACTCAAACATGATGGAGAGCAAAGCCTTGGGTGGTCTTCACTATTGGCGTGTGGATGGTGAGGCTGTCCTTAGAATGTAGACAACAACAACAACAACAACAACAACAAAGCTCTAAAATGTACACACGCATAAGTTCGTTCTAATGTATTAGAGCATTTGCTTTTCCAAATTAATTTAGGCTGCATACCCTTCTATATCTTTTAATTTTGTTTTCCTTGCACATCCTCATATAAATTGCTGCTTATATCTTCCATAAGTTCTGACTTTAATCTGCCGTTCTTCCCGCCTTACATGTGTGTCATGCTTTTGTCGTGCACTTGATGTGTTGATGCAACTCCATTATCTGATTCTACTTTTGTTACTGGTTTATGGTTGACAAATTGTTATTATTGCAGGAGGTGGATTTTAGAGAGAAAGCTAGCTTCCTCACATGTTTCCCAGGAAGAACAAATCAATTTAATAAAGGATCTGGAGAGAAAGGAGACAGAGTATATGCGACTTAAGAGACACAAGATCTGTGTGGATGATTTTGAGCTATTGACCATCATTGGAAGAGGAGCCTTTGGAGAGGTTTGCACTTCTATTCGTTATGTGCATAAAATTCTTCATTTTTGTGACACTCACACTTTTAGAAGTGCCAAAGTTCTCATCACGTCTGTAGCTTTATATATAATGGAATTGAAGTTGCTAAATATTTTATTCTATTTCTCATCAATTTTGCTGCCACCTCTTTTTTTACCCTTTCCTTAATTTTCTGTCAGTATGCTAACATCAGAGGTTGGCTGCTACTTATGAAGAAGTATTCTGTGGACAGGAGATACACTTATGCTACTGGGGTTCCTTGATGGGGATTCCTGAGCTTTGTTATTATCATTGTCCTTTATTTAATGAAACATGGTGGAAAAAAGAAGTCCCTTCATCCCTGTACTGGATGTATATCAATTCTTTTTAATAGGCGGGTTATTAGTAACTGTAGACAATCACTATGTTTGTTATTTATGTTACTCCATTTTCTGGGTCATGCAAGTAGGGATCAGACATTTGTTTAGATTGTCCATTTGTTTAGATTGTCCACAGATGACTACCATCCTTCATGTCATTAGAAAATTTTCCCAACTTCTGTATATTTGTTAATTTTTTTTAGCGAAGCTACTGAAATTCCTAATCCTGGAGCTAATGCTTTTCCTTTAACTATATTATACTGTAAGCAGACTCGTCTACAGTCACTTGCACCGGTTAGATCTCCATGCTGCACAACTGGAAGCTACATCCATAGTGAGCTTATTCCCTTGAGGAAATATGAGGACTGAGATTCATTGCCAGTTTTATGTCATTCTTTAATCAATATTAAGTCTGAGTTGATCAGGTTCAGCTATGGGTCATCTTTAATGGCATAAAGAAGTTCTGTGAAAATTAATGTGTTTAACCTTTAGTTTGGGGTTTTTTTATTGGAGTAGAATCATATGCTGTTCTTGGACATTCTCGCTCACTCGGAAGGGACTTCACACGTTTATTTAATCATCCAAAACGTTGCACTCAGTTTGGTCAAAAATACCTCTTTGATTACTACTGAAAATACCGTAATAAACTTCTGAACTACTATTCTACACACCATTATGATAAATTTGGGATTTGAAGCCAACAACCGTTGACAATAGCCAAAGGCAAGCTGAAGATCTAGGAGAATTGACGCTTGTATGTATTTAAGATTGAAACGATTGTGAGCTTAATGTAGAAAATGGGGAGGGAATTTCTTGATTATTTTATATATCTTTAAGTGTGTCGTGGTTCCTTCAGCTGGGGTTCTGATTATCAACATTATATTTTAGTTATGTGAAAGTGGCAAATGATCTAGCTGAAACAACTCTCAGAGTTAAACATGCTTATGCATGTGCTAGCCGCAAAATAAATGAAACCATTCTCAATTAACAAAACTTGCACACTGGTTAGAGAAGATATCTCAAATGGACTTATAAGCCAAAATAAAAAGCCATGACATGCATCATAATATAGAATGCAATCCATATTACATGGATCTTAAGCGTTCCATAATAACATTGGTATGTTAAATATTTGTCAAGCCACATGATGCGTTGGTAAAATGGTAGTAGTACATGATTGTCAAGAGTGAAAGTATAGCTTCAAATCAACATAGGGAAGAAAACACCTGACGCGAATTTGAACAAAAAGTGGCAGTATAAAAAGCACCAAGAAAATCAAGTTATAATTCAGAAAATATGAATCCATGCAAAAGGTATCAAGCAATATGAGAACAGGGAGGTTCACCAGTTAAGCTTAGGTGCCGATCACTTGTGAATAAAATATAATATTGGACATCATTGCTTCAAAGAACTCTCGACATTATCTTGGTAGTTATGATCTTTTCAAAATTTATCCATGACCTGTTTGAAAATATCAACTAAATGTTTTTTTTGTATAATTTGAAATAATAAACTACTATTATAAATTGAGGTTAATAATGATAACATAGAAAATAAAAACTCGACTAAAAACGTGTTTTGATCGATTCTGGACATCACTAGACCATATTTTTTTTCCTATTATGCAACTAAGCTTTACCCACTATATCACAATTCACAAGTTATGTTCTTATGCAAAAATAATTCTAATAGAATCTTATGCAAAGTATTTAGAACATATAAAGCTTAAAGATTATAACTACTTTTCCCCCAAAATTCCAAATCATTCTTTCTCTCCTGTAGTTGCACCTTTCGTTTTGATTCTCTTGAAACGGATCGATCCATAATGACCACAAAGGAAGAAGGATCAATTAGAGATAAATAGGATTAATTAATGGGTATGTTGATTTAGCTAAATAGGCCTTATCAAACTTATTGCAATTAGTTAAAAAACCATTATCTATAACAATATGGGCTCTATTTAAAGTACATGTTATTATAATAAAAAGTATAATTTATTTAAACTTACAAGTGGGCTATAATAAAATTAAATTGTAAATACATTAATAGTTATGTGCTTAAGAGACATAGTGGGGGCAGATACTTAGCTAGGGTCGTAATATTAGATTTATTACATAGAAGGGTATATCGCAATTTTTTTTTTTTTTGAGTGAGGGCATTTGCCCACACTCGCTTGAATGTGGCTCCACCACTGGCCACCTGCAGCCCTTTGGGTGCTAGAGAATTATATATGGAAATTTTGCCAATCAGTATAGCTGCAACAAAAGCAAACTGTAAAATGAAGTGGCTTCGGAACTATGGTATGCTGTAAAGACAAGGATCCCCTCTAACGTAGAGAGGGAAGATAGGATGTGATTAACGATAGGTGAGACATGCTGGGTTCATTGAAGAACAGCATCAAGGAACACAAACCAAGTGTGATTCTCGCAAATCAAGTTGCCATTTAGGTGTTGGAGAGACTTTAGTGTCAATGAACTTGTAGCCTTTTAATTATTAAGGAAAACTAGTTGCATATGAAGATTGGTATCGTGTGGATGCACAGAGGCACACACAACAACAAAGTCATCTCTTGAGGGCAAAACGTAAGATGCAAATGGGTTTGATACAACGGGCGCATGCGAAACATATGGACCAATTGTTTTTGTCGTGGAGACTTGAAATGTCAAAACAAACTTTAGCATATCATATAGGTCTGCATTGTGAGGGATGGAAGACGGAAGAAGGGTTACCTACAGCATGTGTACCAAGAAATCTACTTTCCACATGTACATCAAGAAATCTACTTTCCATATGTATGTCAAGAAATTTACTTCCCAGAAATTTACTTGTCCTCATGTATTTCAAGATTTCTTGATGTACATTCGGAAGTAGATTTCTAGGACAAGCTCCCATGTCAGTGGATCATTCTGATTATCCTCTAGTCAGAAGTTGGGTTGACTTTGGTGTGGATGCTGTTATTGGGAGTTTTAATTATGTTGAGAACATTTGCCATCTCTAGCATGAAGGGTTGCCATCAGCATGTATACCAAGAAATCTACTTCCCTAGAAATCTATCCTCCCCATGTACATCGAGAAATCTGCCTTCCACTTTTATGTCAAGAAATTTACTTCCTTGAAATCTACTTTCCCCGTGTATTTCAAGATTTCTTGATGTACACTTGGAAAGTAGATTTCTAGCACAAGCTCCCCAGTCTCATATCATTCTGCTTATCCTTTCATCAGAAGGTGGGATGTCCCTCGTTCTGATGCTGGTATTGACAGTTTTAGTTACATAGGCCACCTCTAGCATGATTGTTCCATAGTAACATGGTTAAGTTTCGTGTATACTTGTAACATATTTCCTCAAAATTAAGTAGAAAGTTATGCTTTAGTGAAACTTTTTTTACTTATCTTCAATACCCATTAACTAGGGTGATTGTTTGCCTTGTCGTCAAAACCTTTGATTTGTGCTAGTAGCCTAGTATATATTGCCACTATTTTACCCATCAACTATAGCATATATATTGCCAGCATCTCAAAATTTCTCAGATTACAGTTTCTTCTTATAGCTGATACTTATGATATATGACCTATATATGGTCAGAAAGGCATTTTCTTTTTGGCAGAAAAGCATTAAGTTTGCTAATTATTTTTATGAAATCATCGTATAACAATTTGTTGGTAAGCGAAAGATCCTAATTTTGGTATCATTGCAGTTGTTATATATGAAGCCTTTGAGCAGAGATCTCAACCATTATGCTTATGAGTTATCATACATTAAACCTTTGATTCATGTTGGTGTACCTAACTGTTTGGGAAATACCTTGCTGATTAGTGCTGCGTATGATGCAGGTTAGGCTTTGCCGAGAGAAGGCCACTGGCAATATTTATGCTATGAAAAAGCTGAAAAAATCAGAAATGCTTAGTAGGGGTCAGGTGAGATGCCGCTGATTCTAAAATCCGTTCTATTTGCTTGGCGCCATTTTGTATTACCTGTGCTTTTGTTCTGACCTCTGAAGTAATAGTTATTTCCTGAGTTCTTTATGCCAAATTACGTTGGTACTTGGAAAGGCTGCATTCTCTGCACAAGAAATTTACTTTGACCAATTAGATGACATCATCAGTGTAAATATCATGATAATCTATTGTTATGATATTTTTTTTCAAAAAGTGGGACCACACAGTTTGGGTAGAAGTGGTCACTAACAATTAGCAACCCTTAATAACATGGCTTGAAAGGTGGTTTTAAGTGGCAGATAAACATTTCCCAGCATAATGTGCTTTCCTTGCTAGGATTTCCTTTTTTCTGAATCATTTTGCTTAATGCACATGGAAAGATTATTGTTGTACTTTATGATTCTCTTTAATTGATTTGTAAATATCTTTTTTCCAGTATTCAAGTTACATTTGTCAAAATGTTATAGGTTGAGCATGTCAGAGCGGAAAGAAACTTGCTTGCTGAGGTTGCAAGTCATTGTATTGTTAAACTGTACTATTCTTTTCAAGATGCTGAATATCTATACCTAATAATGGAATATCTTCCTGGAGGAGACATGATGACCCTACTTATAAGAGAAGACACCTTAACTGAAAGCGTGGCTAGATTTTACATCGCTCAGAGTGTATTAGCAATAGAATCCATTCATAGGCATAACTACATTCATAGGTAAGTATTGAACTCTTTTCATTAATTTGATATTTCCATTATAGCACTCCTTTAATTTCCATCATATGCAGAGATATTAAGCCCGACAATCTGCTACTGGACAAAAATGGTCATATGAAGTTGTCGGACTTTGGCCTTTGCAAGCCAATTGATTGTAGAACACTTTCTACTTTGAATGAAAATGAACCCTTGGATGATGACAGCTTAAAAGAGTCAATGGACATTGATGGATCCTTCTCAGATGCAAATAATGGTAGCAGGTGGAAAAGCCCCAACGAACAGCTTCAGCACTGGCAGATGAACAGGAGGAAATTGGTATGTTAATATGTTGATCTTATTAATGTCTTGGTACTCTAATTCTACCTTATCATCCTTTTGTATTTTGGTCATAAATTGGGCTCACAAAACTGCTTTATTTAGGTAATTGATTTTGAAGTAACAGGCTATTATTTTATAATTTTCAGGCATTTTCCACAGTGGGTACACCTGACTACATTGCGCCAGAAGTATTATTAAAGAAAGGATATGGGATGGAATGTGATTGGTTCGTATATTTATGAAACTTCATCCAGATTCCTGTTTTAAACAATTGACTTCTCGAATTTTCTTTACCCCTAACCTTGAAGTAGAATGCATGTTTAAAAGTATTAACATTTATGCATTGTACTTCTAAAAAATAAAAAATGACATTATGGTTATGTTAGAAAACCTAGGAGTTTAGTTTCTTTCGTATGCATACAGAGGGTAGAAGATCTTTGACATTTAGTATATTATTTCATTGGCTTAATTCCTCTAGCTTAAAAGTTCTATAGAGGCATTGTTCTATGATTGGTTCATTTTAAATTACAGTTAGGCATGTACATTAGCCATATACTCTTCTCCAAATTCTTGCTTTGTATTTTAATTGTTATATAACAGAATTAGAAACATTTTCCACAGTATTTTGTGAGATCCATCAATTTTTCTGGTTAGGTACTATCCAGTGCACCCAAATTCTATGGAATTAATTAGTTTTCCTTGTTGCAATGATTATTTCTCAATCAGGTGCTTAGTAACTTTCCATGTGCTAAACCACACTTTACTACAACATGAAGTAATTTAGTGTGCAACAGATTTAACTCTAGTCTTCTTAACAGTGTAAGTTAAACTTCCTTTTAATTTAATGATATGATCTTTTTATATCCTTTTAGTTTATATATATGGTGTTCTTTTCTTAAGTTTCCCATACATCTTGGTTTTGGCTTTGGGGAAGTAAATGCTGTTGTTTAAAAGGAGTATTATTCAGTTCCCACTTGAGTTAGTTTCTTATAAGATGATTTACCAGCATTCTTTATTTTTTCCTTATTTTCCTTATATCCATCCTTGTGAACTCCTTGCAGGTGGTCATTGGGTGCAATAATGTATGAAATGCTTGTTGGATACCCACCATTCTATTCTGATGACCCAATTACAACATGTCGAAAGGTTTCCATGCTAAACCCTTAACTCGGTTGGTTTCTTTCAGGGCCAACTTAATGCGAGAAAGTTGCTACAATTTTGAATTATGTAAAAAAAAAAAGACCAAAAGCTGAAGTTGATGGGTTGTTATGGAACAGTTTGATATGCCTTTACAAATCAGCGTATACTTGGTTACCTCATCATTGCTGACAAATTCATTGAGTCCTTCATTCATCAAGCATATCGATCTTAATTTATCGATATGTAATACATGATAATACAATAAAATATATAATATATATATAATGTGCATAGGAATTTACATAGATTCACATATAGAGGGATATAGGTGTAGGTAAGAACATGTATGTACATCTCTCTGTATGTGTGTTTATGTTACATATGTACAAAGCATATTTTTCTGATGCCTGTGCGTGTACTGCCTGTCTGCCATGCATTTGAATGAGTCACTTTCCTAGATATGAAGTTAGCTTTAACCATTTATGTGATATCTTGGAAGCTTATTAGATCGAGATTTCACTTTGATATGGGTGTGCGTGCCTACTTGCGTGTTTGCTTGTAAGTGTGCGTGTGTGTGTATTTTTTGTGTGCACAGATACGCATGCCATGCACAAGCACTTTAACTAGATAAAATTAGCTTCAACCGTCTATTTGATTTCCTTTTAATGTTGTTAGATTGAAATTCCAATTTGATGGACTTTCCTTATTTAATTCCTGACCGAATTGAGATTTGCTTTAATGATTTTATTTTTTATATTTAGTGCGCAATTTAATTTGATGATTCTCTAATTATTTATTCAAATTACCTGTTTGACATAATTTGGCCACCTTCAGTTTCACCACCTTGTAACTTCCTATTTTTCCAGTTACCAGCAACACTAACCAAAGCAGAATTCTCTATCGCAAACGATCTCCATCTATCTGTTTTACATGGTCTTAGATCAGATAACATACATATTGGATCAGATGTAAAACTTTCAACTTGTTTTTATTTCATACATCTAATTTAGGAGAAAAATGAAATTTGCGGAGCCTAAGCTTTTAAAGCCTGCACATCTGTTTACCTCAAAAGTTTGAGGACTTCACTTTTCATGTTTGCATTTTCAAGCATTGGTATGGAGTTTTACCTTATTAATTATCTTCTAATATAACTTTTATGCATTATCACTGCCTTAATAAAGTTCTTTAATAAAGTTCTTCAATCACTGCCTTAATGATCTCAAATGTTTGAGGACTTCACTTTTATGCATTATCACTTTTATGCACCCATTGGATATTCATGCAGCTGAAATTTCATTTCAATAAGTACACACACACACACACACAATATAGACAATAATTTCAGATACACTGGAAGATTTCGATTTATCACTTCTTAGAAATTTTCATGTGCATCATGTTGCATTTCTGTAAAAGGAGAAAACTTGGGGATTTTCAGAACTAAACCGTGCACATGAACTGAAGAAAGGTTTATTTACACTTACTATGATACTAAAGTTACTGCCACTCGTTGCAGGAATGTGACTAGTACTTGTTTATGCATGCAACTTTCCGTCTTCCCTTCTATCAAATATTCATTTCCTTTTCCTATCTTCAGTGATTCTTATCGCTGAAAATTAATCTGAAATCTTTTACAACTCCTTGATATTAATCATCCGTTTACAACTTCTTTATGTTGTCTCTCTTCCCTATTCACTCTCTTTGATCACTTGGAGACTACTCTTTCCTACTAATAAAAACACTCTTCCACAGACAGGTAAAGCATCTCCTATCTGATAGGAAGTGATGTCATATATCTTTTATCTGAGAGTCTTGATTCTGAAAAATGCTACTATGTTTTCTTGCCGCTTTGTAAATGTCATTTTAGTGGTATTTCTAATATATCACATAATATTTAGAGTGAAAGCAAAACTCGATTATCAAAATCATAATATTACAATATTATGAATGCAACAACATTTTAATATAAAGTCGTCATAGCATGGTTAAAAAACTAGTTTAGCAAATATGGTGGATCCTATCAATTACACAAGAACCTGATTTGACTTCTTCTGGAGGTTTTGGTTTTCGCATTGACATCATAGTTGGTTCTAATTTAAGTTCTTCTCATGACATTGAGATTAATGAGTTGAAGCTGTGTACTAAGTTGTACATCTGATATGTACTATTTCATATTTAGAGATGTAAAAAACTTCTAATCTTGTCTGACCACACCTTTTATTAGATTGTGCATTGGAGAAATCATTTGAAATTTCCGGAAGATGCTAGGCTTTCTCCTGAAGCACGAGATCTTATATGTAGATTGCTATGTGATGTTGAACACAGGTTAGGCAGTGGTGGGGCAGACCAAATAAAGGTATTGTGCTGAGTATATGGGAATCTTATTCATTTTGTTTCTTCTGTTATATAGTTTTCTTCAAGTTTTTATTTCTATTTTTTCTCAGGCTCATCCCTGGTTCAGAGATGTCGTATGGGAGAAACTTTATGAAATGGAGGCAGCATTTAAGCCTGAGGTCAAGGATGAATTGGACACCCAAAACTTCTTGAAATTTGATGAGGTATGATGCTTATTAAGATTTCTGTTTGATTTTTTAATGTTCACTGAATGATGAATTGTTTTATTCCATTTCTTCTCACTGGTGCTTAAATTCTAAGTGGTTTTTGTTATTAACTATGGATAAACTACGTGTAAGTTCTAGTCTCTCTTTATATGTCGTGTATGAACTTTGTGGACATGGAGTGAGAATATTTGTGACTGAACTAGTTTTAGGTTGTCTTCGTGTGCTTATAGTTCACTATTCTTTCTTGGTACATCAATTTTCTTTCTAGCATATCTTTTCCTGTAATAAACATCTAAAGATATTAATTTCAAAATGAAGAAGTGTGAGCATTTTCTTAAATTTTAAAGAATTTCACTTTACATTTGGAAGATTGGTACCATAATTTGTTGCATGGGCTCGATGGAAGTTGATAACTTTTTTTTTTGTTTATGATCCAGATGGAGCCTCCTGCTAGAACGAGTTCCGGACACAGTAGAAAGGTACAATATGTTCTTCTAAACGTATGGTTCTGGAAATTCCTTTGGAGGATAAGCTAGTTTGGTAATCATTGGTTCTGATCATTGTCGATTATCGAAATTTACTTTGACAGATGCTTTATTGTCGTTTAGATGTATTTCACTTGGAATTGTTAATTTAATACAAGGAACACGCATATTTCTCCGAAAGACTCCTTGTCCTAGATGGCTTTTAGTGTATACCTTCCATATTTTTCTACTTTATGCATGCATTGCAATATTTAAAGATACGATTATTGAAGTTCTTCTACAAAATAGATCCTCGTTGGCAGTAGCTTACTACAGTTTAATCGCACTATTCTTATTCTGCACATTGTAAGCATGAGTTTTTTATTTTTATTTTTCTTCTGCAATCCCATCTCATGAATCCAAGGCAGTTTGTGGTCTAACTCTGCATAAGGTTTTGGATACATTAGAAATCATTCATATATTTTGTCTCTTTGGTTGGTTAGGGTCTTTTACAGGAAATCTTTGCTTCAAATTCTTTTGGAATGCCTTCTATGCATTAGACGATAACTAACTTGTGAAGTTCAACTTTCAAATACAATTGTGAAAGCATGACAGTGGTCAAGTTCACTATGGAGCACTTCTGTTCTGTGCTTTTCAGGTTATGGTTTCAGCTCCTTTGCTTCTAATAGACTAAGATGGCTCACTAAGACACTGATTCTTTTTAGGAACTTCCGAACTTGACCAAAAGTTACACTGCATGCAACTTTTTGTAATATTTATTGCTTGCTCTTTCTTTCTTAAACTTGTGCACTCAAGTCAGTTATTTTTTTAGTGAATAATATTTGGAAACACTCTTTTTCTCATATGTGATCGTTGCTGCTGTTGATCCATACTGTAGACGGTTTTTTTTCCTAATACTTATTTTACCTCACAGAAATTGAACAGATGCCCATGGGATGTCTACCAGGGTAAAGTAGATTAAACTCCCTCACCTGGGGAACTCTTAAGACTGCTATAAATGCATCTTTTTGCTCCTTAGTTCCTGATTCTTCCTGTGTTATTTCGGATCTTTTTGCCTCTTGATGGGACAGATCACCTCTAGCTTGAAACTTCTATATATTTCGCAGATGTCTTCTTTGTTTGGCCTGAAATATCTGAGATTATATAAGTGTGTATGAAACTACAAGTCCTATTGAAAATTAAGCTGTTCTTTGATTGACCTGACTATTCTACATTAAAAGTAATTTGTTCTATGATTGCATTAGCATGTCTCCTGAAAATATTAGGTCCGTCCTGTAAGTTAAAGTTGAACCTCATAGACACAACAAAAGTATTTGATAAGATTGGTGCAGAAGGGTCTAGATACAAATTCCAACTGCAAACCATGCTTGTTTGGTGTCAGATGTCATGGTCGAGGTAGATCTGACTATAAATTAATAACTAAAGCCTACCTGTTCCAACTATGTTGCTATTGGGTAAGGGTTCTACAACTTGGGAATCTCCACCTGCTAAACAAATCTACACAACTTTAAGTGGCAAAACCAATTTTCAGATGCATTTATGTAAATATATATAGTTGTGCTCGTTTGTTCATATTTTTGCATCATATTGCATCTGATTGCTTCATAGGTGATGTAAGCAATATTATTAAAAAAAGAAAAAAAAGAAAAATCCAGTATTTTGAATGCTAACTATATGTGTTCTGTCAAGTTTGGTGTATTCTTCATATCTTGCGCTTGCTGAAAGTATGAAACTACAATTCTTATTGACTGTTGACTGTTCTATATTAAAACGACTTTTCTATAAGCATTAGCGTGTCTACCAAAAATGTCAGGACAGTCCAGTATTTGATAGGATTGGTGCAGAAAGGTGTAAACACAATTCCAACAGAAGATCATGCTTGTTTGGTGTCAGATGTCATGGTCGAGGTAGATCTGACAATAATATTATGACCAAAGCCTACTTGTTCCAACTATGTTGCTATTGGGTATGGTTTTACAAATTGGGAACCTCCAGCTGCTAAACAAATCTACACAACATTAAGGTGGCAAAACATAAATTCAGGTGCATTTATATATATATTTATGCATGTGTACTCATGTGTTTATATCATAGCGTTTGATCTATTCATAGGTGTAAGCAACATTATCATTTTTTTTTCCTTCAGGATTTTGAATGCTAACTACATCTGCGTTCGATATGTCATTTGAAATATTGTGCATATTTGATGGTTACTGAGTTGTGTATGAGTATTGTTGGCATCTGAATCTTTTGTTTGGATTATTTATATGCAGAAGTTGCTGAGCCCCAAAGACTTGAGTTTTGTTGGGTATACATACAAAAATTTTGATGCTGTCAAAGGGTTGCATGGTAAGGAACTTTTCGAAACTTCTTTTTAGAAGAAACGTTTAATCTCATTCTGTTTTTTTAATAATCTGGATAAAATATATAAATGTAAGTTACCTTCCGCCAAGTTTTGACACAAGTGTGCGACAGAACCTGCCCATGCTTTTAAAATACTGTCTCTGCACTGAATTTCAACTAGTGTATATACAATAGAGTTATATACAAGTGCATATAAATACTGTCTCTGCACTGAATTTCAACTAGTGTATATACAATAGAGTTATATACAAGTGCATATAAATACTGTCTCTGCACTGAATTTCAACTAGTGTATATACAATAGAGTTATATACAAGTGCATATAAATACTGTCTCTGCACTGAATTTCAACTAGTGTATATACAATAGAGTTATATACAAGTGCATATAAATACTGTCTCTGCACTGAATTTCAACTAGTGTATATACAATAGAGTTATATACAAGTGCATATAAATACTGTCTCTGCACTGAATTTCAACTAGTGTATATACAATAGAGTTATATACAAGTGCATATAAATACTGTCTCTGCACTGAATTTCAACTAGTGTATATACAATAGAGTTATATACAAGTGCATATAAATACTGTCTCTGCACTGAATTTCAACTAGTGTATATACAATAGAGTTATATACAAGTGCATATAAATACTGTCTCTGCACTGAATTTCAACTAGTGTATATACAATAGAGTTATATACAAGTGCATATAAATACTGTCTCTGCACTGAATTTCAACTAGTGTATATACAATAGAGTTATATACAAGTGCATATAAATACTGTCTCTGCACTGAATTTCAACTAGTGTATATACAATAGAGTTATATACAAGTGCATATAAATACTGTCTCTGCACTGAATTTCAACTAGTGTATATACAATAGAGTTATATACAAGTGCATATAAATACTGTCTCTGCACTGAATTTCAACTAGTGTATATACAATAGAGTTATATACAAGTGCATATAAATACTGTCTCTGCACTGAATTTCAACTAGTGTATATACAATAGAGTTATATACAAGTGCATATAAATACTGTCTCTGCAAAATAGGTTAACTTTACATTATAGTTTGCTATAAGTAATATTGTTGGTAATACCATTACCTTTACTCTTTATCTTATTATTCATACTTTTTTTATGTAAGTTCTCTTTTGCTAATCACTCAATTGGTTATATTTAGTTTTTATAATATCAGAGGTTAGAATATTCTCTTCTGTTTAAAAAAGAATGACATAATTTTCTTAAAAAAATATATGCACATTAGCAATAGTATATACTTCAGTTCAACTCAAACATTAGTTTGAAGTCATTTAGAGTGAGGTCATTTTTACGATAGAATGGTGATATAATGATTATACAATTCAAAAGTCAAAAGAAGAAATTTTTACAAAGGAAAAATTATTTAATATGTCAAATTAACAGCTAATTTATAAAATATATATGGACAATGCAGATAGCTATAGAAAGTAAGATATATATATTCATGAAAATTTCATAGTGAGAGACCAAGTGCAAGCATAAATAATTATTATTTTAGTTATTAATTTAATACCTGTAACTATGGAACAAATCTCAAGTAGAAAATAGGAGTTGAGATTGTATAGTCCTCTAGGTAAATACATAAATGTTATTAGAGCTCTTTTTTATATTAAATTTAGAAGTAATAATTTAAATTATTAAGCGCCAAATATTAGTTCATGTGAGAAAGTAAAGTAATCTATGGTCTATATACCTATATAGTCAATCAATCAAACGTATTAAAATTATATGATAGATTCACATTAAATATAATTTATAAAAAAATAGTACATTAAAGTTAAAATCCTTTCAACCACTATATAGATTGTCTGAAATTTTTTACATATATAAACTTTACTGCCTAGGAATAGTAATTTGCACACTTAACTATGACGTAATACATCTTAAGAACGATTTACTCGTTAATATCATTATTAATTGATGTATCTATGCATTACATTGAAAACACAATGAAAATTTGGAAAACTACAAAAGAAAACACCCTCAAAAGTTTTAAAAATTATAAAAAAATATCCTAAAATTTTGTAATTTACAAATACACAAAACTATTAAACATTACATTGAAATCAAGGAATTACAAAAAATTATTAAAAATTTTAAATTTTGGAGGGGTAATTTGCAATGTACTAAACTTTAAGGTTTTTTTGTAAGTTTTAAATTTAATAGATTTTCAATTAGTTATGTTCTTTTTAAAAAAGTTATAGGTAATATTGACTATGAAAAGTTTTTCCTAAACATATACTTTTAAAGGGAGTATGACATTTTTTGCACATTTTTAATTTTCAGGGGTTATTAATAATTCTGTATATTCATTTTAGTGTCTATAAATTAGAAATCCTAATGGTATTTTTTGTAAATTATGAATTTTAGCGGTTTTTTGCAATTTTTTTAAACTTATAGGCCTTTTTTATAGATTATAAATTGTTTATAGACTATTTATAATTCGTATGTTTTAATTTACTAATGAGTTAGAAATTCTCAGGGTGTTTTTTATAAATTTTGAATTTTGAGTGTTTGTTTGTAATTTTTGAAATTTTAGAGTTTTTTTTATAAATTATAAATTATGTAGGGGATATTTGTAGTTCTCTATGAACTGAAATAAGTAAAGGATTTGAATTATATCAAACGTATCTCCTTTATCCTATAACATGTTAAGTCTCATTATGAATATGATAAAACATTTAATTACCAATTCAAAGAAGATAGGATAATTAGAATAGATTAGGATAACAATGTAATATTAAAAAAAAGTTAAGGTTAATATTGACTATGAAAAGATTTTTCGGAACTCGCACTTTTAAAAGGAGTATGATATATATATATATATATATTCCAAATTGAAAATTTTATTTGTTCAGTTTTGATTCGGTTTGGTTTCCCAAATTGTGAGACTCATAGGCGAAATGATTGATTGCTAAACCTAAACTCCTCTTTGTAAGTAAGAATTGCATTCTGGTAGAGGATCTAATAGTCTTATCAACCTCAGTTCTCCAGTAGATTATAATCATCCGAGCGCTAACATCATATGTCTGTCTCAAATTTAGATTCCCATGAAACTGTTAGAAGAATATTTCGACATTTAACGAAAAGAAGGTAGTGAAGTGCTATTTTAAAAGATAATAGGAAATTTAAATGTCAAGAAGAAAAAAGGTAAGGTAGATAAGTGCAAAGTGAATTAAACTATAGGGTATTTAAAGGTCAAGAAAAAAGACGGTATATATAACTGCAAAGTCAAGTAAATTACAGGATGTTTAAAAGTCAAGGAAAAAAATTAGGATATTTAAGTGCAAAGTCATATAAATTATAAGGTATTTAAGTGCTATTTTGACCTTATATATGTCTGTACTTGTACATTGCAAAGAATGCAAAAGTGTATATTTACCTTTTATTGTTAGTAACCCATAGTCATGGCATGTGAAAGTTGGGATGAGTGGTAAGGGACAGTCTCTTTGAGTGAGTTCCCTAGACTTTCCCATGCTCACGAGATCATAAAATTTCATTGCAGTGACTTGTTATTGTGTATGACCGTGACAAGTCATTGCATCAAATGTTTTAAAGACAAGTCACCGCGTGTCGCTCTTCACTTCCCTAGTTGTCTCTTCCTTTTCCTCTATCTTTTTCTCCTTTCAATTTCTATGTACAATTTCATTCTGGACAAATTAACGACACTCATGAGAAGAGGAGGGGGAAAAACACTAAAATTAAGAAGATATAAAAGAGCAAGATTGTAGGACCGGTTTGCAATGCAGGGACTTGCTGCGTCTATAAAATCTCTTCAAACTACTCTAACCCGGTCTCTAAAATCCCTTCAAAGAATTTGAAAAATATTCGAAACCCAGTACCTCTCTACCTCTCTCTCTAACCTTTCATCACCTGACAACTCATTGTCCTCGTGGCAGAGACTGGAGTCACATCGTGCGACCAGTTTGGGATCAATGAGATTGTAGTGAGATTTTTATTACATTCTTCTATGGCTTAATAGCACTTATATACCCTGATGTTCACACAACCTTTTACTTGTATACCCTATGTTTTTTTTCCAGGATTTGTTACCCTAATGTTTACACAACTTTGCATTATATACCTTAAAGTTTTAGAACTTTGCAAGTCACTACCCTCTATTACTTTGCTGATGGAATATTCCCTCATAGATTCCCATGTGACTTGCATGTGGGCAGAATGAGTCAAAATTACCCCAATAGTTGGCTGAAACAACCAAAAAACCCAAACACAACCTTTATATCCTCATCTTCCTCCATTCTTTCATATTTGTTTCCCTTTACCATTTCTATTTTGTGTCTTAGAAATCCATAATTCTGTGCTCAAATACATAATAATCTTAAAACTTATACTATATAATTTTAAACCAACATGTAATCCAAGTCTTTCAAAAGTCTACAACAAGCCTGCTTTGCAAAGTACCAGGGAATCGGAACGTGAACAAGTTCGCGACGTATTAGACTGAGGAGGAAAATACTAGACCTTCTACTCAATCTAATACGCTAAGCGTCAAGTAATATAAAGCAAAGGCATTGGTCCCCGATCACAGTAGCGAGAATATAATAAATAACTGAGAACCAAATGATACATATCACAACTGAAATATCATCTCAGACATAATATTCGGGTCAAACATGCCCTGATACAAGTGCATCTAACTGAATACTAGAGAGTCATAATAATACATCAACCAAACGGAAATATAAAGTACTGCAAAAGTAAACTAGGGTCATAAACTAACTAAAAGAGCCCTGCATATAATCAGACACATAGTTCCAACATTAAACAAACATGTAATCCAAAAAATACCCATTAGTGCACACCATTTGCCATATCCAGCAACAGAATAGATTGCTAACTTCATAAACACATATTGTTGCATACATAGAGAGAACACATAACTAATCCATAGGTTGTTTGGTGGATACAAACACAAAAAATCTACTCAAAAACCAGCCAGTTACACACATTGTTTCATGCGACAAATCTGACACGTTATGTTTCATTTGACAAAGTACAAGCACATAGACAATCACAGAGTACCTAAAAGATAACCTAAAAAAGTAATTCTCATTTTTTTCACCAATTATTTTACCAACTGTACAACCTGCAGATACGAGGAGAAGTACGTCACCAAGAAGATCTATCGATTCCATCTTCGGTAATGAACTCAGAACACATCACAACTTTCATATTCTTTACATCATCTCTCTTGATCATTCTCAAGTGCACCAACTCTTTTCGCCGTTTCCCTTCATTTCTATCACCAGGTGATTCTGTAATGGAGTCTAGGAGGAAGGCAAACCCTGAGGATGCAGATACCCATATGGTTTCTTCTGGTGATGCCATGTCTCCTTAAGCCCTTGCCTATACTAAAAGCTCTTATTAGGACACAACGCCCTCGCTGATGTGGCTACTGGGAAAATCCTGCTTGTTTTTAGTCGGGTCTGCCCTAGTTTGTGCTCTGATAAGAATTATTGTCAAAGGCATTTTGTAGAATCAAAACCATTGCCTAGCTGTATAGTATTGTATTAAGAATGTTCATTTCCGTTTTACTCTGTTTTAAGACTTTTGGTTGACAGTAGACATGGGTACTGGCTGCCCAGGTTGGCAGAGCAAAAACATGCCTTCTCTTGCGGCAGCTTCTGTTCTGCTTATATCTAATTTGGTGACAATAATACGTTGCCTTTTCCACCAAGTTTGAAGTCATGTTGATACTGTTGTCATCTGTAGGTTTGGTAAATCTTGCTTGTGTTATTGTTCTTCTATCGTCGTCTACCCCGTAATGTTTTTAAGGTCTCGTTTCTTTCTGGTATGGATATTTTGCTCTTACAGGTGACGACTGTTAGTTTTTTTTTGTTTATCACCCTAATGCATGGCCTGCTTTCTGCGTTGAGCTGTCTGTCTTATACCGAAAATACTTGTTACGATGGGCCCCTGCTTGAAGGTTTATCATTTATCTTTCCTATATGAGTAAGCCTGAGAGAAATTATAAGTTGCCCGTAGGAAAAGAGCTGTTAAAGACATCAAATTATCCCATACAAGCTTCTCTTTTAAGAAAAGTTCAGGTTTCCGCAGAACGATCCTCGGAGAATGAGAATGAGAGGGTTTTCTACCGGTCAGCTATGATGCGATTCGATTGTATGTAGGAAAAGACCATGATCTAGAGATGCAGAGGAACTTGAGAGAATCTTCGTGTTGATTGGTATCAAAGATACTGTCGGTCGGGAGGAGGAAATTGCATGGTAATGGTAGAGATTCATTGGCAACGGCACCGGTATTCGATTACCATCAATATCTATGAAGTTGTTTATTTCTAGAACCACTATAAAGCTCTGATGACTATGAGGTGCCAACAACAGTGGTACTATAAAGCTCTGATGACTATGAGGTGCCAACAACAGTGGTACTATAAAGCTCTGATGACTATGAGATGCCAACAACAGTGGAGTCGCATTGTGTCCTATGGGGTCACACGACACAATTGGATTACCTACTTCATACATTTGTTTTTTCCTAGTTCGGACAGCGTCATAATTCCAATTACCGAGGATACCAGAAGAGGAGTATTGAGAAATCATAGACTGTCGGATATCACATTGAAGATTCTGACATTTGTTGTATTTTTTTTATATGACGTTTGAGATGGTTGATGCCGCTCTTATGATGAGCTTGGAAAACATGGCCGCACAACGCACATTTTGCCTTCTGGGAGATGATCCTATGAGCTTGGAAAACATGGCCGCACAACGCACATTTTGCCTTCTGGGAGATGATCCTACCGTGTTCATCCTTGGTGACGTCTATCTTCTCAAAAAAATTCCACACATCGGATCTCGGCCTTTTAGGATCTCTTGATGCAGTAGATTCGTTGTCACCAGATTCACGATTAACACCGGTAGGAAGAGGAGTAGTTATTAGGATGACTCATTTCTGGATCAGTAGGAGATTATAAGAGAGTATAATATTGTATAAGAGAGTATTAGAAATATTAGAAGCCATTTGATAGAAATATTAGAAAATGTAAGAGTAGTTGCTCTTCATAATCAGATTCAGAAGCCATTTGATAGAAATATTAGAAAATATAAGAGATTATAAGAGAGTATAATATTGTATAAGAGAGAAGTAGAAGAGTTTTGGTGTGAGGAGAAGAAGTGAAACCCCTCCTCTATTTATAGAGGCAGTCCCCTAGGCAAATGACCAAAAAATCTTCATATTCTAGCCGTTTTTTGACCGTTTTAAGGGGCAAATCGGTCAAATGACCAAATATGACCGTTTGGTCGGTCCGGACCGGCATAAATCCGCCAACGGTCATCGGACCCGGCACTGTTCCGGGCCGGGCGACTTTGCGCCGACCCGGGCCCGGGCCCGGACCCGGGTTTGGCCCAGGTTTCCTGGCCGACCCCGGGTCTGGGCCGCGGGTTTTTTAGACACCCCTAATCTAACGTCAGAACTTGGCTGACACAGCATTGGGTGAGCACATACGCCCAACCTTCGAGCACATGTGTTTAGTTCAACAAACAGATTCTTTTAATTTTGAAAAAAATTTAATCTGTGTGAGTTTGTTTTTCATGATTCTTTAGTTTCCATTCATGGGTTATGACATAAGTTATGCAACATAGCTTGTTCTTGCCATCTTGAGATAATGTAGATGATAAAGTAGTTGCTTAGTTAAAGTCCTCTGTTTATGTTTGTTTAATTGAAATCACGATATATCCATGTTTATGTGTAAGCAAAGCTTGTGGTTGTATGTTATCACATAGTGCTTTATCATATGTTTCTTCCATGCTATACTACGTTATGCCATGACCTAGAATCTACAGACGCTATGCATCTTGGCCCAAGTGATACAATGGAATTTTGTTTGCTTGGTTTGTTATCATGTGGTTTGGCCCTAGGGCTATGCATGATTAGGCATCATGATGTGGTACATACATGATGATGATGGTTGTTTGTATGTGAATATTGGGGGTGTCCTCATGATACTAAATCGAGAACATTTTCTGTTTGAATCAAGAAAGTTCTTGGTTTAGGATACGACGTGATTTTGAGTGGATGCTTGTGATTCTCCACCATCAAAAACTTCAAGTATAAAACATGATAAACCCAGAAAGAAAGATCAAGAAAAAGATCAAATATCAGTATGTATCAAGTCATGAATGATTTGTTTTGATATTTGATGAGCATGTTTCGTTTGCTTTGGAAACACAGTCGCAGAGGACACCCATATGATAGATGTTCTCTATGGAATGAGTTATTCAGGCTTAGTGTATAGTATATCATGTATAACCAGGTAATAAAAATGTTCATGTGAGATAATTAATGGGAGAAAATTTAACATCTCATAGATAATATGTGGCCTAAGGTTGTGTTTGAGTGCTAAAGCCAGATGAGTCTGTACACATAAACCAAGTGAAGTGAGAATCCAATTAACGTTCCTAGTGGGTACACCAAACACATATTATCCCGTTAAAGCTTTCCTAAATAAGATTAAATAAAATATGAGAACAGTTAGATGCACACAATACCCTTGCATCGCACTCAAGGATTTAGGTGCACTTTCTTTTGTGATCTCTATTTTGTTGTATATCTAGTTATCTGCTAGCTTTGTTTTATGATTTAGATTTCAAGATGTATGTTTCTTGTTCATGAAAGAAAGTAAAGTGATACAGTTATATAGTCTTTTTTATGTTTATACGAGTAATGCATTCTCAATACATGCTACATGTGCACAAACCATTTTTTTTTATTTTACCACTTGCTAAATGGTTTTCTGACCATCCTGGTTTGCACACTAATGATGGGTCTAGACATTCACTCCTGCTTCTAGGCACACTATGGTTTACTGATCTACAGTAGATGGGGTTTTCACCGACCAGCTTACCTACCTATTTGTCCAGTTTCTGTTCCGTTTTGATAGCTACCAGACATTGTTATTTATGTTTGCCTTTCTGCTTCTATATAGTGACTCTGATATACTTAGTTATTTTAGTTGTTATTTCATACTTATATAGCCATGCAGCCTTGTTCTTATGTTTTATATGAGGATGACATTGATATCAGACTCGTGATATTATTTATGTTATTCATTATTTGTGGGATTTGTTGTTTACTTTTGTGAAATATTCTTTGCTTCTGATGAGTCTTGTATCGTATACTTGCTTCTTGCTATATATTTGTTTCTCTGCATTTTGATTATGTATGATTGTGTTTTGATATTTTGGATGAGATGTATATGCTAATATTTTTCATAGGCTTAAGTATATGCTTTCGGATTTTATTAGGCTTGATTGTATATACTGCATAGTCTAGTCATGTACCCGTCAAGTGTTTCTGGGACACAAGGTGTGATGAGGTTAGTCCCTTAAATAATTAGGATTTTGATATTACTCTCTCAAAACCTTTATATTTGATATTAGCCCCCTAGATTGCATTAATATCTTGTTATTAGTCCCTCTGTAAGTTTTGATGTTTAAATCTGTAACACCCTAGATTGCATTAATATCTGTAACACCCAGAAAAAAAAAATCCATAATCGATTTTTTGACAATGAGAGATGAGACGATTTTTATTTATAAGTTGAAAATATCTCTGATCCTAGTCAATCAAAATAGAGGCTTTTTATAGGGTTTTATGTGTTAAAAGCCTAAACAGGTTTTAAGTCAAAAACGGGCAAACCATTAGTTTAAGCTAAGAATCCTTTCCTAGCTAACCTTACATATTAGAATTCTTAGATTTTTGACACCCATAAAAAATACCTTCAAGCAAGCACCCATTTTCTTTCATCAGCTTTTTGCATATCTTTCATCAGCTTCGAGATCATCTTGTTCAGTAGAAACACCTTCAAGCAAGAACCCACTTTCTTTCTTCTACCATGAATTCTTATATATATTTTAATTCTTAATCTTGAATGTATTTCCATCCATGTTGATAATCCATATTTTCTTGTATGCTATATGATCGTGTACACATAGAAATTTCAATATAGAACATGCACATATGATTCTTCTAACCTTAGAACCATAGAATTCTGAGAAAAAACAGTAAACCTAGTTTTATGTTAGTTTGTATTGGAAATAATTGTCATAATTAATTTTCCATGAATATACCAAGTTTTATAAAGTGTTAAAGAAGTCGTATCGAATCCTAGATTGTGAAAATCTTATTTTTGCACACCAAAGATCCATGTTCATAATTGCAATGCATGCTAGATTTGTATTTTTGTATTAAAAAAGGTATAGAAAATTATTCCTAAGAATAGTATCAGAAAGGTACGAGAAGACCCTAGGTTGAAATCTGAAAAATTTACTGGATCCAAATTTCAGGCATCTGGTTCAATATTTCAGACATCTGGTTCAAGCTTCAGACATCTAGTGAATTTCGCTTGTCTCTGCATTCATTTTTTTCTGGTTTTGGTTCTCTGTCGTTCAGGATCAAATGTCCAGTCCTAGATGTCAAACATCTGGTTCACAATCCATATGTTTGGTTTGATGATTCAAATGCCTGAAAACATGCACATCTTGTTTTATTTTGTGTAATGAGTCGTTTGATTCCGCAACTTCTTCATATGACTTCCGTTCCGTTGATGTTGAAACTTTGTGAACATCTTCGTTAGTAAGTTTTGAGTATATTCAATATTTTATTTAGTATTTTTGAGTTACATTTTCATAATTATCTAGTTAAACCAAAATTATGAAAATACGATTTTTCTTTTGAAATTGAGTCTTTAGCCCAAACTCAACACCAATCTATTATCAATATGAAAATGAGTTTCCTTACAATGGTGTGGGCTACATGTTACGATCACTCTTGTGATAATGTTTTGACTGTAGATGGTAATAATTATGCCCTTAAAGATTACACGTGCAACTCGTGGGATTTAAGAGTTTAAATATCATACGCTTGTCTCAATCAACATGGTAAGGTTTTAGCTGAGAAGGTGGTGGGTTCAAGAGGTGCAAACTAGTTGCCTATAGGTTTGTGAAAATTGCACCTTGAGAAGAGATAACATCAGCGGATAGTTAAAAACCTGATTTTTTAAACTATTTGAATTTGTATATTCAAGTTAGGTATTGAGTGTCGATGTATGAAGTGTGAGTGTGGGGATTTGCAACCATCATGTTTTTGTGTTTGATTTTCTCATTCGATAGTTAGCCATACAATCTAGAAAAATCTAAGATTAGATAACATCGTGTATAATCGCCTTAAAATGAGTTGATGTGAAAATATTAGGTTTTAATTGGGGGAGAATAAATAATAAATTAGATTTTAATGGTAGAAAAGTTGTTGAGGAAATGAGTTCACTGTTAATGAACTGTTGGAGAAGAAGAGAGGGGGATCTTCTTGCGGTTGCAGTGGGGAGATGTCATACGATAGTGCTCTTTTTAGCCTATACATCCATCATAAAGTAATGTTCTGCTTAGTTTCCAAAAGCACAACTTATAAATTTACTAAAAAAAGAAGAGAGAGAGAGAGAGCTCTTGGCAGAAAATCATATTGGCAGATTTTAGCTGTTTCAATAATTGTGAAATAAGTAAATGTAAATTATACAAGTGTACATAAAGTCCCTTCAAGGTGTTCTATCTAGACTAACATTTACAGCCGGTGTCAAACCGGAGCAGTCCAAAATTGCCATAATAGATATAATCTATATAAGGCATGGCATTCACAAGTTTGAACACTCTCATACAGCAGACTTTAGCTTGTTTACTGCAGACAGAAGAGAAGAGTTTCCTTCACAAGCTTCCTTCAATAGATCGAGTCTTCTTCCGCTTTCAGTTTCGTACAGTTGCGCATCTGGCAAGGGCAATTTATATCTAAAAAATCTCAATAGCATTCCCTGTAAAACATTCAAACGGAAAACAGAAGTTTGTTAAAAACCCATTTTATTCAAACCTTAAACCAAAATCTACCATACAACTCCGGATGATCCTTCACCTCTTGATGTCGCTTCTGCAAATAGCTGCGAAGAAGAGACCTTGCCAACTTACGCTGCAATGATGATTTCTCAGAGGCGTTAAGGTTGAAAACAAAAGAAGAAATGTGATGCATAGCCAATGTGAAACTGATGGTTTCTCGAGTGGTAGCTCTATCGAGAGCTCCTGAACTCCATGATTTAACATATGCCTCCAAAATCCCTTCATCTTCCTGGCAAAAGGTAAGAAGTTAGTTCCACTTCCACAAAGGTACAGGAGATAAGACAACTTGCTTGACCACGAGTTACAGAATGGTAAGCGGTATGGTAACAATTAACGGGTAAGAACTAAACAACTTAAAGAGAGACTCGTCTTTCTATGAATGTCAGGTAGCAGATGAACTTATCTTTCCTTGACAGGCTACATATATTTCAACCAAGACCATGAAGCTGATGCAAGGGTGCAACGACTTTAATGGTTAGCCTAAATTTCACAATTCCCCAAAGGCATTGTAGGAAAACCAAAAACTATTGCAATTTCAAACTAAAAAAAATCGAAATTAACTGCATTTCGTCTCTAAATATAGGCACAATTCTTGACATATATGAGGCTGTTACTGAAAAGGACTACATTTAGTTCTTGACATAGCTGCTTATGATTACAGGAGAAATACACAAGTTTTAAGACAGCACAAGATATTATATCAGCAAATCATGTAAATCTTGTAATGTAAGAGAATTATATTTATTTTCATCACCATTTAAATAAAAAGGTTAATTGCGGATAGACCCCCTGTACTATCACGAATTGTGGATAGACCCTTTGTAATTCTATTGTCGCAGATAAACCCCCTGAGTGAATATTTTCTTACTCTTCTACCCTCAAGAGAGAGAAAATTGTTTTTCTTTTGATAATAGACCAAAAGGGTAAAAAGGTCAAAAGAATTTCACTCAAGGGGTCTATCTGCAACAATAGGACTACAGGGGATCTATCAGCAACTGGGCAATAGCAGAGGGGCTTCATCTGCAATTAACCCTAAATAAAATAGAGGCGATGAATTTAAGAGATCTACACCAAACCTCAACAGGCATCAGGTATCCTTCAGGTTCACCAAGACACTTCTCTAACGGTGGCAAGAGCTCAAGGACACGGGCATTAGATAATGCATTCCATGCAGCAAGCCTCACTGGCTGCTCAACAGATTGGTGCAAATAAAGTCCTACCTGCCTTCCAAATATTATATCACCATAAGATATAGCTCCAAATTGCTCCACAAGATTCTCAACAAATGTAGTATAGCTTCCATGAATTTGTGTTTGGAAGTTCAGATATTCCTGATTCCTGTGTGGATGTTCAATATCTCTATATCTCAACTTCTCGAGATGTTGGCCATACAGTTCTTGTAGAGCTTCAAACACATCCCTACTTTCTTCGTCATCAAGAACATCCATATTAGCATGCAAAGACATAGATAAGGCATGAAGCTTCCAGACTAGAGAAACACCAGAAACTGGAGACTGCTGATCATCAGAACTCAGAAGATGAGACACTGACTCAAGACCTAATAGAAAGAAAAGTCCACTCTTTGCCACATCACGAACATTAGTAGATAAGCTAGTAGTTCTTGTCCCAATACTACAGATTGCACTAAGAAACCAATGCCCTGGAAGAGGTAGTCTTTGGCGTGCCCACTCTATTAGCAAACAACTGCCATCTGAAATTTTGGACGCGCCCAAAATTTCTTCGTCTTCATGAATTGTTTCAAGAATATTACTTTTACTGGGTTTCTCATGATTGTTGCTGCCTCTGTCCTCTTTTACCGATGATTTCTTTTTTATACTTATCCACCTGTTTCTGAAATGCGATTTTAGAACCTCACTGAAAGAACCGTAGTCAACTTCCTTGTACTGCCAGTCAAATGACTTGCGACCTTTACCACGTTGAAGAAATGAATGTATACATAGACTAAGATATTTGAGAACAGGAGCTCGGAGCAGTACATCTAGTGCCTTCTCCAAGGTACCTCTATCTCTAGGTCCTGTAATCAAACATACTGCAAGAACAGAATTAATTCTTTGTGAAGCAACGGTCAGTCTAGCAGAACTTTCAGAATTCATCATGCCTTCGATAAGTGCAAGGTCTTCCTCGATAATCGTCGATAAGAATTCAAACAATTCTATGATCAAATGTGCATCCATTTGTGCTAGAAAAACATCCAAGGACCAATATCCTCCCTTTGGGGCACCCCAGCCAAATCCTATTCCAGGGGCAGGTCCTCCTCTGCCAAATGTCTCAGCAGACTGCACCAAGAGCCATTCTTCAGAAACCGTGTTCATGAAAACAGACAGGATACCCATGAAGTCATTTTTAGCCCATTTAACTACACCTTCCTCTAATATCTTCCCTGCTCTTTCTGACCTATCAACATCCGAGGGCCGAGAATAGCACACATTTTTCGCTCCCTCAATACAACGATCAATTGAAAAAGCAAGCCGCAATAATCCATGAAGGCAGCTTACAGAAGATAATGATGCACCGATATCACTTTGTTGTCTCAAGTAACAAAGGCCATCCACCAAAGAGCCACCTCCAGTAGGGAACTCTACAGGTTTCACATCTCTCGGAGCAAGGAAACTCAGAAACCCATTTCTGATAATCTCCAGGCTGATTTGAGGAACAAATTCAGGAAGCCATGGTAAATGAGTAGATTTATTGTGCATTCTATCAGTTCCAATGGGGGCTATTCTGTCAAATATACTAGCAAGCATGTGTAGTACTGCTGAGATCACCCAAGTCAATGAACTTGCAGAAGGATCAAGGGCATTCATACTTCTCTTGTGACAACCAACAACAGAAGATACAAATGGAATATTCTTCAATGTTAACCATCCCATAGCTAAGTCGACCATTGGGATCACATGACTCCAAGACCAAGCTTCAAGGTTAGCATCAGAAGTATCCATGGCTTGTCTCTTTAGCTGATCCACTGAATGGAGAATTGGTAGCCTTTGAGCTAAAGCCTCCAGGACAAGGTATCCTTCCCTTGTGATGGAAGCAAATTCGGCAAGAACATGGTTCTCAATTAGTTTATCAAATGCGGGAACACCCAGCCACAAACACATAGCAGGGAAGAAATCTGCAAAGTAAGTTATGCAATACCCATAACAAATACAAACTCTCCAAAGGCGTAATTGCTCAACCATCAAGTTGGATGTGAGTTTACACTGCTCCCTTCCAGTTTCAACCCAATGCTCAAGGGTAAATGCACTTCTATACCATTGCCACATTGCCTGCTGGAAAATTCCACGTTTCACAAACTCCGAGCAGGTTTGCTTGTTGGATTGAAACAAGACCTATATATATATATATATAAAGGGTATGATAAATTAGAGAATCCATGACTAATCTGCAATCCAGTTAAAAAAGACAGCTAAAGCAATAAACAAAGTTGGTACTCCTCTACATGGCTGACAATGTTCAATCACGATCACAAAATCAAGATCCAGTAAGACGCAAGAGATAAAATAGCTTATAAAAATAGCATATAAAAACTTACCATAGATGAAGACTTTCCATACTGTTTGGTTCATGACCTTTTCATTAGCTCAGCTTCATTAGAGTGACCGGGAAACTTATCCATTTAGGGAATTAGTATGGGCAGATTCCATATTTCATTAGTAATCATCTTGTCTATGAGCTTATAAACTGTCTGATCAAATGTGCTAACCTCTTTCATTATCGATGAACTGTTGCCATCAACCCTCTCTTGCACAGATCCAAAGTCATAATTCAATACCAATTCAAGTACTGATGTGAGATTAGCAATTTACTGTAACTGCAGCCTTAACTCATAGTTACACTTTGTTGTAATCCCTTTTCAGGAGAGATGACACTTGCTTGTAACTACACTGTTATTTCTTTAGGTACTTCAGTTCACCAATCTCAATCATTAGGAATAAAGGCTTTGCTATTGGCCTTACTTCAATTTCATTCACTGTTTAATGGAAGTGATATTCATGCAATTGCAAACTCCATTGGTGAAGTTTAAATAATTGACAGGTGGACTTTTGACATATATATCCTACTGGACAGCCTCAGAACTGAGAGAATGATGAACTTCAACCTAAAGGAACAGCTAGCTGTTATACAGTAGACACTGTAAATATACAAAGAGAACCAAAAAGATAGCGGTCCCCCCTAAATCAAAAGGACAAAAGAATATACATGCATGGATCATAAAACAGCCACGCCAATATATCTGAAGAAATTTGATTGTTTTTTCCCATAATCACATTTGTGGTTATCATTAGCTTTATTGCTGACACTGCCTAAAAATAAAGATATAACGAGGTTTTTATTTTTTATAATGGTGCTATTTCCAAAAGAACATAAAAATTATGTGGTATTTATATGAAATATGCTGGATGAATATCATTATCTTATCTCCTTGCCGAGAGATGAATCAATTTTATCTACTCTGCAGGCTGGGCAAAACTAACAATCTATGGAAATATGTGTTCATATTGAGACAGCATGAGAAAATGGCTTACTTTAACTGAAATGAAAGTAAGGAGAAAGTACAGGGATCCCAACAAAGAAAGAAAAACGTGGCAATAAAATGTGAGAACAATAAAGTGATGGAAGAAGGTGGGAAGTTACAGAAACAAGGTCTCACATAAGTAACTAATAGGAGAGTTCACATCTCATGAAATGCATCTAAATATGACACAAAGTAGGTTTTGAATTTATATGTCGACTTGTTTACATGTTGCAATTAAGAAGCGATGGAATGAACTGGGACTTAGCAGCAAGTCAGAAATGTAAATAAATATCTTGTTCAATTCCTATACAGGTAGCCCTGAAACATGTCGACTTCAGCACTAAAGTTGTAGTATGCTAGCATGTACACATAAATACAAACCTGAAACGATGGAACTGAACCAAATAGCTCAAAGTAAGAGCATAGAATCATGCAACTAGAATAAATATACCATTCACATAAATGAAAGACTTCTAGGCCAATCTCTTTCAAGTTAGGGGGAAAATCTCACTTTTAGAAGGATAATCGCTTTTATCTGAACTGGAATTTCTGCTGTTCCGTGCTTGGTGTATATCTTAATAACAGTTTCAATGAGCCTTGGGCATCTCATAATTGCATCCGCACTTGTAAGGGAGTGTCTTGCTAAAGCTATAAGTATGGAAAGCAGACATTCTTCTAATGCCGCGAGGGGATCCATCTGTATCCAAAACATTGATCCAAAT
>NC_033794.1:90963503-90969187 GCF_001876935.1 Asparagus officinalis | reverse complement strand
TACAAGTAATAAAAATAAATATCTACTTATTAACTGATTTGGACTTGAAAAAGATTGATCGCCAATTTAAGATGCAAACACAGTCCTCAGAATTCTAAAACTAGTATAGATGAATTGCGAAAGAAAATGTCACTTAAGCATTTTAGTTTGAAAGAACTTTTAACAGTTATAAAGCTTAAAGCAAAATGCTTAACGAAAAATGCAACTCCACACCTGTGAAATTGAACAAATCTAAAAAAAAAATCTACAGTTATCATCAGTTTGAAGGCACGTGATATCCCAGAGGAAAGTGGAGAAATAATGTGTAGCCAGTGAAACATAAGCTGCCAATTATGCATTAGAAACTATTCAATTCTTTCTTTCTTTTTCAAAATAAACATCAGGAAGACATTCTAGTTGATGTTCCTGCTTTTCTCAGCAGGAGTCCATCTTAAAAAGACATCTGAAGGTATTGTCAGTCTGAACACGTGTGAACTCCCAGAGGAATTGTAGAGGAAAAACATAGGCTCCCAATATGCTCTTAGAAACTATTTTGCTTCTTATTTGCAATGTAAACATCATGTGATTTGATATTGGCATAATGTAAGACTGGATAATCTAAAAAGGCATCATATACTTCTAGATATTCAAAGTGAAACTAAAGGTCGACAGGAACGTTTTCTTAAGCAATTTATGGATGCTAATTGCATTAGAGAAAGGACTTCCCAAACCGCAGAAACAAGTTACACTTGATTTGGAGATATGGATAAACACTGATCTATTGTGATATGCCTGGCAGAGGAGTCTTCCCTCAAAGAGAAAGGGCTTTCCAAATGGTGGGATGCGGGTCTTTTTACACGAACCTGTTGTGTCTAAGGATGATTTAAGGGACTATCTCTTCAAGAGAGGCCAACTGAATTTGGGAGGTCATAGACTTGAGCTTATTCCTCAGCATTATCGATGCCCATCATATGCTTACTTGATAACCTCTACTTGACTGTATATTAGCTTTTGGAGAACAGATGGTCTAACTGCAATGACTAGATTCCATGCATCTTGCAAATAGTTTGGATAAACTAACAGGTGCAATTGAAGAACTTAAAAAAAACTGGACACTTGTGGGGATCTTTCTCTCTTAGGACATCCCTAGTATCTACTTACTAAAGTTATCTTAATGCGATTACCCATGTTTTTCTGAAAGAATAAGTCATCGTATAGGAGAATAAAGCTCTCAAGGTGTCAAAATTATACGCAACATAGCATGACCTCAAGATATAAAGTAGAAAACAAGCTAACCTCCAAAAGATAGCAAATTCTTGGCAGTATTCCCATCCTAATGAATCCAGCAGCAACATCTTGACCAGAAACAACAACATCGTCTTGGATAGTGTGTCCTCCCTCATTTTCCTCATCCACCATCACATCATTAGAAGGCATTATGTTTGAAGGCTTTGTATTATATTTCCAAAATCCACCATGAAGATACCCATCATCTATTTCAGGTTTACTCCGAAATACAGGAGCAGTGCAAAGATATTTTTCCGAATTAGGCACTTTCTGGGAACAGAAGCCACTTATATCATATAAAAAGGCAATGCAAATGAAAGTAGATTATTTAACGAAGCCTACCTCTGTGATGTTGAAGAAGCTCTCATTTATATCGCAGCTCAACATGCACTGTATCACCTTGGCACAAGCCAAGACCACAGAGTTGTGGTTATCGTCCAAAGCAATCCTGAGAATGGGTTTAGAATGTTCAGTATTTTTGCCTATAATCTGGTAACCAGACACTGCAGAAAAAATTAGGAGCACCATATGAATTGCTCCATTCAGAACAATAAAGTAACTCAATATTCTTAATCAAATAACACAGAAACTTAAATAATTTCAATGCCAAGGAATCCAGATTGCTAGTGATTATGTTGTATGTGATGCTGCATCAGAAAGCACTCCGGGGTGAACCCTTGACTTCAAAGGCTATTGAATCTTTCCTTGATCACGGATTACAATATAAGTCAAGCATGAAAGAAAAAAGCGTATGTGAGGGAGGACGAGAAGAAAAGATATCATGAAATTAAAAATTTAAAAAAGTCCAAATAGATGATTGTATGCAAAGTAAGGAGGGAAATCATCAACTCATGATTCCTGACATTAGGCAGCAATTAAATTATATTATACTCCCAGAAACATGAGAAAACTTTATTGTTTCAAAGACATGTTTTGGAAGAAAACTCAACAAAATAAAAACTTAAGTGAACATGACATTTACTGGTTAACTTAACTAAAAGAGCCTTTTAAGGAAAAGATCCTTAAAAGATCCTTAAAAGAAAACTCAACAAAATGAAAACTTAAGTGAGCATGCAGCAGATCTCAAAAGTTTGCTAAAAAGGCTCTGTTATTGTTCTTATCAGTGTAATCTACTTATCTTTTTATAAGAAACAAAACTGTATATACATTACCATACATAAAGTACATCTTCCTTTCCATCATGTACCAGATACATGAGCCACATGATTGTGGTCATGATCCACATGCAATAAGTACAACATACTTCACCTGAAGGCAAAACAGAAAGGTGCATCTTTTATTTCTGGTGGAAACTAGGGTCAAGGGCTAAGTTTACTTCATATACTTTATTAGGCACGGTACACGTCTGCATGCTTTTGCATGAAGTGACTATTTGACATAGTATCACCATTTCAGCCTTTTAACAATACCAAGATTTAAACCGTGTCGTTGAAAATTATGTTCATATACCTCAATTTTTTTTGGCAAGCCATGTATGAAGGCCTATACAAATTTACCCAACATTAAAGGAAAAACTAGGGATTAAATATTGGTTGATATACACAAGTAGCCCTCATCCCATCAGTTTAAGATTATTGATAAAGTGATTTACCTATTCCACACCTTAGCTTCAGAGGCTACATGATATGAGATTCGAGTAGTTAATTTGTACTACATTCTTGTTACAGACATTATCTTAAGAGCGTGAAGGCAATAGAAAATAACATTGATAACTGAATATGAGAATTCTTATTTTCTGCACACATCACAACTGAACCAATGAGTTCAGGCTTGGCCTTTGCTTCCAGTTACTCCGAAGCCCTATTGAAGTGCTTAATGACTATTTCATCAAGGCGATAATCAAACCTATAGTCCGATTGACCACCCCTTCACTCCCTCTATGTTCTCTGAAGATACATGTGTTAACAGCGTCAAGCAATCCAAAAGTCATGAATCCAGTCTTTGAAAACTCAGGCGCATGACCATATTCTACCAACTTCACGCAAGCATGATGCAAGCACCCTTATGAAAGCGGATCCTGGAACTGATCCGCGAAGTTTGTCTCGTCATATGCAATAGGTTTGTAGAGCATGGGTATGAATTGAACAATAAATAAGAATTCAATAATGTCAAAAGTTCGGTAAGAAATAAAAATAACCCTAACTTTCTTAGCAGCGGACACCACAAAAGAAATGCACGAGTTGATGAATCTCAGATGTTTGTTCTATATAGGAATCCAGCAGTTTCAACCGGTTCCAAATGATAACCTCAGGTAAGCCATTTTCCATTAAAGCTTCAGAAACAGGAGAAAGCCAAAGAAGCATAGTACAATTTGTCATATTCCAAACAATGTCTAGTTCATACAACGCTAAATATAAAAAATAAATAAACATTGGTGTCAAGTTGTTAACCTTAGCGACAAAGCCATCTCAGGTTCAGGGCCAAGAGCAAATGCCCAAACAGCCTGCCAGTTAATGAGCTTGTCAACAGAATTAACTTTCCCCATTCCATACCCACCATCCTTTCCTTGCATGTTGCAAATAGTCTTAGTGAATACAGAAGCAAGAAGCTGCAAGGCAAGCACCCGCTGCCCAGGAACCTGATATATATATATATACACACAAATGAGGGCACATGAAGCCAATGGAGTTTGAATACTAAGAAAAGAATGGAAGGTTCGTGAACATACATTGGACTTCACATTGATAATCCATGAACAACCACATAAGGCAAGTTGGGGTAATTCCCATCGATAGGCACAAGAATCCATTATTCAGCGTATCACTAATTTTAGTGGTTATGCCCCCAAAACCATTTAAGAGAAGAAGAGAAAAGAATGGAAGGTTCGTGAACATACATTGGACTTCACATTGATAATCCATGAACAACCACATAAGGCAAGTTGGGGTAATTCCCATCGATAGGCACAAGAATCCATTATTCAGCATATCACTAATTTTAGTGGTTATGCCCCCAAAACCATTTAAGAGAAGGAGAGAAAAGAATGGAAGGTTCGTGAACATACATTGGACTTCACTTCACATTGATAATCCATGAACAACCACATAAGGCAAGTTGGGGTAATTCTCATCGATAGGCACAAGAATCCATTATTCAGCATATCACTAATTTTAGTGGTTATGCCCCCAAAACCGTTTAAGAAAGGAAGAAGAAAAGGATGGAAGGTTCATGAACATATGTTGGACTTCACTTCACAGTGATAATCCACAAACAACCACATAAGGCGAGTTGGGGTAGTTCTCATGGATAGGCACAAGAATCCAGCTAATGAAGGTCAATTATGCCACTAAAATAACTTTGTAAAAAATAAATCCCATGTTTCTAATTCCATGTGTCACTAAACACTTCAAACTCTAGGTTCTCACTATGTTACAGTAGTGACACAGTACTGATTCTTAAATCAAGACATGAGAACTGGTAATAATCATAACTCCAATAACACCTTAAAGTTTCTTTACGCAAGTCTCAAGCCTATGTGTAAAAGTAAAATCTGGAGTTCTCTCAAAATTGACTGATTGCTTAAACCTGAATACTTTTTGACATTCATAGCTTTAGAAAAAATGTTCATTCGGGTCTATTAAATAAAGTACTCTCGTGTCAGAATCTGAGATGTTCCAACTTCTAACAGTTCAGACTGCCCAGGCACTCAATGCTAAATATCATAAAGCACATACAAAGAGAACTGAGATGGCAGTATTTACGTAGCTAAGCAGTACTGACCACACTCCGGATAAGTGCTACTGCTTCTTTGATAGTATATCCCACAGCAGCAGGATCCCCCTCCGTGCGTAAAAAATCACGTTCAGCTACATTCTCAACACTGTATTGAGTCGAATCGAGCTTATTACCTACATCGTTTAAGAACAAAACATAGCACAATAATTCAATGAAGTAAATCTATTTAAACTTTGAAAGATAGGACTTTAAACCAGCTAGGAAAATAATGGCATAATTTTGAAATTAAAATTAAGCCTGTGTATAAAATTCCACTTCATAAATGACTGCACTATTTCACTCTCAATGGAAATTAAACCTGAGAATGATCTGCATCTCAAGTATAATCTTAATTAATTGTTTAAGATTCGTAGAAAAGCATGTCAGGATTTTTGCTTACGATGTATGATCTGTATCAGATCGATTTATTTTTATTTTATTTTATTTTCGTCTTAGATGCATGATTAGTGTCAGTCTACAAGAAGTATAAAAGCATTTAATACATTCAAATGCAAAGCTTACCATTAAGTTGACTGTGACTGGAACCAGTATCAACAACGCTACCATCTAACGCAAACCTCAGCTCCCTAACCTTCTCAACACTCTCACTCCAAATTTTCCACGTCTTATTATCACTACTTTCGCTTGTCATAATCGATTCTCCACCTAAAGCCCCCATCTTT
>NC_033794.1:90930285-90963493 GCF_001876935.1 Asparagus officinalis | reverse complement strand
TATTTCGTGCACGCTTCTTTAGCATTTCAAGCACGCCCGGATCCATCTTCTCCATTATCTCCGCCTGTGCCTCCGCGATCTCATCCCCCGACATCTCGCTCAGCCGAGCAAGATTCTCAGCTTCAATCTCGTCCATCAGTGTGGGCTTCTCCGATCCATTAGAGACCGATGTCTCAGGTTCCCCTTCGCCACAACCAACTGCACTGCTACTAGACACAACAGAAGCTGCAAAATTTCTACTACCCTCTCCATTTTTTGCCATAATTTCGGTTTCAGGTACAGTTACTGCCTTCTTTGTGGCATTTTCAGTTTCAGGTACAGTTACTCGTTTCCTTGTGACGCTTTTAGCTTCCGCTTTCTTCATTTGTGACTTGTTCTCATCGACCTGTTGAAGTTCTCTCCACCTGCTGAAATCCAGACCCTTCTTCTTCTTCCCCTTGATAGGGTCTGCAAACGACGATGCCGACACGTGATCAGCATCATTCTCCTCCTCTGCCGCATCACCCACATCAAATCTGGGCTCCTCGCTCGCCGACGCACCCGACCACTGCAAGATTCAAAATTTAAGCAAAGACGGTCAGATCCCAAGGGGCCAAATCTCACATTCCATCCACAACTCTTGGGAGTTTATGGATTTGGGGAGGTAATACAGAAAAAGGAACATCTGAGGGTCCGACATGGAATTAAAAGCGAATTTAGGGCTTTTAGGGTTTAGGGTTTTAGGGTTAGATTACCGGGCCGCCGTGAGAGCGGTGGCGGGCGACGGGGAAGGGGAGGACGGAGGGGTTGGGGGGGTTGGTGGCGGAGGACGAGGAGGAGGAGGAGAAGCCCTTCTCGATTATGCTACCGACGATGTTGGGGGCGAGAGGGAGCTGCTCTACTTTCTTCGTTGATGAGGAGGGCGAGGGCGAGGGTTTTCTGGTCGCCATTTGATTTCGATGACAAAATGTTTCCGCGTTTTTTGGGCGCGAGAGAGAGAGGGAGGGTTTGAAATTGCTGCGATCTTTTTGTAGTCGGTGTTTTGAGATGGGGAACTCGAGCGAGGAAAAGGGAAGAACTACAGAAGAGAACTCCAGAGGGTGAACCTCACGCCTGTCATATTTCGCGTTTAGTCCCTCAAATCAATGAATCATGGAACTTGATATTATATTCGTCAAATCTTTAGTCAATTTAGGATTAGTCCCCCAAATTAATAAAATTGCCATTAGATTTCTCATATCTTTAAGTTATTTTCAAATTAGTCCTCTAATCAAGAATAAGAGTAGGAATCAAACGGATTAATTTAAAGCAATTTATGAGAAATTGGGAATCCAGTAGCGATCTCGATGATTTTAAGTGACTAATTTGTCTCTATTTTCTATTTTCACTCTTCGTTTGAATGATTAATTTCAAAGTTACTTAAGATTTATGAGAAATAATACTAATTTTAATGATTTTAGGGACTAATTAAAAAATTATGATTTGACAGACCTCATAGCAATTTGACTAGTTTCAAAATATTAAATGTAAGGGACTAATATTAAAAATTTAAAACAACAGTTATAATTATATCAAAATAAATAGGCTTAATTGCACTTTGATATCCTAAACTTTTCTGAAGAATTTTTTAAAATCGTCTCAACATAATTTTTTTAAAAAGAAATAGACTATATTCACTTTTAATTATAGAAATCGACCCACTTTGAGTTAATAGCGGTACTAATTAGTCGGGTCCGACTAATTTGTAGCCTAATTACAAGTGGGGTCAAGGAATGGGGAAGGTTTGCGGCTGCTAATTAAACTATTAATTAGTCGGGGTTGGCAACGCCGACTAACTAGTACCGTAATTAACTCAAAGTGGGTCGATTTCTATAATTAAAACTGAATGTGGTCGATTTCTTTAAAAAAATTCCGTTGAGGCGATTTTGAAAATTTCTTCAAAGTTTTCTCCATTCTAAACTTTTATATCCCAAGGTTTCTTTTTACCAATTTTGTCCAAAATGTTATAAAAAATGGACTGTGGGACCCCTCCCATTTGAAGTTCATTTTTTTAATTGAGATCATGATCTTAGGGGCTATTTGTTTCACCCAATTTATAGAAAAGGATTGGTATTTGGATCTGACAGTGGCAAAAGTGTAATATTTGGATTCTTTATCAATCCTATTCTAGAGTTTGGCTGGGAAAAAATTTATGGATTACAAAATCCATAAAGGTGCAACAGTAAGGGTTTTTTTTATAGAAACCCAAATCGGAGGTTTTTGAGAGTATTTGGGCGAGAATTCTGACTTCGTTCTTCATCTTCGTTTTCTGACTAATCCTCTTGACTTTGAACCTAGATCTGGAATCGCAACTCCCCATTTTTTCTCCCGCCTCTCCCGAAGCTTCTTCGCGCCTCCTCTCCCGCTGTTCTTCGATATTGTTCTTGGGTTCGTTGGTGGATTTGCCCTAGATTTTGGCTTCGGCTTCTCCCGCGACCCTTTATCCCACCTCATCTCTTCGATTTCTTTTTCGAAGACGAGGCATAGTGCTTATTTGTCGGTGGGGTTTGCTGGTTGTTCCGTCCGGTGGGGTTTGTTGGCAACGACATTAATTTCTGAATTATTCCCTTCGCAGCTGCTTGGCATCTGCGGGTATAAATCATTTTATCCCTTTTAATGTGATCGTTTCATTGTGCTTGCTCTGAGGAAATTAACATTGGTAGTGGAATTATTGATTTTGGTATATGTTTAATTATTGAAACAAGGGTATTGTTCGATGGGGTTTCATTTGGTATATAGTTGATTATTGATTTTAGTAGAATTATTTGTCGGTGGGGTTTCATTCGCAACTGCTTGGCATCTACATGTCTAATCTCTCATGAAACAAGGGTTTTAGTATATAGTTGATTATTGATTTTCGGTTCTCTGGAATTTTTGTTATTGCAGTCCTTCAAATGACTAAACCATGGAATGAAAACCTTAATTATATTTGTTTGATCAGCGTGCATGCTTAGGGTGCAAAATATGAAATAGTTGTTTCACTACTTGATATAGATTTGTGGATATGTAGATATATGGTTTTACGATTTTAATATTTTTATTAGTTATTTAATTATCTTTAGTTTCCAAACATTATTACTGTTAACTTGTAAATATATGTTAATTTTACAATGGATTTAGATGGATAACGTAGATGAAGAACAATTGAAGAGGATGTGTGCTAATACAGCTGTGTCTGCGGTGGTCACAATAATAACATGTATTCTGAGAATGCGTGCTAAGCGTAAGACAATTTCATCTTGTACGAAGGAGGAAAAAAATAAAAAAAAATTATTGCCGAGAAGCTCACTTCAAACGTGTATTGGAAGGTTATAGTGATAGTTGTTGGTCTTACATTAGAATGAGACCGAGTGCCTTTTTTAAACTTGCTGAAGTAATAAAAGAAAACGGTTTATTAGAGGATTCCAGACATGTTCAAGTCGAAGAACAGCTCGCTATGTTCCTAAGTATAGTGGGGCATAAAACTAAAAATAGAATAATAAGGACTGAGTTTATAAGATCGGGAGAAACAGTGAGTAGGTATTTCAATAAAGTCCTACAAGAAATGAATGGGTTACGTGATCGCTATATGAAGCAAGCTCCAAATGAAGTTCCTGCAGAGATTGCAAACAACCCAAATTATTTTCCTTACTTCAAGGTAAAAATAATACATACACCTCAACATCTGTTTTAAGTGAATATGTATTTTATTGAATATTTTATAACTTATATTTTTTATAGGATTGCATTGGTATGATAGATGGCACACACGTTGACGCTGTATTACCCAGTAACCTAGCTGCCCATTTTAGAGGGAGAAAAGGTGTGACACAAAACGTCCTAGCAGCATGCACCCCTAATAAACTATTCACCTATGTCCTAGCTGGGTGGGAGGGAGCAGCAAATGACTATAGGATATTACAAGACGCTTTGTCAAGACCATAGCCTTACGGGCTTCGAGTTTATAATGGTATTAATTCTTACTTGTTCACAATTAAAAAAAATTTAAATACTTGTTAATAGTGTGATATGAAGATACTGTTCTATTTAATGTAGGTAAATATTACCTATGCGACGCTGGATACACCACAATGCCAGGCTTCATATCCTCATATCGTGGTGTACGATATCATTTAAAAGAGCACACCGGTAGGACACCAAAGAATAGAAAAGAGTTGTTCAATTTAAGGCATTCCAGTTTAAGATTAAAAATTGAATGCACATTTGGTATATTGAAGAATCGGTTTAAAATAATATCAGCGAAGCCAAATTATCCATTTCCCACTCAAGTGGACATTGTACTAGCGTGTACCGTGTTACACAATTTTATTGCTATAGAAGATCCAGATGATGATATTTTAAATAAAAATGTAGAAATTGATGAAGATAATAGAGAAGTGACAAATGAAGATGACTCAAGTGTGGTGGATTATACTCAAACTAGGACACAGAGAAAGGATCAAGATGAAAGAAATGAATGGAAGGAGCTACGAGATCAAATTGCTTGGGTGATGTGGGTGGATTATTGTGCAAAGTATAATGGTGGTAACACAATGGAAAGTGGATTAGCTTAATGTGATGTTTGTTCTATCTCGATGTAATAATTGTATTATTTTCTTACTGTTCGCAACTATCTGTTTTAATGTTTCTTAGCATGTACTAAACATTACTACGATTATCATCTTCTCTCTTTTCATGTTGTTTCTATACATGTAGGCGTTTCATATATTCCTTTTCTAACGCAAATTGCTAAATGCATGCATATTATATATTGATTTAGGTTTTTTTTAATAATAATGTCTACTTGTTCAATATATATTAGGTATGGCTAACAATCAGGCAAATAAGCAGCCCCTGTCTTCTCATTCTAATGCTCCGCCAAATCCCACTGCTAACATAAACATGAACTTCACGCCTGTTCAACCACAACCTTTCTCTTCACCCCGTCATACATTCCCACCATTCTCACTATACAATGTCAATTATGGTGGAATGACACAGCAACCACTGTCATACGTGAGCATGTTAAATAGTCCACAAGGTTTGCTATTTCCCACAGCCAGTTCTCAAAGTAGTGGACCTAATCAATTTTCACCAAACACCGGTGATTCAGCAGAGAAGGTTATTCATGACGTTGATGGTGAGGAGCACACTTCACCAATAAAAAAAAGGGAAAAAAATAGCTCATAAGAAATCGGTCCTAGGGATAAGGTTGAACTCAAGAGGTGTGGCTAATAAGTTTTGGCTTCCAGAGCATGATGACGTTCTCATTCCTTATCTTGCAGAATTAGCATTAGATGGGCTAAAGCCAGACAAGAACTTCAAGGCAGAAGCTTATAAAATGGCAGCGATGAAAATCAACATGCAATTCAGGACTGATTTCACTCATATACATGTCATTAACCACTTGAAATGCTTGAGAAATAAATTCAATGACATGAAGTCTTGCCTTGATATAAGTGGAGCTGGGTGGGATAAAATAAATAAAATGATTACACTAGATGACGAAACCTTAAAATTGTGGTCTCAGGTATAACATTCAGCATCTACATTGTCATTAGTAATTAATACATTTGGTTCACAACTTATGCTTATTTGTTATTGCAGGACAAATCCAAATATAAGTTCAAAGCGTACATAAACAAACCCCTACCTCACTTCAAAATTTACAAACTATCATGGATGATGACCAAGCTAAGGGTGAATTTGTTAGGCCTGTGTATGCTAACATTGGGTCTAGTAGGTCCATACCTATTCCTGAAGATGATAGTGAAATTCCAGAGGAGAGTGAAACTACACCACAATCTGATGCTTGTAACCAACAACAACCGACTAGATGTAAGTCTAAGAGTAAAGACAACATGAATTCATCTTCTAACAAGAAACCTAAAAATCAAATCGTGAAGAGGAAATGTTATGTGCCTTTGTTGACTCAATTCTCAGTCCATGAGAAATCAACACATTGTTCATTGGACTGAGCAATTGGCTGCAGCGTTGAAGGAACATAGGAATGAATATTCTGAGGAATTTCTAGATAGGATTTTAGATCACTTATATGACAATGAACGTGAAGCTAGAAGGTTTTTCATAAAAGGCAAGGAAGGTCAGCAGAGGTACATTACCAACCTGATTAACGATCAAGGTTGGTCTGTTAACTAATTTGTTCGGTTTGGATTACATGTTAATGGAGCATTTTGTTGTGCACGCGTATATGTTGTTGCGCATATATCGTTTTGTTATTTTCAAACTATTAATGTTGCAATACTTCTTATTATGAAAACGCTATGACGTCATGTAATTAATAAATTGGTTCTTTTTAACTTTTGATGTAGGGAAGTATGGATAGGCATGACTAATGAGTTCTTAATATTGTTCCTTTGCTTTTGATGACAGGTGAAGCTAATTTGTTGCTCCTTTTGCCGTGGGTTTTTGGTTGTCAGGTGCACGTGTATATGTTGTTGCTCTTTTGCTTTTTTAGCTCTTTGGCTTTGGGTTTTTTTGCCATCAGGTTCGTGGAGCTTGTGTAGCTCATTGCCTTTGGGTTTGTGGCTGTTATTTGGAGCTTGTGTAGCTCCTCAATCTCTTTAGGTTTGTTGCTGTTTTGTTTTGAGCTTGTGTAGCTCATTGCCTTTGGGTTATATGAGGTTTTGTTTTGAGCTTGTGTAGCTCCTTGCCTTTGGGTTATATGAGGTTTTGTTTTGAGCTTGTGTAGCTCCTTGAGTTTGGATTTGTGGTTGTTATTTGGAGCTTGTGTAGCTCCTTGCTCTTGTGTTTTTTGCTGTGTTGTTTGGAGCTTGTGTAGCTCCTTACTGCTGGGTTTGTTGCTGTTTTATTCTGAGCTTGTGTAGCTTCTGTGAATTAGGTTTGTTGCTATTTTGTTCTGAGCTTGTGTAGCTCATTGCTGCTGGGTTTGTTGATGTTTTGTTCTGAGCTTGTGTAGCTTCTGTGAATTGGGTTTACTTATGTTTTGTTTGGAGCTTGTGTAGCTCCTTGCTGCTAGGTTTGTTGCTGTTTTGTTCTAAGCTTGTGTAGCTCCTGTGAATTGGGTTTGTTGCTGTTTTGTTTGGAGCTTGTGTAGCTCCTGTGAATTGGGTTTGCTGCTGTTTTGTTTGGAGCTTGTGTAGGCTGTTATGTGGGAGCTATGTAGGCTATGTAGGCTGCTATGTGGGAGCTATTTTGTTTTTCCTTGCCTGTGTGTTACTTGCTGTTTTGTTTTGAGCTTATGTAGCTCCTTGCAGTTGATATTTGGCAATGATGATGATTAGCGTTTATTGAGAATGCAATCTAACTTACATTGTTTATTATATTCAGATGAGGCAAAAGGGAATGAGATTACAGCCTACATTGAATTGACAATGTCTAGGCGAGGCAATTCATCCTTATAATGCAATCTGTAATAAACATGTAAGTTATAGGTGGGGCAATCAATTATGACAAGTTGATCTATTACTGAGCCATACAATAACAATTAGAATTTATACCCAATTTCAAAAACAGTTTTCATTACAATCTCAATAGTTTTTGCAAGTACAAGTACATGACATGCAGTTTATAATAATTAAAATAATACAAAAAATGCTAATAAAATGGCTAAAATTTTCCAAGCTAGTAGTTGATTTTTGACAAGTCTCAATTCTTTCTTCAGCCTCTTTGATTGCAAAATATATTTATCTTCGTACCTATTTTCTTTGACATATTGGCTTCCTTGGTTGCTTGGGTCTCCTCTTTCATCAGTCCATTCGAAAAAATTATATTCTTTATTTGGAAATTTTGCACACCCCTAATAACACATTCCCTTATTTTTACCATTCTTGCACACTTTCATCGGTGTTTGGAGATTGCAGTTGCAATAAACTTCATAATTTTGGTAGCACTCTTCTGATATCATATTAATGTCTGGGATCCAAATTGCAGACAATGAGAATTTATAAATTGCTGAGAAATGAGAATGCATGGATTAATTTGAGGCCTCAAGTTGAATTTATAGCCACTATGATCCTAAACTAGCCGTTGCTACAGTGTTATGGCTTTGAATTTTGAAGATGGTGGAAATAGTCGTTGCTATAGTTTTTTTTCTTTGAATTTTGAAGTTGGTGGAACAGCCGTTGCTTCAGTGATTTTGTGATGATGAGTGAGCTAGCCGTTGCTACAGTGTTGATCCCTAAAAAAAATTATTCTGAACCAACCATGGTATTAGGAATTGGAGGGTTTCTATAAAAGTGAGATTCTTTTTTTCTTTGGGTGAAACAATCATAGAATGCAACAAAAATAGGATTCCATAAAACTAAAACTTGTCTATAAATTTTTTATGGATTAGGTTGGAATCCATAAATAAAATAGGATTACTAATTCTATTCCTAGCCTCTATTGAACCAAACAGACCCTTAACATGTGATCTCATTTGGATTTTTATATTCATGTAGTTATTATAAACACCCCCGAAAAGGGTGGGAAAGTTATTTGTCAGTTCTCAGGGTTATTTATGAGAACTAAGAGGTATAAAAGTCAAAATCATATCACATGTTAAGAAGGCGATCTGAATTTAACAAAGAACACCAAAGTTCACTTTTTTGAAACGTCATGTACCAAATGAGGAGGAGGGGTGGGGGTGTTGGGGGGTGGGTGCGGACTTTAGCGTGTCAAAGATGAAAATGGATGGAACTTTAAGGTACCATAGTTTAACAAAGCCCAGAAAAATGGGCTCACTTGCGATAACACCCTACATCTTTACCGTCAATAGCATTTATTATGTCTTAGCTATTTTAATAGCTTTTAACACCTTCATATTGATAACTAGTGTTATTCCCGCCAGATGCTGCAAGATTTTTTTATGGTGCATAGTTTTAATTAAGAAAATTGATTCTAAATATAATTTTTTGTTAAAAAGCATAAATAAATTTTAATGTCGAGATAAACTAAGTGTCATAAAAGAACCCACAGCCTATGGGGTATTGAAAAGAACAAATACTAGGTTGTCCTAAAACTATGTAAGAAGCAAATTTGATCCCAGTAGTTTTAGCTAAAACTTAGATAAAAGTCGAAGAAGAAAAACCTTTTCTCAGGAAAGAGTAAGACAACTTAAACATGTATTAGTCATTTATAATAATATTTAATTAACTTAAAAATATCCAAAAACATATAAGTTTCAACAAAATGACTTAAAATCAACCTACATGACAATAATCTAGGATTGCAACAATAAATCATCATATTATAAAGAAAATATAAATGAATTAATATTAAAATAATTATCTTATTGCTGCAAATTCTCCACACAAAAAAATCTTTTTAGATTTCATAGATGAGTACAAACAGAAACAAAGAAAAAATCAAGTGAATTTTAATGTATTGTCTATGTGAATAACATCCAAGATGAATAATAATTACTCACACATTAAAAATACAAGAGAAATGAACTAACTTTCCAAGTATGAAGTACATAATAGAGTTTGAAATAAACTTACTCACAAGGAATAGATGAAACATGTTGGAAGAGACCTTTAGGATGAACATGAAATTATTTATGTATGTATATAATAGTGGAGGGGGTTATCAAATGTTATATGAAAGAGTTTATGATCAATGAAAATGATGGAAATAATAGGTGTTAAATGAAGGCTATTAAAATGTATTTAAATGTGTAAGCTTAAAGAGTTTGAATTAGCTTCAAATTAAGGTGGAAGAGATAAAAGATTTTAGATTGTGAGAGAGAATGGGAAAAATTAAAATATATAAGAGGGAGGGAGGGGGTGGGGGGGGGGGGTTGGTTTAACCGTTTTCCATGCATATCATATATAATGAATAAGGAAAATGAACCATCAATGTCCTAGGACCACTTCTTGCATGAGGATTTTGAGAATTTGAGTTATTATTTGCTTATTAATTAGGGAAAAATGTGTCGGGGCCCCAAAAGCTAAAAAATCATGTGACGAGGCCCCTTGTATTTCCCCCCGTGTGTATAAGCCCCAAAAAGCAGCCTTTAATATTTGCAGGCCCCTCCACGTCAGTTGTATACAAAAGAGGAATTGTATTTTATGAAAAACCCAAGTTTGCCCTTCTCCTTCGTCCCCAGACGGTACGTTACCAGACTCTTCGCCACATCCCATTGAATGCAAACTGCTGTAAGAAATATTAGAGGGAAATTTCCCCCCTTTTTCCTCTATCATGAGCAATAAATATTTAGTTCTTCATTACTCTTCCTCAGAAGAAAATTCTCTTCATTACTCTCTCAATATTACCCCTCTTTGTCCTAAGTTCGATCCATGACTCTTCCCTCCACTTCATAATGGCTGAAAAGGATATCATCTGCATCGTAGCTTCGGGGGATAGAGCAGTATTCATGAAGATTAACACTTTAACCACCATTCTTAATCTAAAATTTGATGTGTCAGAGAGGTTAGATCTTCCATATGAATCATTAAGTTTGTCATACAAAGATAAAACGAATGGAAGCTTAAAATTTCCTATTGAGAACAAGTGGGATCTGTCGTCTATGGTGGAGCATTGCCATAACAGAGGATTAAAAGAGGTTCACATGCAAGCTTTCAAGGAAAAAGAGGATTCTTCAAAAGTCCACAGCGTCGTTCAAGTTCGACAAGACATGTAGGGGCAAGGATTTTTTTGATGCTAAGACCAATATTCATGTAATATCAGTTAATGTTAGTTCATTGGATTATAGCTCGGATTTGGGTGTATGTTATCTCTAATCGATTTCATGACAGTTCTATAAACTGTGAATTCTAGTTACAGTTGTATTCGTATGAAGGAGGTCCATGCTAGTTCTTGTTCTACGTGAATGCATTAAACATGTCGGTTCTAATAGATTTATTGTTAACTATAATCTATTAGTTGTTAGTTCCAATAGACTTATTGTTAGTTCTAATCGATTTGCTATGAGATCTAGTTCAAACTATGTTAGGTCCAATATGTTAGTTCTAACTGACTTTATGTTAGGTCTAAACGTTTTCATGTTAGTTCTAATTGAAATCTTATTAGTTCAATTGGATTCCGCGACAGTTATAACACAAGCAGTTGATGTTTTTGCATTTTCCTTATTTGTGTTATTTGTTGATGTTTCTATTGTGTAGTTTATGATCATTTGTTCATGTTCTTTATATTTGCAGCGCTTCCAGCAGTATAAACTCAAAAAGTATAAAGGGTGGTCCATTGTTGTCGACGCCCACATGTGTTTTAGATAGGATTCCCAATGATAATCCTTCCGGAGATAATGTTCTGATGATTGATGACATGATTAGCAGATCAGAGATGATTCCTGCTTGGTGGCACACTGCTTTAACCGGTAAGGGACAACGGTTTGAGAGTGCGAAGGAATTAAGATTGGCTTTACTATACTATTCCATGGCCAAAAAATTCGAGTACTTGTTTGCCAAGAATGAACCGAAGCATATTCGAGTCTTTTGTCGGTTCAAGGAAGCCCAAAATTGCCCGTGGATGTTATTTGCCTCTCCAACACAAAATGAGAACAGACTTGAAATCAAAACCTTCATGGACAACCACACTTATGGGGATCATGGCAATAATGCAGGTCAATCTAGGGCGTCACGACAATTCATTGCGATCCAAGTACTACCCACGTTAAAGGTCCGATCGGATTTACGACCTATCGACGTACAAAAGGAGTTACTAAGTTCGTATGGGCTTAGGGTCGATTATAGCAAGATATGATGGGGTAAAGAAAGAGCACAAGAGCAACTATATGATGATGCCCATGAGTCCTACGATCAATTATGATGGTAAAAGAAGATAATATCTATAATATAGACACTAATTTCATTTATGCTGATCCTAACATATAATCTTTAATGGTCTAGGTATGTAGAAGAGGTTAAGAAGATAAACCCAGGTAGCTACATTCATGTTGAACAAAATGAGGGGAGGTTTTCAAAGCTATTCATCTGTTATGCCGCCTGCATAAATGGGTTTTTGAACGGTTGTAGACCACTTATATTTTTGGATGGTACCTTTCTGAAAGATCGTTTCAAAGGTATACTCCTCAGTGTCATTGCATACGATGGAAATTAGGGGATATTTCCATTAGCCTATTGCATTTGCGATAAGAAAAATACTGTCAACTGGAATTGGTTCTTACAAGGTTAGTTCGGGTCATGTTAGTTCTACTAGAATTCATGATTGGTTCTTACAAGGTTAGTTCGGGTCATGTTAGTTCTACTAGAATTCATGCTAGTTCTAACTCATTCGTTGTTAACTCTAACTTCAAATATGTTAACTACAAATATTTATAGGTTTATGGTCTATTCTCTATGAAAGGCCAGATCCATACAACCCTCCACACAAGCTAGTTATAATATCTGATGCGAATAAGGAGATCATAGAAGTAGACAGAGAATATTTTCCAGATGCTATACACTCTAGATGTGTTCTACATCTAGTTGTGCATTTTAGGACAAAGTTGCGGGATTTGGGTTTCATGGCAAAGGATACTCGGATTTTGGGCAACCTTTTGCACTCTGCTTGTTATAAATATACTAAAGTAGAATGGAATGACTATGTGGACGACATTAGACTGGCGGACGAACGAGCCTACAATATTGTCATGAACTACGCTCCAGAGAACTGGGCTAACGCATTTCCCCCAGGAATTAGGTAAGTTATAAGCTATTTCATTTCTTATTTCAGTTAGTTGTTTGCCTAACTAAATTAGACATGAATGCATACACTGGAACTAACTATAACCTAGTCGGAACTAATATAGGCGCTATACCCAACACTTGTAATAGAACATGGGCAATAACCCAGTTAGCTGGAGTTAGAACTAACACGCTAACATCTAGAACTATCACGAGAGAAGCTAGCACTAACAACTACTCAGCTAGAACCGACATGACAAATAACTCAGTATTTTTGATGAATTCCCTGTTATGTTCCAGATATGGTCACGTTACATCAAATGTTGCAGAGTCATTCACTAAATGGATACATAAGGCTAGGGGTGTCCACAAAGCCCGCGGCCTGGGCCCGGAAACCCGGGTCAAGGCCTGGGCCCGGGTTGGCGCAAAGTCGCCCGGTCTGAAATCGGGCCCGGCCCCAAACAGCCATATTTGACCATTTGATCGATTTGCCCCTTTAAACAGTCAAAAAATGGTTAGAATGTGAGGGTTTTTTGGTCATTTGTCTTGGGGGCTACCTCTATAAATAGAGGGGGGTTTTACTTCTTCTCCTCACACCAAAACTCTTCTACTTCTCTCTAATACTCTCTTATACAATATTATACTCTCTTATACTCTCTTATATTTTTTAATACTTCTATCAAATGGCTTCTGGATCTGATTATGAAGAGCAACACCTATCTCCTACTGATCCAGAAATGAGTCCTCCTACAACAACTACTCCTCCTCCTATCGGTGTTAATCCTAAATCTGGTGACGACGAATCTACTGCACCAAGAGCTTCTAAAAGGCCGAGATCCGATGTGTGGAATTTTTTTGAGAAGATAGACGTTACCAAGGATGAACACGGTAGGATCATCTCCCAGAAGATAAAATGTGCGTTGTGCGGCCAGGTTTTCCAAGCTCATCATAAGAGCGGCACCAATCATCTCAAACGCCATATAGAAAAACACAATAAAGGCCAGAATCTTCAAGGTGATATCCGAGAGTCTATGATTTCCCAATCCTCCTCTTCTGGTACCCTCGGTAGTTGGAATTATGACGCTACCCGAGCTAGGAAATAAGTAATTAGGTTTATTGTTCTTAAAAACCTGCCTTTTAAATTAGTAGAAGATGATAAATTTGAAGATTTGTTTAGAGATGATTTTTATCCTGTATTTACAAAATTTTCTCATCAAACCTGTCAACGTAATATTTTAAAATATTATCAGGAGGAACAAGGAAAAATAATTTCTTATTTTAAAAATTTAAACTGTAAATTTTCTTTAACTTCTGATATTTGGACATCTAGAGTACAAACTGGTTATTTATGTATCACAGCACACTAGATTGATAAAAATTGGCAAATGTTTAAAAGAGTTGTTTCTTTTATTGCAATTGAAGAGTCACACACTGGTATTAACATTGCAAATTTAATAATTGAAGAACTTATGAAACTAGAAATTGATCAAAGAATATTTTTTCTTTCACTAGATAATGTAAGTAATAACAATGTATCTGTTGATTTTATTAAAATAACTCTGCCATTGCCATGTCATGGTGACCTTTTTCATGTTAGATGTATCTGTCGTATTTTAAATTTAATTATTCAAAGTGCATTTTCTAAAATTAAACCCATGATAGAAAATGTTAGAACAGTTGCTAATATGCATAATGCTTCTGAAATGAGAATTAAAAGATAGAAATAGTATTGTAAAAGAAAAAAATTATAAGCCTAGACTAATCCCAAAAGATGTTGACCATAGGTGGAATTCTACATATGTAATGTTAAGTGTAGCAATAGAATATAAAAAAAATTATAAATGATTTTATAAATTTTTATACTTCTAGTTCTAGCTTTGGTAGCACTTATGGAATAAGTAAAGATGAATGGATAATTATATGTAAATTAAATAAGATGTTACAAGTTTTTTATGATGCTACTATGTTATTATCTCATTGTTACTATCCAACTATTACTTTACCTGCTTTACAAATTTTAAATATTCAAATTTTTTTTGCCAAATATCGTATGGATGATATTTTGGAAATATAATTTTTTAAATGGAGAGCAAATTTTAATAAGTATTTTAGGCTTATTCCTCATATTTTTGGTTTGGGGTTCTTATTAATCCATGTTTGAAGGATATTGGTCTTCGAAGTTTGTTACAGTCATTATATGGTGGACAGATTATAGACTTAGATGATGGTTTCACATTTACTGCTACTTCTCATCATTTATCTATTAGAAATTATTTTCAAACATTATATGATGAGTATGCAGCTAGACATGGTGTATCTGCACAACAGTCTACAGCTTTAGTGCCTTTAGCTTCGAGCACAGGTCGAGGTAAAAAGTGTAAGTTTTGATAGGTATGCAATGATAGCTGAACTAACTGGTGGATCTGGAATTGGTTCAGGATTAGAGGTTTCTAAATTAGATGAATATTTTTCTGCTTCCTTAGTTAAATGTCAAGGAAATGCTTTAGATATTTTACAATAGTGGAGAGTATATGGATCAGTTTTATATCCTATACTTTCCACCATGGTTCGTGACTTACTATCAGTGCAGGTTTTGACGATAGCTTTGGAATCCGCCTTTAGCACAGTAGGACGTTTGATCGACGACCACAGGACATGCTTAGATCTGTATACTGTACAAGCGGTGATGTGCTTACAAGATTGGTAGAGGTCGAACACAAGGCATCGATCAGATTGCTATAATTAAAGATAAATTTAAAGAGTTGGGACTAGCAGATAGATATAAAGATTAGATAATATTCATCAATTTGTAATTTTTATTTCTTAGCTTTAAATTTATAATAAATTATTTCGAAAAAAGTTACAAATGATAGTGATATGGGTGAGTAGGTACCAACCTAGTTGGGATTTACTCATCTATTGTGATGCGACGAATTTCGAAATAAATTTATAATTGTAAAGGATTTACTGATTATTAATAAAGAAATTATTTTTATCATCTTTTATTTTTATAACTTTTTATACCTGTAATTTATGTCATTTCAAGTTATTTAAAAAATTTATGTTATTTTCTACACTTTTTATGTATATTTTATAATTTATTGTTTTTTTAAAAATTTAAAAAAATTAAAAAATGGGAAAAAAACCGGAGCCCGACCCGCTCAGGCCCGGGCTCGGACCCGGCCCGGGTCACCCGGGCCCGAGTCCGGGCTTCGGTTTTGCCTGGCCAGGGCCCGGTTTCCCGGGTCGCGGGGTTCGGTTTTGCCTGGCCAGGGCCCGGTTTCCCGGGTCGGGCCGGTCGGGCCGGATGTTCACCCCTACATGAGGCTAGACTTCTACAGATACTACAACTCGTAGAACACATATGTAAACAGATTATGGTTCGCATGAATGAGCGACGATTAATAGCTGAAAGTTGGAATGGATTTATTTGTTTAGCTCGCCCAATAGAACTTCCTCCTCAGCTGTCATTGGCTTCAAACTCAATGCATCTCAAGTGGGATATTGTTTGTCGATATAAAAATGGGTAACTTTGTCATTTGTATGTACATCACCAGGACTTGAAAGTATGTCTACAATAACCTATTTTTGCTTTTGCTTTGCCTTTCCCTTTCCCTTTCCCTTTGCCTTTCCCTCTGTGTATGGGGTCTGAACCCATTTAGACCGCTTGCTTGCCCTTCGCAACTTCCTCGGTGGGGCTGCTACAACTTTTTCTGTTTGAACATCACTTGACAGAGCTTCTAAGATTATGTCCACCTGATGTGAAATATCCTCAATGACCTCAGCCGAACTGTCTACATGCTCCTTTTCCGTATACACAATCACCTCCTCTTTCTGTACATTCTCCTCCTCTTCCTTATGTACAATCTCCTCCTCTTTATGTACAATGGCCTCAACCCTGCTATCCACATCCACATCCCCCCTTCTCCACCAACAATCTCCTCCTCCTTCTCTGATTTCTCCTCACTCGTATTATCTACAATAACCTCTGTTCTATCTACATTCTCCTCACCCTTATTATCTGATTTTTCCTCACCCTTATCTACATTCTCTTCATGTACAATCTCCTCCTCTTTATGTACAATGGCCTCAACCCTGCTATCCACATCCACATCCCCCCATTCTCCACCAACAATCTCCTCCTCCTCCTCTGATTTCTCCTCACCCGTATTATCTACAATAACCTCTATTCTATCTACATTCCCCTCACCCTTATTATCTAATTTTTCCTCACCCTTATCTACATTCTCTTCACCTATCTACAATAACCTCTTTTCTATCTACATTCTCCTCATCTTTATTCTCCTCATCTTGCATGATGGGATCTTCCTTATGTAATCTGCTTGATTTGGATGGCTATTCCTCCTCATGAACACGTGGCTTCAGCTTCATTTTTTAAATAATTTTCTGTTTGATATTTGCCTTCAGCACCATTGGGTCTATGACCTCATCATGTCTTTCAAGTTCTTCAATTATTCTGTTCAGCCTGTTGATCTCAATCATAAATTCTTTACAATATGTACTCTTGCTCTGCTTTGTGGTAAAGAGTAGTTGTTTGAGGAATTTAGCAGAATTTCTCCAAAATATAAGTTGTTGCTCAATGGATAGATAATTCACCTCCTCTTCATCTTCAAATGCAATTTCAATATGTTTTGAAATGATCTAAAATTATTAAGGGATTATATTATAATAAAATAGGATTAGACATAGGCGAATATTGTTTACATTTAGCTATAGACAACTTAGACTTAACAGGATACTTACATAGCCTATTGAGAAGTTATTCATTTTCTCCACATTATGCTTCCTCTTTAACTTCGGCACCCGACGGGCTACTTCACCCCCCTAGGGGGCAGGAAGTGCATGTACACTAGAAGGAGCAGGCCCAACTTCCACAATAGGCCTATGAACTTCAGCGATGGGCGCTGACTTGGCCTTTGATGCAATGGTCCTCAACCTCATAGATGGGACTTTCTCCATGTCTGCTGCCCAGTTTGTCATTGGAGGTTTGGATCTATCGACGTAGTACCAAAGCTGAAGAAAATACATTAAGCATTCAAATCAGGACTAAGAAGGCACATATTAGAGCCAACAAACAGAAACTAACATGAGATGCAATAGGACAAACGTGCCTCCTCTTAGAACTAACACGAGATGCAATAGGACTAACATGACATGTAAACATGAGATGGAACTAACCGACCTTTGTTAGAACTAGCGTGACCCAATCCTGAACTAAGATTACGCCATTTAAATCTTAGTAGCACGACTCAAATAAGGACTAACATGAATACGATGAGAACTGACATGAGCGCAGCTAGATCTAACATAGTGGAGATTAGAACTAACATGACATAAACTGGAACTAACATGGCATAAGTTAGAACTCACATGTTATGAATCAGATATAGAATGAAACAAAGTGAGTAAAACATGGCACTTACACTCAATAGTGTCATGCAACCTGGGATATATGTGACCACTGGCCTCTTCTTGCCCTCCAAAGCGACCCCTGGCCTCTTCTTGCCCTCCAAAGCTACTCCAATGCCTCTGATAATTTCTGAATAAAAGAATTCAGCCCATGCTACATTGTTAACCCTCTCAATTCTATCCAGATATCTGAGTACAGGTCTAGGGATACCCTCCCCACTTCTGGGGCACCATATCATGGAGCATTGGTACAGAATTTGCAGCAGAACAAAGTCTTGCACATCCTGCTCTTCTGTAGATTCCACGAGCCTTTCCAGTTGCCCTTCAAGGTATCTTCGATGAGTGATTGGTGCCTTTTTTAACTTCGTCCCATCTTCAGTTTTGAAAAGATCAGCGAAGTATTGCAACCAGATTCTGTTTCTTGAGTTCCGGTTGATATGTATGACTTCCCTATAAGCTGGGAAGTAAGTATGGTTATGGACCCATTGCAAATCAAATTTAGCACTTTTCATGCCACCAGCCTTTGAGTCAGGGATAGAAAATGTGTCATTTGCTCTATCATAATAACTCAACAGAATTTCAAGTGTGGGGCGATTAGGCGCAGAAGCACCAAATGAAATGTAGCGCTGAAATATAGATCCTCGGTATGCATCCATGTGACATTGACTCATCTTCGGAGCAATATGTTTCATGAACTTACAATAAGGTCCAATATTGGCGGTTAGCCTTATTGAATCAACAGGCTCAGTTACATCAATCTTTTTCCTGTAAAAAACCAAAAAAATTCCAAGTTCATTTAGAGCTAACGTGAACTGATTTAGACTTAACACTAGCCGGCATCTAATAGAACTAACGCAGTCTGTTATAGAACTAATATTGGACTCAATCTAGAACTAACATGGAAGCAATTGACTAATTTTTAAATAGGACTAACATTTTTAAATAGAACTAACATGGACACAAACTAAAACTAACATTACCTTAATGGGTTTTTGGGGAGGGTTAGCTTGTTGAAATTAGGGCACATTACGGCGAAAAACAGTCTAGTTGAAATTAGGGCACTTACTGTTTTTTTGGTGAGGGTACGATGGTATGGCCATCCCTTGCCGTTCTTCTCTGTCGCCCTCGCAATTCTACCGCCTGCCTTTGCATGATCAGGAGGGTTTGAGTGGCTTCCTCCGCGCTGCCAACACCAGAGGAACCAATATTTTGGATTTCGTAGTCGTTAACGGATTCTGCTTCCCTGAATGACATTTTGCTGGTGAACATCCTATTTCTAACGAACAACCTAGCACTTGCAAAAAACGCCGACGAGAGAAGAAGTAGTTCTAGTGTTTCATGAATAGGGAGGCGGTGGAAGAGAGAGATAGAGGCGGGGTGCTTGAGTAGGCGAGGGGGCGCATTAAACAGGTACAGTCCCATCAAAGGGGCACGTTGGTAACTTCCCATGGGCATTTTTCAAAAATCGGTACTTTAGGGCCTCATTATAAATACTGTAAGTTTTTGGGGATTATACACATGGGGGGAAATACAAGGGGCCTCGTCACATAATTTTTTAGCTTTTGGGGCCCCGACACATTTTTCCCTATTAATTATAGTTTGTAAGTAAAGAAATTGAGGGGTTAGTTTTAAAAAGGAATTTTTTTTGCATACCATACATAATAAATGTTGCACGCCGTGCGGAAGCATGCTCGGCAACCAAATAAGTCGGCGAGCGATGAGAGAAGAGAACCAAACCAAATTACGAGTGCAATTCATCAAAATACGACACAAATCAAACCAAACACAAGAATTTACGTAGTTCAGTAATTGCCTACGTCCACGGGGAGAGGATTGAGAGATTTCACTATATAGGGGAGAAATACAACGAGTTATAACTCACAAAATTACTCAAATATAACCCTAACCAAAGCTCTGAACTCCCTCACAACATCTCCCTCTCAAAGTGCTCAAAACAATGTTAATTCTCTCTTTAAAAACCCTAAAAATGTGTTTCTATTTATAACAAAACAAAATCACAAACATTATGGGAATCTGAAAACGAGTCTGCCATATCCGGGTGTGGCACGCACCACACCCTTGAAAACATGGCAGATTCTGCCACACCTGGGTGTGGCAGACACCACACCCCTAACAACAGGGGCAGATTCTGCCATACCTGGGTATGACAGACACCACACCCCTGCCGAATCTTCATGTTTACCAACACTTTAAATAATTTAACATCGTTTTCTACTATTCTCCACCTACACCTGGGTGTGGCAGACACCACACCCCTAACAACAGGGGCAGATTCTGCCATACCTGGGTATGACAGACACCACACCCCTGCCGAATCTTCATGTTTACCAACACTTTAAATAATTTAACATCGTTTTCTACTATTCTCCACCTCGGCGAAGTGTTCCCAAAATTAAACCAACACCAACATGAGCACCAATGCGTCGTCTCACCAAATATGACTGCACCAATGTGGTTGCTTACGTACCCCCTCTCCTAAGGGATCAAGTCGGCCATAGTTCATCCAAATGGTCGCGAACGGTCTTAACAATCACGAATTTGTAACAAGTTTTTACAATGATCGAACTTGTTGCTCGGAATCACATTTGTGAGCATATCTACTAGATTGTCTTTTGTGTGTACCTTCACGAGTTCCACATCCTCATCTTCAAGAACATCTCAAATGAAGTGATAACGCACGTCGATGTGCTTCGTCCTTGCATGAAAGATATGATTCTTTGCTAAATAAATAACACTCATGCAATCACAATAAATGATGATGGATCACTGTGAAACACCAAGATCCTCCAAAAGTCCTTGAAGCCAAATCGCCTCCTTAACAGCATCTGTAATCACCATATACTCTACCTTCATCATAGACAAAGCCACCGTAGACTGCAAGATGCATCTCCAACACACCAGCCTACGGGTCAAAGTGAACACATATCCCGTAGTAGACTGGTATTTATCCAAATCTCCAGTGTAATCTAAATCTACATATCCAATACATAGCTGCCCACCGCTAGTGTCCCGCTCAAAAACCAAACCAACATTGAGAGTACCTCGAATGCATCTCAAAATCCATTTCACGGCATCCTAATGACCCGGACCTGGGTCGTACATGTATCTAGAAACCATACTCACTGTCTGTGACAAATCTGGCCTCGTACAAACCATGACGTATATCAAACTCCCAACTATGCTCGCATATGGAGTTTTCGATATCAACTTTCAATCTTCAACTGTCTTCACTGAAAGATCAGCTGAAAGCTTCAAATGGGCTCCCAATGGTACACTAACTGGCTTCGTCTCCATGATCACATTAAACCGCTGTAGAACCTTCTTCAAATAAGCCACCTGTATTAATAAATTATGCCATTATCTCTGTCTCTACAGATCTTCATTCCCAAAATGCGCTTAGCTTCACCCAAATCCATCATCTTGAACTCGCTCGAAAGCTGAATCTTCAATCTATCTATCGCGGATCTGAAAGTAGAAGCAACTAACATGTTATTAATATAAAGCAATAAATAAATGTACGCACCTCCATTCAACTTTTGATAGTACATGTAAGGATCAAACTGGCTCTTAATGTACGAATGATCGATCAAACTAGCTCTTTAATCTACAAACCAATTTATCATTCCCTACATCTCGGAATCCCAATGATTGAGTTATATAGATTTTTCATCAAGATCACTGTTTGCATCAAAAGTTGCTTCCATTGATAATTCTATTGAACTTTGGTCGTTTACAACGAATTACAATAAAAAAATTAGAAAATTACAACTCTTGAGAAACTAACACAGAAGTCGTTTATCGAATCCTGTTTTTGTGGGGCTTTGCCTGTGCCGGGAACGCTTTGGTTCGTGGACCGCCGAATCACAGATCGTGAAGGGGGTTTACTGATTCTAACTTCGTTTATCGAATTGAGAACTTGAAACGATATCTTATCAAAGTAAGATAGTCGTTCTTCTTAAAATCAAGTCAAAGCTCAATTTCAAGGAGTTGCACGAAAACTCAAATCTGCTCTCTTTGCTCTGGATTGCTCGAAAATATGCTCGATCCTCGTCAGAAATGACCCTAGGGGGGTATTTATAGCCTCAGGGGTCTGTAACTACAAAAACTCAACAAACGACGACATTAGTACGGCGAGACAGTGTTTACTGTCTCGGCGGGCGAGACAGTATTTGCTGTCTCGGCCCGCGAGACAGTAAACGCTGTCTCGCAAACAGTAACTGTCAGGCAGTTTTCGTTTTAACTGCCTTCCCACGTTTCAAACTCCGTTATTTTGGCAGTTATCCACGTGATTTTCGCTCACGATGTTTTGCACGTCCTTTGGCAGTTAATGGACACGTGTAGGGCAGTTACAAAGGCGGTTTTGACCATTTCAATACTGTCCCGCTGGCGAGACAGTAAAACTATTAGCATTTTTTGACGCCTACAGATACCCCCTCCAAAGTATTCCAGACGTATTCTTTTATAGAAGAGTCTGGGATACTTTGGATAAGATAAATTTTACTTACGATCCCTTCAATGTTTGGTTGAGTAGATCGTGTAGAAGAATCTGTAACATGGCTTCAGCTCTTGATCTCTTCATCCATTAGTCTATTCAGTTCTTTGTAGAATAGCTAATACTTCTCCGGCACTGCGTTTATCGCTCGACCATTGTTGAGATCTTGAATTGAAGTTGGTATTTCCAGATTGATGCTCGTTTGTCTCTCGAAAGTTTGTCAGGTTATCCTTAAGAATATTCAGATTAATATTCTCCAGAAACTTCCTGTACAGTTTAGACTCGTGAACCCATTGCATTTGTGCGATACCATGTTTGCTGTCTCACACTGTGAGACAGTGTTTGCTGTCTCGCTCAGCGAGACGGATTATGCTGTCTCGCTTAGCGAGATAGAGTTTGCTGTCTCGCTCAGCGAGACAGAGTTTGCTGTCTCGCTCAGCGAGACAGCGAGTATATAAGTCGGACTTGGGCTTTTTTAGGGTTTTTCACGTCGATTTCAGAGCGATTCTTGGCGATTTCTTAACGATTTTCCACCAGTTTTCTTCTGCTTCTTCTCCTCTTTGCTGCTGACTTGGGTGGTACCTTTGTTTGGGGATAATCAACTCAGATTTCAAAGGTTCGTTGACCCTCTTCTCTTTCAAATCTTGATTTTCTTCTCCTTCACGTTTGCATGCACTGTTTCAACCAGATTTTGTGATATTTTGTTCAATTTCTCATTCAAAACTCTAACTTTCCCCTTGGGTTTCAATGTAGCTCGTGTTTTCATCATGTCGCCGCGTAGAGCTCGGGGAACTCGAGGTCGTCCGACTGTTCAGAGCCCTGAGGAGGCTGCCCCTGTTGTCGCTTCGCATGGGGGTACATTTCTTTTGCCCTTTCACGACCCTTTCACGAATTTAAATATTGTATTTCGTCAATTTCATATATATGTACTTGTATTTGCTTGCAGATCCTCGTTTGTATCCTTTGAGATACCCTCGAGAAGAGCCGGTATCCTCCTTTGAGGGGATCGACGCTTAAAAGTGTTTGTTTTGCTTGGACAAAACACACTTCATAATACACAGGGGCGATTTCATATCATCCCATATGTATTGAAAGATTCTGGTATGCCGTTATAATGCCCGTGTATAGTAACACATATCTCCTTTATACATATGGTAGATGGAAAATCGTCACACCTGTTATGAGATAGCGACTATATCTTTTGGAGTAAGATATACAGTTTTCTCTAAAATTTTAGGACTATACTTACACAGCTTATGTGTATCTCCTATATCAGTCCATTTTCCTGCCACAATCTTCACCGTCGATGCAGTTATGGGCCAGAGTAGTGTCACTCATTCTTACTATGAGGGGCTACCGTTAATTGAGTCTGCTCCTCAGTTCAAGTCAGATTACAGCGAAGGGGCCCGAGAGTTGATTCAACGAGGTAGTTGCCGTATTCTGCGACGGTTAATCACGGACGCAACATTAATTTCAGAACAGGACTCAAACCAATGTATAAGGAAACCAGACTTCTTGTTTGGTGACTCCATAAAGGATCCGGCGATTGCTTTCTGCAAGCCTGCACAGTGGTTACACGAGGATGGTTCGTCATTCCTGTACTTGCCTTTTATCCCTCGAGAGCATTCATTGTTAAAGTTTAGGAATTTATCGGTTGGACGAGAAATGTTCTGGAGGTTAACCGAAAACCACGAACGTATTCATTGTGGTTTCATCGGGAAAGAGGCTACTCCAGGTTCCAGTGAAAGAGCTTCTATACGAGGGCTTCATCCGGGTGTCTTAGGCCAAGACAATATACCTCAGAATGAAAAGACAGCGCAGGCCAACACCGTGAAGAATCGTTTGGCTGCAATGAAGAAGAAATTACCCCACGAGAGTTTCAGATGTTATGGATGGGTCCATTATTATGGGGATAAATGGTGGTGGACCAGAATGACTCGATATGTGTTGAACCGTTGGGGGCGAGAGTTAACAGAACTAGGGTTGGAAGTCCTGATCCGTGCCAGCATGCATGGTCTGCAAATTAGTGTAGGTCATTTCCTCCGTTTGTTCGAGATCTATAATCCTGACACTAATACGTTCTTCACTAAGAACGGGGAGCTCGGGTTACCAGTGCACGAAATGATGAAGGTGTCTGGCTTGCCCATAGGCGATGTTCCATATCAAGAGTTCTTTCCAACTACCAGTCAGCTTAATAAGATGAAGGATCGGTCATCTGTGACCCACGAGACTTTATGGGAGCTGACTTGTCATTATCATATAGCTATGGCTGAGATGGATATCAAAGCTAGGAAGAAATCTCCCCAGGTCAGCTTAAAGCAATTCGCCGATTATCTGTTCAAAAACCTGGAGGATCGATCGGGAGAGGTACGTGGATTATCTCCTTTGAGCCCGGGTGACATCAATCGGCTGTTGGAGAAAACAAACGCACAATCTTACACTTCTCATTCAGAAGATGGGTTTTTGCACGAAACTAAATTCCGCTCTTATTTGTTTTAAGCTGGTGTTCCGATTTGCCCCACTACTCTGCTGGCTGGCTTTCTGGCCATATGGTTGAAGAGATGTGTAGTTCCTCACCAGTCATCCGACGCTATGCCAATGGAAGTGTTGTATCCAGCCGTCCAGTTAGCCACAGGTCGCAGATTATCCTTGCTTCCTGCTATGGTGGCGGCTATTCACAGTGGGTTACGGCAGTTAGTTTCCGCATTCACGCAAGAGAAAAAGAAACCCTCTGCCAGTATATCTGTTCCGAAACTAGAATTACCCTACACTTATTTGATGACATGGTTGGTTCTGCACCGGCCAGATTTAATGGAAGCTCCTGAGACGGTGGATCCTAGTCTTCCTCTTTTACAGACCCTTGAGGGTTGCAAATGGATCAACCATCGATGGCCGGACATAACGAGGCAGTTCAAAATTCATAAGTGTTGGGAATTCTTCCCTTGCTTCCCTCGGTTCTCCGGCACTTACAACACAACTTTATTGGATGCTGAAGACCCGAGGCAGAACCGTACTGTTCTAGATGTCGGATGTTTCAGATGGCTGATGAATATCCGACCTGGATATCTGTTGTTCAGGGTAAGGGACGTTTGCCACATTGAGCCCTATCTTCCATGTCGATTTGCCCGTCAATTCGGCTATGACCAAATTTATATCGGCAACCCGAATCGTCACCTTAGCTTTCGAGGTGGACTTATTGACAGGGCGAGAGCTTGGTTTTGGAGTATTGCCGGCTACACAAATGTTGAATTCGATCTCCCTTTAGAGGCGCCGCCTCTACGGATGACCTTCCTCTTTTGTAAGTGGTTGATTGCCGCTAATATCATCACTCGACGTGGGAGAGTATATTCTTTCTTTGAAAGGGGACTTGTAAGACCTTCCGTCGCTCCGGCCCAACCACAAGCTGCTCCGAGAAAACGGAGAGAGAGAGTCGTCATGACCTATCCTAATCGGATGACGGTAGACGTTCTCAGTGGAGATGAAGAGGATGAAGAGGATACAGTGCCTCTTGCTCATAGGCAAAGATCTCAATCTTTCACTCAAGCTCAGACCCAAGCTTCCCCCAGAGTTGAACTGCGCACCAAATATCGCCATGAAGGTTCTGAAGCACGTCCACTGAAGAGACAGAAGAAAGCTGTCTCTAAGCCACGCGTTCATCTTCCTGCTCTAGAAGAGACGTCTGATCGTAGTGCTTCTTTTGATGAACAAGGTAACTATTTGTCTTTATTGCTTTCACACTTCTTAACGTTCAAATTTATTTCATGCTCAACTTCTGTAGGGAATCAAGAAGAAGGAGAATTGCCAGCTGATGCTGTTTCTCCCGGAGGTATGGAGACTGAGGAGACCAGCTTCGTCCAGCAAATGCAGGATGCTCTGAAAGAAGGACCAGTTGATGTTTCACCAACTCCTGACATTGATCCATCGGCTGTGGATACAGGTACTGATCTTTCTCCCTTCGGAAGAGAAATCTGAGAAATGAATGAGTCAGACCGTGTGCCTCCTTTAATGACCAGTGCGCTTTGTCTCCTTTTAGTCAAACTAAAAGAAGCGGGTACAAGTAGTGGAGCTCTTGACTCTGTCCCCGTCAACGAAGGTAAAATTAAACTTCGTCTTGAGCAAATTTGTCTAAATTTATATGGTATTTATGGCTTAACACGTTCCGTAGATGTCACGATGCAAGAATCTGTTGGAGGAGAGGCCACGCATGCAACAGAGGTCGAGGAATTCAATGAGCATCACCTCGATTTTGATCTCTCTGAAGGCGACCATGAGTATATCTCCGATTTATTATCGGGGAAAACTCCTAGTGCAGCCACAGAATCCAACGTTGGAGTCGGTTCAACAGAAGCAGGTCCTTCTGAAAGTAAGACCTCTATTCTGTAAACTCCATATATACATACATATATATTTTAACTTGATTAATCATATAAGTGTTTGAATTATAGGACCAGTTGCTGGAACTGATACTACTATAATCATTGGAACATCTGGTCAATCGGATATTTGTGACCTTGTGCCATGGGCGGGAACTGAGGTTGATTTATAATCGTCCATTCTCGAATCTCAACCTGCTACTCCTATGGACCCCATGATGATAGAAGTCACCGTCACTCCCAAGATTAGTCCGGTCGCAACAAAAGCGAGACCAACTGAAGACGTTGGTACGTCGGCTGATGTTGTGCCTAGAGTTGGTGAGTTTTACCCATCATTTGTTTTAAATTTCTGATTATCATTTCATCATACTCATTGAGATTCTCTTGTTTGCAGAATATTCTCCTAAGGAGCCTTTTAGCTTGGACCCGAAATTCTCTGAGGCTGATATTGAAAAATCTTCTGACGTAGCTGGTGCGTCAAAAGCTGCTTTTCTTGAACCCACATTGGTTATTCAGGAAGCTGGACTACCATCCTTGGGTGAACAAAGTCATGCTGAAGGCTCTTCCGTCGAACTTGGTATGCTTCCGCTTGTTGTTATGCATGCACGCATATATTTTGTACTAACATATTTGTCTTCATATCAGCTCCTTCCTCAACATTATCAAACCGCATTCAAGCTTTGTTAACAGACGAGGATCCTGATAAGGCTGGCATTTGCTCTGATCTCCACGGCTTCATCTCCTTTTTGAATTCTATGGTCGATCGTATTCTCTCCAAAGGATCGCACTTTGAGAATTTTAAGAGACCTCTTGACCGTTATATATCAGGGATCAGAGAGGAAGGATATAACGAGTTAGCCGATTCGATCAACGCTTATATGGTCGACTTGAAGCAACATGTTGAACTTCTGAAGGGTCTTCGAACCGAAAGCGTACCTTCCTATATTGCTTCTCGTATGGACTCCAAGTTACAAGCGTGGCGTGATTCTCAAAAATCAGCTAATCTCGAACTCCAAAAGCTAAGAGCCCACAGTACTCAACTTAGGGTGAGTGTTGGCAGGAAAACACACGCCAAGGTTAACCTACGCCAGGACTTAGATCGAACCAAGCGGAGATAGCCCGCTTAGAAGAGCAACTTGTAAATGCCAAGGATGCTCGTGAAATCCTAGAGTCTGAGTTGACAAAAGTAACTCAAGCTGAAGAAGACCTGTTTCAGCAACTGAATACTCAGGATGAGATACTTGCTGAAAAGGAGCGGGAGGTCGCCGAACTTCAGAATGTTGACGAAGAAGCCTTCAAAGTTAAATTGGCAACTGAGCTTGAACAGGCTCGTGCGTCAGAGCTTTCGCAGCTTGAAGATCAGATTCGTCAATATAAACTCTTGTAATTAGAGGACATATATTTTTTTGTAGTTTTGTTTGAACACTTTTGGTCAATATATTAAATCCTTTTGTTCATTGAGGTTTTATTATGATTACTCATTCTTGTTTTAGAATAAATAACCATAATACTTATAGGATTTTTGGCAAATCCTCAGCTGTCAACGGATTTGATATGCCTTTACCGATTATCGTTTGAGTCGGGCTAGTATGTGAATTATCTAGGTCCGTTTCACATATAACGTTGTGCTAAAAGAATTAAACTCTTTTAGACTTTAAACTACAATGTTGAATATGTAGGCTACATGTGTTAGATATAGGCTTATCTCTAATAAGGGATAGAGATAACATCCCCCATGTGTGAACGACATGGATTTTAAAGTACGAGTAGGTTGCGTTTCCTATATAGGACAACGAACCCGAAATCGGAGAGGAAGAATTTTATATTCTATCTCCTGGTCTCTTGTTTGTTGGTAGAGATAAACCCAAAATCGGAGAAGAAGAATTTTATATTCTATCTCCTGGTCTCTTGTTTGTTGGTAGAGATAAACCCAGAATTGGAGAGGAAGAATTTTATATTCTATCTCCTGGTCTCTTGTTTGTTGGTAGAGATAAACCCAAAATCGGAGAGGAAGAATTTTATATTCTATCTCCTGGTCTCTTGTTTGTTGGTAGAGATAAACCCAAAATCGGAGAAAAAGAATTCTATCTCCTGGTCTCTTGTTTGTTGGTAGAGATAAACCCAAAATCGGAGAGGAAGAATTTTATATTCTATCTCCTGGTCTCTTGTTTGTTGGTAGAGATAAACCCAAAATCGGAGAGGAAGAATTTTATATTCTATCTCCTGGTCTCTTGTTTGTTGGTAGAGATAAACCCAAAATCGGAGAGGAAGAATTTTATATTCTATCTCCTGGTCTCTTGTTTGTTGGTAGAGATAAACCCAAAATCGGAGAGGAAGAATTTTATATTCTATCTCCTGGTCTCTTGTTTGTTGGTAGAGATAAACCCAAAATCGGAGAGGAAGAATTTTATATTCTATCTCCTGGTACAAAGGAAATTTAAATTGGGATTTCTATTCAGAGAATCTGAATAAGGTTTGATCAATTGAGATTGGAAGCAATCTTAACTTTTATAGTTTTGATTGCACAAATCGAAGCTGGACCTCTCGTTCATGGAAGGAATCGAAAGGGGATTTTGGTTTTGGTCCTAACTGTAGTAAGGTTTGACCAAGTGGGAGTTCTGAGATGATCCTAACTGTTTAAAGGTTTGATCATCCAATTTGTGGACCTCTCGTTCATGGAACGAATCGAGAGGGGATTTTGGCTTCTTAATTATTTTTATAATAATTAAGAATAGATTATTCACATAATCAGTTTTCATTTAGAATAATCAACTGATATCGGGTTATCCTGAAATATCCTATATAGGATTCTCTAGGAACTTCCCGTTTTACATAGGTTATCCTGAACGTATTACGGATAATACTTTTTCAGGAACTTCCCATTTATTGGCATCATTAATTTGTTACCATCCTGGGTAATCAGGCGATAAGCACCATTGGAATAGATTGTTTCTATCACAAACGGTCCTTCCCATTTAGGTTCAAATTTGCCTTTCTTCTTAGAAGTGATTCCCATTTAGGTTCAAATTTGCCTTTCTTCTTAGAAGTGAGAATCATAGGTCTTCGGACGGCAAGAACCAGATCTCCTTCTTTAAAGCTTCGTCGTCGGACCTTTTTATCAAAAGCCCGAGAGATTCTAGCTTGATAAAACTCGATCTGTTGTTGAGCTTCCAAGCGCTTCTCATCTAACATCTCTAATTCCTCGAGACGTTTCTGATGATGTTCTTCCGTCGTCATTCCCGTTACGAGAGCGATGCGGAGAGAAGGAATCTGCACTTCCAATGGAAGAACGGCTTCACACCCATACGTTAAAGCATACGGGGTGGCTCCGGTAGGCGTGCGGACGGTCGTACGATAAGCCCAGAGAGCTTCGCCGAGTTTGTCGTCCCAATCTCGTTTATTGGTTTTCACCAATTTTGCCAAAATTTTGATGATAGTCTTGTTAAAAGCTTCGGCCAATCCGTTAGCTGTAGGATTATAAGCAGTCGATGAAACGTCTTTAATCCCGAATTTACTGCAGAACTTGATAAATGCGTTGCTGACGAATTGAGGACCGTTGTCGTGCACTATTCGCCTTGGCACACCATACCGATATATGATATGGTATTTGATAAATTTGATAACATCAGTCGTCTTTACTTCTCTAAGTGGAACTGCTTCTGCCCATTTCGAGAAATAGTCGGTGATTGCCAAAATAAAACGGTCCCCTTTAACCGAAGGCGGAAAAATAGGACCCACGATATCCATTCCCCATGTCTCGAACGGCCATGATGTCGCCGAAGGATGTAGATACTCAGGGGGTATGTGCATATAATTCGCATGTAATTGACACGCTTCACATTTTCGTGCGTAGTCGACTGCGTCTTTTACCATAGTTGGCCAGTAATACCCGATTCTCCTAAGTCGATCACAGAGCTTAGGACCGGGCTGATGTGCACCGCATATTCCATCATGCGCTTCTTTGAGTGCTTGTTCCGCTTCTTTTCCGGATAGACAACGGAGTAAAAGACCATCATACGATCGTCGATACAACATTTGCGCTGCGGCATTGTAATAAAATCTCGGTGCTCTTCGTCGAATCGATTCCCTTTCTCTTACATCTTCAGGTAATATACCATGTAAGACATAGTCGATAATAGGAAAACGCCAATCTCGAACTTCAGGTTCAACTCCTATTGATTCTTTGGCAACCGAATCGTAGATAGGAATAATAAGTTGGTGAGTTCTCACTGTAATTAATTGTTCTGTCTCGGGAGGTTGAGCCAAAGATACAGACAATGCCGCCAACGCGTCTGTGTATGCATTTTGGAGACGCGGAACGTACTCGATGAAAAATTCTTCAAACGAGCTTGCCATTTCGATGGCCACCTGGTGGTATGGAATCAGATCTCGATTTCTGACTTCATACTCTCCTCGAATCTGATTAACTACCAATTGAGAATCTCCAAAAGCTTCCAGGTATTCGACCCCCAGCTCTTTAGCAAAATTGAGTCCAATTATCAATGCGTTGTACTCAGCTACGTTATTAGAGCATGGTTCGGTCAACGAGTATGCCCTAGGTAAGACATGTTTTCCCGGGGAAACTAAAACGACCCCCACTCCTGAGGAAATTTTAGAACATCCGGGTGCGCTCGCTACGTTAGCTGCACGGGAAGCCCCATCGAAGTACAATTGCCACACTTGTTGATGTGAGGTGGTATTAACTTCATGAGTTTCATCTGGCAAATCATCGTACAATTCGACTACATCCTTCGTAGGGTTTTCCGCCAGAAGATCGCAAATAGCTCGTCCTTTGACTGATTTTTGTTGCTTGAAGTATAAATCATATTGCGACAAGAGCAAAGCCCATCTGGCTAGGCGCCAATTCATGGAAGCCGGTTGGGTCATGAACTCTCGGACAGGATTTATGTTGGAAATGACATAGATTGTCTGTCCAACTAAATAATGTCGCATTTTCTGAATCGCGAATACCAAGGCGAGGCATTCTTTCTCAACCATTGGATAACGAGACTCAGCTCCTACCAATGTACGACTCAGATAATACACAGCTTGCTCGTGACCGTTATCGTCGTCTTGTGCAAGTAAGGCACTTAACGAATGGCTCGTCGCTTTGACATAAATCAAAAACGGCTTGCCCGATTTCGGTGCAACGAGAATAGGTGGATTCGCCAGATATTTCTTAATATCTTCGAATGCCTTTTGGCATGCTTCATCCCAAACGAACGACACGCCTTTCTTTGCAAGTTTAGAGAATGGTTGACATTTTCCAGACAGATTTGATATAAACCGACGGATGTATGCCAATCGACCTTGCAACCCTCTGAGTTCTTTAAGATTTCTCGGGGGTTGTAGCTCATGTATTGCTTTCACCTTATCAGGATCAATATGAATACCTTTTGTGGTGACGACGAATCCAAGAAATTTACCGCTCGACATTCCAAGGAAGGACTTAGTCGGGTTCATTTTTAGCTGATGAGTTCTCATAAGCTCGAACATTGTCTTCAGATCATTAATGTGGTCGTTTTTATCACGACTCTTAACGACCAGGTCATCAACGTAGCATTCTACGGTCTTCCGGAGGTTCTCTTGAAAGATCTTCGTCATCGCTCGTTGGTATGTAGCACCGGCATTCTTCAAACCAAATGGCATAACAGTGTAACAAAATACACCCAGGGGTGTTCTGAATGCCGTATGCTTTTCATCATCCGGGTGCATCTTGATTTGATTATACCCAGAAAATCCTGTCAATGATGACGTCCGTAATCGGTAGAGGAAAGTCGTCTTTGGGGCAGGCCGTATTCAGATCTCTGAAGTCGATACAGATTCTGATTTTTCCGTTCTTTTTAAGGACTGGAACAATATTGGCCAACCATTCAGGATGTTGTTCTTCTCTGACAAAACCCGAATCAATCAGTTTCTTAACTTCGGTCTCTATTGCCTCCATAATTTGCGGACGAAACCGTCTTTGTTGTTGTTTGATAGGTTTAACATCCGGTTTAATGTTAAGGCTGTGCATTGCTACATTTGGGTCGAGTCCCGGCATATCTTCGTAATTCCAAGCGAAAACGTCGATATACTCTCTAATGAGGGCGATTAGCTCCTCTTTCTCATCTGGTGGAAGATCACCGCTAATAAATATAGGCTTCGGATTATTTTCGTCACCCATGTTAACTTGGACTACTTTATCCTCTGTAGGAGGTTCTCTTTGCTCAAATCGATCACCGTATTGGATATTCATGTAATGTGTCCAAGGATCTTCCCAAGTGGGTAACTGATCGTCTTCTTCT
>NC_033794.1:90910028-90929725 GCF_001876935.1 Asparagus officinalis | reverse complement strand
TTTGACATGAGACTTTTGAACTTTTCTCCAATGCTCACATCAGAATCCCAATTCGAGGTGTCGGATGAATGTCCGCTCCTATCTATTAATTGGTTAATGATTTGTTGGCCATAATCGTCTTCGGATGAATCATAACCCAGACCTCTATTACGACTGTAGTAATTATCTGGTTTTCCTTTTGGTACATAGGCAGGACGGGGTGGAACCCTAACACCTTGACCAAAATAAAGACCTTCACCGAGTGAGAGGTCATAACCCTGTTTTGTCATATAACCATTCGCTTGTGAACTATACCGAGAGAAATGTCGCCCGGGTTTTTCTTCATCCGAATTGGTGTCCAAGAAAAGATCAGGAGTTGGGGATGGATTCCCTTTCCCAAAGATTATTTCTTTTTCACTCCCTGTCTTTGCGGGTAGAATCACAGTTATTCCGACTGGATTTTGAAGATATTTTATCGTCGTGCAAGACGAGCGAAGCGGCATGTGTAGACTAGGATCGTCATACAATTCCTGCATTACATTATCAAGACAAGGCGAATACTCTAAATCATCCTTTATTATTTCATCGGCAAGTTACCAGTTACAACTTTCGTCCGACGACTCATCACCGTCAAGATCGATTACAAGAGGTTCAATGTCATTTAGTACAAGACCTTCACTATAATCGAGCCCGGCTTCGGTATCAGCTTCTTCTCCGCTGTCCGTGCCATGGGCCGATGGTTCAGTATCGGACTCAGCACCATAAAGAAGGGAGTCAGTAAAGTAATTTTCTAACCCCTTGAATGGTTGCTTATCCGCGACCACCGTCTTGACCTCCTCATTAGTGTCGACATATTTCAAACACTGATGGAGGGTGGAGGGAACTATAAGATTACCGTGGATCCATGGACGACCCAACAGTAAGTTATAGGAAGTCTCCGCATCGATCACATAGCAGGTGACTTCAGACTTCAGATCTCCGAGTTGACACTTCACCCGGATTTTTCCCAACGGTCGTGACCCGCTTGTGTTGAAACCATAGATAACCGTTCCAGTGGAGGCTAACTTGCTGGCGGGAATTCCGAGGTGGTACATCAAACGAAGTGGCATGATACTAACAGCGGAACCCGGATCGACTTGGATCCGGTTAACCATGCTCGAACCGATATATCCAGTAAAATATAACGGTCTATCATGCTTTGAATTCCTGACTTGCATGTCTTCTTTTGTGAAAGCAATGCAAGGAAATTTGGTGGCTGCCAGATTGCAATGCTGCACTGACGATTCTGGCTCTTCAGGAGCTGGCTTGACCTGAGTTAAGAATACTTCAGAATCAGCCAAAGCTTCTTGTAAAGCTTCTCTGGTTTCTTTTGAGAGGCGCAGCAACTCGTACAATGTGATTCTTGCTGGGATATTAGCCAGCTGAGCCATAACGTCGAAACGATATGGTGCGTTCGAGCTTTCCGGTTTGTCTCGTCCAATCGGCGCATTTGCACCTACTTTCTTCTCTTTCGGCTTCGGTGTCACGATGCCAACATCGATTAAGGTTTGTATTTTGTCCTTCAAGACATAACACGCCTTAGTGGGATGGTGGACCCTTCTGTGATATGCACAATACTTCGGGTCATTTGTCTTCGTTGCTTCTTCTTGGTTTGTGACTGGTGGAAGCTTGATCTTATTATTATCCAGTAGGTACTTGAAGATAACTGGAACTTCATCATCTTTAAATGAATACTCCTTCGGGAATCTAGGCTCAGAAGGTTTAAACTGCTTCGGAGGCTGTTGATTCTGATTTGGTGCCAACTGGAAGGATGACTGCTGCGGTTGTTGTTGCGGTGGCTGTTGTGACGGATTATTAGCCGGTGGCTGACCTCTCTCGAAATTCCTTCTCTTTAGAAAGCGTTCAGCTTGCTCACCTCTCACCTTCAATTCTTTCCAAGTTTTAGAGGGCACAACCCCCATGACCTCTAATACATCCAGCGACAAGTTATTGTGATATGTTTGCAGAATAAATTCCTCTGTGAGTGGATCTCTGCAGTTCAATGCTTTGTCCCGGAATCGTTTGACAAAAACATCAACCGACTCCCCATCCTTCTGTTTCTCGTCCAACAACGTGCCAATAGAGACCTCTGTGTCGTCGTCGAAGAAATTGGTGAGGAATAATTCTTCCATATCCTCCCAGCTAGTGATACTCCCAGGTTTAAGGCGTCGGTACCAATCGAAGGCAGGCCCGCGAAGGGTTCCTACGAATGACCGGACCATCAGGGCTTCATTCCCGGATATTGCGCCGAGATGCGACTTAAAATAGATCAAGTACTGAGTGGGTGAACCCCTACCATCGAAAGGAGTAAAGTTAATCAAATTAAATTTTGGGGGATAAGGAATCAAGTCCCACTCCCTCGGATACGGGTATGGAATGCCCGTTTTCTTCACTTCTTGGGCAGTCATCAAAGCATTAACTTTGCTTTCAAGATCGTGCATCTTCTTATCCTCTTCTTTACTCTTCTTCAAGTAAACTTGCGGAGGTTGAGTGGATGACTTGGTCGGACCGCTTCCGGAATTGTCTTTATCTGGAGGAGGATCGTCAAAGATAGTCTCATCTTCTTCATTACGCCGGCTGGATTCCGCTTTCTGGCTCGATTCCGGTTGGTGTTGTTGAACCTGCAAATCTCGCATCTGTTGCATAGTCAACTCCATCTCGGTCTTGAACTCCACTCTAATTTCCTCGCGTTGTTTAGCCAACGCTTCCTGCAGTATGTGAGCCAGTTGATCCGGCGTGATTGCGAATGATTCTCTGACTCGCCCTACACTGGATGTTGTACTGTCTGAAGCTACAGCCGAACAAGTGTCTGATAATTCTTCGTCTGAAGATAACCCCTCGTGCATTCTCTTGTAATCTCGATGTAGGTTGGCTCTTCTCTGTAACCGCGACATTCTTTGAGAAAGACCCCGCTCAACTCTCCCTCCCGGAGAGAAATCAGGGTCGTGGTTAACTGACCGTTGTTTTTCTTTGTTGGTCATGTTGATAGTGACCTCAGGGAACTCATCTTGTCGGATTACAGGTTTCTTCTTGTTGAAACGTCTCATTTTGGGTCTTGACGCTTCATTGGACAATCTTTGAAATACTGAGACTCTTGTTGAATTATTTTTAGAGCATCCGCATTCTGTCAGCACTGCCTTAATGAGTCTCTCGCATGCGCAATGAGACTCATTTTCTCAGACAATCCTCTTTCTTGAGTTATTTTTCTGATAGTACAGCTCATCATTATTGTGATTCGAGCAACCTATCTTTTGCTTCTGAACTTTGTTAACATGCACAGGACGACTGGTCGTCGCCTCTGGGCGATCCAAAGTTGAATTTTTAAATACACCCCCATGAGGGTGTGGAGTTTTCATAGGTCCTAAACGAGAGTGAACTGATATTCTCTCGTTTTGGACTGGTGTAGTTCTGACAGGAGGGTGTTTACGACCCCTTGCGTAAGAAACCACCAAGGGTTTATTCGCTGGATCTGATTGTTCTTTGATTGGGGCTTTGCCTCGATCGTCAACCGAAGGACCGAGGCGATCCGCCATTGTGATCTTGAACTTGGACAAATCTGGGCTAACCCAGGGTTTCACTGATGATACATTAGACGGGCCCGGAACGGCTATTTGTAGCGCCTTCGGAACCCAAACTTTACGGTTATTCGGTGGCTTTTCAGACACCGTCTCTTTCTTGATTCCTTGTGTTTTTTGACGAAGAGCGCGAGCGCGGGCGGTCTTCGCCTGACGCCTTTGTATCCGTTCCTTAAGGGTTGAACGGGCCCTTTTGATGAGGGTCCACTCCTCTGTCGTAAGCTGTGCAGAAATATGATTATTTTGCCATTGAGGCAACTGAGTCATTTTTTGTTTCCTCGACTCTAGGTCCGCATAGTAACGGACCCCGTCGGTTTGTTGCATGGCCTTAGCCAATTGTCGAGCACGGCGCTGGCGCTGTCTCTGACGAGCTCTCTTTGTCAGCACCGGTGAGCTATTAATCAATGACTCCGTAATTGGTACAGAGTCACTTGGAGCAGAAACGTTGCAGGCAAATTCCTTAGCAACGATCGGGTAAGAATCTTTGCATGCGGCCTCCGTTGGAATTGCAGACTTGAAAGTTTTCTTGGAAGACGAAATCTTCCTATATTTACGAGACGAGGAAGATTTCGCAGATGAGGACGACAAATACTCCTCAAACTTCGCCTGATCGAATTCGTATTCGATCTCTTCATTAACAATGATCTTGATCGGTTGCGACACCGCGGCCTCGGCAGCGAGGCCGCTGGCTCCCACTGTGGTCGCCAGCTTGTTTGCATCAAAAGTTGCTTCCATTGATAATTCTATTGAACTTTGGTCGTTTACAACGAATTACAATGAAAAAATTAGAAAATTACAACTCTTGAGAAACTAACACAGAAGTCGTTTATCGAATCCTGTTTTTGTGGGACTTTGCCTGTGCCGGGAACGCTTTGGTTCGTGGACCGCCGAATCACATATCGTGAAGGGGGTTTACTGATTCTGACTTCGTTTATCGAAGTGAGAACTTAAAATGATATCTTATCAAAGTAAGATAGTCGTTCTTCTTAAAATCAAGTCAAAGCTCAATTTCAAGGAGTTGCACGAAAACTCAAATCTGCTCTCTCTGCTCTGGATTGCTCGAAAATATGCTCGATCCTCATCAGAAATGACCCTAGGGGGGTATTTATAGCCTCAGGGGTCTGTAACTGCAAAAACTCAACAAACGACGATATTAGTACGGCGAGACAGTGTTTACTGTCTCGGCGGGCGAGACAGTGTTTGCTGTCTCGGCCCGCGAGATAGTAAATACTGTCTCAGAAACAGTAACCGTCAGGCAGTTTTTGTTTTAACTGCCTTCCCACGTTTCAAACTCCGTTATTTTGGCAGTTATCCACGTGATTTTCGCTCACGATGTTTTGCACGTCCTTTGGCAGTTAATGGACACATGTAGGGCAGTTACAAAGGCGGTTTTGACCAGGCGATACAGTAAAGACTGTCTCGCTGCGAGACAGTAAACTCTGTCTCGCTGGCGAGATAGTTCATATCTGTCATTTTTGAGTAATTTTTTCTATGTTCGGATATCTATTGGCATTTTTTTGGCGCCTACAATCACCATGAAGAAATTATATTTTTACATCCAACTAATCTAACTCTAAACCATACTGTTCCACCAAAGCTAGCAAAATCCGTATCGAAGAATACTTCACCATCGGAGAGAAGACCTCATTGTAGTCAATACCTTCCTCCTGTGCATGTCCCTTCACAATCAACCTAACCTTGAACCTCACAGGAGTGTCTTCAATGCCCTCCTTCTTCATATACACCCACTTACAACCAATAACCTTCTGTCCCTTTGGAAGCTCGATAAGCTCCCATGTGTCATTCCTATGAAGAGACTCCATCTCCTCCTGCATAGCCACCTACCACAAATCAGCCTCTGAACTCTACTTGGCCTCTCTAAATGTAGTAGGAACCATCTCATCGACACTCTCCACCGAAAGTGCATACACAACGACTGTGTCTGTATACCCCGCTGACATCTGTATGTCTATCATCGGCCTCCGAACCGCAATAGAATCCTGAACCTGAGCCGTCAGTCCCTGATCCTGCTCAAAGGTACATGTATCCTCCAAATCATCGCCGTGCTCACCCTCAGTCGGTACTCTAATGGATACGGTCTCATATGGATAATATGGAGCTGCATTAATCTCCACCACCTATGATGTATCCAATGTCGGGTCGCTCTCCACCTGATGAGAGCTGGGAAGCTTCAAGATAAAAGCCTTATTGAATTTGACGTCTCCACTCATCATAATCTTCTTATCAACCAGATCCCAAAGCTTGTATCCTTTGACACCTTGCTTGAATCCAACAAATATGACCTTTCTAGCTCGAGGCTCTAATTTATCAGTCTCCACATGATAAAATGCAGGACACCCAAATACTTTGAGCTGATCATAGTCATGTGCTGGCTCTCCCGACCACATCTCTATAGGGGTCTTCCCCTCAATCGCAGATGAAGGTAGCCTATTAATGGGGTGACTCGCATATGAAAGTGCCTCAGCCCAAAAGATCTTCTCCAAACCACTCTGCGATAATAAACATTAGACATTCTCCAGCAAAGACCGATTCAACCTTTCTGCCACCCCATTCTGTTGCAGTATGTGACTAACTGTGAAGTGTCTCTCTATACCCTTGTCTCGACATAGCTGCTAAAAGGGGTCAGAAGTATACTCACTGCCATTTTTGGTTCGTAACGTCTTGATCTTTCTTCTAGTTTGTAGTTCTAATCTCTTCTTCCACTCTACAAATATCTCTAGGACTTCACTCTTCTTCGTCATAGTGTACACCCAACAACGCCTAGAATAGTCATCTACAAACATGACGAACCAATATCGACCACCAAGTGATGTCATCTTGGTGGGACCCTAAACATATGTGTGCACGTAGTCTAATATGCCCCTCGTCCTATGGATGACTATCCTAAACTTCACATTTATCTTCTTGTCAAAACACAATGCTCACAGAACTTAACTTTCCCACTTTTGGCTCCCTTCAATAGTCCCTGCTTGCACAAAACTTGCAATAACTTTTCACCTGTATGCCCCAACCTATAGTGTCAAAGCCTACTCGCGTCCTCCTCTAAAATAGCTGAATCTACCTTGCCAATCTCGGTACTTCCCTTCAGATAATACAAATTTCTACTATAGACTCCATTCATCACCACTAAAGATTCCTTAGTAACATTCGCTACTGCATTCTCAAATGTCATATTGCATCCCTTCGCCTCCACAGCTCCAACGGAAATATGATTCTTCTTCAACTGAGGAACAAATCTCACTTCATACAATTCACGAACAACTCCATCATGCATTCGGGTCCTAACGGTACCTATCCCACAAATGTCATAGGATTGATCATTTCTCATGAGTACCAAGCCCCCATCGAGTTTCTCAAACGATGCAAACCAATCTCACTGGGGAGTCACATGATAAGTAGCACCAGAATCAAATATCCAATCAGATGCATCCACATGGTTCACCTCTGGGGTAATAAATAAAGAAAAGCACAAATCATCGGAATCATTACCTCTCGTGACGTTCACATCATTAGCATTCGAGCCCTTATTCTTGCTATTCTCCTTCTCCTTGAGTTTTGGGCAATCTCTCTTCCAATGTCCTTGTTCCTTACAGAACACACATTGGTTCTTCGCTAACTGGTAGTGGCCCCTTGACTTTGACATGTTCCTATTACCACCTCTCGGATATGGACTTCTACCTCTCGTCGACAAGGTCTCTCCTGAAGTGCTAGCACGGGAAGTCTCTTTGTCCTTTCTCCTCAAATCATAGTTCGTTAATGCATTAGTCACTTTACTGTAGGTGATTGAAGATCTCCCGTTCAATAAAGTGAGCACAGATATATCATACTCTTCATCGGGTAAGGAGCCTAACAATATAATCGCCTTGTACTCATCCATTATCTTCTCATCCATATTCGCCAAGTTCGACAATAACTTTGTATAGTTATTCATATGAGCTGCAAGTGAGGTGCCCCTGGACATCTAAAATCTGAATAATCCCCGTAGCAAGTGCAACCGATTCTCAACACTCTTCGTAAGGTACTTATTGTTAAGAATCTCTCACATCTTCATCGCAGACGTCACTCTAATCACATCGTATTTTAGCTCTTGTTCCAAACAAGACCTGATCACCCCACAAGAGATCCTATTCATCTTGTCCCATATCATCTTATCGTATTTCGGTAGCCTCTCATAGACCATGATGGTCTCTTCCAAATTTTGAGTATTGAGAGCGTCATGTACGTCGCTCATCCACAAACAAAAATTGATATTATCGTCATACTTCATAACACTAATTTTAGTATTTTGAAGTCCAACTTGAACTGTACTCGCCATCGTCTTGCTGCTTTCACTATATAGAGGAGAAATACAATAGGTTACAACTCATAAAATTATTCAAATATAAGCCTAACCAAAGCTCTCAAATCCCTCACAATATCTCCCTCCCAAAGTGCTTAAAATAATGCTAATTCTCTCCTTAAGAAATCCTAAAAAACGTATTTCTATTTATAACAAAATACAATCCCAAACATGGTGGGAATCTAAAAATGAGTCTGCCACATCCGGGTGTAGCACGTACCACACCCCTAAAAACAAGGCAGATTCTGCCACACATGAGTGTAGCAGACACCACACCCCTAACAACAGGGTCAGATTCCGCCACACTTAAGTGTGACAGACACCACACCCCTACCGAATCTTCATGTTTGTTAACACTTTGAATAGTTTGACGATGTTTTCTACAATAAATAGGGAAAATGAACACTCAATATCCTACAACCGGTTCTTGCATGAGGATTTTGAAATTTTGAGATATTAGTTATTAATTATATTCTATAAGTAAACAAGTTGTGGGGTTAATTTTAAAAAGAAAAGGAAAGAAAATAAAAATATCAAAGTAACCACAAGTTATCAAGTGGCAATCCAGAGCCTTACTTTAGTATATGGTCTAGATTTTAAAAGAGCAAATTTTAGATAATGAGTGATAATTTGATGGGTGATAAGTTCCACAGAAGGTAAGGCGAGGGGTTATCTATAATTTACCCAAAAAATATGAGAGTAAATTTCACTATAATCCCATGAAGTTTAGGTCAACATTTTGAGAAAACTATAGAAATTGCACAAAAATTACCTAAAGTTTTTTTTCACTTAAATGATCTAACTTGTAAAAAGTTTCGCTTAAATGACCTATTGTATTTCGTTAACAAAATGTAGCACTGTTAAATTTTCAGGTGTTAAAACGAACCCTCCCCTCCTAACCCCAGCCTTTATTATCCAACTTGCCCCCATTAAAACACCCATTAACAGTTAAAAAAAATCCATATTCTTACATCTTCTCAACTTACTACGCCTGCAGATGGGAGAGGAGAATATGATCTGAATTCAAAGCAGGAGAAGCAGAAATCGATCAGTTTGTGTGTATTGGATAGGGCTTTATCTATAAGGTTAAGAATCATGAACTATTTAGAGCGTAGTTTCATGCTAGATTTGTAAAGATTAGTTAGTTGAATTGATGATTTTGGGGAAATGATGTGGGTTATTGTGTGAATGTGTTTGATTTTGGATAGCATTGTTCGTGATTTGGGTTTATTTAAAGTGTATAGAATGGATCTATTGTGCATTGGGTTTAGTGTTAAAAATGAAAGCCTTACATGAATCTTGGCGTCTTGGCGATTTGGGTTTAGTGTTAAATATTTTCTAAATAAACTCAGAAGCCCAATCGAGGTCAAGTCTATTGACCAGTCAAGCAGACGAGCCCTCTCTCGACCAAGAGTCATCATGATCGACTCGAAGCACAGGACCAGTCGGTCCCCCGCAATTAAGATGACTCCCCGAGCAGACGTCTCGATGGTGCTCTCATCCCAAAACTCACTCGGTTGTCGGTCGACAAATCATAATGATGACTCACGGATCAACCCGCCTTGACTAAAGGGATAAGATCCGACCAAATTCACTTCAAATGTCCCTCAACGCTACAGCATTGACCAGTCCCATCAAGATCTACGCTCTGACAAGGATCCCCTACATAAGTCGCTTATTCTACTCACAAGTCGCATCCCAGAGATCGCCATGATGCTCTCCTAGCCTCGAATAACTTCCCATCCACTTACCAGCCGCCATCTGGAGAAGGAAGGACGACCAAGTAGCTGATTTATCCACTATCACGCCTCACCTGTCAGGTCCAAGACACTAAGAAGATATTTCTCCCTTGACACTGAATGATTTCCCCTCCAGTCACTTGCCGACACCTGGAAGAAGAAAGATGACTCAGTAGTCTGCCTGTTCACCTTTCAAACTGCCTCTTGTATGCAGTCAACAAAATCTGAGGGTCAAACTCCTAGAGGGGGGGGCTATAAAAGGAGGTAAGGAAGGTAAGAGCAAAAAAAGGAGGAAAAAAGAGAGGGAGGGGTGGGATCTCTGCTGATTCTTACACCCAAACTTGATTTCCACTTCTTAATAATCCTAACAACCCTAAAAGAGAAAGGCCCTACAAGGACCTCTCAAAAAACCTCCCTCAAGCTCACCAGCTGACTTGATCATCGGAGGTACCACAGGGAAAACTAGCCCCGTACTCCTGCATTTCTCAAATGTGCAGGTTATCAGTCCACCTCGCGCGCTCAGGATCGGCATAAAGTTGGAGGAGGAGTCAGCCCTAACATTCATCCTCTCCTTCTTCCCCACCATCGCTAGGATCGAAACTACATCTGACTGTGGGAAACCCTCATCGACTGTTTGTTTACGAGCATCAATAGTTTTGCGCCCACCGTAGGGCCTACTTTCTTCTCTGAGAATAAATGCACAATTCTAAATCAGGGCCTGATATTGTTCATTCTTGAAGAGCACTGGAATTGCACCGTTCAAGCTAAACAAAGTCTAGAATCGTATCATTCAAGCTAAGCAGGATTAGCCTATGGCTATGAGGAGCCAATATAGGTATAGCCCTTGAAGGCTCCAGCAGCTTTCTGGGGGGTATTTGCTAAGTAGAACCCCGAAAGCCCTCCTAAGAAAAGACACACCACTATGGTGCTTGTCTGGCTTGAGAATGAAGCATAGGCTTCTAATCGCCACCACAGATGAAAAACCCCATCGCCGAGACAGCCAAGAGGTCTGGGGTTGGATTGCAAATGGAACCCCAGGGGTAATGATCAGATCCAGTATCGCTCAAGCTCCTGTCGGCAATAGCTCCCCCGTACAAGGAGCAGCAATCAAGTCTGTGGCAGGCTCCTCGGACCATCACGACCTCCAAAGGAGAGTCCTTCCTCACCAAGGATGAGATTGCAGGGAAAACTCAAGGGCTCGCCATCTGGTCTTCTCAGGAAGATTAACAGCCTCGACACCCCAGCAAATGCTCAGAACCGCCAAAGTCGAAGTAAAACCTGATGGTCGAAGCATGTGACTTGTACTCTCCCTGCAAGAAGGCTCCTCCATTTATAGGATGGTCCACCCATCGCTATCCCTAGAAACCCCAAGGGGAAGGCATGATCCCATCAAATTCTAGGGAACAAACCTCAGCGCATGGGGTTCTCACCAACAAGAAGCCCCCATCACAAAAGTTACCTGGGCCTCCTCCATCGAGCAACATCTTCCAAAAGCTTAAACAACGAAATATCAAGCCTAACAGAGCAACCGACGGTAGACAAGCAAGATCTGTTAAAAATCATCATGTCCACCGTCAACCAACAAGGACCTCAACAAAAACTCTTAAGTTTAGAAAAGTCATTGGCTGATGAAATGGCAAATATGTCGGCAGTTCAATGACATCTGAAGCCTAACAGCTCACCATTGAGAGAAAGAGCAAATCCCGATTCCGGGTGTTCCTTAGTTTGGCAACAAAGATGGCCGATGAAGCAACAACTCGCTCTCATCAAAACTGGAATGATCACCAGTGAAAAGAAACAGCCAAGGAAGCTCCGTCTCGGGGACCTTGTCTCCAGCCAAGAAGCCATCTTCAAAACACACCTGGACGAGAAACACGAATTTGGCGTTGCCCGATGGAATAAATGTGAATGAGTTGTACTCTCATGTATAAATTTCAAAACAATCAATGAAAAGTTGCCCGATGGAATAAATGTGAATGAGTTGTACTCTCATGTATAAATTTCAAAACAATCAATGAAAATGTCAAATGAAAAGAAAGACATCAAAAGACCTTCAAAACAATCAATGAAAATGTCAAATGAAAAGAAAGACATCAAAAGACCTGGTCATCTGGGCAAACGACTTCTTAGTCGGTATCAAGATCTTGGTACCTAATCTGGATAAAACCAAGGCAAAACGACTCCTCAGTCGGTCACAAGACCCTGGTGCCGCTTCAGGATAGGCCCATGATGCAATGACCCCTCAGTCAGGCCCTGGTGCCACCTCGGGATAGGCCCACGGTATAACAACTTCTCAGTCGGTATCAAGACCTTGGTACCTAATCTGGGTAAAACCAAGGCAAAATGACTTCTCAGTCGATATCAAGACATTGGTACCTCCTTAGGGTAAAACTAAGGTAAAACGACTTCCCAGTCCGTATCAAGACCTTGGTACCTCCTCGGGGTAGGCCCAAGGCACAACAACTTCTCAGTCAGTATCAAAATACCTTGGTACCTAATCTGAATAAAATCAAGGCAAAATAACTTCTCAGTCGGTATCAAGACCTTGGTATCTAATCTGGATAAAACCAAGGTGAAATGACTCCTCAGTCGCTATCAAGACCTTGGTATCTCCTTAGGGTAAAACCAAGGCAAAATAACTTCTCAGTCAGTATCAAAAAACCTTGTTACCTAATCTGGATAAAACCAATGCAAAACGACTTCTCAGTCGGTATCAAGACCTTAGTACCTGTCACGCCCCGCTTCCCAAAATACTAGGGAATCGGGACGCGAGCAAGCCCGCGACGTATTAAACTGAGAAGAGATAAGTGCTAGACCCCGTCTTCTCAATCTAATACGCTAAGCGTCAAGAAATACAAACGAAGGCACGGGTCCCCGATCACAGTAATGAGAATATAATAAACAACTCAGAACCAAAAGATACATATCACAACTGAAATGATCATCCAGACATAATATTCGGGCCAAACATGCCTTTATACAAACTATCTGAATGAAATACTGGAGAATATAAAATTCAATGATCAGGCGGAAAAGGAAATGCTACGAAAATAAACTAAAAGGAATAACTGAGCTTCAACTCATCTTCTGCTTCGTCTACAAGACACTCCTGCTGAGAATACTTGGCTCTGGCGCATCTCTAAGCTGAACATGTTCTTCTTCTAAGTCTGACGTACACCAGAGAAAACAGGTGTACGTCAGGTGCATGGCGCACGGCAAGATCCCGAAAGGAAGAATAGAACGGTCGTGCGACCAATGCAAAAATGGTAATAACAATGGAAACATGCAACTGAAATACTAATGATCTAAATATAATTTACTACTAGAGTAGAATAATCATAATAAATCCCAGGAAATCAACAAAGTAACAAGTCGAATCTATGTATGAAAAGAACACAACTGGCCTACATCTCACAAGAAATCATACTTAGCCAAGAATCGATGTCATGTAACTAGCCATTCTACAACAGGTAACTGGTCACATATCACACAAAGCCAACGCTCATATCACCGGATAATTGACTGTTCACAAATCCCGCGAAACGGTTCGGTGAGAGGACTACACGCAATCCGATTTCGGCCTGGTTCGAACTCAAGCAAAACTCGGGTGACGAAACGATTTCACTGACCAAGTGCGAAACGGTTCACTTGGCCCAACAAACTAACCCCAGTGCGAAACGGTTTACTGGTTCTAGTCTGGAAGATACATCAACAGTCTTATCCGATCACATGAACATTAACTTCCCCATCCCAACTCTTCTCGCTTTCTAAGTCAACATACACACAGGTTTCTAAGTCTTAAACAGGACACACCAGGCCACACTAGTCATGAATTTCTAACGGTTCCCAAGCATAACAAAGAGTAATAAATGCAACTAATCATATACAACAAGATCATAGCATATTACATAATTAAAATTAAGAAACATAAATCATGAAAAAATCCATAATAATCCATTTTCTAAAATAAATCCTTTAGAAATATTTATAAATGTTCTAAAATAATTCCTTTTATAAAACTTTCTTATATTATTGAAATTATTCTAAATTGATACTTATTCTAAAATAAATTCTTTTAAATTATTTACATTTATTCTAAAATAATTCTTTTGTCAAATAAATTCTATTAATTTATTATAATTACTCTAAAAATGATTTTTCACAAAAATAAATTATTATAATTATTTTAAAATGATTATTTTGTCAAATAAATTCTTTAAAAATCATAAATTAATCTAAAATAATTTTATTTTATTTTATCTTTATAGTATCTATTATCACAATATTATTTTAATATCATTCGTCAAATAAATCCGTACAAGTCATCACAGTATATGTATTACAACGTGAATGGTCATACGTTATTGTCCACAGTCCGTTTCGTTCACGACAGTTCTATACGTTATAGTTCTCAGTCCAATATGTTCACGACAGTTCCGTATTTGTAACGAATAATTATTCAGGTAACGAGTTCGTATGCATAATTAATTTGTAATCAATCTAAAATTGTACTGAGCAAGAATAGGGGATCTTGCAAGTAGCTAATTAATTCAGAGCGGTCTAAGAATTGAATGATAAGTCAACAGAGTATCGGGATCTTGCCTACAAGTGTAGTTGGAATGTCTCGGGGCTCCGACGGGCTCGCCGACGGCTAGAAAGTGGAGGTTCTGCATCTGGATATGCGTTGGCATATGATCAAACATGTGGCGTGCGATGGAGTAGACGCAGTGGTGTAGGAGAGCGACGACAAGGATTCGAGCAGCAGCGATGATGAGCTGTAGGGGACGACGACGGGCTAGGTCGGGTTGGAGGGCGTGGGCGTTGTTGATGGTGGCAACGGCGAGGCGGCTCGCTGTCGATCGGCGTGGCGGTGGGGATTGCCGGTCGAAAGCAGCAACGACGAGGCGCTTGGCGGTCGGTGGTCCGGGCTCAAGAGCTGGAGATGGGCGCGAGTAGGGAGGGGGCGGTTGATGGTGAGTTGAGCGATGCGGCGTGCTTGGTCATTGGAGAGGGATGGCCGACGGGCGGAGGGAGGAGATGCCAGCAGGCGAGAGGAGGCGCTGGAGATGGCGACGAAGGTCAGAAGCCTTGGCCATTCACGGGGACTGATAAACTGAGATTGGGGACCGGCGCTGGCGACGGCGAAATGGGAGGAGTTATTATGGCGAGGAGAGAACGGCAGCAGGCTGAGAGAGCGAGCGGTGGTGATGTTGGTCGGGGCTGGGTGAGGTTTAAATAGATAAAAAATGAATAAAAAATTAAAAAAATAAAATAAAATAATGAATGTGGTGCGCGTGCAGCCGTTTTTTTTTTGAAAAGAAGAGGAGGGAGAGAACTGGGTTGTTGGGGTAGCTGATGGGGGTTTAACGCGGGAAGAAAAAGCCGGGGTTATTTTCAAATGGGTTCAGGTATTTAAACGAAAATAATTAAATAAATAATTTTGGGTACTTAAAAATTAAACTAATTACATAATAATTATCTACAAATAAAAACGTACATTTTGAGCTAATACAACAGTTGATATGAAACTGTCAAAAATATACCCGTATTGTACAATTAAACGGAAATAATTAATAATAAAAATATATTTACTTACATTTAAAACCAAATAATTATGTGACAATTATATCCACGATAAAACGTACCAGTTATGCTAATACGACAGCTGATACGTAATAATATAATAATTTACACAAATAATACGTAATTAATAATTTAACATAACACAAGAATTAATACGTAATAATAATAATAATACAACGTATTATTCAAAATGATATGTAATAGTATCGGTAAACCAACGGATAAATCCTAGAAATTTTCATTGCACTAAATTAATTTATAAATATAAAAACCATTTAAATAAATATAAAACTTAGACTTTAAATCATAGAAAATTTTAAAAAATCGAGAAAAATACAAATACTCTTTTAAAAATCATAATTAAATATTTTAAAATACCGAAAATTTATTTTAACTAGTATCAAAATTTTACAGTCATTACAGTACCTAACCTGGATAAAACCAAGGCAAAACGACTCCTCAGTCGGTATCAAGACCTTAGTGCCTCCTCAGGGTAAAACCAAGGCATAACGACTTCTCAGTCGTTATCAAGACCTTGGTACCTCCTCAGGGTAAAACCAAGACAAAACGACTTCTCAGTCGGTATCAAGACCTTGGTACCTCCTCAAGGTAAAACCAAGGCAAAATGACTTCTCAATCAGAACAAAGACCTTGGCTCTTCTTAAAGGTAAGCCCAAGGCACAACATATGGTTCGATTCCTTCTGCTCTTATCGTCCATAGTGGTCAAGACCTTGGTACCTCTTTAGGGTAAAACCAAGGCAAAACGACTTCTCAGTCGGAACAAAGACCTTGACTCTTCTTAAAGGTAAGCCCAAGGCACAACATATGGTTCGATTCATTCTGCTCTCATCGTCCATAGTGGTTAATACATTGGTACCTCCTTAGGGTAAAACCAAGGAAAAACGATTTTTCAGTCGGTATCAAGACCTTGGTACCTTCTCAGGGTAAAACCAAGGTAAAAATACTTCTCAGTCGGTATCAAGACCTTGGTACCTCCTCAGGATAAAACTAAGGCAAAACAACTTCTCAGTCGGTATCAAGACCTTGATACCTAATCTGGATAAAGTTAAGGTACAACGACTTCTCAGTCGGAATAAAGCCCTTGGCTCTTCCTAAAAGATAAGTCCAAGGCAAAAACGACTTCTCAGTCAGTATTAAGACCTTGGTACCTCCTCAGGGTAAAACCAAGACAAAACTTTTTCTCATTCGGTATCAAGACCTTAGTACCTCCTCAGGGTAAAACCAAGGCAAAATGACTTCTCGGTTGGTATCAAGACCTTGGTACCTAATCTAGATAAAACCAAGGCAAAACAACTTCTCAGTCGGTATCAAGACCTTGGTACCTAATCTGGATAAAACCAAGGCAAAATGACTTCTCAGTCGGAATAAAGCCCTTGGCTCTTCCTAAAAAGATAAGTCCAAGACAAAAACGACTTTTCAGTCAGATTAAAGCCCTTGGCTCTTTCTAATCTGGATAAAACCAAGACACAACAACTTCTCAGTCAGAATAAAGCCCTTGGCTCTTCCTAATCTGGATAAAATCAAGGTAAAATGACTTCTCAATCAGAACAAAGTTCTTGGCTCTTCATTTAAGAACTAAACAAGGCACAATGACTTCTTAGTCGGTTCCAAAACTGCTGATCCACATCAAAAGTAGCCCAAGGTACAAAGACTCCTCAAGTCGGCGCTACATCTATGATTCCCTACCTAGATGAACCCAAGACAAGGCCCCAAGGGACCGATATTATTCTGAGAAAAAAGTAGAGTTTAAACATGTTCAAAACATTTTAACAACTCTCAAGCAAAAGACAGGAGAAATCACTCTCATTCAAAAAGGAGTCTTGTACATCTCTTTTTTGTTACAAAAAAAGAGGCCCAACAGGGCTTGCCAAAAAAATAAAGAAAGAGAAAGAGAGGGGGGGNGGTGGGGGGGGGGGGGGGGGGAGAACGACATCTATTCTTAAAGATCTTTCCTAAGGCTGAGGGTCATCACCCTCAGAATCCCTCTTCATCTTCTTCAAAGGCCTTCTGGAAGAACTCGACTCCTCCGAGTCAGCACCTCTTTTACAGACCTCCATTGGTGGAGGAAGGACTGTCACTTCGAAGTCGGAGGAGGACGAGGAGGACCCTCCCATCTCTGGGAATTCTTCTCTGTCTAAAGCTCTAGACTCTTGAAGATCGAGAAGACCCCGAAGCTTCTCGAGATCTTTGGCCTCATGGTCACTAAGAGCCATTGGCTCCAGTACATTCTCCTACACCTCGAGCCAACCCGAGCAGGATAATATAATGTCGGCGCCGAGCACCCAGACGAAGAGCCTCCTCCATTCCTTGTTCAGCTCTGGGAGGTCGGCATCCAAGCAGAAATCACCTCGATAGTAGAAGAAATAGTGAGGGTCCCTCTCAGCGGACCCCACGCTGACCACGTGCCCTAACAAGTTAATATTGGACACCACATCGGTCTCGAAGCAGACGTCTATAAATGCCATCAAAGTACAGATGGCGTGCGGGTGGAATTGGCAGGGGAAAACTCCAAGAGCCGCAAAAACCTCCCTAACGAAGGGATGCAGTGGCAGGGGGAAAACTCCAAGAGCCGCAAAAACCTCCCTAACGAAGGGATGCAGTGGCAGGCGCATGCTACACTGCAGATGCACCAGATAAAAAGGTACTCAATCTTCGCCGTGCATATGCACCGGAGTTAGGCTGTTCGGTCTCCCTATGGTCATCATCACATGAGAGGTGTCATATTCATCATGCAACTAGTTTGCCTCGTCTAATGTCATCTTCGACCTAGACAGATAAAGGACCATGAGCTTCCTCTCGTGATCATTCTGAGGAAAGGCCATGATAAAATCTCTTAGGAAGAAATGAAAGAACATACGAAGAGAAATGTTCTTGAGATAGAGTACTCTTTTAACAGCGTCGGCAACTATTTATAAGCCCCCGAAGAAGCAGGCGGGAGAATTCAAGAGGCTCAATCACTGGAGAAATCAATGTAGATACGCTTCGGGAATCTAAAACGAATTGTTGGAGATACGAACCTCCACTCACACCAATCAATTGGCAAAGCGAAGCGCCACCCACTCTAACCCCTGACACCTTGTTTCCTATGAAGAAGCGGTTCCTAAAACCGACAACATCAATCTACAGAAGGTTGACAGTTAGCGAGTCTTGCACCACATCTCCAAGCCACGATCAGCTGGCTAAAAAGTCTCGAACACCTTGAGAAAATTCATATATATTTCACTCGGACCCAACCAAAGTCGGCTCCAAATGAAAGAGGCCAACTGTTATGGTAATTTATCATCTAAAGATAAAAATATCGATAGATTGACTGCATAGGTCTACAAAGCCATGGTCTAAACCAGCTCAAGAAACTCAGAAGCCCAATCGAGGTCAAGTCTATTGACCAGTCAAGCAGACGAGCCCTCTCTCGACCAAGAGTCGTCATGACTAACTCGAAGCACTGGACCAGTCGGTCCCCCGCAATTAAGATGACTCCCCGAGCAGACATCTCGATGGTGCTCTCGTCCCAAAACCCACTCGGTTATCGGTCGGCAAATCATAATGATGACTCACGGATCAACTCGCCTTGACTAAAGGAATAAGATCCGACTAAGTTCACTTCAAATGTTACTCAATGCTACAGCATTGACCAGTCCCATCAAGATCTACGCTCTGACAAAGATCCCCTACATAAGCCGCTTATTCTACTCACAAGTCGCATCCCAGAGATCGCCATGATGCTCTCCTAGCCTCAAATAACTTCCCCTCCATTTACCAGCCACCATCTGGAGAACGAAGGACGACCAAGTAGCTGGTCTATCCACTGTCACGCCTCACCTGTCAGGTCTAAGATACTGAAAAGACATTTCTCCCCTGATACTGAATGACTTCCCCTCCAGTCACCTGCCGACACCCAGAAGAAGAAAGATGACTCAGCAGCCTACATGTTCACCTTTCAAACCGCCTCCTGTGCGCAGTCAACAAAAGCCGAGGGTCAAACTCCCAGAGGGGAGGGGGGGGGCTATAAAAGGAGGTAAAGAAGGTAAGAGCAAAAAAAAAGAGGAAAAAAGAGAGGGAGGGGCGGGATCTCTGCTAATTCTTACACCCGAACTTGATTTTCACTTCTTAATAATCCTAACAACCCTAAAAGAGAAAGGCCCTGCAAGGACCTCAATGGCCCAGGGACCTCTCAAAAAAGTCAGAGGAGGTACCACGGGGGAAACTAGCCCCGTACTCCTGCGTTTCTTAAATGTACAGGTTATCAGTCCACCCTACGCGCTCAGGATCAAGCATAAAGTCAGAGGAGGAGTTAGCCCCAACATTCATCCTCTCCTTCTTCCCCATTGTCACTAGGATCGAAACTACATCTGACTGTGGGAAACCCCTATCGACTGTTTGTTTACGAGCATCAATATATA
>NC_033794.1:90878603-90910003 GCF_001876935.1 Asparagus officinalis | reverse complement strand
CCATTGTCGCTCGTCGCCGTCATCCCCACTGCAGTAGCGATGACGCTTCCTCGACCCAGATCCGTCCACCCCTATCGCCGACAAGCGACGCTCAAATCCGTTGTTAAACTCTTCAGACCGTCGTACCATATCCACAATGACAGCGACGCCTCGTCCACATATCCCTTGGTCTCGTAGGTAAGATCCCGATATTCTTTGACTCGTCGTTTTAATTTTTAGATATATTATGAATTAATTATATGTTTCGATTTGACTGTGATTTGATTATGTTACCATATGAATATTATTATTATCTGCGTGGGCTTGTGGATGATTAATATTAATAATGATATTATGAAAAGTAATTTAAAGGAATAATTATTTTGTGTAAAATGGTTATTTTGATATGTTTTTTAGAATTATTACGATGAGATAAGAGATTATTTAGAAAAGGGGTTGGATTGAATAATTATTAAAATAGATAATTTAAAATAATTTATTTTGGAAAAGGTGGTTGTTTTGAATTGTTAATAGATAATTTAAAATAATTTATTTTGGAAAAGGTGGTTGTTTTGAATTGTTAAATTATTTTGAGAAAAGATTATTTTAGAATAATTATTATTTTTGGAAAAGGTGGTTGTTTTGAATTGTTAAATTATTTTGAGAAAAGATTATTTTAGAATAATTATTATAATTTAAAAGAATTTATTTTGCAAAAGAATTATTTATTTTGAATTAATTTAGTTTATGATTGTGTGAGTGATGGTTTTGACCGCGACATTTTATGTGCAAATCATCTGTCGATTTCATGTTTCTTATTCTGATTACGTGACATACCATGTTTTATTTACATAATATTAGCTGTGTTTGTTATTTTCTTGTCGTGATTGAGAACCCTTAGTAGTTCATGACTTAGTGGCCTCGTGCGTCATGAATAGACGTAGTGACATGTGTGTGTGTGTGTTGACTGAATTTAGGTGGTGAACAAGAGATATTGTAGACTTTGATTGTTGACTTAGAAATACGAGAAGAGTTAGGATGGGAAAGTCTTGGTTCATGTGATCAGATGTGGCTGTTGATGTATCTTCCAGGCTCGCACCAGTGAATTTGTGTAGTCACTGGGGTTTGGTTTGTTGGGCTAAAGTGAATTCGTGTAGTCACTTTAGTCAGTGAATTTGTGTAATCACCTGAGTCCTGCTTGAGTTCGAACCAGACCGAAATTGGATTGCGTGTAGACCTCTGACTGATTCATGTAGCGGTATTGGATGCACGTAGGGGATTTGTGAACAGTCAGTTATCCGATGATATGAGCATTGACTCTGTGTAAGATGTGGACCAGTGAGTTTTAGGATGGCTAGTACTCAATCCGATTATGGTGTGTAGTTAGCTTTATGATTATCATATTTTAGTAGTGTTTCTGCATGTTGATTTTGTTGGATTTCCAGTTGCACGTCCTTTTGTCGTTTTTGTTATCGTGTCATTTTCCGCTTGGATTTTCGTTCACTCTATTTGTTTTATGGGATCTTGCTGTGTGCCATGCACGCTAACGTACACATATTTTCTCTGGTGTATGTTAGACTTAGAGGAAGGACAGGTCCAGGTTGGAGATGTGCCAGAGCCAAGATATTCTTAGCAGGAGTGCCTTGCAGATAGAGTTGAAGATTAGGCCGAAGTTCAGTTATCTCTTCTTAGTTATTGGTCCTAGTTAGTTTTGTAGTTCTTTCTTTTTCCGTTGATCGATGTAATTTTGTATCTCTTCAGCATTCATTTATTCAGTTTTGTATAATAGCATGGTTGACCTGTATTTTTATGTATTGGATGATATTCATTTCTGATATGGATTATTTTGTTCTGAGTTTGTCTATTATATTCTTGCTAACTGTGATCGGGGACCTGTGACTTTGTATTGTATTTATTTTTTGATGCTTAGCGTATTAGGTTAAGGAAAAATATTTATTTTTATTTATTCTCCTTAATCTAATACGTCGCGAGCTTATTCACGTTCTAATTTCTCGGTATTTTGGGAAGCGGGGCGTGACACGTTCAAACACAAGTTGAACGGTTTCAGAAACCATTTTTCCTCATGATTTGAGGGATTTCTGCCCCACTTAGGAGCAGATTAAGGGAGTGGTTACACCCCTAATCTCCTATAAATAGCTAAAATTTCAGCTTAATTGAACCCGGTCCTTTGGAGGGGAATTTCTGGAGAATTAAAATCGGCTTTTTGCATCAAAAATACCACATAAAAAGAGAGATTGACATTTTGTGTTCTTAGAGATCTTGGAGCATCCTTCAGCAACAGAGATCTTTGGAGCTTTCTTCCTTGGCTTGAAAACTAATTTCAGTTAGATCTTAATTAACTCTTTCATAGAGTTTTAAACATGTTCTGAGTTCCAAAACTCGTTAGAGTTATTCTTAAACTTACCACGCAAGTTCTCCTCAACCTCAAGTCAAGAGGAAAATATCGTGTTCCAACGAGGTGAAGTGTTTGGATCGTCAACGGGATACAATGATCTGAACTCTCATTGACACCAAGAAGAACCTAGGTTAAACAAAGGGAATGATCTTCGTCGATCTTTCTCTCTTTTATAAGTCAGGAATTCGATACAATAAGATTGTAATTTCTTTTTCTAAGTTGTTAGAGAGAGATTGCATTGAGAGAATTGCAACTTATCCTTTTTCTAAGTCAATTAGAGAAAATAATACAAATCCAGTTCTCCATTTTCTTCTTTCAATTTTCTAAGATTAAAAAAAAGTAAAACTCTGCCAAAAGTTTTTAAAAATTTTGCTAGAAAATTATATTATAGTGTTAATAACTAAGATATTATTAAGAGACAATGATTAGTAAGAGGACAATGACTAAGCAAAATATACAAACACAATGAAATAATTTGGGTCTCGAATAAGAAACTAGCATATGATCAATTTTAATTAACACTTAAAAACATCAATTACAACATGAGCATTCATATGATTACAAGCCTCACTACACCAATATACTCATTGTCACATATAGTTCATCTTAAAAACTAAGGGAAAAAACCAAAAACCAACCCCAAATACAACTAATTGAGTTTTTCTATTTGAATACAAGTCCAACACCATTTTTTGCTCTTTTTCTCTCAAAAAATACTCATGAGATCTCACTTCATTCTACCTAGCTCTCAAATTGTCTTTACTCTCTGAAAGTTTCATCTCTATGTTCTTCAATTGCATTTCTTTTCTCTCAATTCCTCCTCCAATAAAATAAATTTCTGTCCATCCTCATTCTTCGAATCAAATCTAAGTTCCTCCTTCTCACAAGCAATTTGTTGACTACAAAATGAGCTTAGGGAGGAAAATTCTCTATCAAACCATTAAAGATACTTACACTTAGAACCAGTTTTGTAATTAAGGCAGCTTAAAAAAAACTTCGACCAAACGTTTCTTTGGTTTGAAGCTGTTTGAAGATGAACCGTAGCATTACAAACATATCCTTGTCTTCTTTTCATCAACCCCCCTTATGCTTGAAGCTGAGCTTGAGCATCTTGAACTTGCCATGATATTTTCCTGCACTAAATTGAGGTGAGAGACAATGTAAATTTATGAGTTTTAGGTCTAATTTGGGGAGGAAGAAGGAAAATATAAGTAAGGGTAGTTGGCTATAATTTAGTGATTTTCGAGGGATAATAAATGACCCTATGGTGTCACGTGACTTCTCACATGAGAGTACTCCCGGCATCTTCTAACAGTTTATTAACGTCCTAAACTTTAGGTTATTTAAGTAAAAAAATTTAAAACTTTGGGTTATTTAAGTGAAACTCATTACAAATTAGGTTATTTAAGTGAAAAAGAGAAACTTTAGGTCATTCTTGTACAATTTACTCAAGAAGACTATCATAAACTTAAAACTACACAAAACACACCTAAAACTTTGATGCGTGCCACAAAACACCATAAACTTTCAATTATTCCTAAAACATAGATCGTTGAAATTACGATGCAAGCCTAGAAGGGAGTTGAATATGATTGCTACAATTTTTTGACTAACACAAAATAAGCAGCAAAAATATAATAAGCGAAAAACTAAAAGCAAACCAACACAGGAATAAATGAGACTTTTATACTGGTTCAGATCAAAATTCTATGTTCACTCTTCCTTCTTGCAAAGAGACTTCTTCATTATGACCAAAGTTCACCCAAATCACAACCTGAGTTGGTTCACTTCAAAGACAACATTCTGGAATCAACCCAAAACCAGTCATCTAACCTAACTCTTTATAATGACTAGAAGAAACCTGACTCTAGCTAGCCAAAACCTCAATTAACTTGGCTTGAGTACACAAACCCCCAATTACCCCGACTTTAGTATGCCATCAAACTCAAGTTTGAAATACAACCAACCCAAAATAAATAAAGCATAAAGGAACAACCTTACAATCCTTTTTCAAACTATTCTCCAAATTAATGTAGATGATGATTCGTGAAGAAACGGTATAGCGTTGTCGGCATAAAGCACTCCTTCTCTCTCAATCAATCGCCGATGAAAAGTGCATCAAGAGGAAGTTGTATGAGGCTCAGGGGATTATTTCATCTCTCTCTCTCTCTCTCTCTCTCTCTCTCTCTCAAACCCCAAAAAAGATCTCTACTTGTTATGCAATTGTCTTTCTCTCTTCTTGTTGTCTCTCTTCAAATATGTTCTCCAACTCCTTTTATGTCGGCCTTGATAAAATAGGAAAGAGATACTCTAAACGGAGTTCCAATAGGAGATCAAATCAATCAATGAATGACTAAGATTAAATCTGGAAATCTACCAAAACACATCATAACCATCAATGGTAGGTCACGATCATTGATGGTTTATTGATGATCATTAATGGTTGACTGTAATTCATTGATTGTGCAAATTTTGGATTTCTCCGATTGTTGGCTGCAGTCCATCGATAGTACTTGGGATCATCTATGGTTGACTGTAGACCATCGGTGGTCTAATTTATAGTTTCTATTTTCTTTGATTCTTTCCTGTAGTCTATTGATGACTTGCTTGACCATCAATGGCGCCTCTTGACCATTGATGGTTCAAAGATTGAAATCAACGTTCATGTTGATTTTTACATCATTTTGAATTGCAATTTGTTTGTACTAGTTTATACATGAAATATATTATCTCACAAATATATCAGTAGGAAATAAGAGTTTGTTATTAATCAAACAAGATATATTGCACAAATAACATTTTACACGAACAACATTCCAACAATCTCCCCCTTTTGATAAAAACAAAACAAGAAATTTGAAATACAAAATGTAAAACATGGTGAGATATATATTCATTACACATAACATATTTCATAAAATATATATGATATGCAAAGCTCCCCCTACACATATGCAAACATGAAAATTACATGTATTCCAAAAACTCCCCCTAAAACAAAGCAAACTCCCCCTGAAACAAAGAACTCAAAGTTTCAAAAATATTTGCAAAACCATCATGAAAAATTATAAAACTCATTAAAAAAATTCAAATTTCACCCTTTTCTCCCCTTTTTTGTTATTAGCAAAAGAAAAACACACCTAGGATATATAATATAATTGAAAATTCAAGAAAAAATTATTCAAAGAAGGGAAGAGAAATACATAAGGTTCACAATTTTTTTTTATAGAAAATGGCATGAGATATATATATATATATAACATCAAAACAAGTGAAACACGATGATAAGTCATATTAAGATTCACATACAAACTACAAATTTATTAATAAAAATTTTATTAAACAATAATAAAAGTAATTATTTAATTCATAAAATAAATTTAGATATATCTTATTTAGTTTGAGCTTCTTTTTTTGTTACAAAACTTGAATTATCTCAACCTTTAGAAAAGGTCCAAAATCTCAATCTATCACTCCAAACATGTAGAAAATTTTAAGAGGAAGAACAATAGTGTTTGGAGAGTGATGTATACCATCTCTAAATTTTGAAAATATTTAGCATAGGATGGATACCTTTGAGGTATTGCACAATCATATTCACGAGTGTGGGTCTTTGATCATATTTTACCAAATACACTCAAATGTTAACATGGATTTATAGAGTTTTGGTTTTTTACCATCTTTTTCATGAATACACTCTTTTTGCTTGATTTTTTATAGCACATATGTACCTTGTACAAGTATAAAAAATTTTGGAGTTATACTCAAGTATAGATTGAGCTCAAAACTATTTGGTATATCTAAAAATACTTCATGGATAACATACAAAAAATATTTATTCTTACTTTTAAAAGACTAAACATGATAAGATAATACTAAGGTGTGAAAAGTAATATGAAACATATCGTGAATCATCATGTTTATCAATCAAACATGTATAACTATGTGTACACACATAATATAAATAGATATGAAAAATATGTAAACTAATATGATAAACTCATGCCTATATACGAACAAATAACTATATCTAAATATTTCATGTAATAGCATACATAAGCATGTTCAATTTTTTATTTTAAAAATAAAAAATAAAGAAAAAGAAATTTTTATTGTTTTTGGTTTTTTCATAAGAAAACAAAAAGAAAAAGAGAAAATTTTATTTTATTTTTAATATACAAAAATAATCAAAAATCAAGAAAAATCAAATGAAAACCAAAAAAATGTACATACAACAGGTCAGTTGAGCATGCATAGAGGTAATAACTAAATAGATTTGCAATGAAAGTAAATAAAAGTTAGTACACGCTAGTGTATATCATGCATCATTTGAATATACAGATCCAAAATAAAAAATTATAAAAAAAGAAAGAAGAAAATAGACCTAGACCAAGAAAATAAAAAGATAAAATAATTGTCATCAATCATCATCTCTCTCTCCATCTCTATATGACCATATCCACAGGCTGCCTCGGGCACAAAATCTTCATAGACCGATGGTGTGGAAAGTGTATGATCAGATCGTCGAACAAGTCTCATTAAGTACTAGAAAGATGCATTGTAATACTGATGCAGAGTTCTCATCTCCATGTACATCTGCTCCACCATCTCTCCTAGTGAATCTAGAGTCCAATGAGGATCACCATCTTTTGAAGAGTCGGGAGTATCATCTACTGTAGGATGGGACGTAGATGGTTAACCAGTTGAGGACTCTCCCTTTCTCCTTTCCCCTAAGCTCTTCTCGGTCGTCTCGTCGCATAAAGCAGCTCTCCCCTTTTCTATTTGATCGGATGGTAAAATAGGAATCTTCTGATCCTTACAAATGCGAGTGATCAGGAAGGGGTAGACCAGCTGAGTTTTCTATTCCTTCTTCTTCTCAACCATCTCCTAGCTTCTCAACCATATCCTAGCACTTAAAGCAACTAATGATATCCATACAAAGATAATCTATGCAGGATCAAATGACTAACCCCTAGCAATCTAATACAGAAGAATGATATCTCTAACAGATAAAGTAGTGTAAGCAACACTGGGATAAAGATCAAACTTAAGAAAGAGATAGAGAAGAATATACTTAGGTTTCAGATAACCTGAGTTGAATACACCCGAAGAATATTTATTTATAAGAAAATCGGTCATGCGGGTGTACTCCTCAGAACAAATAGGGACGTTCTTAGAAAAGATAAAGACATCACGACATTCCCGTTATGGGTGATAGTAGATAAAAAATCCTACGGATGTAGTCAGGAGTAATAGGGATCTCTCGTCCTCTCACTGTATTCTTGGCCTCAAGAGATTCATAGGGTCTATTATAGTTCATGTAGAACTCTAGTACCCAAGAAATATTATAGGTCTATTATAGTTCATGTAGAACTCTAGTACCCAAGAAATATTAGCTTTCTCTCCTCCTTTGTCCTTCACTGGACCTAGACCAACTCCATCCAAGAGCCCTAACACACTCCTATACTCCTGCAGATATTGCTCATGTAACCCTTATTTAACCCTCGCTCATCTAACCCTCCTGCTACAAGACATTCTTCTACAGAGTCAAATAAACATGTATTACTTAGAGAATATACATAAGATAGTTTAGAAACAAAGAAAATTGAGTAAATTGCGAGAAAATAATAAAAATGACAGCTTTAACCTATACACCATCGATGGATGACTGACAATCATCGATGGTTGAAACATCATCGATGGTGTTCTTCGACTATCGATGGTTGAAGAACAAAAACATATGAGTTTTTGCCCTAAATCATCCAAAAATTCATATACAACTCAACAATCAATGACCAAAACTACTCTTATCTTTATTCATCATTCATCCACACAAGAATTAAGCATGTAAAAATAACAAGAAATATCAAAATTGAAGATCTAAGGTTTGAAAATTACCTCTTTGATTCGATTTGATCAAAAATGATGAAATAGATGATGATAATGATGAACTTACATGTATGAGGAGATAATATATCAAACATGTGTCTCCTTATAATGCAAACCAATGATTGGATTTTGATACCATAAATTAGCAAGCAACTTTCAGTGTTGACTCAATCCTCAATAGTCTTGCAAATCTACAGAAAGATAAATAGTTGTGACCTAGGTATCCGCACAGGTCCACATTAGTTAGTAACAAGGCCTTTAGGTATCCAAATCTGTTTGACTATTTTAATCCTACATCTCATACGACAACTCATTAAAATATGTCTAGTTCTTCCACATAATAAGCATATAGAATGATAAGTTCTATTGAGAATAGGATCAAAACAATCAAGATTATTACCTTTTATAAAGAAGGTTGAAAATTTTTATGTTTTTCAGAATATAAATAACTAAGTCCAGTTTTAGCTTTTGTAAATTGTTGACCGGAAAGGACCATATTAAGATATTTTGAACCCAATGAAAAATTCTTCATTGAACTTTACTTGTTCATTTTTGGAGATAATTATTTTACATCGAGTTTCAAACATAATTTGTTCGGATGGCAAATCACAAAATAACTCATCTATTTTAGCAACTAATTTTTCATTTTCACATTGAATATTTCTAAATTGCTTAGGTAAACAAGAGATTTGATTTTATAATTCAGGATATTATACACATTTAAGAGAGGTTCAATCAACTGAATTCAAATTTGAAGAGTAAAAATCAACTTTCTATAACAAAAGTTTATTTTCTTTCTTCAAGCTTGTATTCATCTTTTTAATCTCTTCACACTTTTTAGCTATAGTTTTCAAATGAACTAATACCTTACTATACTTAGAATAAAGTTCATCATAAGAAGGATATACATCTTCATCTGAATACTCACCATCAGAACCACTTGAGTTACTATGATCTGAATCTGAAAACAATGTGCCTCTTCACATTAGACACTTGTTCACTTGTTTGTCATCTTTACTCGTCTCATCTACAAACTCACCCTCATCATCAAATTCAAGGTTGTAATTTTAAAACCCTTACCCTCCTTCTTCTTTTCCTTTATCTTCAAAGGGTATCGATTCTTATAGTGACCTGGTTTTCTACAACGACAACAAATAGGTTCAGCTTCAAAATCACTTGAGGAATTATTATTTACCTGTTTAGTGAATTGATTCTGCATTTTCTTAAGATATTTTAGTCTGTTCTTTAATTTTAGAAAAGATGTGAATCCTTTTCTAATAAGCGTAGATTGGTCAACTTTATCTTCTGAACTCGAGCTTGAATCAATCTTCTTCTTTGACCGGGATTTCTCTTTCTTTGCTCTCAAGGCTAGCGATTTTTTCTTTGAATCTTCTTCTAAGGCATCTTTTCTCTCTTTTAGTCAGACTTCCTATGTGATAAGATTACCTACAAGATCATCAAGTGAAAGTTTTAAAAAAATTAAAGTTCTTCAGTTGTCGTTACCTTAGGTTCCCAATCCCAAGATAGAGAACAAAGTATTTTTCTGCATAGCTCATTATTATCGTATTCCTTCCCTAAAGATTTTGATTTATTCATGATATCAGTAAGTTGTGTGAACATCTTTTGTATTCTCTCCGAGCCTTCATTTTGAAATTTTCGTATATGCTCACCAGCATTATAAGTTTTACTTCCTTTCATGCGAAGTTCTCTCATGAATAACTTCTAGTGTCTTCTAGATTTTCTATGTAGTAGCACATTTAGAGACACGATTAAAATTTTCAGCAATAAATGAGCAATATAAAGCATTCATAGCTTTTGAATTATAAGAAAAATCTTTTTGTGTTTAGGGGTCTATTTATCCACAGAAATTTCAGTAATAACTCATATATCCTCGTTTGGATTATGAAATCTGTGTTTAACATATTACAAAATATCAAAATTAGTAGATAATAAAAAGACTTTTATGCTTGTGCTTTCCAAAAGTACAATTGGTGCTATTAAAAGTGGGGGATGGTTGATGGTGTGTTCTTCAGGAAAGGTCGAAGCAGTGTTAAGGCTTGATATCTCTACTCTAGGTTGTGATACCTAAATATGAATAACGAGTCTCTGATATTACTTGTTAGAACTAGAATACAAGCCTAGAGGGGGGTGAATAGGATTGCTATAATTTTTTCACTAACTCAGTATGAGCAGCGAAAATAGAACCAACACAGTGATTCAGATCAAAATTCTGCGTCCACTATTCCTTCTTGTGAATGCCCTTCTTCACTATGATCAGAGTTCACACAAATCACACCCTAATTTGATATGCTTCAAAGACCACACTCTAGACCAGTCGTCTAACCTAACTCTTCACAATAACTAGAAGAAACCTAGTCCTAGCTGGCAAAATCTCCAATTAACCTAGCTTGAGTACACAAGCCCTCAATTAACTCGGCTTGAGTATGTCATCAAACTTATAAGTTTGAAATACAACTAACCCAAAATAAATAAAGAACAAAAGAACAACCTTACAGCCCTTTTTCAAACCATTCTTCAAATTAATATAGATGAAGATTCATGGAGAAGTAGTGTAGCGTTGTAGGCGTAGGGCACTTCTTCTCTCTCAATCAAACTCCGATGAAAAGTGCACCGAGAAGAAGTTGAGCGAGGCTTAGGGGATTAGATTAACTCTCTCTCTCTCTCTCTCTCTCTCTCTCTCACTCTCTCTCTGAGGCTTAGGGGATTAGATTAACTCTCTCTCTCTCTCTCTCTCTCTCTCTCTCACTCTCTCTCTCTCTCTCTCTCTCAAACCCTAGGAAAAGATCTCTACTTTTTATGCAATTGTCTTTCTCTCTTCTTGTTGTCTCTCTTCAAATATGTTCTCTAACTCCTCTTATATAGGCCCTAACAGAATAGGAAGGAGATACTCTAATCATAGTTTTAATATAAGATCAAATCAATCAACAAATGACTGAGATTAAATCTAAATATCTGCCAAAATGTGTCATAAGCATTAATGGTGAGTCGCGATCATCGATGGTCCGTTAATGATCATTGATGGTTGATTGTAGTCTATCGATTTTGTAAATTCTAATTTTTAGATTCCTTCGATTGTTAATTGTAGTCCATCGATGGTCCTTGTGATTATCGATGGTGTATTATAGATCATCGATGGTCCTATTTCTGATTTTTATTTTCTTTGTTTCTTTCCTGTAGTCCATCGATAACTTGCTTGACCATCGATGGTGTCTCTTGATTATTGATGATGCCTCTTGACTATTGATAATTCAAAGGCTAAAATCAACGTTTGTGTTGATTTTTGCATCATTTTGAACCGTAACTTGTTCGTACCCGTACATACCTGAAATATATCATCTCACAGACCATCGATGATTCAAAGTTTGAAATCAACGTTCGTGTTAACTTTTTCACCATTTTAAATCACAACTTGTTCATACCTGTATATACCTAAAATATATCATCCCACAAACATATCAGAAGTAAATAAGAGTTTGTTATTAATCAAACAGGAGATATTGCACAAATAACATTCTGCATGAACAACGTTCTAACATACATAGGCTCGGATACATAATGTTGGGGATTCAAAATAATGAAATCGAATCCATGCCCTTCCGGACCTTGTGTTTGAGAGTAGGAAAGTAGGAAAAAAATCACAGCAAATAAAAGATAAAACTTACAAGAAAGTAAACAAGAAAGAACACACCAGATTTAACAAGGTTTGGCAATGTGCCTGCATCCTCGGGAGCCACATCACACAATTCTTTGATTAATTAAAGAAAGATTACAAGTTCACAAACTAGGGTTTAATCTCTCTGAGATCTCTTTGAAGAATGCTCTCAAAAACTCTCTTTTTGATGCACTACTAAACCCTAAAATCGTTTTGGTATATATAGGAATCCCAACCAAAACGGAATACAAAACAGATTAGGAAATAGAAAAATCCTATCACGGTCGACCGGGCTTGGTCCTGCGGTCAAACGGTCATAGCGTCATTTTACAGGGTCTGCTCATGCACATTTTTGGTCGACCAGCCTCCTTATGTCGGTCGACCAACCAGTGTGTCAATTTCTTCTCAGTTTCCTGCAGGCATTATGGTCAACTGGACCTCCTCTGCCGGTCAACCGGTCAGCGTCTGGACTATTTTCTTCATCTTATTGATTCAGTTTTAAGTCTACACACTTAGACTAACAATATCCCACTTAGAGACTAAAGCACTATCAATGAGCTCACCTGAACTCTCCCCTTCTTTGCAAGAATCTTCTCCTTCCCGAAAAAATCCTTTCTTTAATCATCTTCATCTCGGCGATCATGCCAATCCTCCTAGTGTGGCTCTACCTTCATCTTCTACGCGTGAAGGCCAACTGAAGTTACACACAACTCTAGTTTCTCGATAGTCACTACTTTCGTCAACATATCCACAGGATTTTGACTCCCCAAGATCTTCTCTAGCTGTAACTTCCCATCCTCAATCAATGAGCGTATGAAATGGTATTGTATGTCAATGTGCTTTGTTCTGGCATGATATACTATATTCTTAGCAAGGTGTAGTGTTCTGGCTATCACAATAAAGAACTATGTTCCCCCGCTTCAGATCCATCTCTTCCAGGCACCTGGTCAACCAAATCATCTCCTTGCTGGCTTCAGTTACTGCGACATACTCTGCCTCAGTTGTGGATAATGTTACAATCTTCTGCAGATGTGAGACCTAGCTCACTGTTGTCGACGCTAAGGTATAAACATACCCCATGGTACTACACCTCGTATCATGATCACCGATAAAATCTGCATCTACGTCTCCCCGCAGTACCAAATCCTTCCTCCTAAAACATAGTGGCTTGTCCGTAGTCTCTCTCAAGTAATGTAATATCCACTTCACGGCCTCCCAATACTGCTTCCCTGGATTGCTTGCAAACCTTCTTATAACTCCCACTGCATGGGCAATATTGTCCTCGTGCAAACCATCGCATACATAAGACTACCAATGGCTGATGAATATGGCACTCTGCTCATATGATCCTTCTCTACATCTGTCTTGGGTGATTACTCCTCGGATAACTTAAACTGACTTCCAAGGGGCATGCTAACAACCTTAGCATTCTGTATATTGAACCTCTGAAGTACCTTCTCGATGTATTCAGCTTGACTCAACTTTAACGTCCCTTCAGCTTCATCTCTACTAATTCACATCCTAAGAATTTGCTTCGCTGTACTTAGATCCTTCATAAAAAAACTCCTTTGCCAACTGCTTCTTCAAGTTGTTTATCTCCTCTAAACACGGTCCTGCAACTAACATGTCATCAACATAAAATAATAATACGATATAGCTGGACTCGAACCTCTTGAAGTAGCAATAATAATTTGAATTGCATCTTCCATAGCCATTACTCTGCATGAAGTTGTTGAACTTCTTATACCACTGTCTCGGAACCTGTTTCAAACCGTACAAGCTCTTCTTGAGCTTACACACCATCTCTTCCTTTTCTTCTTCAATGAAGCCAACAGAATGTTTCATGTAGATTTCTTCATCCAAGTTACAATGAAGAAAGATAGTCTTCATATTTAACTGCTCAAGGTAGAGATCTTCTATAGCTACTAAGCTAAACACCACTCTGATGGTTGTAAGCTTCATAATGGGGGAAAATATCTTCGTATAATCCACTCATTCCCGTTGTTGGAACCCCTTTACGACTAATCTAACCTTATACCTCTTGCTTCCATCACTCTCATGTTTGACCTGATAGACTCATTTGTTATGCAAGGTTTTCTTCTGTGCAGGTAGTTGGGCTAACTCTCATGTCTCATTCAAGTAGAGAGAATTCATCTCTTCTTGCATCGCATGCTTCCACTGCTAAGATTCACTAACTTGCATAGCCTCCTCATAGCACTCCGACTCTCCGTTATCTGTCAAAAGTAAGTAATCAAGTGGTGAGAGATATCTGAGATTCGGTTTGGGTATCCTAGATGACCTCCTAAGCTCCACGTCCTGGGTAGTCGTCTCTGCACATGGAGTCTCCTCCGTTCTTCAGTAAGAACTGATGTTATCTCCCCCATCTGGAAGTTCCTCTAAATCCATGTATTCGGATCCATCTGTATCCTTAGTGTTGCTCCCACTATTTTGGCTATCATTAGCATTGTCTCTGTCCTTATACATCATTATTGGCTTTTTTGTTTTGATAATGTTTAACAAACAATTTACTACTAATATTGTTTATCTAGTGTTTGTGTTTTTGTATTTATTATAGACAAATAATATGTTGTAGGTTGGATAGAATTGATCATGCACACATCAAATGGAGGTTGGAGGAATAGTAGAATGAAGCCTATGCATACTAGTTAAGATCCAAGTTCAAGCTTCTTCCATGTTTACCAAGACAAGCTACAATGAAGATCTATCAAGCTTGGGTATCCATGTTTACCAAGACAAGCTACAATGAAGATCTATCAAGCTTGGGTAAATTAGTTTAGGGTTTATACTTTGTGTGTTAATACCAATGAAGATCTATCAAGCTTGGGTAAATTAGTTTAGGGTTTATACTTTGTGTGTTAATACCTTAAGCTTGATATTATACACACACAATTTAATGGTTTATGTGTTTTATCCATAAAAGTTTTTTTACAAACAAATAGATATATAATACTTATTTGTTTTCTATGTGAATAAGTTATTTTGGTTTAGCTATATAGATATGAAGCAATATATATCTTCATTTTCACATTTATGTGCTTCATATTCTATTGAATTTGCAAAATATTATGTTTATGTATTGAAGACTTATTTACACTATTTTCATATCTTGTATAAGTCTATAAATCCATTCTAAAGTGTTTCAAAGTTTTGTTTAAGTTATTCTGGCAAAATCAAGTTTTTAACATGTTCATACTTATGTGATTTTGCAAAATGATGAGATTTTACAAATAGGAAATGCAAATTGAAATTTCTTTTTGTAACATGTTTATTATCATGTTTACAATCATTTCCCAAAAAAAATTTTATTTTATTTATTATTTTAAAAAGAGGTTTAAAAATTAGATTTACTGTTTCAATCAGGCTGATAATGTGTTATCAGTCGACTGATGAATGTATTCAGTTGACTGAAGAAATTGTCTGGAATAACAAAAAAAATTCTATTTTGTTTCGGTCGACTAACGAGTCGACTGATGAGGTCATTGGTCGACTGACAAGTTCATCAGTCGACTGATGATGTGTTGCTGGCCTGTGACGGTCAACTCATCAGTCGACTGATGAACAACATCAGTCGACTGACGGCATCATAACGGCTAGTTTTCTAGAATTTTTAGTTTCCGTTATTTTTTTTGTGATGTTTTCACTTGGTTATTGGGTTTGTTCATGTGCCTATATATAGCCCATGCCCTCATACTTCTGAGGAATCCAAGAAAGTTTTTAAACAAGTTTAAAGGGTGTTTATGTTTGTTTTAGTGTTTGTTTCAAGTTTAGTTTGTGAAGCAATTTTCACAAGAGTAAAGAGGAGATCATCCTTTGGTGTTTGAGTATTCACTCTTCTCTCTATCTCTTGTTATCTATAGAGAAGTTTTTCTAAACTCAATCTAGCTTTACATTTATATTGTTTGATTATTATTTTATTAAGCTAGTGTTTATATTGAGTTTAGTTGATTTTATTTTTACTCTTTGCTTACACACATAACCATTGAGCTTCTAGTATTTTCATACATAGTATAATTTAGGTTGTGGGGAGTGTAACATTGAGTGTGAGCTTTCATTATGTTCTCATCCATAGTAGAGAACAACCATTATTGCATTTGTGCTTAATTATGAGATCACTTTGTAATACACTTGTACACCGAGAGAAGTGTGTGCTGAGAGACGGGGTCGTTCCAAGAGGAGTAGGGTAGGTGATAATGCCTAGAGGTAAGTTGTAATTCCTAACACTTGAGGGAGACACGGGCTAGAGACCAACACTTAGAGGGTGTAGAGTGTGATTGCAAGAGTATGAGATTATAAAGTTTTTGGTGAACTAGAAAACTGAGTGTGAGGTATAAACGTTATTCGGGTGAGCATAGAAAACCCGGTCGTGATAGTGTATTTCTCCCTAGGAGTGGAGAGCGGAGACGTAGGACGAAATGTCCAAACTCCGTGATCATCTTTGTGTGTTTGAGTTTGTATTGGCGTTCATTTATATTTGTGCTCATTGCTCATATCACATTTGTCTCATTATTTAGTTTGTCCACTATATTGTTTGCATTTTTTTTTGTTTCACCCTTGTGTTAGTTGTATATTCTTACATATATATCTTGTCTCATATTATACTTGCTAAGATATTTATCAATAAGTTTTAATTTGGTATTAAATTGGATTAGATTAACATAACCCCTATTTACCCCCCCCCCCCCCTCGGGTTCCTTTCTAGTGGCATTAGGGTGTTTTCAATTGGTATCAGAGCTTGGTGCTCTTTGATTTAAGGTTTAATCGTCTTGAGTTAAAGATCCAAGTTATCTTTTGTACTAATCTAGTTTTGAGATTTTTTGTTATCTTGCTTGCACAATTTTTTAATTATGGATATGTATGGTGCATCTTGTTTAGGCTATGATCCTAATGTTTCTCCTAGAATAGATAATTTTTTCTACGACCATTGGTGTTCTAGATTTAATATATTTGTTAGATCTACACATTTCGATTTATGGGATATTATAGATGAAGCTTATATTGTACCCACTATGAAGAAATCCAAATAGAATAAGAATAATCAAAGAATGTTTACAATGAATAAGTTTTTCTTAACATTTATACATAACGTTTTTGATTCGTTTTCTAACAAGTTTGTTCATTTTGATAGCACTTACACGTTATGGAAATTTATAGAAGCGCATCAATGGAACTTGGAGGTGATCCGACAAGCTTTGGAGACTTCCTCTTCAAGTTCCAATGGAGTATCATGCACACGGCTACTAGGTGATAGCCCTAGTGTGGTAAGCGAGTCCGATTCCGATGATAATTTATCTATCAATGAACTCGCAGTACATATGAAAGATTAATGCATGCCTATACTAAGTTACATAACAATTTCATTAATTTAAAAAGAAAGCATATAGAATTAAAATCCGATCATGAGGAGCTAGTGTCAAAATTGGATGTCATTGTAAAAGAAAATATCATGCTTAAAGAAAATAATGACATGTTAATTTAGGAAAATAAAAAATTAATCACATCTATAACTAGCTTACCTCATGAAAAAGATAATGTCATATTAGAAGTAGAGAACATAAAAAATGATATTGCTTCTTTTATAAATGATTATATATGTTCTGCTTCTAATAACAATGCATTTGTGCAAAATAATAAGTTGAATCATGTTAATGAACGTATATCATATTTAGATTCAACCCTTAAAATATGTATTGTTAATAATAAAAAGCTTATGAATATGTGTGCTAAGCCTCATGCTAAAACATCTAATGATGCGGCATAATTATGTACCAAAATTACAAGTGCACAATTGATCAAGTTATAGTATAAAAAGTTATCGATTCCACGAGGAAGGTGTTAAGAGATTATTAGAACTGGTTCTTATGTTGTGTGCATGACAAAATAGGATTAAAGAATAAGTGTGAGAGTGGAGAGTTATGATGAGTGAGAGTGATTGTTGTGAATATATACAAGTAACAATAAATTGAATTTTAGAGAAGAGAAGTAAGAATCAAAGAATAGAATAAAAAGTAATAATAAAAAGAGAGAAAAACAAGAAAACAAAAGATGGAGGATTCAATATGAGAAATCTAGAATTGAATCCACTAGCTAATCTCAATTACAAAATACAAACTATTCTTTTTTTATCATATTTTATTTTAGATTTATTAAGTATAGACTATCAAACCATTTAAGAAAAGTATAACCTATCAAATTATCATCTAAGCAAAATTAGATTCATGACAAGAACAACAACAAGATAGTAATCCTAGAATTCATAAGTATAACCTAGCAAACCACTCAAGATAAGCATAGATTATCAAATTATTCTTCTATCAATTAGTTCTCTAGTTGATTATCCTATACATGATCATTTTAAGTGTAAGAGAATAACTTGCATAACATAAAGGAAAGTCGACTAGTTTCACGTAATTCTAAGATTCCTACAAGAATTAATTTCACATCTTGAAAAAACAAGAAGAAAAAGAACTAATTACAAAAATAAAAAGAAAAGAAAAATCTAAACTACGAACAAGAAAATAAATCTACTCTACAAATTAAAGTGTAAAAATAAAATAAAAAGACAAGAAAATAAATCTACACTACAAGCATGAATGTAAATCTAACTAATAAGCAATAATAAAAAAATTACTAAAAAAAATAAAAGAGAAAAATAAAAGAAATGCAAACCTCCAAATAATTATTCATCTCCATCTTCATCATCCAACAAAGAGAAGAAATATTTAAAGTGGTGAAAAAATTATTTTAATAGTTGTAATAAAAGTTACAAATTTAGAAAGCCTTCTCAATTAAGAGTGGCCCTCCTCTCCAAATGGAGTTACAAAAATTTTCACACCCCTAACCCCTTACTCTCTACCCCTATTTATAGTAAACATTAGTGAATGAGAGCCCTTGGATTGAATCTTTATCCAAAATCATCAAAAATTATCCATTGATCTGTAACTGATTCATCAGTATTGATACCAGCATCGATGCTGGTATCAATACCAGCATCGATGTTGGTATCAATGCCAGCATCGATGCTGGCATCGATGTCCAATCAAAAATCTGCCTCAGCATCGATGCTGGCATCGATGCTGGTATCGATGCTGGTATCGATGCCAGCATCGATGCTAGCATCAATGTCTAATCAAAAATCTACCTCCCCAGATGGCTTCGTCTCGTCGAGATAAGCGATTTTCATATATTATATGTTAAATTCCGCCTTTCGGATTGAGAGATATCGGCATTTTTTTGCGACCAACCATCTTGAATACATTTTGGTTTCATATTTGATTTTTTTTATTTTCTCCGGCTTCTACAAGCTACTCGGCTTGATTCTGGGCTTGGGATTTTTGGCTCTTGCTTGTGTTCTTCATTTAATTCATGAGCTTTTGTTGAGAGATAGGATTTTTGGGCTTTATTCTTCATTAACCTGTAATTAAAGATAAAAACAATTATTAGTGGTATATTTATTCATTAAAAATAGATAATGAGGATATAAAATTGTAATAAAATATAATTATCAAATACCCCCACACCTAAACTCTTGCTAGTCCTCTAGCAAAGAAAGAAAGAGAAAATCCTAACTCACTTTCGTAGGAATCGTGGTTGTATTTAGCGCATACAACAAGCATTTAAACCCCTAGATTACCCTAGTGGACGAGTTATAGTCTCGTGAGGGTTTGCAGTGAATATACCCATAAAATTTGGTCAACTTGCCAAGTTAAATAAGTTAATAAATAACTAATTTTCTTTGATATATTTACACATTATAATTTAAGCTAGTTAATACTCAAGAAAACATTTTTATATATAACTCTAAGGTAAATTTCCTAGAAAATCTTCTCATTATGGCAATACAAAATCAAGTCAAATCTTAGAAATCTAATTTAAAAATTTTGAAAGGAACATGCTAACTCTTTGTTTTAAATAACTTTCAAGTCTCTTGATAAAAATTATTTTTCAAGACCATATATACAAAATAACAATATATATATAAAATGGTTAGTGTTATGTATATATATTTTTCACTCTTTAATTCTTGGTAATTGTTTTCTACTTTAACGGGTTTTCTAAGTGACCATTTAATAAGTTTTGGACCAATGGATTCCAACCCAATTGGGCTTAAGTCATTAAGTATATAGATACTCCTTGGGCTTAATTACTCAGTCAACTTAGGCTTTATAAGATAGAATCACCTTGAATTTAAGAAAGTAAAGTATACTACTTTAAAAATTATTTCTTAAGAAATTTATTTGGAGTTATCATAAAAGGTGAACTTGAGTATATTACTAACTAGGGATTAGAAAATTTAAAATCTATCAATTAGATCAATTATTACTTAACTCTATTAATTTGGCAAGTGACAATATTTTTTTAATTTTTTTAAGAAAAAGGAAAAAAATAGCAAATAAATACAACTAAAAAGGTAAAATAAAAAGAGAAAAAATAATAACTAATTCTCACCCCCACACCTAAATTTTGTATTGTCCTCAATACAAATTCTTAATGCACAAAGTAATGCAAATAAGAATTAAAGAACTTACATTTGTTCTGTCGACCTAGAATAATGATGATAAAGTTCTGCAATTACTGTTAGTATGAGGATGAAGAAATCAAATAAGAAAAAAAATTTGTTATTATTATTATTATTATTATTATTATTATTATTATATTTTTTTAGAAAAGAGAAAAAAGAAATGGTTTTTTTAATGAGAAGAAAAAGGAAAAACCTAACTAAACAAATTTTTTTTTTTTTTTAGAAGAATAAAAGTTAGCTTTTTTAACTAGGAAAACCTAACTAAAACAAATCCTATAAAAAAATTTAGAAAAATAAGAGTTATTTTTTATAAGAAGAAAAAGAAAAAACCTAACTAAAACAAATAAAAATAATAATCACTTTTGCAATATCTTTAACTCTAGGGTTAAGCCTAACTCAGCTAGACCAGCTCCTAACAAAAAATTCCTTAAGTGAAAAGATAAAAGTTTTACTCGATTAGTTAGCCAGGTAAGGATAGGAACAGAGGTTGATCAGAGATCGATTAAGTACCTCAACCCCTAAACCTTGCCTTAGACACCAACTAATCCAAGAAAACTTAAACCGGTTCACTTAGGAATTTCTTGTATCTTATTGAGCTCGAATCCTTAGGGAGCAACGTCTAATGAGTTTTAAAGAGGCTTGGGTTTATGTAGTGAGGAATTAGTGATTTGTGGGCTAAGAAAAGGGTGATGAAATCCCTCACCTTATCTTGATTAGGGGGTTTTATCCTTGAATATTTTTAAGTGTGTGTCAAGTCAAGTGCTACAATCACTTGGTGAATTCCTACTAACTATATGCAATGTAACCCTATGAATTAAAAGCAACTACAAAATGATGATAAAAAGAAAATCTTTTTTTTATGGTTAAAAAGTGAAAAGAGAGCTCTTGTTTGAATTTATTATCTTGTTAGTAAATGTCAAAGTGGAGGGTGAATTTTATTATGGTCAACGAAAATAAAATCTTTTTTTTAGATCCTAATTGTCACTAATTGTGAAAAACAAGCTAAATGTGTGGAATTGAAAATACTAGAAAGAAGAGTTACCTTAAGCAAATCCAAAATGTGAATTAGACCTCAAGCAAATCTTCAAATCATAGATCTTTAATCCTTAATCTTCAAGCTCCAAGCGGTTCCTCACAAAAAAAAACACACAATTTAAAGAACCAAAATAATTAAAACCTACTTAAGCACCTTCCCCGACAACGGCGCCAAAAACTTGATACGGCATAATTATGTACCAAAATTGCAAGTACACAATTGATCAAGTTATACTATAAAAAGTTATCGATCCAACGAGGAAGGTGATTTTAAGAGATTATTAAAATTGGTTCTTATGTTGTGTGCGTGACAAAATAGGATTAAAAAATAAGTGTGAGAGTGGAGAGTTATGATGAGTGGGAGTGATTGTTGTGAATATATGCAAGTAACAATAAATTGAATTTTAGAGAAGATAAGTAAGAATCAAAGAATAGAATAAAAAGCAAGAATAAAAAGAGAGAAAATTAAGAAAACAAAAGATGGATGATTCAATATGAGAAATCTAGAATTGAATCCACTAGCTAATCTCAATTACAAAATACAAATTATTCTTTTTTTATCATATTTCACTTTAGATTTATTAAGTATAGACTATCAAACCATTTAAGAAAAGTATAACCTATTAAATTATCATCTAAGCAAAATTAGATTCATGACAAGAACAACAACAAGATAGTAATCCTATAATTCATAAGTATAACCTATCAAACCACTCAAGATAAGCATAGATTATCAAATTCTTCTTCTATCAATTAGTTCTCTAGTTGATTATCCTATACATAATCATTTTAAATGTAAGAGAATAATTTGCATAATATAAATGAAATTAGACTAGTTTCATACAATTCTAAGATTCCTACAAGAATTAATTTCACATCTTGAAAAACAAGAAGAAAATAAACTAATTACAAAAAGAAAAAGAAAAGAAAAATCTAAACTATGAACAAGAAAATAAATCTACTCTACAAATTAAAGTGCAAAAAGAAAATAAAAAGATAAAAAAATAAATCTACACTACAAGCATGAATGTAAATCTAACTAATAAGCAATAATAAAGAAATTACTAAAAAGAAATAAAAGAAAAAAATAAAAGAAATGCAAACCTCCAAATAATTATTCATCTCCATCTTCATCATCCAACAAAGAGAAAAAATATTTAAAGTGGTGAAAAAACTATTTTATTAATTGTAACAAAAGTTACAAATTTGGAAGGCCTTCTTAATTAAGAGTGGTCCTCCTCTCCAAATAAAGTTACAAAAATTTTCACACCCCTAACCCCTCACTCTCTACCCCTATTTATAGTAAACATTAGTGAATGAGAGCCCTTGGATTGAATCCTTATCCAAAACCATCAAAAATCAGCCATTGATCTGTAACTGATTCGTCAGTATCGATATCAGCATTGATGTTGGTATCGATGTCCAATCAAAAATCTTCCTCCGCGGATGGCTTCGCCTCATCTAGATAGGTGATTTTTATCTATTATATGTTAAATTCCGCCTTCCGAATTGAGAGATATCGTCGTTTCTTTGCGGCCAACCATCTTGAATACATTTTATTTTCATATTTAATTTTTTTATTTTCTCCGGCTTCTACAAGCTACTCTGCTTGATTCTGGGCTTGGGATTTTTGGCTATTGCTTGTGTTCTTCATTTAATTCATGAGCTTTTGTTGAGAGATGGGATTTTTGGGCTTTTTCTTCATTAACCTGCAATTAAAGATAAAAACAATTATTAGTGGTATATTTATTCATTAAAAATAGATAATTAGGGTATAAAATTATAATAAAATGTGATTATCATCTAAACATCATATTCATAATGCACACATATATAGCAAAATTTATAATTGCTCTATTTGTGGTCGTAAAGGTCATTTGTCTAAATTTTGCTATGATACACGTAAACCTACAAAATCAAATATTCCTTGTGCATCTCATCAAGCTTCATCATCACACACACATGCACATGCTCACAATGATCATCATAAACATACTCCTATGTATCAATGTGATCTTTGTGGTCGTTTTGGTCATTTGGCCATTTTGATTTGAAAAGGAAATCTCATTTGTCAAATGTTTTTAGTAGGCCACATGTTTTTAAATGTGATGTTTGTGGTATGTTTGGACATCTTGCTAAATTTTGTTTTAATTTGCAAAAAGCTCCAAATTTATAATTTGCTCCAAAAGGACCACATTTGTTTGATAATGTTTCTCATTTGCAAAAAGAATTTAAAAGACCATCAATATTTGCAAATGATTCCCGTGCACGCCCACTTAGTCAACACAAATCATTTAACTCTTTTCATTGCACCTATTACAACCGGAAAGGTCATGTATATAATTTTTGTTTTTACCGTGTTAGTACACCACATACGTCCAAATGGGTTCATAACCCTAAGGCTTTGAGCTTTCATGATAGGGATCATGTCCCTAAATCTTTTGGTACCAAGAATACTTGGGTACCAAAACAAATTTAATTTCTAAAATCAAGATTTTTAATGTTTTTCCTTTTCTTGGTTTTGAAAAATGTGTTTTGAAACTCTTTGAAAATGAAAACTTTTTTTTTCTAAAGTCAAATTAAACTTTTTTTTATAAAGTCAAATTCCCTTGTTTTTATTTTATTGGTTTTGTTTTGTTAAGAGGTTTGTGTTTTGAACAATCCCCGGGTTTATTAGGTGTTTACTCCCAAATCTTATTTACCGGGTGCTAAAAATATTTATATGGGTTGAAACAAGCTCAAGAGCTTGATATCGTTGTCTCTCTTACTTTTTGAAAATCAATGATGGTTTGGTTTTATGTTCTCATATGGTTTATTTGTGATTTCATTGGTTGATTTGTTTTCATTTGAAAACTTTTTGTATGATTCTCATGTTTTCTTCCTTTTGATTTCATAAATTTTTTTTGATTAAGTTTTGTTTTAAAACCAATGCTTTGAGACACATTTTTTTTAAATGACATATCTACATGTGTTCTCAATAAGTTTTGTTTTAAAACCAATGCTTTGAGACACATTTTTTTTAAATGACATATCTACATGTGTTCTCAATTGTCTTGTTGTATGTGAGTTGTGTTTAAGACACATTTTTTTTAAATGACATATCTACATGTGTTCTCAATTGTCTTGTTGTATGTGAGTTGTGTTTAATATATTTTTCATATATGCTTGCTCACATGTTTGCCTTAGCATTCATTTCATATATCCTATAAGGTATTTTGATAGGGGGAGCATTCCCTATTTCTATTATTATTTTTATATTCATCCATGATTATAGGTAGGGGGAGCTTTCGCTCTCTTTAATCTTTTGTTTTCCCCTTTTTGATGTTGTCAGGGGGGGGGGATATTGTGAGTATAGCCTTTTTGTTTATATGCATGATAATTATAATTTGTATATTCATTTCCTTTCATGCATATATCTCTTTTTGTAAATTGTTTGTCATCATCAAAAAGTGAGAGATTATTGGCCTTTTTGTTTTGATGATGTTTAACAAATAATTTACTACTAATATTGTTTGTCTAGTGTTTGTGTTCTTGTATTTATTGTAGACAAACAATATGTTGGAGGTTGGATGGAATTGAGCCTACACGATCACATCAAATGGAGGTTGGCAGAATAGTGGAATGAAGCCTATGCATACTAGTCAAGATCCAAGTTCAAGCTTCTTCCATGTTTACCAAGACAAGTCACAATGAAGATCTATCAAGCTTGGGTAAATTAGTTTAGGGTTTATACTTTGCGTGTTAATACCTTAAGCTCGATATTATACACACACAATTTAATGGTTTATGTGTTTTATCCACAAAGTTTTTTTGCAAACAAATAGATATATAATACTTATTTGTTTTCTATGTGAATAAGTTATTTTGGTTTAGCTATATAGATATGAAGCAATATATATCTTTATTTTCACATTTATGTGCTTCATATTCTATTGAATTTGTAAAATATTATGTTTATGGATTGAAGACTTATTTACACTATTTTTATATCTTGAATAAGTCTATAAATCTATTCTAAAGTGTTTTAAAGTTTGTTTAAGTCATTCTGGCAAAATCAAGTTTTTAACATGTTCATACTTATATGATTTTGCAAAATGATGATATTTTATAAATGGGGAATGCAAATTGAAAAATTCTTTATGTAACGTGTTTATTATCATGTTTACAATCATTTCCCAAAATTTTATATTTTTCTAATTTTATTTGCTATTTTTAAAAGAGGTTTAAAAATCAGATTTACTGTTTCAATCAGGCTGATAATGTGTTATCAGTCGACTGATGAATGTATTTAGTCGACTGAAGAAATCGTTTGGAATAACAAAAAAATTCTATTTTGTTTCGGTCGACTGACCAGTAGACTGATGAGGTCATTGGTCGACTGACAAGTTCATCAGTCGACTGATGATGTGTTGCTGGCCTGTAACGGTCAGCTCATCGGTCGACTGACGACATCATAATGGTTAGTTTTCCAGAATTTTTAGTTTTCTTTATTTTGTCTTTTTTTTATGTTTACACTTGGTTTTTGGGGTTGTTCATGAGCCTATATATACCCCATGCCCTCATACTTTTGAGGAATCCAAGAAAGTTTTTAAACAAGTTTAAAGGGTGTTTAAGTTTATTTTAGTGTTTGTTTCAAGTTTAGTTTGTGAAGCAATTTTCACAAGAGCAAAGAGGAGATCATCCTTTGGTGTTTGAGCATTCACTCTTCTCCCTCTCTCTTATTATCTATAGAGAAGTTTCTCTAAACTCAATCTAGCTTTACATTTATATTGTTTGATTATTATTTTATTAAGCTAGTGTTTATATTGAGTTTAGTTGATTTTATTTTTACTCTTTGCTTACACACACAACCATTGAGCTTCTAGTATTTTCATACATAGTATAATTTGGATTGAGCTTCTAGTATTTTCATACATAGTATAATTTGGGTTGTGGGGAGTGTATCATTGAGTGTGAGCTTTCATTGTGTTCTCATCCATAGTAGAGAATAACTATTATTGTATTTGTGCTTAATTGTGATATCACTTTGTAATACACTTGTACACCGAGAGAATTGTGTGGTGAGAGAAGGGGTTATCCCAAGAGGAGTGGGGTAGGTGGTAATACCTAGAGGTAAGTTGTAATTCCTAACACTTGAGGAAACACTGGCTAGAGACCAACACTTAGAAGGTGTAGAGTGTGATTGCAAAAGTGTGAGATTGTAAAGTTTTTGGTGAACTAGAAAACCAAGTGTGAGGTATAAATGTTATTCGGGTGAGCGTAGAAAAATCGGTCATGATAGTGGATTTCTTCACGGGAGCGGAGACGTAGGACGGAAGGTCTGAACTCCGTGATCATCTTTGTGTGTTTGAATTTGCATTGGCTTTCATTTATATTTGTGCTCATTGCTCATATCGCCTTTGTCTCATTATTTAGTTTGTCCACTATATTATTTACATTTGTTTGTTTCACCCTTGTATTAGTTGTATATCCTTGTATATATATCTTGTCTCATATTATACTTGCTATAGGATATTTATCAATTAGTTTTAATTTGATATTAAATCGGATTAGATTAGCATAAATCCTATTCACCCCCCTCTAGGGTTCCTTCCTAGTGGCATTAGGGTGTTTTCAATCACCTACTCATTGAATATCGCATTCATGCTCCTGATGATCTTCCTGTTCTTCTCATCCCAAAGACGATACTTCTCATCCCAAAGACGATACCCGAACTTATCAATATCGTATCTAATGAATGTACACTTCTGTGACTTAGATTCTAACTTGTTCCTGACATGGTCACTGATATGAACATATGCTACACAACCAAATACTCGTAAGTATGAGAGATTGATCTTCTTACCACTCCAAACCTCCTCTGGAATCCCAAAATCCAATAGGACTGATGGCCCATGATTAATCAAGTAAGTTATCGTATGCACCGCATCTGTCCCAAATATCTTAGGCAGACCTGCATGTAATCGCATGCTCCTGGTACGTTCCGTTAATATCTTGTTCATCCTTTTTTTCAACGTTATTCTGTTGCGGTGTCCCTGGAGTAGTCCTCTCCAAACAAATCACGTTTAGAGCACAAAACCTCTTGAACTCCTCCAGCTCGTATTCTATACCGTTGTCTGATCTCAGACACTTCACCTTTAGATCTGTCTTGTTCTCCATCATGGTCTTTCACTTCTTAAAGATCCCTAACACCTCTGACTTGTGCTTCATAAAGTATACCCACACATTCCTCGAGTGATCGTCGATAAATGTGACATAATATACCGAACCGCCAAGAGAAGACACACTAGCTAGACCTCATATGTCTGTATGAACAAGCTCTAGCTTCTGAGCTTTAGGTGGTCTTCCACCCTTCTAAAACTAACTCTCTTCTGCTTCTCGTAGATACAGTCCTCGCAAACACTAACTTCCATAGAATCGATGCCGGTTAGCTTTTTCTTCATGCTCTTCTCACTCACGTGTCCTAGCCTATTGTGCCATAGATCTGTACTCTCCTTGCCATTTGTAATTGCGAGGGTGTCACTCGCATGTGAGGTGAGGTAGAGAGTTCTTATTTTGTTGCCTCGGGCAACCACCATCGTGCTGTTGGAGATTTTCCACGAATCCCCGGTGAATGTTGAAATATAGTCTTCCGCTCTAAGCTGGCCAACCAAAATAAAATTCCTCTTTAGCTTCAGTACGTGTCTGACATTCTTTAGATTCCACTTAGAGCCCTTCAACTGTATTTGCACATCATCTTTTCCAACAACACTACAGGGTTCATTATTCCCCAAGTATACTTTTCCAAAGTCCCCTGCTACATAGTTATGAAGAAGCTTCCTATTAGCAGTGGTATGGAACGAGGCTCCCGAATTAATAACCCATGAATCGGAATCGTTGTCCATAACAAGGATCAATGCATCTTACACGGGATGAGCCTCCTGCTCATTCACATCCTTCTTTTGTGCTTTACAGACTGAAGACATATGGCCCTCCTGGCCGCAGTTTTAATAATTCCCTTTGATAGGCCTAACTTTCGAGTTTGACATCTTCTTAGTTGACTTTGACCAATTACTATTCTTATTACCCTTCTTCTGGTTTCTGCCTCTCTGTTAGAGATTTAGGACTGATCCTGAACCTTCTGATTCGAACGATTTTCTTCTAACCTCCTCAGATAGAATCATGCTAATAACCTCGTTCAGCTTCAACTTTACCTTTCCCGCTGAATTGCTAATTATGATCACACAACCTACCCAACTATCTGGCAACTGTGATAGAATCAATAGGGCATGCACTTCGTCATCAAACGTGATGTCTACGGAAGTTGATCAATAATCATGTTGAACTCGTTGAGGTGCATCGTGAATGAGCGTTTTTCTGTCATCTTGAGGTTGAAGAGTATTTTAACGAGAAACACCTTGTGTTTGAGATACTTCCATAAGCCAGGATTTGTTATTCAATACATCTTTGTGATACTTCCATAAGCCCCACCATCGTCTTCTCCTTCAATATATTATGTACGACTGTCTTGGCGAGCGACAACCGGATTTGTCCTAGAGCCTTCCTATCCAGTATCTCTCAATCCTCATCTGATTCTTCTTTCTTCTTTCCTTTAGCTTTGCACATCAACGGATGGTATAAATCCTTCTGGTACAGATAGTCCTCCATCTGCGACTTCCAGTAGATGAAGTCTGAGCCATCAAACTTCTCAATCTTAGATTTGCTTTCTTTTGCCATGACTCTCACACAAACCTTCTGAATGAAGCTCTAATATCAGTTATTGGATATTCAAAACAATCAAATCGAATCTGTGCCCTTCCAGACCTTGTGTTTGAGAGTAGAAAAGTAGAAAAAAAAATCACCGCAAATAAAAGATAAAACTTGCAAGAAAGTAAACAAGAAAGAACACACCAGATTTAACGAGGTTCGGCAATTTTCCTACGTCCTCGGGAGCCACACCACATAATTTTTTGATTAATTGAAGAATGATTACAAGCTCACAAACTAGGGTTTAATCTCTCTGAGATCTCTCTGAAGAATCCTCTCAAAAACTCTCTTTTTGATGAACTACTAAACCCTAAAATCGTTTTGGTATATATAGGAATCTCAGCCCAAACAGAATATAAAATAGATTAGGAAACAGAAAAATCCTGTCGCGGTCGTTCGGGCTTGGTCCCGCGGTCGACCGGGCAGAGCGTCAATTTACAGGGTCTGCTCGTGCACATTTTTGGTCGACCGGTCTCCTCATGTCGGTCGACCGACCAGAGTGTCGATTTCTTCTCAGTTTTCTGTAGACATCACGGTCGACCGAACCTCCTCCGTCGATCGACCGGCCAACATCTAGACTGTTTTCTTCGTCTTTTTGATTCAGCTTTGGGTATACACACTTAGACTAACACATAAATCTCCAATGGGTGGTAGAGAAGTGAAACTATTTTCATGCTTATATATATAGCTCAAATTCACTTTTTTTCCCAACCTATGCTAGAAATTATGGTATGAAGTTTTTTTATTGATCAAATTACTGATGCTTTGCTAATGCGAAAGTCCCTTATCATCCTGCATTTCTTTTTTTGCTCCAAGTGAATCATAAGAAGTTGCTATTTGCTGAAAGAATTCTGCTTAGTTGGATTTAAACTAAGAGAGTAGTTACAACATGATTAAAATGAAAAAAAGATTGAGGAATGAGTACAAGGTTTAGTTTATTTTGTGAGAAACTTAACTGTTTAGAGTATGGTTAGTCCATTGCAAAGCTTCCAGGGAAGAAATTTATAGAGTTTTGTGACTGTTTTAAGCTGAATGTTTTTGTTGTTCTTTGAACTATACTCACGCGCGTAGGAAGTCTCATTAATGGATGACTAGCTAGCTCTTTTTATTTCTGCCGTTTTCAGTTTTTACTGTCTTGTAATTGTTCAGAAGATAAACTCTTTCAGTAATTGCCTTCTCCTTGATAAAGGATCGGTGATTTCAACGGAGATGGCTGTGCAAGTTCTACATGAAAGTGCATGCGCTCAATAAACCATGGATTTAGATTTCTTAGAAAAAAACCCGAACTATTATTTGATTCATGAGTACATTTCATGGATGAACAGAAATTTTTATCTTTTGTACGTACGTCTGCGTTAAACACCAATTATGTAACGTTAAGCTAGCGACTGATCAGTGTCGACGTGTCGTAAATAGTCATAATACTGCTGTATTATCTGGAAACCTCTAACATTATGTGGATTCAGTTGCATTTTGTGCAGCGTTCTTCGTACCCTGACCACTAAAAGAACTTGACTTTGGAATAAAACCATCATTAAATTAGTATTTGCTTAAAAGACAATAAGCATTAGATCGAAGTTCTCTTTATTTAGCGACTGATCAGTGTCGACGTGTCGTAAATAGTCATAATACTGCTGTATTATCTGGAAACCTCTAACATTATGTGGATTCAGTTGCATTTTGTGCAGCGTTCTTCGTACCCTGACCACTAAAAGAACTTGACTTTGGAATAAAACCATCATTAAATTAGTATTTGCTTAAAAGACAATAAGCATTAGATCGAAGTTCTCTTTATTCCTATAAATTTTATTTTTCCAAAAAAAATATTTGGATGAATATAATTGAAGCAAGAGTTTGATCGTACATCGCAACAAGAGGAAAAGGAAAATGGAATGATTGTTTGGCATAGCCATGAGGAATACGGGACTCTTCATATGCCTTCTTAGCTGGCCTCCATGATAAATTCGATATGATTTGTGTTTGGACTTGTACTCCTCATCTTTCTAAAGATCTATATTTGAAAGGAATATCTCCCTCTTTACACCTTAGCTAATATTCCATTAATAACAGTCTTTTTTTCAGCATTGCGTTTTCCCCCAGGTTCTAGCAGAATTATGATATGT
>NC_033794.1:90845400-90872195 GCF_001876935.1 Asparagus officinalis | reverse complement strand
AAGCTTACCTATAAATTTTATTTTTCCAAAAAAAATATTTGGATGAATATAATTGAAGCAAGAGTTTGATCGTACATCGCAACAAGAGGAAAAGGAAAATGGAATGATTGTTTGGCATAGCCATGAGGAATACGGGACTCTTCATATGCCAAGCTTACCTATAAATTTTATTTTTCCAAAAAAAATATTTGGATGAATATAATTGAAGCAAGAGTTTGATCGTACATCGCAACAAGAGGAAAAGGAAAATGGAATGATTGTTTGGCATAGCCATGAGGAATACGGGACTCTTCATATGCCTTCTTAGCTGGCCTCCATGATAAATTCGATATGATTTGTGTTTGGACTTGTACTCCTCATCTTTCTAAAGATCTATATTTGAAAGGAATATCTCCCTCTTTACACCTTAGCTAATATTCCATTAATAACAGTCTTTTTTTCAGCATTGCGTTTTCCCCCAGGTTCTAGCAGAATTATGATATGTTTGGAATAACGTGCTTTTTGCTCCCGACCCCCCCCACCCCCCGGCCCCTGGTCTTGTCAAAGTATCTACAATAACGGTGATGTTCGTTTTCTTAATTGATTTCAATACATGCATAATAAGGCTTGAGGATAGAAAATCTGTACTACTGTACATGTACAATGACCTGAACAGAGAGTATTTCTTCTTGGATTATCGACTCCTCGTTCGCATACGATGACCTGCACCTAGATCTTAATTAATTTGTATTTCACGGTTATTGAAGCTCTGCTAGTTACTCTCTGATTACTGATTGCCAATAATTCCTTCTTAGTTTCCATGGTTTGATTCTGCATTTTGGTCATAATACTATATTTCGATGATAATGAATATAATCTTTACCCCAAACCTTGGGATATCTAGCTATGTGTAGATTCTGTGTGCGATTATATCCATAAGGCTACCTGCATTACGATAACAACTACCATGTACTTCTTTATAAACTAACATCATTTCACCTATAAAAAGATACCTATAATAACTGTTAATCGCTATTTTACGTTATAAATTATCAAAAAGTTTTTACTCAAACAGATTATAGCACTTGGAGGTCAACTGTTTTATGAATGTGCGTAAATGTTAATGGTAGTTAATGACAAAGACTCTAGGGGAGATGGAGCTTGGATGCTCAATTATCGATGAGAGAGGGGCGTGTTGTCCAAAAGTCGTAAATGTGAAACTTCAATACAAAATTCCTTAGGAAGAATTGAAGCTTGAGAATGACTCAAGATTATTTTGTTGGAATATTCCTCCCTTTCTTTTTTTTCTTAGCTTTGTAAGAATTCTGCTGAAGTAGCAAAAATGATATGGATAATCTAATAATAAAGATTTTTCCCTTTAGTGCAGAATCTAAGAATAAGTACTCCACAATAATAGTGACACAAAGTAGCAAGAATTTCTAATTTATGCATAAATTTATAACTAGAGATGAAAAGCACGTAAAACCTTCTACAATTTGGACAGGTTCGAGTTAATCCTGTTTAGATTGTGACTAAATCATCCATATGTTTTTCTAATAGCATGTTAGGAGAATTTTGAAGTTTTCTAAACCAGAGTTTAGTCATGGGTTTGCAAGTATTCTTTGCTATTTCTTTGTAACTTCCAATTCAGAGAATTGAATTTATATATACCAAGTTAAAGGATTAATTGCAGACAGACAATTCGTACTATCGCTAAATTGAACTTATTACACCTGTAGTTCTATTATTGCAGATAGACCCTTTTTTTACCCTTCTCAGGGAATCTGTTTGTGACAAATAAATTTTTACTCAAATAGTTTATCCGCGACAATAGAACTTTTTCGGAAGATCTATATGCAACAATAGAACTAGTAGGGTAGCAAGTGCATTTTGGAGTTAGGAAAATCATTTTATAGAACTTGATTTTTCTGACACATTGCAAACTTATCTTTCAATGTCGTATTTTACACAATTTTATACTCAGAAAGTAAGCATCTCTCTTCCCTTAAATTTTGGAGTTACTCTGCATATCTAAGCTTTAGGTTAATAAGGTGGCTGATATCTAAGTTTAGAGGGGAGTTTAAGGGTGTGTTAGCCTGTTAGGCAACTCGCAAAATTTAGGCCACATTCCTTTAAAAAACTCATCAAAGTAAACCAGTTTAGAGGCTATAAAATAAAGTAAATTAGTTCACTTCTGGATCAATTTTTACTAATTAACAAAATAGTCTATAGCTTGATTAGGTTCAAACCTAGACTAGTTTTAGAGAGTTGCCAAATACACCCTAAGAAAATCAATGAATCTTCACTCTAATTCTATTATTTTTCCATGTTTCGCATATAAACTCAAGAAAAGAAATTATAAACTAAAATTACTAGATCTCATAGGATTCACATAGCACGTAGCATAAGTATAAAAAAACATGTCCTCCACAAAGAGGAAAGTCAACAAATATTTACTATTCAATTATTTATGATTTCTCTAGTATTATTAGTTTATCTTTAAGTTGTCATGTGAGGAGAGAAAACTACTCCTACCTCATCACATAATTTCATTAATTTACTTTCAATATTATGTCACGAATATTTAAAAGAAATATGAATTTTAAACTGTCTAGGCTTTTAGAGCATGTTTGGAAATTTTAAATTACATCATCCACAAATGGATTATAATCTTGAGTGTCTGGTAAATTTAGTGGATCATAATCCATTTTCAATAGCGGAGAGTTTGACAAAATGATGTGAAGGGTAGTTGATGTGGCCTAATCTTGTCCCTACATCTACATTAGAGTTTGTGAAGGGTAGTTGAGGCTCTATCTTCGAGGTGTGACGTAGGGGCAAGATTAAGCCACATTACTACCAAGTTGCTTGGAGCAACTTGGTACCAAGGTTCTCCATTTTTCTCATATATATATATATATATATATATATGAAAAATATGTATGCTTGGTAGTTGGCCGGTAGGGGTGCGATATTTTCTTTGTACTCATTGAAATTGTGGCTCATATTCACATGGGTTGTGGAGTTTGTTAGGAATTGGAATTAGTGGATGGGAATATGACACCTTACTACCAAACACAAATTTTATGCTTGGTGCCAAACATACACATCTTCTCTCTCTTCTCTCTCTCTCTCTCTCTCTCTCTCTCTCTCTCTCTCTCTATATATATATATATATATATATATATATTATATATATATATATAAATATATATATATATATATTATATATATATATATATATGAGAAGTGTTCCTAAGGTGACACCTTAGATAATCATCTAAGGACGCGCGCCTAAAATCACATGATTGAGCTACATTGTGTATGATCCACTCCATTAAACTTGATCTACATATTCTAAAACCCCAACACACCAAGTTTGGGGTGCAACCCGTCGTCGTTTGACCCTTCATCCACTCGTATCAATTTTAACATTTTTAAATGAATAAAAACTTTTCACATAGCTCGACAGAGGTCAGACGATGATGGGTTCACCCCAAAACTTTGCTGTGTTGGGGTTTTAGAATATGTAGATCAAGTTCAACAGAGCGGATCATCCACAATATAGTTCAATCATATGATTTTATGTCGCGTCCTTAGATGATTATCTAAGACGTTCACCTTAGGGAACACTTTTCCATATATATATAATATATATATATATATATATATATATATATATATATATATATATATATAGGGAAATGTTTTCCTAAGGTGATACCTTAGATTCTCACCTAAGGATGCGGTCTAAAATCACATCATTCCCTTTTTTTTTTTTTATCCGCTCCGTTGAACTTGATCTACACGTTCTTAAACTCAAACACACCAATTTTAGGGTGAACCCATCATGTTTTGACCATTCATCCACTCACCGTAATTTTAACGGTTTCGAATTAATAGAACTTTTTGCACGGCTCAACGAAGGGTCAAAACACGACGGGTTCACCGCAAAATTAATATGTTTGGGTTTAAGAACGTGTAGATCAAGTTCAACGGAGCGTATCGCAAAAAAAATTAGGGAATGATGTGATTTTAGGTCGCGTCCTTAGGTGGGAATCTAATATGTCACTTGAGGAAAACATTACCCTATATATATATATATATATATATATATGAGAAAAATGGGTATGTTTGGTACCAAGCATAAGTTTTTGTGCTGGTTATGAGTTGGTATATTCATCTCCACTCATGAAATCTGAGCGCCTCGCATTCACATGCTGTTGGAGAGTGGTTAGGGAATGGATATATTATATATATATATATATATATATATTATATATATATATATATATATATATATATAGAGAGAGATGAGAGAGATGAGATAGAGCAGAGAGCATTAATGCGGTCATCCTTATCATAGGAGGAGATCTCTCTTTGTCGCCCTATGTATGGCCCACAATCCCCACCATCCTTATAAAGTAGGCACAAATCCCCACTACTCACATACTCTCTTCCTATTTTATGTGTGTGGTGCGGGAGCTGCCCGCCACATAGACGTTTTAGCGAGGAATCCCCTCCTTATGACAGGGATACACATCAAATCTTTATATATAATAAATTATATAATAAATATTATATATATATCATATATTACTATATATATATATATATATATATATAGAGAGAGAGAGACGAGGCATCGAGAGAGAGAAGAATGAAAAACTTGTGTACCAAGTTGCTCTAAGCAACTTGGTACTGATTACTGTCATAATCTTGTTTCCTATCATCTACATTGGTTAGTTGGTGAAGCTTCGGTTGAGGCTCTATCTTCGAGGTGTGTGATGTAGGGCACAAGATAAGGCCACATCCACTACCAATTGTCTTAAGCAACTTTGCGTACCAAGTTCTCCATTTTCCTAATATATATATATATATATATATATATATACTATTATATATATAATATATATATATTGTGGTGTGGTGTGAGACGACGAGAGAGAAGAGCCAGAGGAGAAGCAGAGAGAGAGAGAGAGAGAGCGAAAAGGGTGCCGTTACCAAGCACAAATTTTTGCTGCTTGGTACCTGGAGGGTCTCATTCATCCACTCATTCAATTGGGGGACCACATTCAACCCATGTGAATGTGATCCCCCTATTTAAATGAGTGGAGGATAATATGCCACCTCGCTACCAAGCATATCCATATTCGTCTATATATATATTTCTCTATTTCCTCAACTCTCAAATACGTGAATTTCAAAGCGTAGAAGGCAAGCCTGACGTTTACTCAAGTGCAGTGTCTACTCGGATGTCTGGAGAACAAAACTTCGTCACGGAACTTTTTCTTTCTGTAACTTCCTCACAGACTTAACAGTTTCATTAACAGTAACGTGAGGAGTTCTTTTTTTTAATCTTGTCCCCTACAACATGTGACTAGCACATGTCCATAACAAGCCAAACATCTTTACAAGTCAACCAATCAACCAAACCCAAGCAAAATTTTCAAAAAAGATCAAATTAAACAAAGATGGTATCTTTTACCCGAAAACCCCCGAATTTCTTTGCCCACAAGTATTAGGATCAACATCCAGCCCACTAAACCATCCTTCTATTGGTCCAGCGTTTAAGGAGGCTTAGGAAAAGGCCGCTATCGGATTGCGACCCTTTAACTGGGCCGTCAAAATCGTGGCCCAACAGGGCCAGGTGTTACCCACCGACGCGTGGCGACGGCCCAGGGACGGCGTCGACACCGTTTGTCGGACGTGTGGATGGCGGAGAACTTGACACGTCGTGACGTCATGGGGACCACGGTAAAAAGTGCGCTAACGGACGCGAGTGTCGGAATCTAGGCTTGATTTTGTGCCGTTAGCCTGCCGTTTTCTCAGCGTTAAATGGGTCGGATTACCGTTAAGATCAATTATTAATTAATAGCACAGTTGGTAAACGTTTGGGTGGTAGAGAATTTAGATGTGGTCGTCCTGTCGATGACTGTATAAATGGGATGCAAAGTAAATTGTTTGTAAAGTGATGCATAATATAATGGTGGATTTTTTTCTCATATTTAAAAAGGTTTTTCTCCTTGTGGAATGCAATTTCTATTGAATTTCAATGAATTTCCTTTAGGGGCTGTTTGGTTGTTGTTGGTAAAATTGTGTATTTATGACACAACTTGGAAAGTTGTTGTCCACCTCATCAATTTCACTTGTATACTTTTCTTTGTTTGTTTTTTATTTTATTGGAATCATAAATTGCTTGTTTGGTTTGTAAATGTAACATTAATTGTTTGTTTAGAAAGTGTAAAAAGTGGTCCCTACTCAAATGATCATATTGGTTGAAATTATTTTTTTTATTTTTTTCTGACTTCAATGTCAACTTTCTCCTAAAATCATGTCTTTTTTTTATGAAATCACTTTATAAGCCATATCAGCATATGAAATCATTTTACACTATTTTTACAACTACAAACAAACAATTGAAAGTGAAGAAAGCTGACGTTGAGACCCACTTTTTTACACCTTCCATCATTTTACATGGTAAAAACATACAACCAAACAGCCCCTTACTTCTCTACAAAATAAGAGCCCAATTTGTGAACGGAGACCTGAGGTTTTTCTTCAGTTTTTTCCCCACATAAAAAAACACCTTAGATAAGAAATATAACTTATATGAAAAAAAAAAAACTTACTTTTAGAGGTTTCAAATTTACTCATATACACGTTATCAATTCACCAAACACCCAATCCCAGTAGGCCCCTCTATCCACATACGTCTCTTTCGTGTGTTTAAAATTCAGGTGAACTTAACAGCAACACAAAAAAAAAACTTGGAAAAATATATATAAATAAGTGTGTCGATAAAATCTATACCCTTATTTTAGTAGCGCTTAACACCCTGTTGACTGATAATTTTAGAAATACAAGTTACTGTTAATCCTCGTCTCTCACATGATTAATTTTAGAGTGGTGTTAGGGGCACACCACCCACCACAACCCTAACCACACTCACCCCTCTCATTGCTACAGTAAATCGGGTCCCACATGGGATTTTAAAAATTTTAATATCCCATGTGGGACCCGGTTTACTGTAGCAATGGGAGGGGGGAGTGTGGTTAGGGTTGTGGTGGGTGGTGTGCCTCTAACATTATTTTTTAGTAATTACTAACTTTAAAGCAAACATTTTTCTGATATCAATCCTTCAAATTATATTTATTTGCGTATAAAACATCCGAGAACCAATATCTGAGTTATGTTTTTGATATTGGTTAACTACAGCAAGTGGGTTTGTGCCTTTGTATTATTGTTGTTTTTAACTAACTACTCCTATAGTTTCTTGTTGCTTATAGAATCTTTCAGCCCTTTACCCTCAAATGGACTAACTAGTTAATTCCAACGGTACTATCGATTAAAATTTTTCTAAAAGGAAGAGAGTAAATAAATTTAAAAAAAAAGGAAAAATGTGTACAGGCCCCAAAAGCAGAAACTTCATGTGACAAGGCCCCTCATAGACAGTTAGAGAGAATAAAATCAAGTACAGTTCCTTTCTCATTTTCTTGTTACAAAATTTTCCACCAAACAAGGCCCTTAGGAGCAAAAAGAGTAAATACTCGTAGTACTCGTAGCTCATAATTAAGTCAAGGGTCATGATTATAGTGCAAGTCCAGTTGTCACAAATAAAGAAGAAATGTTGTTTCCAATTTTTCCGGCTAAATGGTATTTAAATATCCTAATGTTTTAATGTCTTTACATTTAAATATCCTAAGTTGTAAAAAAAATAGCATAAAAATATCCTAACTTGTCAAAAAATAGCACATTGCTACCTTATGTTAAATAGATAACATAATATTCCTAGGAATATTTATATGTTCATAGTACACATGAATTTTTTATTGTATTGCCTCTATTTATTACTTTAATTACCATTTTACCTACTCCTTAAGGTACCGTTTGGCAAAGGGTTAAGTGAGGGGTTAAGGAGACTTAACCCCTTCTTAACCTACCAAACACAACAAATCTATATAAGGGTTAAAGTGAGTTAACCCTCCATAGTTTGCCAAACATAAAAAATATAGACGGGCTAAGTTAACCCCTCTAGAGGGGTTAAAATGAGTTAACCCCTCAAAATGAGGGGTTTACTAATACTCCTATTTAGATGGAATAAGAGTTAACCCTTCTAATTAAAAAAAAAATAGTCAAAATCATTGTTATTCCCAAACACTAAAACTGATCATAAGGGCTAAAATAAAACTTATTTAACGGGTTAATAATTTAGTCCTTCGGATTATCAAATGGGCTAAGTACATTAATCCTTCTCTTTAACCTCTCTTCATTAACCCTTTGCCAAACGGGGTCTAAATTTATTACTAATATTTTAACAGAAGATATTTCCATCAAAACTAATGATGTTAGCTTAATTTTAACTGTGGACAATTTGAAGTATTTTTATACCACTTTTTACGGCTTAGGATATTTAAGTGGCATTTAGCAGCCCCCCACCCCCTACCCAAGTGGCAGACTAACAGTAGAGTAGGAAGAACATTTGAAAGGAGGTACACCTATGGTTGGAACTTAGCCTTTGCCTAACCCCATGCGGGAAGCACGAGTGGATGCTTGCTTCCGCTATCAAATTTTCAATAATCTTACCTTAGCTTCTCAAATATTTCAAATTGCCCATAAGTCCTCAAATCTTAAAGGGTCTTATAAATTGGTTTTAATCAAAATGCTCATAATCTCTTTTTTTTTTTTTGTAAAGGCAAGGTTTTGAAGGTAAAACACAAGCTGAGAGCATTTGGGTCATTAATGGACCAATTTGTAAGACGCGATAGGTTTTAGGAATTTATCAGCAATTTTGAAACTATGAGGGGTTAATATGGAATTAAATATGTGGAGGACTTGATATACGTTGGCCGTACAATAATTGCTTTGCTTTGCTTCTCTCCTAAGCTAATTGAAAGCAAAAGATTTATTCTCGTTAAGCTAATTGATATATGTTTGGCCGTACAATAATTGCTTTGCATTGCTTCTCTCCTAAGCTAATTGAAAGCAAAAGACTTCTTCTCACCAAGGGCCCCATGAGCATGGGATTCGGATCCTCTTTACTATATATTTAAAAAGTAGTAGAGAGACTATACATAATCACAATCATTGATTATTTAGTTGATGGTTCTGATTTTTTATTTGAATGCAAATTAGGAAATGATGTAATACAGTGGCATATGATGAGTGTTAGATTTAGATTGTATTATAATCGCATACTAAGTAATCAACGATTGAGATTAAAAGTAGTGGTCTCTCCTCTACTTTTTGTAGTGGAGAGTATAAGTGTGCACCGGTCTGTTTGGTTCGATTTTTACCAAAATTTGAACAATCGAACCGAACCGCCTATAATTCAAAACCGAACCGAACAGTTGCAAGTGGGTTCAGTGCGGTTCGGTTCGGTTTGTTCGATTCTAACTTCATCAAACTTCTTATCAAACAACAAACTGTGTTAAGAAAAAAATGATATCAACAAAGTAGGAGATTATGAAACATTAAACACTGATATAATGATATTGTTTTTAACCCATAATGATTCAAAAAATGAGTTTGGGGTTTGAGTCTTTGACTCTTTGAGGACGGGTCGGGTAGGGTTTGAGATCAGACTGGGTATTATTACATTATATTCGGTCGGTTCGGGTCGGTACGGGTTGAAAAGTTTTCAAACCGACTCGAACCGTTCTACTCATAAAATCGATTTTTCCGGATCGGTTCGGTCGGTTTTTCGGTTTGGACCGAACCATGCTCAGCCCTAGTGGAGAGGATCCAAATTAGTCAGGCTGCTCGACTTAAAAGATCATTTGGGTTTCTTTAGGTTTTGGTGCGTGAAACAATACGCTTGGTAGTAAGTAAGGTTTTTTTTTGTTTTCAAAAAAGAAAGGAACGGAAGGATTCCCCTACTCAGTAGAGCTTGTTCTCGTACTCTATTTATTCTTCAAGTTTCGCTTTCTTCCACCCTCAACCTACACGAACACAGAGGCATGGAAGGAAAGTGGGAGTCGGTAGTGCAGAAACTCAGTGAGCTAGCGGGGTTAAAAGATCCGCAAGAGAGCATGGGCCATTTCCTCTGGGAAAAATCACACCGACTCCTTCAGGTTTACTTGAGCACCTGGGCTCTGCTGGTAGATAAATTCGACCAGACTCTGACGCGAGAGAGGAGATCACTTGCATATGATTTTGTCGCGGAGAAGCTTGACCAACTCTTTCGCAATGTTTGGGCGTTGTTAGCGGAGAGTTTCAGCCGGGTTCCGCCACCAGAGAAAAGAACCCGGGTTCAAGTTGGGCTCGCTACCATCGCCGTGGTTCTTCTCTCTGCCTACTTCTGCAGGGGCAAGAAACCCGGGCACGGCACGGGGAGGATGATGAAGGCGCCGGGCGCGCGGGGTGCGGTCATTGCGAGGAAGTCCTTTGAGGGAAATCCAAAGGGTTACTTCCGCAATCATCGTGCTCATCAGAAGTAGAAGCTCTACAAGTAGCGGATCGATTTTAGTGGTTCGTGTTGTGACGGAATGTTTTCTAGTTAAATTTTGGCTTTAGTTTTTAGTTTGAATTAGTGGAGCTACGGCATTTTCTCTTATGTGCGTTAAAGCTGTTTCTCATTAATTTAGAGTGTAATAGCTAGCCTGTGATTTTTTTTTAAATGTGAGATCCTAGTGAACTTCTTATCAAAAGGATAATTAGCACTTTCCAATGACTCTGTTTAATTAATCCAGCTTGTACAATCTTCTTGCGGCGTAGGATCTCTGGATAATAATCTGTTACTTTGAATTATTTATTAAAAAAGAAACTTAATTTATGCAAACAAAGAATATTAGGTATTTAGGTTATGGTCGAAATGTTGAGATTGTAGATTGTGGTTAGAAAAGCGTATTGCTCTATGGAGAGTAAAGAGGAATCATCTATGGAGAGTAAAGAGGAATCAAGACTCTATCCACGACAGTGGTCATGTTATTATATTTAGATAGTGGTGGAACCAAAATATTTATTATTTATTTATTTATTTTTATTATTTTGGTGGGGCCGGATTCGGCGCAAAAGCACAAGATAAACAAGTTGTTACTTATTTATTTCATAAAAAAGTTTATTGTGTTAGTCAACTAAATATATAATATTTTGAAATTGGTCCCTCATATTATTTTATTATATTCCCAATTTCATGGTTAATTTAAAACTATTCATGAGAATTGGGGCATCTAATATCAATGTTATTGATTTGAGGGGTTGCTTTTAGAATAACTTAAAGATTTTGGGGAACCTTACATCAAATTCAATGATTTGAAGGGACAAATAGCAAACATTACCGGACTAAAGGACACATGCGTACAAACCCCCGAAGTGATGGCAATTAAAAAAAATAATGTTAGAGGCACACCCCCCACCACAACCCTAACCACACTCACCCCTCTCATTGCTACAGTAAATCGGGTCCCACATGGGATTTTAAAAATTTTAATATCCCATGTGGGACCCGGTTTACTGTAGCAATGGGAGGGGGGAGTGTGGTTAGGGTTGTGGTGGGTGGTGTGCCTCTAACATTATTTTTTATTTTAAGAATGTTAGTAAAAGAGTTGAGGATGATTGTGCAATTTTCCCATTTACTGATATAATTGATGTAATTGATTCATTGTACGCCAATAGTCGATCAACCGCCATCTTACGAAACCTACTCCCCAGTGGGCCTACCTAGTATGTGCCTGATTCTTGGGCGCGTGAAGGTTCAACCGAAATTACGAAGGAAGTGTAGGACGGGTTGGAAATCTGGTGACATGTGCTTAACCAAGACACGTACGCAGCGCACACTAAATACTCTATTATTGGACATGTAGGCCCCACTCCACCATCGGACGGTCGCCATGACATCACGGTCGTGACTCATGCTTCGGTGGGCCCCATCGGGTCGCACCCGAATAGACACATGTGGCCACCACGTGCTCCTCAGCCCATCCACCCGATATGAGGGGCGGTATCGTAATTCATATTTGAAGGAAAGGGCCTTTGTATGCCTGTCCATCTCCTAAATCTGTTATAACCTATGCTCCGCTCTGCTGTGGAAAAATTTTCATTTTAGACCTTTTCCGAAATATATTTTCGGAATATACCTATTTTTAAAAATATGTTTCTAAAAAGATCTAAAACGAAAATTTCTTCTTTTTTTCTTCTGCCCGCAATTTTAAAATTGACAGTAGATTCCATATTAAAATAATTAATTATAACAATTTATGACTAGATAGATATCAGAGAGTGGATGCTCATCCCCGTCGGAAAACCTCGTTCTCTCTATTTAAGTGTGAATGAAACCAACTTTTTTATTCATAAAATTTTAATGATTTTCTCTGTAAAAGTGACGTGCCCTCACAATTTATACACTTTAAAAATTAATCCGAGGAGAAAAATAATGGATAAATAAAATATCCCATATTCAAGCATCCTATTTTTATTCTTTCAGTAATCCTTAACGTTATAGCGTCATACAAGCATCACATACATCGGAAGACCCGTGTTAATTAGCTTTAATCAATTATATACAAGTGATAATAGAGGGGGAAAACAACGGGTAGACAAAAAGCATCATGGAAAATTGGGGGTAAATAAGAAGATGGTGGTGGTGTTGGGGGGTATATATGCAAAAAGATGGAACGAGAAATGGCTTTTAGCTCTCGAGGCCCATTTTCTCTTCTCTCCCCCCTCTCCCTCAGCTTGAAGCTGCTGTTGGTGCTTCTCTCTCATCAGTAGAAGAGAGAAGCAATTAAAGGCTTTCACGACTCTCCCATTCTCTTTGGAGTGGAGGTTGCTTTCTGCTTTCTTTTTGCTGTAACTCTTGTTCTTTTGTGAGCTGTGACCTATAAAAAACTTTGTCAAATTTTGAGAGAGAGAGAGAGAGAGAGAGTTGACACATGGGTTCCTTCAGATCCAGGGAACCCAGATGGGAAAAGGCCCAAAGGTGACATCTTTTGGATTTGGAGGAGGTTTTCTTGTGATCCATCCAGTTTCAACCTCAACCTCAACTTTCCTAGGTTCTTCCCCCTTTCCCCCCCTCCTCCTATTTCCTGTGTTTATTCATCATAAAGTTTAAATCTTTGTGTGTGTGTGTATGGTAGCTAGAGAGGAAGGGGCAACTGTTTTTCTTTTTCTTTTCTTTTGTTTTGGTTTTAGCTTTTTGGGCTGAGATTTAATTCATCAACCTACAAAGGGGTAGAGTTAGATGCGTGTGTAAAGGATTGGATCTGTGTTTTTAGTAAAACCCTGGAAACTGTCTGTGGGAATGGCTCTGAAGGAATGAAGAGGAGGAGAAAGAAATTAAACCATTTTTGAGCAATGAGGGGATATTTTGACTGTAAAGACTTAGAAGGCTGCCACTATAACTGCTGTTGTGGGATTAATTTGCAAGGGAACTCCGCGGGGATTAGATCGAAGAGGGACATAGATGGAGATGTCTGTGAGTATTGTGACACCATTGTTTAAAGTAGCTAGTTCCCTTTGTGACAACCCGGTGGAGTTTGCTCGAAAGAGATTGATGGCGGATGCCGCTACTTTGCTATCAGATCCTGCAACTGCTGATTCGGCTGTGGAGGGTGAAATTGTGGTGGCCGGTGATGATACTGAGGTTAAGTCAATACCCGGAAGTGATGATGAAGATGCAGCCTCTGTGGTTTCTGTCGATTCGGTGGTTGCAGAAGATCTACTAGCTGACATTGGAGCTCTTAGCTCAGTGAGTGAGGTGAAGAGCATTGTTACCAGTGTAGAGATTTCGGACCTAAGTTCAGGTTTGGTGACGGGTCAAAGTGCTTCAACTATTTTTGATGGAATAAGGCCCAGTGTTTTGTTAAAAGAATATGTACCACTTTGGGGGTCAGTGTCAATATGTGGGAGGAGGCCAGAGATGGAAGATGCATTAGCTGTAGTGCCTTGGTTTCACGAAATTCCGCTCGAAATGCTAATTGGCAATAGATTGATAGATGGGTCAATCACGAGCTTGAGCTCGTTGCCTGCACATTTTTTTGGTGTTTATGATGGCCATGGTGGTGCTCAGGTAACCACCCCCTTGTTTTCGTTTTCTTAAATTATTTGGTTGGCTAAATTACGAAATTGGTATTTTTGTGGGATAGACTTTCCTTTTTGGTATTTTAGTTATTCCGGCAATATTAAGGTATTAATTCCGACTTTTCGCAACAAATAAAAATAACAAGCCGTAAAGTGTGTCCTACGAAAATACCAATTTGGTTAGTTGACCGTAGGGGAAATTCAATATTAATACCTTGATGTTGTTGGAGAAACTAAAAATACCAAGTTGGAAAAAATGTCCCACTAAACATAACAATCTGGTAATTTACCCTATTTCAGTATGTGTAAGGTTATGTAATTGGACTACGGTTGGTTTTAATTTCAGGTTGCTAACTACTGTCAAAACCGGGTACACTTAGCTCTGGTCGAAGAAATTAGAATTTTAAACAATGGCACGATAGGCACAAATGAAAGTGATTTAAAGAAACACTGGGAGAGAGCCTTTACCGATTGTTTTCAGAAGGTTGATGATGAGGTTGGAGGAAAGGCAAACCATGGTTCTGATGTGCCATCAGAACCCATTGCCCCAGAAACTGTTGGATCTACTGCTGTTGTTGCTTTAATTTCATCGTCTCACATAGTTGTCGCAAATTGTGGGGATTCAAGGGCTGTTCTTTACCGTGGCAAACAATGTATTCCGCTTTCAGATGATCATAAAGTAAGATGTGGCATTTATGTTCAGTTATGGCTAATTTTCTAATCGATAGTTATGTATTCAGGGCAATAAATCTTGTTTACTCTTATATTAACCACAGCCAAACAGAGATGACGAGTATGAAAGAATCGAAGCAGCTGGGGGTAAGGTTATCCAATGGAATGGGTTCCGTGTATTTGGTGTTCTTGCAATGTCAAGGTCAATTGGTATGTATAATTCTCCTCTAGGATTTTTACCTATGCTGTTTGATATTCTGAAACAAGCATCATGATTGCATTTCCTTGTGATAAATGATTCCCTTAAACTACCATGTTTGTGTAAGTTCTTTGTGTTAAATGTTCATTCTGACTTCTACAGTTGAAGTAAAGGTGTCCTTGCTATAGGATTGTGCTGACTGATAGGTTTCATTGTTAGAAATTTAGAATTTTGCCATTTTGATGATCTGTGATCTGTAGTTTGTTGTTTTAGAAAAGAAATTTGATGTAGACGTGTAGTTTGACTCTGATTTTGCTCTATTGTTTTAGAAAAGAAATTTGATTTAGACGTGTAGTTTGACTCTGATTTTACTCTAGAACTCTTATACTAAGTGAACTCTTGATGAATCCATTTAATTTGTTTATTTTTTCTTTAGCCCTCTCTGCTCTCTTAACAACCAAAATGCCATAGCCCCCTCTGTCCTCTTTAATGAACTATTTAACCCTCGATATTTTTGAATTTTTCATTGACTAGCTTCATATGTTTTATGTAGGATCACTGGATAATTCATCACATAATCTACAAAAGTATACATAGATACTATGTAGCTTTCTCCCACAATCTTCTAAATCGTGTCACTTAACTATATCGTAGAACCTTGTATTCTCACTTGTAGTCGTTTAGGTAGTTCATCTGGGAAACTATGAGATCTTATGTTCCTATGCATCCTATAGCCGTCTGATCTAAGGAGAAGCTTCATTCATTGTACTGGTTATTGCATTGTGGAATCACAATGGAAGGTGAGTGCGTTGATTATAGTGCTTTTTAAACAAAGCATCAATTCATATCACATTGTTTATATGAATTTGGAGGTTACAAGTTACATTTTTTCATTTCCTACTTTGCACACACCTTTTCCAAGAGTTAAGTGCTTACAAGATTGCAGAAGTATCTTTGGACTACTATGTATTCGTATAGTTTAATGGTTATCTCCTGTCTCTTTATTTTTTCCTTTGCTCCATTGGAGGTAATTTATTTAATTCTAGATCTTTATCACTAAATATACTTTGGTCTTTTAGGCCTTAAAGGTTCATATTGTTGTTCTATAGGAAAATCTTGTTGTGGGTTGTGGAGTCTATACTTAACCACACTTTAATCTCGGTTTGCTTGGTTGAATATGTTATCCATAAGCCAAGCAGACTTGTCCTCAATTTCACAATTAAGATTTCTGTTTTTATAGAGCTGGAGGGAGGGTGATGATTGTTGCGAAGGAGCAATGAGGTAAGTAAAAAAATTTCAATGTTGATATTGATCAATGTTGATGTTGATAACCTATCCTTTTAAAACAGAAAATAACATACCTCATTTAAATAATCCAGTAGAGAAGATCAATTACATAGCTGATCCAAGTCTTCACTGAAATGTATTTTCATCAAAAACATTTACTACATTTTTCAGAATGGACTTCTGCAGCTCAAAAAATTTCAATATTGATGTTTTGTTTGTCTTTTTGATGAAACAAGTATTGTTTGAAGCCATGTCTTCATTTGGTTGTGTTTCTTTGTGTTTTTGTGGGGCTGGGGGTAATTTCTAAAACATCCGTCGACACGTCTGATATTGTCTGAAATGCCATTTTTTATGTTTAGATTTCATGTGGAACACCTATGATCTGTATATACATTATCCAATAAGACACTTCAATATTTACTAAATATCCCCTGTATATCCACAACATCGCAATCTGATATTGAGTTTTTAGTCTTGCATGATCCCATTATTTGATATTTAGAACACTGGGGAGGGAAGGGGACGGGAGGGGACTCATTAGAATGAATATTTGTCAAATACAGTATGTATATTACTAGGAGGTTGTTAAATCTAGGTCAAGTGGTCAGGAAGTTTTGCTAATCGTAAATCTTTAACAAAGATTACACATGCTAGAGCTGAATGTTTCTTGGCTGAATTTACTAATTGCCATGTCCACAAAATTCAAAGAGGATTTTTTAAATAAATCAGATTGTTCTTGTAAGTGAATAATCAAACACTAAGCCAAACTTGTAGTGCGTAGTGAGGAGGTTGCATATTGAATCAGCTAACTGGTGGAGTCAGTTTTCTGATCTAGTTTACTGAAGAGGGTTACTGAGCTTAAAGAAGGAAGAATTTGAAGGTGAAGCATGTGGAAGTAAAATAATGCGGAGTTGGTAGTTTAAAATCTGGAACTTTGGGTGAATTCTAGGTTACCTTTAATTTGTAAAATATAGACTATGATCGATTAACCCTGACATTTTATAAGATATCTTCAAAAGTGCTGAAATTATGAATCGAATTTTATTAGGAGAATAGTAAAAAAAATGACTCATCCATGATAACATGGAGTAGTTGAAGAGAAAAATTAAGGGAAAATTGCTTCAGACCCTCTACTTTTGGAGTTCCAAGTTTCTCCTTTTGACATTTTTCTCTAGCCTCCCCTCTCTTGACGCAAAGATTCATGCATCCATCCCCTTGGTATCATATGCCTTTTTTGAATATCCTTAAAGTGCCCTCATCAGGTCGTCATCCCCAACCTCTCAGCTTCCCATCTCTCATGAACCCTCACTCCTTCAACCACTCCTTTGCTGCCAACCTCTCTTCCTGTGTGACTGCCTTTTGTCAACGCTTCATTCCGTCGCCCTCAACCTCTCAGCTTCCCATCTCTCATGAATCTCACTCCTTCAACCACTCCTTTGCTGTCCGTCTCTCTTCCTCTGAGATATCAAAAGAGGCAGCGGGCAACGACGGAGGAGAGATTGGCACCGATATGGTCAACCTCACTAAAGGTGGCAAAACATAGGTAAATGTGAAAAGTTCAAAACAAGTTAGACGCATAAGGTAACAATTAATAGCTAAAAAAGGTGACGACATTTCACACAAATAATAGCTAAAGATGACAAAAGTATGCTAAAAGTAACAAGTAAAACACAAAAGTACCAATTCATAACTAAAGGTGAAAAAGTTCAAAACAAGTTAATAGACACAAATGATTAATAGTTAACGGTGATAAAATTATGCTAAAAATAACAAGTTAGACATAAATTTAACAATTAATAACTAAATAGGTGACAAGCCATCGCTTTTGCCTGCTGCCTCATCGCCAACGTATCCTTTGCGTCCCTTCCCCTCTGGCTTCCTTCAAGCGCTACTACTGCCTTACTCTGGGCTGGCCTGAAGGGAGGGGAGGCAAATAGAAGGCAGCCAAGGGCATCTTATGCAAAGTGAAGCAGCGGTGGAGGGATGTGGCTGCTGCGGGGGAGAGGTCAGCGGTTAAGCGGAAGGGATGGTGGTCGAGAAAGGAAGAGAGGGTTCGTGGGTTCACGAGAGAGAGAGAAGAGGTTGAGGGTGATGACGTGACAGATGGTATTTTAGAGAGATTCAAAATTGCATGCAAGTCACGGGGTTAGATACACGAATCTTTGGGTGAAGGGGGTGGAGGTGTGAGGAAGATGTCAACGAGGAAAGGTTAGATCTCTAGATGTAGGGGAAATGTAGGGGGCCTCGAGCAGTTTTTCCAAAAATTAATAATCTCACCTGAGGATAGTAGATGTTGACTGAAAACATATTATTGTGCTTAGATGATGTTGGAGAACGGTGATGGAGAAGAGAAGACATTGTAGCACTGTCTCCTCAGTTGAATATTAGTCTAGGAACTCGTGTTAAAATTGACAAACCAATTTTCTAGTTGCAAGCTATATGCAATTGGTTGTTTTGACATATCCATAGTGGATATGTATATGATTCTAGGATATATTTTATACTTGACATATACTTGTTAGGAAATTTTTTTTACAATGATTGAATACATGATATAGATATGTATTCTGGACCTTGAAGTTAAAAATGTAATATTTCAATAATGTCTTTATATAAAATTTCATATTTATAATAAGGAATATGATTCTTCACATAATTACTCTACATAGATTGCTATAATTGTTTTATGATGTTTGAGATTTTGTGCTTTTAAATGTTTGCTCAAATAATGGAAACATACTGTAAAGCTATATTTGTACTATATCAGCTCATCTGATTAGTAAGCCGATCTGGGCTGATTTATCAGATTCTGATATTCGTGATCATAGTGGATAGTCAAGAAAACTGTTTTTTTCGTACTCTGGATTATCTTTCTATTTTCTTCCCTTCATTGCTTTGCCAGTGATAATTTTTTTTGTTTTCTTATTTTCTGCATTTAGTATATTTATTTGTTATTAACTTTTTAACACTCATGGCATGTTCTGCCGCTAAAGTACTTGAATCCTAAGCCCTCTCTTGCCGCTTTGTTATAGCTTCTGGTTTCTGCAACATTCGCACCTACAATTGGCAAAATATGGAATCTTTGTGCTAACAAAGATTTCTGCATGTGTGTGGTCTGTGCCTGAGTACATACATGATTGCAGGTGCATGCTAGCATGTATGTGTACATATGTGCAAGTGTGCATATTATGATCAGTACAATGTGTCTCATCAAGTGTATGCCTGCTAATGTGCCATGTGTTGCCCATGCTCTTTGAGTTTTCAAGTGTATACCATCAAAGTACCACTAATGGTCAAAGTGCAACCAGTTAGTATGCATATTTTGGGCGGCGTATAGATCTTAGTTGGAAGCAATTAAGAAGGATAGTATAATGATTAACCTAGTGGTGAGGATAGCTCTCAGAATAATTGAATGGAAGAGTAGGATTCATATAACTGACCTAGAAAAGTTTGGGATGAAACGTTTTACTGTTATAATGATTTCTACCGAATATAAAATATTCTAATCTATTACAAAGTTGGTAATAAGGGAGCATTAGGATTGTTAATATTACCGTCCATACCCGTGAGCACCAGAAATACTCAGTTCTCTGCTAAATACAGGGGACAGATACCTGAAACCATGGATTATTCCAGAACCAGAAGTCACAATAACTCCTCGAGCAAAAGAAGACGAATGTATCGTCCTAGCTAGCGATGGATTATGGGATGTCATGTCAAATGAAGAAGTATGCGATGTCGCTCGAAAGAGAATTCTTTTATGGCACAAAAAGAACGGAACAACGACAACAACCGCCTCTTCATCATCTCAAAGAGGAGAAACCGCTGATCCTGCTGCTCAAGCCGCAGCAGATTATCTCTCGAGGCTTGCTATTCAAAAGGGAAGCAAAGACAACATAACAATTATTGTTGTTGACCTCAAAGCTCAGAGGAAGTTCAAGAGCAAGACCAACTCTGGGAGCTAAAACACTCGGTTCAAAATCTGTCTGTATCAAAGCCAGAGGATTTGCATTTTTATTATTCTAATGTCAGTTCCGTATAATCTTGTACGGTTCTCTCTTGAACGTAGGCTGAGAGTACTGGCTTTGTAAATTTGAGGTGTGCTGGAGGTTATAAAATTGGTTGTAATGAATCAGCCGTAACACCTTCTAACACTTTAGCTAATTGTATTTAGTTTTTACTGCCTCCGAGTTTACTGCTCTGAGAGGTATCTGGCTGGGTTAAATACTACCATTTTATCATTCTTCACCATTGCAAACGTTATCGATGGAATCCATTTACTAGTTGATTTCTATGGAAATTACCTCTTGACCTATGTATGCAAGAGGGCTGTCCTGTATTGGATGCAAAGTCTATGTCTAGTTGGCAATTGCGCGTGTGCGATTATGTTTCGATCAAGCTTGCACAGGTTATGATACTTGCAAGAACATAGAAATACATGTTAACGATTGAAGACTCATGTTCAGTGTGCGACGGATTTAAAAGTTTATACTGATAATAATTGATATTTTTTTTAGCTTTCGATGTGTATGAGATATTTCATCTGATGTGATACCACGATATTTCACCATTTACATTTATACGAGACTCCTTTTTTTTCTTCTTCTTTGAAACGTCAGAATTGCTCGACTCATATCCATGTCTCATAATTATCGTTGTTAAATACAAATTCCATCAGAATATTCCCCAGATGGAAAGCGTTGTGATGCCGATCCATTTGGGGGCTTAACTCCCAGCACTCCCCCTATTTAAAGAGAAGCAGAAGAAACTGTGGCATTGCTCTCAAAGCAGACATACAGAAAACAACACAGATTCTAATTTTGCGCATAATTTATTTATAAATCATTCCTTGTGGTTCAACGGATCTCCAAATCTAACATTACAGCTTCAAGTTCAGTCCATGGGATAACACATGCAGGTGAAGTTACAGTTTACACTAGCTCCTCGCATAAAACCTTATTAACTGCCTCGCAAACTTCTTTTTAGTACTTTCTATATGCCAACTCCTTCACCACCTCTCCAAGAGGTCCCTCTTTCCTAATACTCTGTACCCACTTTGTATTGATTCCAACGCGCTCAATGCTCTGCTTCAGTGTTCTAACAATTGAAGGTGTGGATCGGGTAGCAAAGAATTCTTCTGCTTCCTTTGCTTTCTCATCAGAGCAGAACTGTAATCATATAACCAAGCTATGTTAGAAAAATGTTTTTGCCCCCTTGCTCACGAACTGAAAAGGTCTGAGATAGATAATGACCGGAGAGACAATGTAAGTAACAAATCTGCCAACTAGATATCCAGATCCCCATGTTTTCTTAATGTGCTCCCAGTTATCCTGTACACCGATCAAGGACAAAATAACAATTAATTAGGTATCTTTCCACATGAATTGAAGTCACATAAACACCACTAAAGCATAATTTTTCTCTGGTCCTAACAAGTAAGGTTGCATGCCAGGAAGTCAATTCTGCAAATATCGTACTCTACAATATATTTAATAGAGGATGAAAAGTAAACAACACAAACTAAATTGAATCAGAAAGACTAGAACTTCGAAGAAACTGTGTCATGGGAAAATTATCTGAACAAGGGCATGCAAGATATATAAAGGTGGATAAAGTTAGAAGTCAGTTGGTCGCTATTTCATTTAAAGCAAGCGATGTTTGTTCTTACAACCCCACCTTCCAGGCTTTATTTCCAAAATAAAAACTGTTAAAAAAGATAGTCAAACATTAATAGACACCAATCGACTTCTTTCTCTAAGGAACTTTTATTTCTTTGAAAAGAAGTGGTTTTCTTAATTAAAAGACTAATGAAAGAAAACCATAGTACTTTTTCCAGGCATGACATTAAGATGAATTTCTTCTTTCTAGTTCTATTCAGGCAGTTGATTAAATCAGGGATGTAGCTGTTTAGTAGCTCAGAAAATGATACCTTCAACCATGTCCATGCAACATCACGCCCCTCCCTACTAACACCTGCAAGTCCAAATATAGCATCTTGATTCCGAACCTAGAAGAAAAGTCAAACTAAGTTGAGCAACTATCACAAAATAATACCACTGAAGGTCATCACACAAAAAATGAAAAATTAAATGGAGTCAAAGTAAGCTGTATAAACCTCTGGAGACAACAAAAAATTAAGAACATCTCGAACAACTTCTGGATCTAGGCAAGATGCCAGAGAACCTTGCAGTCACAAGAAAAAAAAATTCAGCATCAATGTATAATGTTATAATTTTTCATCCATATAATGTGGAGAATATTCGACATACTGAGGATACGGGTTTTTTCCTGGCTTAAGTCAGTCTCCCTGTAAACTTTCAGAAGGTTTTCATATCCAGACTTGTCCATACTATTAACAGCCTGCATTACTGCAACATATGCAGCCTACAAAAGAATTTAATAACGCCAATGAGTATATGTGCATGGGGCATTAGAAAAGTATGCATGTACTTGTTATATAGTCAACCTTTCTTGTATCAGGAGGAAGGAGAGATGTATTTCTATCATCTAAATATACACCGAAACACCTTAATGCTTCATGCTGAGTAACATCATGTCCGAGTTCAGCAAGAGCAACCAAAAGTTCTCCCCTTAACATCATATCCAAGTGGCCTTCTCCTTCCTTAGAATCCCAACCTAGCCTCCTGAAGAAAAGAAAGAAAGATCGAGTTGAACTCAAAAGATGTTACACCACTAATGGTAACCAAGTGCTTGCTTATAAAAGTGAAATTACACCACTGATAGTAACCATCTATAAGAGCGAAAAAGGATTTCTTTCAAAGAAACAATTGGGTAGAAGAATAGAATGATAGAATAGCCATGTTTTAGACATCACATTTTTGACATAACATGCAACTATAAATTGACAAAGGCATCTTTTGACTGAATCTATCTAGAATAAAAACAAAATAGCAATATGAACTTTGGTCGGTCATACGACCCCATGAATGCAGTAGATTAACTGCAAAGGGGTGTTATTCATTTAAGATTGTTTGGTAGGACTAGGAGTGTTGTCCAAGAACCTTACATTTTAGGATTTGGATTAGGACTGAGATATTATTTATATATATTTATTATCTAATATTTATATACTTATTTGCTATATTTATTATCTAATATTTAATAAATATTAAATATATATTTATATAATTAATATATATTTATATAATATTAACATATATTCAATATCTAATTTCTATATATTAAAAATTTGGTAAATAATGAATATATTTAACATCAGTAAATATTAAAGATACAAATGATTAAATAATATTTTAGTTAATTTATTAACTATATTTAAAAATTCATTAAAAAGATATTTGAAATTAAACATATTTAATATTTAAATAAAATATTAAATATGCTAAATAATTTAAAATATTCAAGTATTTAAATTATTTTATATATTTAAGATATGCTAAATAATAAATATATTTAATATTTTAAAACTAAATATATTAAATATTAGTTTTTAACAAATAATAATATTAAATATTAGTTTTTAACAAATAATAATATTAAATATTAACATGATTAAATAATGTTAAGTATTAAATATATATTGTATTTCAAATGTATCATATATATTTAAAGAATTAGATTAAAAAGAAATTAAAATGAAATATATTTAATATTTTATTAAATAACTAATAATATACAAACTAGTATTTAATATTAAGTAGAAGTGTTATGTAAATATTAGTTAGTAATGTTAGTTTTTTTTTTTAAATGTGGAGTCATAAAAAGGAGGAGGAGAGAATCCTAGGAGTAGCATCATAATTCACCAGTTTTAACTAGGATTTTTTTCCTTAAAGTTTTTTCTCTAGAATGTATAGAGTAAAATTGGGATTTGGATTTTAAAATCCAAGTCATAATCAAAATCCTAGACAACCAATAACACTTAAAATCCAAATCCTCATCCTAAACCAATAAAACTTAAAGTTAAAATCCAAATCCTAGTCCTAAACAAATAACACTCTACATGCAAATCCCAAAAAGTGTCCTAATCCTAATCAACAATCCTCAACCGATAACACCACCCACCCAACAAAAAAGAAAAAGAAAAAAGAAAAAATTCCCCTGCATGCAATAGAGTTTCCAAGTTTACGGAAAATCATTGTCTTGTTTTCCTTAGCCAGGAATCCGACTCCAATTGAAAGATAGTTGATACTAGGCTTCCTCAATTTAAATTCTTGACTAGTTTTTTCCCCATGTAATGCATGTAATTAAATATTATCATGTTATTAAACCTTTGAAGACAATTATAAGTGAACAATTTAAAGATAGTAAAATTTTAAATTTTACATTTATTTTAGATGGAGAAAATATAGAGAAGAAAAATGAACGCCCAGATAAAAGGAAAAGGATAATTAATGATAAAGAATATGAAAAGTCACATAGCTATTTTTTTGCCAAGTGCCCAAGTTTGCAAACAAAGGCTGCTATTTTATTAGTATAGTGTTGATAGTATAGACATATATTCACAGTTTAGTGGAAAACCAAAACTTTGTAGCATTTTGTTATCCCAGGACACCTATACATTCAAACTGATGTTCTGAAAATTGAATAAGCAAGTGCATACATCAGGTTGCAAAAGGAATGAATGTTGATGAACATTTTTATCTATCTAGAGAAAAGTAAAAGAAGCAAAGCCATGAGGAGTTACTCTGCGGGAAACTGGAGAAGGTTGATAAAAAATTGTTTGATGTCATTCAATAATTCTGGAACTGCATCAGCTGCCACATTAACAATCTTGCGACTTATCTGTTAAGGGAAAGCACAATATTTATCTTTCAAGGCACAATCACGAAACAATAAAGGTTCAAAGATCTACAGAAGCACATACCGTGATTACGAGTGACAGCACAGTATAATCAACTTCTTCCCTGTAAGCAGCCATCAAAGAGAGTAAGGATGACAATGTTTGCTTGCCAGCCATGCATAGGGAATATGCATCATCCAAAATGCCTAAATTTGAAATATTAGGCAAACATTTTAGTTATGATGTAACAGAGAAATACAATCATCACGCATAATCATATTACCAAATCTATCCATTGCAGACAGTTGTTTCGACTCTATTGCATGCCTAAGCCCAGCAGCAAGCTCATCATTATATTTCACCCTATAGAAACCTGTTTGATCAACATTGCATTTGATCCAAAAGTGTCTCCCACTCTGTTGATTCCCTGTCCCCACCAGGTTTGAGTCCGCATTTGAAGAATTTATAAATTCTGTCAAATCTAACTTTTCGTGTTTTGCACTTAATAGGAACTTTTTCTGAGATGAATATGAACCACAACATAATGTTACAGGAACTATCCATTGTCCATCACCTGTGGATCCACTAGACAAAAACTGAGACTGCAACAGAACAATACATAGTGAACACGTCATAGAATGCAATAAGTCAAAGGAAAACATGAAGTAACTGAGCAATATTACATAAGTACTAATTTACAATCTACTTTTTCATAGAATACATTGCACCAAACACTCAAGTAAGATTTTGCATGATAAACATTAATACGGGGATACATGCCGGTGTCTTTGGATTGGTTTGCGAGAGAAAGCGAACATGCTATGTATATAACAACATATATAAATCCTCAATGCACCCTAAATAACAAAAGATGATTCCTAGAGACAAGTTACGAGTATCTTTCTCATGTCACTGACATTGGAGACACGACAATGGTCACAAAAGATGATTCCTAGAGATTAGCTAATTTACGGCCCTTGCTACAAGATCAATTTTTTTTCTTTATTTAATGCGCAATGAATGCTTCACTGATATGTATTCCCCCTTTTGCCTCATATTTATAATAATCAATCTAGGAGATTACATGTTGCTTCAGAAACTGTAAAATTTTCACTGGTGATACTAACAGAACTGGTACATTTGCCTTTGTGGCAATTAACTTTCTCATATTAACTACTACCCAAAAATGAAAAAAAAAGGTTTTCACCTTAGAAGTTAAATAAACACAACTAATATCAGTTTGAAATTAACTATGAATCACTTTGGATTCTGATACTTTTTAACAAATTTCATTAACATTAATGATAATCTCTTCATTGTAGGTAAGAAAGAGAACTCAAGATCACGAAGTTTCAGATGCTTTCTTTAATTTAGATTATTTCTGTTGCTGTGATATTCAATTAATATCTTTACATTGTATAAGTTATTTACTTTCTAATATTTTGGACCAGATTATAGAGACATTTCAATGTTACATGTGATGATACACTAATTTTCATTACTATTAAATTTGACCCTAGCAAGTATGAAGCCTGCCTCGAAAGGGCAGACAGCTTGTAAATGGTATCCAATAAACCAATAACCCGATCCCCATTGCTTGTTTGTTTTTGACTTCCAATGTAAAAAAAAAGGAACCCAATTTTTTGGGTTAAATTTGGATAAAAAAGTGCAATTTGATTAATTGGAAATCATATTTGGATTTTAAATATTTCAAACCTGATAGCATTTGGATAGTTTTTTTAGGAGGGGAGGGGAGGGGAGGAGTTGGGAAGGTTACAATGCAAACCATCTTAAAATTGTGTTTGTTTACATTTTTTAGTAAGAGGGGAAGGATTTTTTTTTTTTTTTGGCGGGGGGGGGGGGGGAAAAAAAAACAATTTT
>NC_033794.1:90836751-90845390 GCF_001876935.1 Asparagus officinalis | reverse complement strand
TTTGTGGGGGGGGGGGGGGGGAAAAAAGAAGCAAATTTTCTCACTTTTTTAACCCTCATAAAGTGGACGGATTGTGAGGGGAGGGGTTGGATTTTAAGTGAATTGCTCCCTTGTCTTCCTATTTTCTACTATAAACAAATACAAAGTAGTTCCAGCACTCTCCCTCCCTCTCTATTCCCTAGTTGTCTATCCAAACACAATTAATTACATTACACTCACCTCCTCTCCGTTCCCTCCCCTTGGGTCTACTTCAATCATCCCCCTCCCCTACCCTTTTCTCTATCCAAACCGACCACTATCCTTTAATACGCTTTGCTATGCAGTCCATGCGTCTTTAGCAAAAGAACATAATACAAACATTGGAGCATAATGGAACGAGCTCAGGGCTATAAAGGGCAGTGATCATAAGGCAAACAGTGTCTAAGTTAACAGTTCACAATCACAAATTCCAGCTAACTTATGAACTCCCTCCATCATATGCAAAAATCAAAATGACAGCCCAGAAAACTGAAAAGTCTCTTCCTATTCACAGTAAAAAACCAGAGAATGTCTCTCTTGAAAACGTCTCTTTGAAAATACATGATATGATAATCCTGATCTGGCCAGAGATTAAATTTCTAATTCAGATATAAGTCCTCACTCAGATCTCACTCAGGTTACTGAATTCTGATTCAGATTCTGGTCCACCTTAATTTCATAGGGTCAAATTGGGGTCTAACATGGATCCTACCAACCAGTTTACACTCCAAACAGATATTAGTCAGAAAAAAAGTGGAAGAGGAAAGTCAGTTCAATTCATTGCACTAGGGAATAAAAAAGAAAGAAACAAATTCAACAAACCTGCTCAAACTCAAGTACTCTTTCTCTGACATTCACATGAACTACAGGGTAACCTTTCTGCTTAGTCCATGAATCCATCAATGTCTTCACAGGTTCACCTGATTCTTCTTCAAGTACAGTCCACAAGTCTTCAGTCTTTGCATTCGAGCACGCAAATCTTTTTATATAAGAAGCCAGGGATCTCTGCAAATAAATGCATATATTACTCTGCCTAAAATGATTGTATGAATTTGCAAAATCTTGCCTAAACTTAGAAGAAGCGTCAGAAATTTTTTACAAGTTGAGTATTCCATCTTAATATAAAGTGGTACAAGCACTTCTGACTGACAGAAAAAAGATTCAATAGGATACTTACAGGAAGCAAGTATCAGAATGGACAACCCCGCTCATAATAAGTAAACTCTTTTTGCACCACTCACATAAATTTGACCAATAACCAAGTAGTTCAAAAACAAAACGGAAACATATAAAACATATGCTGAACTGAAACATATTATCAACATTTAGATAATATTGCAAGAGGACAGTCACAAGCAAAAACATAGTGCAAAACTTGCAACCCATCTACTAACCTGGAAACATGCAGCACCAAGGTAGTTTTGCAACATACGAATGATAGATGCTCCTTTTCTGTAGCTTATCGCATCAAAGATTTCATCAATCTCACTTGCATGGTTTATATCAACCTAAAAAGATGCACCATGCTTAATATATAAATTAACATAATTTAATTTTTATTAACTAAGGGCAACAATGTAGGCATTGTCATGAAGCTGATTGCTAATGAACTTAAAGTGCAGGCAATCATTAATAATGATAGACCCTTGCTGTAAGGGAAAAAAACTCATGACGGACAACTGAAGACATGAAATTAGAATCACAAATAATGTGAGCATTCGAGTTAAGTTCTAGGAATAAGTTTTTATTATAGACGATCCTTTAGTTTCCCAGTAAAAAAACAATTAATTCATTCTCAAAATTAACTACCGTTCTACAATTATCAGTTAGAATTTATAGAGATTAGAAAAACAGGGGTTGAGGTGCCTAAGCAATGTGAACTCATTTGCTTAATGAATTAAGGAACATGTACAAAATTACAGAGACTAAGATAAAGAAAGTGCCTAATGGAGGAAGAAGACTCAGATTTGCATGACCAAAAGACAAATACAATCTTATACAAACTATCATAGGATGAAACCAGTATTAATGGTCATATTGTTGTTTTTACGGACATGTAATACATACTATCTAACATGAGAATCATTAACGGAGATATATATTGTTGCTACTACTGTAGGCTTACATTTGACACAAGCTCCTCAACTCTTGCATAGTCATCAATTAACTTACTTGACACACTTAAAGGAGGTCACATGTCCTATGCAGTTCTCCGCAAAAGGAAAAGAATTTAACTTTTCTTTTGCTTCTTTGCAGAGGATCATTAAAGGAGATATACAATGTTTACTACTACTGTAGGGTTACGTTTGACACATGCTCTTCAACTTTGCAATGGCAATCAATTAACTTACTAGGCATAGAGCCCAGACTTACATGTCCTGTGCAGTCTGCAAAAAGGAAAGAAAAAGAATAGAACTTTTCTTTTACTTTCTGAGACAGCATTTTTTTTACCTCGATAGGATGTGACTCGGCAAGTGCATCCAGCCTTAGGCCTGTAGTATAATCATCTAGAAATTGTGTCCATATTTTCCACTCAGGGAATAAGGAATCTGCTGCCAGATAACTCACCTGTAGACATATGATTAAGAAAAGAAAAATATTGTATACAAGAACAATTTGGGATACTCAGATAAATGATAATAACATATCAGCATGATTACCCATGTTGCAAAACCCTCATTAAGCCATAAATGTGTCCACCATTCCATTGTCACAAGATTGCCAAACCATTGGTGTGCCAATTCATGTGCTACAACAATTGCCACCTGTAAGCACATACTTATCTAATTTTAGGCACATAGCTATATCTGATGATTAGACAAAACCAACACACAATTGCGATTATGGAAAACATCTCTCAAAACTTAAGCACTAGTAGAAATATGCGGATTATAGAATAATAGAACACAGATTACTAGTGACAAAAGGCAAATAGCAATTTAACATGCATTGTATCAAAATCCAAACCAAGCATTCAGAGATCATCTAACACAGATGAAAATCACCCTTTGTTTATTTGCTGCAGCTGAATGGCGATCATCATAGAGCAAAGCCGTTTCTCGATATGTGACCAAACCATAGTTCTCCATAGCACCAGCAGCAAAATCAGGAATAGCAACCATATCCAATTTCGGAAGTGAGTAAGGCACAGCAAAGTATCTAAATCACAATGAATAATAACATGAGATCTTCATAATTAAACCCTGATCCCTAAAGGAAATAATAACAAATAATAATAACTGCCAACTAATGAAATACATGACAATTTCAATTATTCAGAATGAAACAAATTTAATAACTTATAGTCATAGAAGTTGGAGATTATATTTAGACAGTGCTTCAACAAAAACAAACTAATTAAAAGCATTACTATAGAAATAAATTAGAAATTACGTTTTATATATGTCCAGTGTCTTCACAGCAACATCTAAAGCAAACTTTCCTTGGTTGGCCTTACCAACTTGACAATATACACGAATTTTGATCCCTACATAACGCCAATAAGTTATGAAAAAGAGAAAGATGCAAACATTAAAAAGGAACAGGTTTTACATAACTGCCGTACCATCAGGTGAAATTGCTTCTACATAATCAAATAAACCAACAACAACTGCCACCAAGTATGTTGACATAATTGGGGATTCCTGGAAAATGAAAGTCTTGACAATTCCATCACGCTTCTCTTCCACCACTGGCATGTTTGACAATGCTACAAGTTCAGATGGTACTTCCAACGTAATCTTGAAAGTTGACTGAATTAAAATAAAAATTAATATTAATATCCTATTGATGAAGATAAACAGATCATAATGTCTGAATATGCTTAAAATAAAAGAGAAATAAATATTATACTCAGTCATCAGTCAATAAGTAGCTATGTTATCAGTAGATAATTAGATATTTAATCATTTTACCAATATGTATATGGTCAGGTCTAAGACAAAAACAGTCATGTCTAGCTAGCTAACTAGACTCTCAAACACGGTGGATGGGTTTGGGATATCAGCCAATTGGGTACATCTTCAAGGAATTCCTATTCAAGTTCAGTATTTTTTTTTATATCACCAGCATCTTATATTCCTGGAAGAATCTGGATTTTTAAGGTTTCACTCCAAATGGTCAAGGACAGACTAGAATTACAAATCATGTTTCTTACCATGTCTGCAAGTTTTTACTTCCTTCTTGCAGCAACGTCATTCTGTTGTTGTTGTGGTGTGCTAGGCATTGTTTATAGTTAAACACAAAGTAAAGTCTGGTAAACATGATAGTGTTTATAGGTAAACACAAAACTTAAGTGTTACCTCCTGAACTACCCAATCCTTTGGATCATTACGCAAGCTAATCTGCGGTGGAGGTTCTTCAAGTGTAAATATTTCGCAATCCCAGATGCATTTTTATTTTTTCAGTGATGTTACGAATTAAAATGCATTATTTGTTATATTTCAGCTTCTCAAGGCGATGATCGAGTTTTAAGACGTCGCTGGCATAATGAGCCTCCTATCCCGAAGAGCACGGAGGTCCCTCCAGGTTACTACTCTCGGTCTCTATTTGGATTGTTTTAGTTTTCTATTATCTTACAAAAGATTATATATTTTCTTATATATGTTTGTTAATAAAGATTGTAATTTTGGTTATGTTTCAGGCTTTAGAGGTCGTGAAGGAGTTCCATAGCCACTGCATAAGCAACATGTGACCACTGAGGTCCCTCCAGGTTAAATACTCTTGTCCCTCTCTATGATCTCTATGGTTATAATATTTTTAAATTATGTATCTTACTAAAGGTTTTTTTGCTAATATATGTTTGTTACTAAAGATAGTAACTTTGGTTACGTTTTAGGCTCTGGAGGTTGTGATGGCATGCAGCATCCGCCGAGTTAGCAGCCTATGATCACTAAGGTCCCTCTAGGTTAGATACTCTCATCCCTCTATGATCTTTATGATTATAATATTTCTGAATTACATATTTTACTAAAGATTATATCTTTTCTTATATATGTTTGTTACTAAAGATTGTAACTTTGGTTATGTTTCAAGCTTTGGAGATTGTCATGGAATTCAGCAACAGCCAGCTAAGCAGCCTGTGACCACTGAGGTACCTCCAGTTAGATACTCTCATCCCTTTCTATGATCTCTATGGTTTTAATATTTTTGAATTATATATCTTACTAAAGATTATATCTTTTCTTATTGTAAATTTAATTATGTTTCAGGCTCTGAAGGTCATGATGAAGTTCAACAGCTGTCAGTTGAGCAGCCTGTGATTACTAAGGTCCCTCCAGATTAGATACACTCATTCCTCTCTATGATCTCTATGGTTATAATATTTTGAAATTATATATCTTACTAAAGACTATATCTTTTCTTATATATGTTTGTTATTAAAGATTGTAACTTCGGTTATGTCTCAGGCTGGTGGTCATGATGGAGTTTAGTAGCCGCCGGGTGAGCAGCCTGCGATGAATGAGGTTCCTACAAGTTAGATACTCTCATCCCTCTTTATAATCTGTGGTTTTAATATTTTGGAATTATATATCACACTAAAGATTATATCCTTTCTAATAATGTTTGTTACTAAATATTGTAACTTTTGGTTATGTTTCAGAATCTAGAGATCGTGATGGAGTTCAGCAGCCGGGTGAGCAACTTGTGATCAGTGATACATGTTAGTTACTCTCATCCCTCTCTATGATCTCTATGGAATATTTTTGAATTATATATCTCACTAAAGATTATATCTTTTCTTATATATGTTTGTTACTAAAGTTTTAGGCTCTAGAGATCGTGATGGAGTTCAGCAGCCACCAGGGTTATGTTTCAGGCTCTGGAGGTCATGATGGAGTTCAGCAGCCGCCGAGACAACTTAATGGCAAATTGAGATATCATCCTAACTTAACACTTCATATAGGAACAAAGTCACAGAAAAGTGTGACAACATGAGCACCCACGAGAGCCGTGACCCGTGTTGGACCAAATTTAATGCCACATACACTCAACCTTGAGCTCCAACCTATGTTAACAAAGTTTCAAAACAAATAGAAGATCCAACCAAAGGCCCATTGAACCAAAAACTCTGAAACTATCTTTAAGAATGATAAAGTTTAAGATAAACACAAACATAGAATTTTTATAAACATGATAGTGTTTAGAGACAATAAAAAACTAATGTGTTACCTCCTGCCATTAGGACTACTGAATTCTTCACAACTACCAGAATCTCATCTTATGTAATTGGAAAATATCAAAGAAGTGGGAGTAGTTTTTTTTAGTACATAAACTTTTTTAGATGTTTTGCTGATGGAGAGAAACAAAGACAAAATTATATATTTCAACAACCTTAATTTCTAGTGACTTTTTAACATCAAAACAGTTATAACTACATCATGACACCGTAACTCCCCCAGTAGTGCACTGCTAAGGATAACTATAGTATAGCTATCAATTACTTCTAACTACTATTTGACTGCCAATATATATATTACACACTCATTACTTTTCACAACTTATGTCCCATCCTATGCATTTGATTTTGTTCAACTAATTTCAAATCTTTTAGATTTCAAGGGGTCTTCCCTAATCTCGCCAACTAATAAAAAGAGTATAGAAATGGGAGGGTAGTAATCACAGTTCTTACTTAAAAAAAACTCTCCAAAATTCTTCTTTTACAATTTATAGGAATATAGGTTAACTAGATTTGCTTCCGAGTTTGGAAGTTAGATATGCGTATGTGATACCCCAAGATTAAGTCCCACGTCGAATATTGATTGAGTGATTGAATGGTTTAAATGATGGGTCTTTGAGATCCAAGTGTAAGACTAACTAGCCAATTTTAGCAGTGGTTTGAGCCAAACCATGTGTTGCACTCCATGGATCCCACTACATCGCCCCAACGGGCTCAAGGGACCAGGGTGTGACAGAGTATTCATCATATACATTGTTTCTTCTTCAAACTACAAAGCATGATAACTCATTTTCAATATGAAATATGAAAATCCGGTCAATAAATAAGAAGCTAGAGCAAAATATCTAACATGAAAGAACTATTTTGATTGATCTTCTGAATTGCCTAACCTTATTAGAAAATAAACAAATCCTACTCCCAGTCTGTATTCGCCAAATCACAAAAACACTGTGAAGAGAGGGAAAAAAACCTTAAAAGCCGGTTCATCCCAACACGGAAAGCATCGTCTAGCATCAGTAGGCTCGAATTGAGTAACGGCCATGTTCTTCTTTTCTCCATTATGCTCGTAAACACTGTAATCAAATACTAATATAAGAACTCCCAAGTAAACAACAAGCAACTGATTAAAAAAATTAAAAAAATACCTCCTATAAAACCCCTTCATCTGATCGTTTAGGGTTCCATCAAACCTAATCCCCAAAACTCCCTCTCCAAGTGGCAGAACCTCATCAAACCTCAACACCAAAATGTCATCTTTTTCCACGACAGCGATCTCCGAAGGCCGAAACTCCTTTGGAGAGCTCTGGCTCGTGAAAGAGATGGAATCGTTGTCGATGACGAGGTCGGCGGCGTTGAGGACGAAGAAGCGGGTGGCGGAGGCGACGTCGATGGTGATTCGTACGGATCCGGCGAACTTGCAGGCGATGAGATCGGGCTTGAGGAAGATTTCGTAGCGTTTCGGGGCCGCGAATCTGGGAAGGCGAGGTTGGGATCTGAACTGATCGATGCTCTGCTCGTTCGCCATTTTTTTTTTCGGTTCTTTTCTATCTCTTGTGGATCTATATATGCCCACCGATCTTAATTTTCTTAGGGGGTGTTTGTTTCAAATCCTATAATTTTTAGTATATGGATTTCGGATTTGAAGTGCAGTTATTTTGTTATGGGTTGAGATTTCTAAAATGTTATTTGTTTTATTAATAATTTAAGATTTAAAATACTATAATTTGTAATATTTTGTTTGCTTTAAGTTTAAATTGTAGCATTACCAAATATCAAAATTTTATAATATGATGAATATGCTATCTTGGTGAGGTTATCTCCCACAAAAAAACAAAATTAGGATTTGTCAAAGGGAAAAATGCTTCTAGCCCCCAAAAGCTAAGGAAACGTGCTTCCCACCCCCAAGACTTGGTCAATGGGTGTTTTACCCCTAAAAATAAAGATTCTGTTCTCTAAGCCCCAAAACACAAAACTCAATAGATTAAAATATGGGAAGACCATAATACCCTTCTCTCTCTTTCTTTCTTTTTTTATTAAAATATGATAAGGATTATTTTATTATTTTTATTTTCTCTCTCTCTTTATCATAATGTACTACGATGATAGTTGAAATGATTGATGATGATTATTTTATTATTTTTGTTTTTTATTATTTTTGTTGTTTGTATTGGGAGATTATTAAAGTTATGGGTTAATTATTAATGCTACGAGTTATTGTTAATGTTACGGGTCAATTGTTAACGTTATGAATTCTCTCTCTCTCTCTCTCTCTCTCTCTCTCTATATATATATATATATATATATATATTTGTATTGGGAGATTATTAAAGTTATGGGTTAATTATTAATGCTACGAGTTATTGTTAATGTTACGGGTCAATTGTTAACGTTATGAATTCTCTCTCTCTCTCTCTCTCTCTCTCTCTATATATATATATATATA
>NC_033794.1:90833815-90835080 GCF_001876935.1 Asparagus officinalis | reverse complement strand
GGGTCAAGTGAATCTGCGGTGACTCCGTAGGCTGTCATCTGAGGATGCGCGATCTGGGCCGTTTATTCAAAACCCCTCAGAGAGATCTGAGCCCTTCGTTGAAAATCCCATCCCCCCAAAATCCCTACCCCTCTCTCATCTCTCCCGCCCAGATCGCGCCATCACCTCCCGCCTCCTCCTCTCCAGCGCCCGAAATCGCCGCCGGAGCTCGCCGCCCCCGATCAGCGTCGCCGCCGGCTCAAGATCGCGCATTCGGTCGCCATCACCGACCTCCTCCCCCTCACCACCGCCCGAAAGCGCCGGCGCCCAAGCTCGGCCTGTGTCTCGACGTCCCCGATCAGCGTCGCCGCCGTCCCCTTGCCCTAGCCATCACCTCCCCTCCTCCTCTCCAGCGCCCGAGATCACCGCAGCTGAGCGTCGCCGCCGGGTCATCGCCGTCTACTCGTCCTCGCCATCGAGCTCACCCCTCGTCATCAGCCACGCCTCCGACGGCATTCGAGCTCAGCCCTCAGGTTCATCGCCGCCTCCGGAGATCGATCAAGCCCTCGACGTCATCCTCGCCATCACCTCCCCCCTCCTCTCCACCTCACGAAATCGCCGCAGCCTGCGCTTGCCGTCCCCGCTCAGTGTTGCCGCCGGCTCATCGCACTTCGCCGCTGTCGAGCTCGCCTCCACCGAGGTAAGGCATCAGGTCTAAATTAACGTGTTAGTTCTAACTGAAATGCATGTTAGCTAGCTCTAAATTAACGTGTTAGTTTTAACTGAAATGCATGTTAATGCTACCGGGATGCATGTTAGCTCTAATGGAGATGATGTTAGTTCTATTACGAGGCATGTTAGTTCTAGTTGGCGTTCCTGTTAGATCTAGTGGATTTCATGATGGTTCTATCTTCTCTCATGCATATTCCTTGGATCTATCTTCTTCCTTTTAATTTCAGCTCATACATTACTTGGTTTGCAGCACTCACTCTATGGCTACGAGCCGGATAATTTAGAGCTATTTTTGCCATGTATTGTTAAATTGGATATAAACTTTAAATTTGGTTTAAACTATCGTTTAGAAATTGTTTAGTGAAATTGAAAGATCAACTTGATGACGTTTTTTGAGCGATTTTGAACTTCTTATATGTGATAATTTAATAGCTTGTATAGACACTCCACCATTTCTCTCACGTGAGGCAACAATGGAAGAAGATAAAGCCAGGACCATGATCTACTATCTACAACATGGCTTCCCCCTCAGGTGATAATATCTTATTGTTTAT
>NC_033794.1:90784931-90832815 GCF_001876935.1 Asparagus officinalis | reverse complement strand
ATCACTCCTGTCTCCAAGAGCTCCTGAACTTGCTTCTTGATCTCCTCGGACTCTAGTACTGATGTGAGGTATAGGCCTATGTTTGGTAAGGAACTCTCCCCTGTCAAATAATCTCATGCTCTACACCTCGACGTGGTGGTAGTCCCGTGATCTCCGAAAACAAGTCCGCATACTTGGCTTTTAACCTTTCAAGATCTCCCTCCTGAAGCTTGCTCAAGGCGGACAAGCACATCCTACTCAGCTGCTCTTCATACAGTCGAATGAACAATAAAACAAACTTCCTGTCCGCATTCACCAACCTCTTAGCCTGAGTCACCGTCACCAAGCTCGTCTCCTGTGGAAGGGACGCCGAACGAAAAACGAATTGATCGCCATCCTTGGTGAACGTATACTTTTGGGCTCGCCGATCATATACTGCGTATCTATCCCACAAATAAGGATTGCCCAAAATAACTTGGCAAACATCTATCGGAACCACGTCGCATGTGACCTCGTCAATAAACGACTCGTGGAGTGCAAATCTGAATGAACACTGGTTCACTACACTCAATCACGCCTCCTTCTGAATCCACCCTAATGGATAGGGCTTTGGATGCTTCACCGTCTTCAATCCCAGCTTCTGTACTAATGCCTCAGATATCAGATTTTTCTGACTCCCTGGATCTACAATAGCATCCACTAAGCTGGTCTTGACCTGCAATTTCAGAACAAAGAGCTGCTCCCTCGGGTCGTCATCTTCCTTGGTAGCCTGCTTCCCCGCCATAAGGTTGAGACTGCTATTGGGTTCGGTCATCCCGGGAACCTCCTTCGGACCCTGTGCTATCATGTACGCCTTCTTCTCCTCCTTCTTCTTCAATCCTTTAGGCTTCAGATGAGGATACTTATCCCAGCAACGATCGGCCACATGCCCTGTCTGCTTGCAGTGATTGCATGTTAATCCTGTTTTCCCAGAGTCAACCTTCTTCTTCTCATCCTTAGACTGAGAGCCACCCGTCTTGCTCCCCGATGGTTTGGAATCCCCCTTTGTCTCATTGCCCTTCTTCTGCCTGCCCTCAATGGCAATGGCCTTCACGCTCGCATCTGCGATTGTCTCCACTGAAAACAGCTTCATCTCCTTCCGGATGTATTCATTCAGCCCCGCCATGTACTTCATGAAGATGGGATACTCGTCTGTTGCGATGTTTAGAACCATCGCCTGCTGCTGGAACTCCGTCGTATACTCCTGAACGGTCTGATTAAACTTTTGGCGCAAGCCATACCACTTGTACCAACGCTCCTCAAGGAACCCTACTGGATAGAACTGTTTACGAAGTAGTTCCTTGAACTTGTTCCACGACGCCGCTTTCCTCTCCTGTTTGCAATAGGATTTCCACCACGTCAACGCGTGCCCGGAAAGCTTCAGTGTCGCGAACACTATCTTCTCCTTGGACGAATATCCGTAGAGAGTGAAGTACATCTCCATACGTTCGATCCAATCATCAAGCTTCTCCACGTTGATACTCCCATCATAAACAGGAATCTCAACCTTGAAGTCAATCTTCAGATTTTGGTAATTGTTCTTACTCCTTTGATGTCCGGCAGTCTTGACAATCTCAGTCTCCCCCTCTGAATCAGATTCCTCGTGTTCCTCGTCGGATTCGACGAGTTTCTTCTTGCCCTTCGAAGAAGATTCCTCCTTTTTGTCACCTCCGTTGATTAGACCCACGAGTTGGGTAAGAGTCGTCCCGATCGTCTCAATCTGTCTCTCCATGGCATCAAGTCTCGCTGAATTATCTGCTTCAGTCATCTTCTCCTTCCTTAATTTATGGACTCTCTCCAAAGAAATAAGGATCTCGCCAAGCTTCTTGTACTGTGAGCGAGTAAGGACCATACACAGGTTCCCCCTTCACAGGATCTAGGTGCTCTGATACCAACTTGATACGAGTTGCCGTGCGAGCACTCTTGATCGCGGAATTATCAAGAGTGGGTAAAGAAGAAGAACGACAGAAGAACACAAGAGTTGAATTAGGGCGAAGGAAAATACCTTCTCTAGATTATGAGAATCAATTGGATTTTACAAATCTCTCTCTCACAATCTCTCTAGATCAAAGAACAACCTCCCTGATCTCTTTTCTGATTACAAACTGTGTTCTAAACCCTAGAAAAGTCGTGTTTCTATTTATACTAAACAGAAATCCCAACTGGAGCAGGAAACAGACCCAGGCCCGGATCCGCGACGCGGTCGACCGCAGTGCCCAAGTCGGTCGACCGGTCAGAACGACGAAATCTGGAAAATCGATTACAGGGTTCTCCGGTCGACCGCAGTGCCACCATCGGTCGACCGATCTCAGTCCCGAGACACAGTTGGGGTCCGTGCACGATGCGGTCGACCGCCGTGACCACGCCGGTCGACCGGACAGAGTCCAACTGTAATTTCTGCAGTTTTGATGAATCCTTTCGACTTCGTTGCTTCCAATGGCCTCATTCACGACTCCTCTACTCTATTCTCAAGATACCATGAGAATCATCTATCCTCAAGCTCCCATGAGGATCGCTAAGCTCCCGAAGAGAAGATACACCCGTATCACTGCATGTCATGTATTGGTTGTTTTTTGAGATTTTGCTATGCAGACATCTATTTATTATTTGAAAATTTTGATTGTAGAAATTATTAATAGCTTATCTAACTAGTCTTAATTTGATATGTATAATCCTTGCAACGTATATCTCATAGAAATTATTAATAGTATGAGCTTGTATGGTTATCTGACTTGTTCTCATATGATGTGTTGGAGAAATCAATTTTGCAACTTATATCTCTCAAAATAAAGCAAGCATAGATGATAAATTCATTATTGTAAGAGTATCAAGGTGAATTTGATAATTATGAGAGTATCCTACATATTTCTAGTGCGACGTTTGTATTTTGATAAAATAGTTTGATCATCTGCGGATAGGAGAATTTGTCAAACATTTCATAAATAATTAGGATAATTTTCTTAAAAGATTTTGATCATTTGCATTTAATGTTGGTATTTGCTTTAATATGATGTTTGTATTTTAGATGGATGGTGATCTCGATGAAGAGACCGTAATTAATATGTGTTCGGGTGCTGCACTATCTGTCTTAGTTTTGGTTATGACCTTCATGAGGAGAATGCAAAGCAGACGTAGATCTATACGTGCAGGTCCTAGTGTTGAGAAAACAATTCAATATCAAAATAGAAAACAACACTTGGATCGTATATATAATGGATCGTATATATAATAGATTTAGTGATAGTTGTGTCAACTATGTTAGAATGCGTAGTGGTGCTTTTGTGAAGCTTGCAGGGATAATGAGGAGGAATGATTTATTGCGAGACTCAAGACATGTTACAGTGGAGGAGCAACTTGCTATGACTTTGAATATTTTGGGGCATAAAACTAAAAATCGAAGTATTAGGTCACATTTTATTAGATCTGGTGAGACTGTGAGTAGGTATTTCAACAAAGTGTTAGAAGCAATTTGCCTCATACGATCACGCTTTTTAAGACAAGCACAGAATGAAGTTCCACAGGTGATCCTTAGCAACCCTCTATACTATCCTTATTTCAAGGTATTCTCTCTTTAATTTGTGATTAAAAGCATGTTCATCTAACTTAAGATAGTAAGTGAGGTAGTAAGTGAGGTAAAACAATTCACCTCATCTATGCGCATGGTGAGTATGCATTGGACGGAGAAGTTGGCAAAGGCTATATTTGCACATGATGATGAATTCGACATAGAAATTCTTGATAACTTTTATCAAGAATTGCATGAGAATGAATCACAAGCTAGGTTGTTTATGGGGAGGCCAACTATTATGCAAAAGAAGGTGTTGACTGAGTTCATGAAGAGTCATCCTCTTGATTAGATTGGTGGTATTGTGGATTGCCTAGCTTTTGGGATATTTTTGTGAAACTAACTTAATTATATCCATGTGTGTGTAATTATTTTGGTATGAAAATGAGCTAGATGATTGCTCATCCTTTTGGATACATCAACAATGGTAGATGTATATTTTGTGTAAAGCTAATGCTACTATCTCTATCATTTGTGCAAAGCTAATGCAACTATCTCTATAATCATGCATCTCAGCCGTGACTTTAAATGTTTTATCGAATATTATTTGGCTAATGCAAACTTGTTTGAACAGGTTTACTAGTGGGGAAAGGTGAATGGTTTCACCTCGTGCAATTAAAGTTAATGAGGTATGCATGTTTTGTGTCATGATGATGGGGTTTTTTTCAGATATGCAGCCAACGTTTATAACAGCAATATATTGGCGAGACAATATATTGCAGCCAACATTGCTATTATAAAATTCATGGCGGGGCAGATAATGAAATAAATAGCCTTTTCTGAGCACATTTATTAGTTGTGTGCATTCCTTATTCATTTCCAGCAACTGTCTTTTTTCAGTTGTGTGCTTTCCATCTGTTTCTTGGCCTTATATTCAATTATGGATTTCTATACTTGGATTCAGTTGTGTGCTTTCTGTCTACTTTCTATTGTGTGCTTTCTGTCTACTTTCAGTTGTGTGCAAGCAGTCTGAATTTGCAGCAAATGTTCAGTTGTGTTGCTTGGGAAATTGATTGAAATGGTTGTTTTGCTAATTGGAAATTTGCAACCAATGTTCAGCATGCTGGTTTCAGCCTTGCTCTCGGCCTTGATTTCAGCTATCTAAGTGTTTGAGTACAGTTGAGTGCTTGCCTTATTCATTTCCAGCAAACGTTTTGTTTTGTTGCCTATTGGGCTGGTTTCAATTGTTTGCTTGGCATTTGGTTTGAATTGTTGGCTTCGCCCCAAGTTTCATATGTGTGCTTGCATGTGGTACCAGTTTTGTTCCAACTTGTTTGAATTTCCAGCATACGTTTCGTTGCTTAGTGTGTTGGTGCATACTTGGTTTCCAGGATACGTATCGTTGCTTAATGTGTTGGTCAGCTCTGTGACAGTTTGGCAAGCTTTATACGATCACGTTTTACCCCATCAGCAGATTATGTGACAATTATGTGTTGGTCTTGTTGCAGAACTTTGTGAATGTGTTTTACCCCATCAGTTATTGTGACGCCCCTGGGTTCACACAAGGCTGCAGTCTAAGGTGAAACCAAGGATGTCAAACCTGCCATGCACCACACCGTGCAATAACATGTTTCACCATCACAATTCTATCACTCTAATAGAGTCAATAACAGGTGTAGGTACAAAAGCAAGTAAAAGATAATACAAAATATGACTGACAAAATGATAGAAATCAAAATCATATTTCGTCATCCAACATACAGAAATACAAAGTCAATGTCTGAAATGAATAAACTGGGGTTCTTACAAGTCTCAAGTACAACAAGTCTGAGTAAAGGAAATAAGGCACACAGCCTTTACAACATCTAGAATAAAGTCCTCAAATGTCTCAACAAAATCTACAGTGGAGCTCCATAAATAAAATATAACTAAATAGATGACTGAGCTAAAGTACATCGCCATCAACCTGCGACTCTCCGGGCTCCTGGCTCGTTACCTGAAAGGGGGAGGGACAACGAGCGTCAAAGCGCTAGCGAGCAACATCACAACCAACCCCAAGGGATAGGGCTTGTTGTATATGAAAATACAGTTAATACATAATATTATAAATCATTTATCCTAACAACAATGAGTTTTTATACTTAGGAAATTACAACACGAGCATAGGTACGTCGAGCGAAATAATCCAAACAAGGAAACCCTCATGTATATACCTTGTATCTCAAATTGTAAATCCCTAAATACTAGAAAAAAAGAATTATTTTGAAGTAAATAGATTTATTATTTCAGAAGATTATTTTAGAACAATTTTATGATTCAAATTCTTAATCTTGATCATCTGATATGATATGATATTATTGTACATGATTAGTTGCATTGATTGTTCCTTGTTGTGATTGAGAATCGTTAGGAGTTTATGACTATAGTGACCTGTGTGACATGAATAAGACCTAGAGACTTGTGTGTTGTTGACTTAGAAAAGCAAGATGAGTTGGGGTGGGAAAGTCCATATTCATGTGATCGGATAAGACTGTTGAGGTATCTTCCAGGCTCGTGCCAGTGAATTCGTGTAGTTACTGGGGTTGGTTTGTTGGGCTAAAGTGAATTCGTGTAGTCACTTTAGTCAGTGAATTTGTGTAGTCACCTGAGCTTTGCCTGAGTTCGGACCAGGCCGAGATCGGATTGCGTGTAGTCCTCTGACCGATTCGTGTAGCGGTATTGGATGCGCGTAGAGGATTTGTGAACAGTCAGTTATCCAGTAATATGAGCGTTGACTCCGTGTGAGATGTGGACCAGTGACCTGTTATAGGATGGCTAGTTACATGACTTTGTTTCTTGGCTAGGTATGACTTCTTGTGAGATGTAGGCCGGTTGTATTTCTTTCCATACATAGATCAGGATTAATATTTAATTATCCACAATTTGAGACATATGGTATATAAATGAGGGTTTCCTTGTTTGGATTATTTCGCTCGACGTACTACGTCTCTTGTTATGGATTTTTAAGTATTAATCACATCTAGTTGTATGACCTGGTTAGTTGGATGATTGTTCTGATTGATAGTTGCATGATCGACTTGTTATTTGATTGATTTTGTTGGATTTCCAGTTGCACTTTCTTTTGTCATTTCTGTTATCGTATTGTTTTCCGCTTGGGTTTTCGTTCGTTCTTTTCTTTTGTGGGGTCTTGCCATGCGCCATGCACCTGACGTACACCTGTTTTCTCTGGTGTACGTCAGACTTAGGAGAAGAACAGGTTCAGCGGGAGTCAGAGGATTCTCAGCATGAGTGCCTTGCAGACGTAGCAGAAGAAGAAGCAGAAGCTTAGTCATTTCCTTTCAGTTTGTTTTGTATCACCTTCTTTCCCTTTTGATCATTGTATTTTTTATATTCTCCAGTATTTCATTCAGATAGTTTTGTATAAGGGCATGTTGGCCCGAATATTATATCTCGGATGTTATTCATTGTGATATGCATTATTTTATTCTGTGTTGTTCATTATATTCTTGCTGATTGTGATCGGGGACCTGTGCCTTTGCATTGTATTAATTCCAGACGCTTAGCGTATTAGATTGAGAAGAATAGAGAAAAAAAATGGTAAGAATATATTTCTTCTCAATCTAATACGTCGCGGGCTTGTTCACGTCCCGATTCCCCGATATTTTGGGAAGCGGGGCGTGACATTAATTCTATACTATAGACCCCAAACTCTTCATATTTGCAAATTGAATTGTCAAATATATTAAGTTGTTATAAGAAAACCCATATCCGAGTTGTTTTAATTTAGACTTATAAATAATAGGATACATAATTATATAGTTACATAATTTCATAACAAATATAATAACAATAATTTATAGTAATTATAACCTATGTGGACATATTTTCAAGTAATAATTATAAGGGGCTGTTTGGTTCGTTTTTTAACTCGGTGGAAAAGTTTTACACTGCCTCCACATCAGATTTTTCGTCTGTTTGGTTCGTTTTTTAACTCGGTGGAAAAGTTTTACACTGCCTCCACATCAGATTTTTCGTGGCCACGTAGGATATAAGCTTTCCGTCGCGGTGGAAAAGTTTTACACTGCCTCCACATCAGATTTTTCGTGGCCACGTAGGATATAAGCTTTCCGTCGATTTTTTTCTCCATCTTTGGTTCGCTAGGGTTAAAGAAGGGAAACTCGGTGAAAATCGCCGTCACATCAGATTTTTTTTCTCCCCCAATTCCTTCCTCAACCTTGTGAAATCGACGAAAACTGCAGCCATGTCAGCTTTTTGCCATATAAACAAAAGTTTTCCTTTTTTTTCCATTCGAACCAAACACAAGAAAAATAAATATATTGGTTTCCCACTATTTTTTTGTGCGAACCAAAGCGAAACAATCTATTTCTTAGAAAAAGTTTGGAAAGCTTAAAACTTGTGTTTTTGTACATGGAAATGTATTTTTCTATATGTAGGAAACGAACCAAACAACCCCTAATTATAAAAAGTATAACTATATACCCTATCCAAAAGTTTAAAAGATTGCTTTTGGAGAAACCAATTATAATAGCGAGTAGGGTCGCAACACATGATTGAGGTAATTAGTACGAGAAGATTGTAATTGAGGCTTATTATTATGGAAAGGGCTTACACCAAAATAGATTGTCAAGAGGGATTTTTATGTAATTTAGCCATAAGAGATGGAGAGCTGCCGAACACTTGTCTACGGTTGCTTTATATTCAAAAGTAATTCAAAGATAACTCTCTTTAATTACTGGTTTATCCTACTACCTAGTTTTGAATAAGCGCATCCTAAATTATAGTGAAGATCAGATCTAAATAATAATAATTTTTGTTGCTTGAGGATCAAGGCTAATTAGATAGATAGTTAATTTATGGATTGATGACTCGTTAAATATATATAATTAAAATAGGTTAACAATATAATATTTGAAAGAAGCAAATATAATATTGATCATTGAAAGTTTTTTCCAATTTTGAATATGTGCATCCTAAATTATAGTGAAGATCAAATCTAAAAAAAAATAAGTTGTGTTGCTTGAGGGTCAGGGGTTAATTAGATAGATAGTTAATTTATGGATTGATGACTCATTAAATATATTAATTAAAATAGGATAACAACGTAATATCTAAAAGAAGCAAAGGTAATATTGACCATCGAAAGTTTTTTCCAAACTCGTGCTTTTAAAGGAAAAAATATGTATACATATATATGGTAATGATATTGTGAGATGGTAAGCTCAAATCTTATCATGAGTTAGAATAGTTGGCTCATCAAATTCATGATCAGCAATATACATCTTATTCAACACGTCATCAAATGTATATAATAAAATTTTCACATTAATTAGGGTCTTTTAGAGTATGAATCAAACTAATTTGATGTGTTAATTTTTCAGGTAGCTTACTCATATGATACACAAGTATAAACTGCATCTACACCTTACTCATTTGATACAAGAGTATAAACTGCATCTACACCTTACTCATTTGATACATGAGTATAAACTGCAACCTACACATGTTCACTCATTGTAAAAGAAAAAAGAAAAAGGATGGAGGACGTGATTTTGTCAAAAAGAATCACGCACAAAAGATGAGCCATTAACGGACCTGGTGAAAACCCAAAAGGGCCTAGGGGTAAAATCATACTCCCTTTAAAAGTATGAGTTCGGGAAAATCTTTTCATGGTCAGTATTATCCTTAACTTTTTTAAGTATTATATTGTTATCCTAATCTATTCTAATTATCTTATCTTCTTTGAATTAGTAACTAAATAATTTATCATATTTAAAATAAGACTTAACATGTTATTGGATAAAGAAAATATGTTTGATATAATTCAAATCATTTACTTATTTCAGTTCACAGATAAATCTAAAAAACATATGCTAGCCAGTACCTAAAATGTTTTGGACTTTGTAAAAAAAATCCTCCAAGTTTTTTAAATTGTAAAAATACCCCTACAAATTTAAAATTTTATTAAAACATCATAAAAATTATAAATTTTACTTATTTCAATTCAGTGAGAAATCTAAAAAATATATACTAGCTAGAAACTAAAGGTTTTTAACTTTAGAGAAAATATCTTGTAAGTTTTGAAAATTGCAAAAACACCCCTAAAAATTCAAAATCTATAAAAAACACCTTCAAAATTTTAAACTTATAAACACACTAAAAACCTACAAATAACACAAACAACCCCTAAAAATTTATGAAATTTACAATAAACACTCTGAACTTTTTACAAATTGCAAAATAAAACCCTCAGAATTATAAATTTACAAAAATTCTGATAATTTCTAACCTAATAGTACATTGAAAATATATAAATTACAAATATCCCCTACATAATTTATAATTTAAAGAAAACACCCTTTAAGTTTCAAAAATTACAAACAAAACCTTAAAATTCAAAATTTACAAATAACACCCTGAGAATTTCAAACTCATTAGTAAATTGAAAGCATATGAATTATAAATAGTCTATAAATAATTTACAAACTATAGAAAATGCTTATAAGTTTAAAAAATTATAAAAAACCCCTAAAATTCATAGTTTATAAAAAATACCATGATAATTTCTAACCTATGGACATAAAAATAAATATACAAAATTACTAACAACTCCTAGAAAACTAAAATTTTATAAAAAAATATCATATTCACTTTAAAGTATAGATTTTGGAAAAAACATTTTATGTTCAAAATTACCCATAACTTTTGAAAAGAACATAAATGATTGAAAATCTATTAAATTTTAAATTTACAGAAAAAACACCATTAAAGTTTAGCACATTACAAATTACCTCTCCAAAGTTTGAAATTTTTCAATGATTTTTTGTAATTTCTTGATTTCAATGTAATATTTAATAGTTTTATGTATTTATAAATTACAAAAATTTAGGGTGTCTTTTATAATTTTTAAAATTTTTAGGGTGTTTCTTTTGTAGTTTTCTAAATTTTCATTATGTTTTCAGTGTAATGCATAAATACGTCAATTAATAATGATATTGAAGAGTAAATCGTTCTTAAGATTATTAGGCTATAGTTAAGTGTATAACACATCACTGTTCCTATACAGTGTAATTTATATATGCAAAATTTTCATATAAAAATTCCTTTACAAATTGAATGGTCACCCATCTTTTGAAGACTTCAATATACTAATAAATAGAGATGTTGTGCTAGATTAATGTATTTATAACTTACAAATAGTAGACTAGTCTGGATTGAAGGAAACAATGACGATAAGATTATTAGACCATAGTTAAGTGCGCACATCACTATTCCTAGGCATATAGTTTATATATGTAAAAATTTTTAGATAATTTATATAATGGTTAAAAAGTTTTTGGTTTAATATACAATTTTTTATAAATTATATTTAATGTGAACTCATCATATAATTTTGACTGTGGTCATCATAAATTTAATACGTTTGATTGATTGACTATAAACGTATATAGACCATAGATTACTTTACTCTCTCATATGAGCTAAAATTTGATGCTTAATAATTTAAATTATTATTTTTAAATGTAATATAAATAGGAGCTCTAATAACATTTATTTATTTACCTACAGCATAATACAATCTCAATTTCTATTTTTGCTGGAGATTTATTTTATTGTTAAGCGTATCAAATTAGTAACTAAAATAATAATTAATTATGCTTAAATTAGGATGATTATAGTTAGTCACTCACTATGAAGTTTTTATGAAGATATATACATTACTTTTTATAGCTATCTGCACTGTCCATGTATAATTTACAAATTACAAATGACACATTAAATTACTTTTTCTTTATAGAAATTTCTTCTTTGACTTTTAGACTCTGTAATCACTATATCACCATTTTAGCGTAGAAATGTTCTCACTCTAAATGGTTTTAAGCTAATGTTTGAGTTGAACTGAAGTACATACTATTGCTACTATATGTATATATTTTTTAAGAAAATTATATCAACACTTTTTAAGTAGAAGAGAATATTTTAACCTCTGATATTATAAAACTAAATTTAGCCAATTGAGTGATTAGCAAAAGAGAACTTATATCAAAAAAGTGTGAATAATAAGATAAAAAGAAAAGATAATGACATTGCCAACAATACTATAAATAGCAAACTATAATGTAAAATTAACATATTTTGTGGAGCCCAACTACTAACTATAAGCATCGATGTTTTCATATATATACTTTATAATTTATTTAAAAATGTCATATATAGTAATATCGCTGTAATAATATCGTTATTAGGAAAAATTCTTCATGAATCAATATGTTCGTTACAATATATAAGCTATGCACTCCAAATTCTTGTGACTTTTATAGAAAGTTTGAATACGAGCCTCTAACATGTTGCTCTCATAACAACAAAATCCACTTAGCAGATATGAATATTCCAAATGAGTTATGTATCCTATATACAATACAATTGTCCTAGGCAAATGAGTTATAATAGCATTTTTTATTTACATCGTTTAGGGTAAGATTTGATAGGGGCCTTGTATCAAAGAAAGAAATTATATTTAGAGCACATAGCGAAATATATCATAATCTTTTTGTTCTAATTTTGTAAGAAAATAATTCTTCACACTTTCAGTTTTACTTCTATGATACAGAGAATGAGTTATAAAATTGAATGAGAATATTAGATAATATAAGTATGAGTGAAACAATAACTAAAAGTTAATGTGAATATGAGTCAAACCACAACTAAAAGTTTAATGGACAGAGTGAAACAATAACTAAAAGTTAATGTGAATATGAGTCAAACCACAACTAAAAGTTTAATGGACATATTGCAAGTAAATAATGTGAATATGAGTCAAACCACAACTAAAAGTTTAATGGACATATTGCAAGTAAATTCATATGCAAAAATTTTTTATGAATTGAATGATCACCCACCTTTTGAAGACTTTAAGATACTAATAAATAGAGGTATTGTATTAAATTAATATATTTATAACTCACAAATAGTAGATCACGTGGTCATAGTCTGGGTTGAAGGAAACAATGATAATATTTTATTTAACAGAAAGATTATTGAGTTGATGATCAATCCACAAAAAAAATTATTTTATTTTTTTATTTTTACTCTAATGTTATCAATTTAAATAATCATGATATTCAACCATGTACATTGCACATGCATTTCAACTAGTGTTAAAAAAACTCGACTGTGGTATACCCCCACATGCAAAAATGGGAACCCCTCGCTATAGGAAAATCTGAAAGGACCTATAGGCAAAACCACATAGGGGAGCTAACCATGGTGAAAATATTACAAAAAAAGAGACTCCTAGTTAGAGAAAACACCAAACCACCATGTTTTGGTGGAAAGTTGGTTCTTTCATTAGTGGACTCATTACAACTTCAATCGTTACAATGAACTCAACAAAAATGAAAATAAAAGATTACAAATCTCTTAAAACACACACAATGGATGTTTATCACCCGTTGTTTGCTTGGGATCTTTGCCTGTGCCGAGGTTTATCCGTGGACCACCGAGCGATCAGATCAAGATATAGATTTCGTTGACTCGCAAAGGAGTTAAGAAATTGAAGTAACTATCTCGGCAAAGCGAGATAATCACTCTTCTCGAGAATCATAGCTAGGTGTGATCTTGTGACGCCTCTGGGTTCACACAAGGCTGCAGTCCAAGGTGAAACCAAGAATGTCAAACCTGCCATGCACCACACCGTGCAATAACATGTTTCACCATCACAATTCTATCACTCTAGTAGAGTCAATAACAGGTGTAGGTACAAAACAAGTAAAAGATAATATAAAAGATGACCGATGAAATGATAGAGATCAAAATAATATTTCATCATCCAACATACAGAAATACAAAGTCAATGTCTGAAATGGATAAACTGGAGTTCTTAACAAATCTCAAATACGACAAGTCTGAGTAAAGGAAATAAGACACACAGCCTTTATAACATCTAGAATAAAGTCCTCAAAGGTCTAAACAAAGTCTACAGTGGAGCTCCAAAAATAAAATATAACTAAATAGACAGCTGAAGCTATAGTGCATCGCCATCGACCTGCGACTCTCCGGGCTTCTGGCTCGTTACCTGAAAGGGGGAGGGACAACGAGCGTCAAAGCGCTAGCGAGCAACATCCAAACCAACCCCAAGGGAAGGGTTCGTTGTATACATAAAATACAATGAATACATAATATTCTAAAATCATAGATCCTAACAAAAGAGGATTTTAGTATTTAGAGATTTACAACACGAGCATAGGTACGTCGAGCGAAATAATCCAAACAAGGAAACCCTCATGTATATACCTTGTATCTCAAATTGTAAATCCCTAAACACCAAACCCAAAATCTAATACAGGAACAATAATAAAGAGAAATACAACCCATCTCAGAACTTAAATACTGTGTTATGTCATAACCAAATAAGTGTCAAAGGTCAAAATTACGTAAGTGTCATGTACAGCTTAGGTAGCTATCATGTCCAAATCTCATGTAATCATGTCATGTCCTGATTCAGATAAGTGTCATACTCATAGCTTAACAAATGTCCAACACATGGTCAAATAGGTAAATGTCCAACACGATGACTGAAATGGATTATAGTCCAACACGAGGACTTTGATGGATTATAGTCCAACACAAGGACTTTAATGGATTATAGTCCAACACGAGGACTGAAATAATATAGTTTGCCCAACACATGGACCAAATAGTAAATATCGAGGGGATATGTGAAAAGATATACTTACACGAATTTCATACGCGTCTCGGTGTATGATTCTAAATTGGTGCCCTCAGGTAATCTATCATGCATAGATACTTAGTAAGACTGAAAACAAATGCCAAATGATCGAGGCAAATGCTCGAACAAGAAGAAAAATATCACAGAACAGTTCTGTGCTCAAAACTGTGCGGCGATCGACCGTCGCGGTCGACCGCACTCAAAGCCAAAACTCACTGTGCAGCAGAAACCCTCACGGTCGACCGCCGCGCATCACGGTCGACCGCTAAGGTATCGCGGTCGACCGCCGCGGTCGACCGCGCAGAGGGCAGACGAATTCTGCCCTTCTACACGCCTAGCGGTCGACCGTCGCGGTCGATCGCGAGGCAGACAGAAGCCCAGTCAGGGTTTCTGTCAGCTTCAAACCTGTAAACACAAAAATTTTTATTTGATATTAAAATACTAATGTTCTAATAATCATATAACCATATACGACGAAAACATTGGTGAACTTTATTACCCAAAACATTGGTGGATTTTTTATAAACTGAAACACAAGATTTTCGCATCATATCCTATAAAGAACATATTTTTATACTCACATATATGTTTTAGTCTCAACAAATCCCATTAAAACTGATTAGAAAACTTTTAAAAACATAGGAGAGGACTGGGCGAGATGTTACTCGCCTGAGGGGGTATTGTAGAACTCATGAACACGCGTGAGCATGCTCCTCCTTCGATAGAATCGCTCCAAATCCCGCTGAAACCCTTCGAGACTCCTCAAAAATCACCAAGAACGGATCTAGGGTTTGGGAGAGAAGAGGGGGGCTTCTAGGGTTTGTAAAACAGAATAAAAGAGGTGATTTTCTTGATATAACATGTATATATATGGCAGCAAACCTGAAACCCGAAACTGGAAATTCAGTCCGTCTAGGAACATTCTCTTCGGTATTTTGGCTATAACTTTCTCATACGACCTCAGAATAATGTGATCTAAGATTTGTTGGAAATCTCTTGAAGAGACCTACAACTTTGGTATTATACACTTTTCCAGATTCTTAATGAATCAGTATGAAAAACATAGAAACTCTTAACTGGTCAAAATTCTCAGATTCTCACTCTTGGCCTTTGTGCATGATTTGTGTATTTGAACTCATATATTCACAAATATACATTGAATTGACCTCAAATCAATTCTTATCCTACTCAAACATCAAAGATATATTATTTTCACCATATAACATATTTATAATTATTTATCACATTATATTCAAATTTTCAGGGTTTTACATTATTCCCCCCTTCAAAAGAATTTCGTCCTTGAAATTTAGAAATCATACTTAAGCAAATAATAATACTAGAAAACACGTAGTGTGTCTAATTCAACCCATAACCATAAACATTTAGAATATTTACTCTTGATAAGTATATAGGGATATTTATATTTAACAGTCCAGGATGACTATATTCCTACTCAACCCTTAATCGAATGTAACTAGTACGTCGGACGAAAAATCCAAACAAGGAACCCCCCATATATATACCATGTGTTCCAAAAGATTAAGAATTAAGTAAAAATATCCTCATTCTAGTGTTAAATCAAAATATAACCACACACATAATCGTACACATAAATCAATACACTTCCTCAATAGGTGCAGGAAATCGCGCGGCATAATATCTTCGCGCTCCTTAAAAAAATCATCTCAACTCCTTTCTGGTTCCACTGAGTTTTCACCAAGGAAAAAAAATATCTTGTTTCTAAATGTCTAGTCTTCTCTAGCAAGTATACAAACTGGGATTTCAATCGTAGTCAAACCATCCTGAAGCTAAATTTCTGATGCGTTCAACACTCACTACTGCTCTTCATCATGTAATTGTTTCTTGAACATTGAAACATGAAATACTTTATGTACACTAGACATTGATGCTGGAAAGTCTAGTCCATATGAAACAGCCCCAATAAGCTCCAAAATCCGGAAGGGTCCAATATGTCTCAGCTCAAGTTTTCTCCGCCTTCCGAATCACTGAACGTCTTTCATAGATGATACTTTCAGCACAACTACCCCTTCAAATCTGAAACTCTAAAGGTCTTCGCATAACCCTTTTTGCCAACTTTAAGCGCCTAGAATCTGTTCTCTGATCAATGTTACTCTCTCAGTACATAAGCCCTGGCCCAAGCATTAAACTATTCTTCGACTCTACCCAATATAAAGGCGATCTGCAAGGCCTCCCGTACGATGCTTCATACTGGGCTATACCAATTGTCGCTTGATATCTGTTGTTATAAGCAAACTCTATTAGTGGAATATGATCCTCCTAGCTGTCTTCAAAGTCAATGACATAAGCCTGCAACATGTCTTCCAACATCTTATTTACTCTCTCATTTGGCCATCCGTTTGTGGGTGGAATACACTACTGGTAAGATAAATCTGTTGCCAAACGAATCCTAGAATCCCTTCTAAAAATGCAGAATGAGCACTGAACCTCGATTCTGATATCATCGTATCTGGAACTCCATGAAGTTGAATTATCTCTTGAATAAATATCCTCGCATACGTTTCAGCTGTATAGTTAGTCTTTACTGGAATAAAATGTACTGACTTCATTAGTCTATCCATTATCACCCAAACAGAATCATTTTCTTTCTTCGACTTCGGCAACCCCACAATAAAGTTCATAAAATGTTCGCCCACTTCTATTCAGAAATGGGTAAAGACTGAAGTGTTTCTACCGGTCTCTGATGTTCAACCTTCACTTGCTGATAGGTACGGCACTTAGCTATATACCCTAAAATCTTCCTACGCCTATCACTCCACCAAAAGTGTCTCTTTAAGTCCTTGTACATCTTAGTTGTTCCTGAATGTACTAAATCGCGAATTCATAGTCCTTAATAAACTCAATCCAACTCCTTTGTCTCTGGTTGAGTTCCTTCTGAGAGAAAAGATACTTAAGACTCTGATGGTCTGTGAATAATTTATATTGTACTTCATATAAGTAAAGTCTCCATGACTTCATTGCAAATACCATTGCTGCTAACTCCAAATCATAAGTGGAAATAGATCTGCTCATGTACTCTCAATTGCTGTGAGACATTTGTTACTACTCTCTGAGTCTGCATCAAAACGTCTCGTAGCTCTGCCAATGATGTATTTGTGTAGACTACAAATATCCTGGATAAACTTCCAATAATAGCCGGCTAAACCCGAAAAGCTATGAATCTCTATCCCCGTCTTTGGCGGCTCCCAATCAAGAACTGCTACAACCTTAGTCGGATCCACTGCTAAGCCCTCTCTACTGATGACGTGGTCTAGAAATCTAACTTCTGAAAGCCAAAATTTACACTTGCTGAACTTGGCATATAACTGACGCTCCTGTAGAGTCTTCAAAGCTAACCGTAGATGTTGCTCGTGTTTGCCTCCGATCTCGAATAAATGAGAATATCATTGATAAAAACTATCAGGAACTGATCCAAAAAGGGACGGAAAACCTGGTTCATAAAATCCATGAATACAGCGGGTGCATTGGTCAACCCAAATGGTGTGACCAGAACTCGAAAGATTCATATCGAATCAGAAAAAATACGGCTTTGGGAAAATCCATCTCCCGAACTCGCAACTACAATAACCCAAAACGAAGATCAATCTTCGGGAAACATGCGCTTCGCGCAGCAGATCGAACAAGTCATAAATCCTAGGTAATGGGTACCTATTCCAGATAGTGACCTTGTTCAACTCTCTAGGGCAGCTGGCTCCCTCACCTCTATTAGTGGTCAAATCCCACGAATCAAGGGATGACCCATGCCATCCATTGCCTATTAAAACCCATCTTCAGCCAGCATGAAAAGGGGATTGGCTGTTGCATATTCTGTTGGCTAATCTCCCAAAGGTTGAACCTGGACTTTTGCCAAAATGCTCCCTCATTTGAGAACTGAAGCTCTGGCAGCAACTTCGATCGGATCGTCCAAGGGAAGCAGACTCGGCACGAGCACCGAGCGAGGCGTCCTATCACCACCGAGGAACCCACATTAAACAAGGAGAGCATTCCCTCCGCTTCTGTTGTAAACATTTGATTATTAGTTTGTAATAAGCTGTTCTTATCAATACAAACAAAGTTCCCTATTTTCGGGAGATCAAAATTTACACCTACAGAAGATGACGACCACAGTGGGAGAATCCGTTCATTCAGATGAATTGGTGGTGGCGCAGTTTGACGAAGTTGCTGCAGGGACTACTGTTGAGTCCCTTGTGATCAAATTCGAGGGGTACTTACAATCGTCCTCTTCTGGCGGCAATACATCTCGCGATGGCTGCAGAGTCGTGCGGGTGGCCCAGCCCCAAGAGGCCGAGGCAACCAAGCCTGAGGGATCTACCCAAGCCGAGGCATGGGGTTCTTTTCCCCCCGAACCAGTTGAGGCCGAGCCGAGATTCGAGAATGCAGGTCTAGGGGCTGCTGAATGGGTCGATGAACGATCCTCGCAGACCCCTGTGCAAGAGGAATCAACCAATCGTGTCGACGCAGACTACGCCTCCGCCGTCGACATGAACGCTCCTCGTTCAAAAAGATCCAAACAGCAGCGACGAAAAGCTCTTGCTCGTCTCGAGACACAATCCTTCATCCCCCACGACAGCTTGAATTATTATTCAGGCTTGGGGGGAATCAACCTCTTGAGTCAGGTTCCCATTTTTGGCGAACCGCTCAAATCGGGCGAGCCTAGTAGTTTAGGCGAGCCCATCTCTTTGAGCCAGGTTTCCAGTTTCGACGAACCGCTCAAATCAGGCGAGCCTAACAGTTTAGACGAGCCCAACCTCTTGAGCCAGGTTCCTAGTTTTGGCAAACTGTTCAAATCGGGCGAGCCTAGCAGTTTAGGCGAGCCCTACTTTGTGAGCAAGGTGCTCAATTTTGGCGAAACAAGGGCACCTGGCGAACTCTGCAGTTCAAGAGGGCTTCATCAAACAAGCAGACTTCACCAAGCTCGCCTGACGGCCCAAGTTCGCCAGAAAGGCGAAGCAACAGCTCGCCAGACAGGCGCAAGCACATTGTACCAATCTCGCCTGACGGGCGAACCTCGCCAGCCTGAACCTCGCCAACACACTCACGCCCAAATGGGGGTGTCCACTCTGTTTGCCTGCATGGGTCTGACGTCCGTCTCTGACCACGACGGCGACGATTGCTCGGCAACGGCAACGTCGCAGACTTCAAACTCAATTCGAGGCAGGCACGCGAGTGTGCACATGACCGACAATCCCTGTCAAGTTAACACTACACCTACCAGAAGATTGGGGGAACAACAGGCCACAATTGCTATGCAGCAAGCAACCATCAACTCTATGAAGGAGATGTTGGAGCAGCTCCTAAGCGAGAAGAAGAGGAAGAGAGAGAGGACTTCGCGGGCTTCGCATGAATCCCTGAAGCACAAAGAGCGGGTGCCTACTCCTTCTCGCTCCTCATCCGAGTCATCTAGAGGAGCGTCATCTTCGGGCCATAACCCAAGAGACAAGAGGTTTGACGATCTCCAAAGTCAACTCGACGCCTTGAAGCTCCAGAAGCATCCGAACAAGCTGGGGGTTGTCAGACCGTATCCAATTGAATGGGATGCGGTCTCCTACCCGGCAAAGTTCGAGCCGTTGGACCTCCTACAGTTCAATGGCAAGGGTTCTCCTACCCAGCACGTTTACTACTTCCAGACGCAAACTGGACACATAGTGGGAAACGATCCCATTATGACTTGACTGTTCATTGGTACCCTCAAGAGGGTCGCTTTTGAATGGTTTCGCAGATTGGAGCCTGGGTCCATCACCTGCTGGAAGGATATGGAAAGGCTCTTCGTAGCCAGATTCTTCGACGATGACATAGAAGTATCTATGGCCACCCTGCTAGCTGTGAAGCAGAGAAAGACAGAGTCTGTAAGCAACTTTGTCAAGAGATTCAGAAACCGGTCGCTGCATTCCCGCGATCGAGTTTCCGAGGCCACACTCATCGAGATGTGCCGGAACAATCTCTCCATCAGCGTTCTGTCCAATATGGGCGCTGTTGAAGCTCGCTCATGAAAAGACTTACTCCACCAAGGAGAACAAGTCGAGAGCATGCTCAAGCATATGGGTGACGAAGACCCACATGAATTTCGAGGAGATGATGACCAAGATGCCTTGGTAGTGGAGACCATTTCCTCATATCCTATGATTTCCCCCGTTGATCCTCTTCAATAGGACGGTGGGCCCACAAAACTATCAAGTTAACTGTTACCTCTGGTAGTCATTTCTCCATCAGTCTCATTTAACTGGACGATGGATCTTTTAAAACTATCAAGTTAACTATTACCTCTGCTAGTCTCCTCCAAATTTCCCCCGTTAGTCCTCTTCAATAGGACGGTGGGCCCACAAAGCTATCACGTTAACAATCACCTCTGATAGTCCCCTTACACTCCGACAAGTACACGAGTATAAACTGCTTCTTCTGATCCTCCAACTGGTATAAGAGGTTAAACTATTCCCTATACTTCCACTTCTTGAGCCAGGTTCCCAGTTATGGCGAACCGCTCAAATCAGGCGAGCCTAACAGTTTAGACGAGCTCCACTTCTTGAGCCAAGTTCCCAGTACAGGCGAACCGCTCAAATCAGGTGAGCCTAACAGTTTAGGCGAGCTCCGCTTCTTGAGCCAGGTTCCCAGTACGGGCAAACCACTCAAATCAGGCGAGCCTAACAGTTTAGGCGAGCTCCACTTCTTGAGCCAGGTTCCCGATTATGGCGAACCGCTCAAAACAGGCGAGACTAGCAGTTCAGCTGGGCTGCATCAAACTCCCACTTGGTCAAACCTTCAGATAGTTAGGACCAAAGCCACAATCCCCCGCCAATCCTCCTCAATAGGATGGCGGGACCCCCACTGTCATGTTAACGGTCACCTCTGACAAATCAACTTACCAGTCCTCTTCAATAGGATGGTAAGTCCACAGAGTTGCTCAAATCGCAATAAACTCCCACTGTCATGTTAACACTACACCTCTGACAAAATCAACTTACCAATCCTCTTTAAAAGGATGGTAGGTCCTCAAAGTCATTCCGATCACGACAATCCCTGTCATGTTAACATCACACCTCTGACCAGAATCTACTTACCGACACTCTTTAATGGAGCGGTAGGTCCACAAAGTCGCTTCGATCGCTGCAGTTCCTATCACGTTAACGATTACCTCTGATAGCCGACACCGTCATTCCCGCAAATGACGTTGTCCGATCAGTCGTCATACTCATACGTCCCTGAACGATTTGATTCTCCTAGCACCGTCTTTCCCATAAAAGGCGTTGTTGTTTGATAGTGGCCTACTATGCGATGTGCTGCTATTTCAGGGTTCGTCTTTGCCCCAAGAGAAGACAAATCAGGGTTCGTCTTCATCTTTGCCCTAAGAGAAGATAAGCTTCCCCCTTTGACTCCAACGGGTATACGAGCATAAACTGTTCCCTTTACTCCAACTGGTGCATGAGTCTAAACTGCCCCCTTATACTCCGACTGGTGCATGAGTCTAAACTGCCCCCTTATACTCCCACTGGTGCAAGAGTATAAACTGCTCCTTTCCTCCAACCAGTGCACGAAGCTAAACTGCTCCTTCACTCCAACTGGTGCATGAGTCTAAACTGCTCCTACCCTCCGACTGGTATACGACTGGTATACGAGGTTAAACTGCTTAATCCAAACGCCTCGAAAGGCTAAGGATAGAGGAGAAATTTTAGCATTGAGCCTAAGAGAAACTCCTCGACAACTTACCATGCTAAGGGCAAGAGCATAGCTAGTCCAACTCAAACGGCAGTTGGTAAAGACGAATCAAGTCCGTTGATAGCTGAGGTTTTGCTTAAAATCCTAGAAGGCGATCATCAGCTGCGAGTGAAGAGATCAACTTCACCGAGCTCGTTGGAGGGCTCCTCACTCCATCTGAGCATGGATCACTTTACAGGTCTTCATATCCAAAGTGTTCCAGACCCCATGCGGCCTGATTCAGGTCTGAAAACTTTGGAGGGGGTTTTGTAGGCAATAAAAATTGCCTTTAATCCTTATCAGAGAAGTTCAGAACAAAACTGCTAAAACCTCACCCGAAATAGCGAAAAACACTGATAAAAAGGGGAAAACGCAGATATCTCCCAAACCGTAAGGAATTTGGCAAAATGGAGGAAGCAAACCGAAGCCTTAGGATAGGTTCGGATGGCTCCGTCTCGTCGAGATAGGCGATTTTCATATATAATTCGTTCAATTCCGACTTACGGTTTGAAAGTTACGGCCTATTCTTCGATCCATGCTCAGGAGCTCGCCTGCAGCTCGAATTTCGCCTGCACGATCAAGACCCAAGTCTGCCTGCACACCTGAGCTCGCCTACAGACCCATTTCACCTGCAAGCTCGTCTGCAGACCCAAGTTTGCCTGCAGACCCAAGTCTGCCTGCAGTCCCAAATCCGCCTGCAGACCCAAGTCTGCCTGCGCACCTGAGCTCGCCTGCAAACCCAGTTCGCCTGCTAGCTCGCCTGCAGACCCAAGTCCGCCTGCAGTCCCAAACTCACCTGCAGACCCAGTTCGCCTGCAAGCTCGCCTGCAGACCCAAGCTGCAGACTCGCCAGCTCACTGTCAACTGCCCACTTGGAGTATGGGAACAGTTACATCAGTGGTCAAATCCCACAAATCAAGGGAGAGGGCACAATTAAAACCCATCTTCAAGCCAGCATGAAAAGGGGATTGGCTGTTGCATATTCTGCTGGCTAATCTCCCAAAGGTTGAACCTGGACTTTTGCCAAAAGGCTCCCTCATTTGAGAATTGAAGCTCTGGCAGCAACTTCGATCGGATCGTCCAAGGAAAGCAGACTCGGCACGAGCACCGAGCGAGGCGTCCTATCGCCACCGAGGAACCCACGTTAAACAAGGAGGGCATTCCCTCCGTTTCTGTTTTAAACATTTGATTATTAGTTTGTAATAAGCTGTTCTTATCAATACAAACGAAGTTCCCTATTTTCGGGAGATCAAAATTTACACCTACAGGGATGATCCATAATAAGTTCATATTTTGGTAACAGATCAAAATTAGGTTCTTGTGATGATCCATAATGGGTTTAACTTCAAGAATTTATTATTTTTTAAATCTATTTTTGCCCTAGCCACCGACTGGCAAAGGGCAGCCAAACCCGCTGGCACGGTGGTGCTCCGCCGCCACCGTCCGACCAAAGGTGGTGGCGGCTGGCTCAAACCCTATCAAAACCCCTAGACACAAGCCCTAGTTTATGGGTTGAAGATGTGAAGTTTTGGGTTAGAAGTCTATTAGGTTTTGAACCCAAACTTATTAATAATGGATTCCAAGTCCTATTATGAAGAGGATATGTTGTATCGGGTTTGACCCGAACCTACTGCAGACCCGACCCAAGTTCAAATTTGAATTGAACTTAATTTTGTAAAGATGTCTGACTGCGAATAGAACCCGAACCAGAACCCTGTTAGATTTAAATTTTATTGTAAAATTAATCTTAGACCCCTGATCGATCCAGAAACTATTCCAAAGTCCATTAGGTTCACATATACACTATAAAATTAGTTATAGCTCCATGATAAACCCAGAAATTATTCTGAAGTCCACCATTATTGATAAATTGTTGTAAAATTAGTTACATGCTACTGTTTGATCCACAAATTGCTCTAGACTCCAACAATTTATTAAATTTATTGTTAAATTAGCTTCAACCCCCTGATTGATTTTGAAACGGTTTTAAGGTCCATCTGAATATATAGACTAATTTATGATTAGTCCCTAATAGTTGTAGAAGTTGTTCTGAAGTCCATATATATGTATAGTTTAGTTTCTTTTATTGAAAAGATTATCCAATTCTTATTGAATTGCTAGAATTGATATTGTATCATGTATATTCCTAAAATATTATTTGAATTATAAAGAGGTTTCATTCGAAGAACCATTCTCTACAGAATCAATCAGGAGACTAATATTCATCTGTTTTTTTACAGAGGTTTCATTCGAAGAGCCATTCTCTACAGAATTGACAATCCCGTAGAGTTTTTCATCACGAAGAAATTCTACGGGATTGCTAATCCCATAGAGTAGCCAGACAAACTCCAATGGATTGCTTAGAGATTAAGTGACAATTAAACTGTAACGGATTGCCAATCCTGTACAGCTTAATTATCACTTAACTTCTACAGGATTCCTAATCTCATGGACTTCGAAAACTTTTTTTTTCTTCTTCTTAAATCGGCTAAGTTTCAACGCGCATTGCTGACGTGGTTGAAACTTGATCGATTTTGATAAATAAATTTGAAGTGGATCGATTTTTGATAATTGAATTCATGAGATGTTCCAATTCAAAAAGTTCTCCTACCTGAAAACCGCGAGTGAAAAAGTTCTGATCACCTCGGACGAATCCCGGAGACCGCAGAACTGAATCCGCAACTAGCAAAGCATCTGAAGTGGGGTTCGGCCCATTAAGAAATCCGGCCCATACGGTANCTCCGATCTCGAATCCCCTCAGACCCCAAAACCAGGGCTTCGCTCGCTCCCTCTGGAGAAATCCAGCGGCCATGGAGGAACCGAAGCACAGATCGAGCAGAGAAGATGTCGAGAGGAAGGAAGATTCTCGAAGGGACCGGGATCGAGATCGGGATCGGGAGAAAGAGCGGCATCGAGAGAAGGATAAGGATAAGCACAGGGATCGCGAGTCGTCCGAGAAGATCGCCGGGGATCGCGAGTCTCGGCGCTCGGAGAGGGAGAGAAGCGTCGATGAGAAGTTCAGGGATAAGCACAGGCAAAAGGACAGGGATAGAGATAGAGAATCAAGGCATAAGGAGAGGGAGAGGGATAGAGAGAGGGAGAGGGAGAAGGAGAAGAGGGCAAGAGAACGCGAGAATGAGAGAGAAAGGGAGAGGGAGAGGGAGAGGGAGAAGGAGAGGGTGAGGGAGAGGGAGAGGGAGGAGAGGGAAAGGGAGAAGGAGAGGGAAAGGGAGAGGGAGAGGGAGAGAGAAAGAGAGAGGGAGAGGGAGAGAGAAAGAGAGAGGGAGAGGGAGAGGAGGAAGAGAGAGGAGAGAGAAAGGGAGCGGGAAAGAGAGCGGGAAAGAGAGCGAGAGGATCGAGAGAGGGCGAGGGAGAAGCGGAGGGAATTGGAACGAGATGATGACAGAGATCTTGAAGATAGCAGAGAGCATGATCGAAAGAGGCGAAGGAGAGGGGATTCTCGAGATCGGGATCGAGAGCGAGAACGGAGCAGCCGACATCGAGAAGGCAGTGAAGATAGAAGGAAGAGGGCAGAGGAGGAGCCGGAGGAGAGGAAGAAGACCCGAGAAGAGGATCTTGAAGAGGAGCAGAGGAAGCTTGACGAGGAGATGGAGAAGAGGAGGAGGAGGGTTCAAGAGTGGCAGGAGAAGAGGAAGAAGGAGCAGCAGGAGAGGGAGAAAACGGGCGAGGCTAATGGTGAGGAACAACCAACTGCTGGTAAGAACTGGACTTTGGAAGGGGAGTCAGATGATGAAGAAACCAAAGAAATGGCCGTGGATGATGAGGCGAAGCCTAATGGAGAAGAAGATGGTGCTATGGCAGTTGATAATGGTGAGGGTGTGGCTAATGGTGATGCTAATGGGGAGGAGGAAATTGATCCGCTTGATGCTTATATGAACTTGGAGGTACTGCCGGAAGTAGAGAAGCTGGCTAACACTGAGACAGTTGTAATGGATGTAGATAAGTCCAAACTGGGAAAGACAGCAGCTGAAGGTGGGATAAGTAATGGGAATCAATCAAAGAATGGTGGAAAGAATACAATGGGGAGGATTATTCAGGGTGAAGATTCAGAATCTGATTATGAGGAGCCTGAGAACGATGAGGCCCCATTGGAAGAGGAAGATGATGATGAGTTCATTAAAAGGGTGAAGAAGACCAAGGCTGAGAAACTATCAATTGTTGACCACTCAAAGATTCAGTACCCACCATTTAGGAAGAATTTCTATATTGAGGTGAAGGAGATAGCAAAGATGAGTGCCGATGAGGTTGCAGCTTATAGGAAACAGCTTGAGCTGAAGTTACATGGAAAAGATGTGCCTAAACCCATCAAAACATGGAACCAAACAGGACTAACAAGCAAAATCTTGGATACGATCAAGAAGCATAATTTTGAGAAGCCAATGTCCATTCAAGCTCAGGCGCTGCCCATAATTATGAGCGGTCGAGACTGCATTGGAATTGCAAAGACTGGTTCGGGTAAAACACTAGCTTTCGTATTACCAATGTTGAGACATATTAAAGACCAACCTCCTGTTGTGCCTGGTGACGGCCCCATTGCACTTGTTATGGCTCCAACTCGAGAGCTTGTCCAACAAATTCACAGCGACATTAGGAAATTCTCCAAGGCCCTGGGTATAAACTGTGTGCCAGTTTATGGAGGCTCTGGTGTAGCTCAGCAAATTAGCGATTTAAAGCGAGGTACTGAAATTGTAGTGTGCACTCCTGGTAGAATGATTGATATTCTTTGCACTAGTGGTGGTAAAATTACTAATCTTCGTAGGGTTACCTATTTGGTTATGGATGAAGCTGATCGAATGTTTGATATGGGGTTTGAACCCCAGATTACTAGAATAGTTCAAAACACACGACCAGATCGTCAGACAGTGCTATTTTCAGCTACTTTTCCTCGTCAGGTCGAAATACTAGCGAGAAAGGTCTTGAACAAGCCTGTTGAAATCCAGGTTGGAGGAAGGAGTGTCGTAAACAAGGATATTGCTCAGCTAGTTGAGGTCAGACAAGAAAGTGAAAGGTTCCTAAGGCTCCTAGAGTTATTAGGGGAGTGGTATGAGAAGGGAAAAATCCTTATCTTTGTTCATTCACAAGACAGATGTGATTCATTGTTCAAGGACTTGATTAGGCATGGTTATCCTTGCCTCTCACTTCACGGGGCCAAGGACCAGACAGATCGAGAATCCACCATTTCCGATTTCAAGAGCAATGTTTGTAACCTTTTAATAGCTACTAGTGTTGCTGCCCGAGGTTTAGATGTGAAGGAGCTTGAGTTGGTGGTAAACTTTGATGCTCCTAATCACTACGAAGACTATGTTCATCGTGTGGGCCGAACTGGTCGAGCAGGCCGAAAGGGTTGTGCAATCACGTTCATTTCAGAGGAAGATGAGAGATATGCACCGGACCTTGTAAAGGCTCTCGAACTCTCTGAACAAGCTGTGCCGGAAGATCTAAAGGCACTTGCTGAGGGGTTCATGGCCAAGGTGAACCAGGGAACAGAACAAGCCCATGGCACTGGTTATGGTGGAAGCGGGTTCAAATTTAATGAGGCAGAAGAAGAAGCTAGAAAAGCTGCAAAGAAAGTGCAGGCAAGGGAATATGGGTTTGAGGAAGATAAGTCGGATTCAGATTCTGATGACGATGGAGTTCGAAAGGCTGGAGGTGATCTATCTCAGGCTGCTGCACTTGCTCAAGCTGCTGCCTTGGCTGCAGCAACAAGGGCTGCTAATCCTGCAGTGCCTGCCCCCGGGGTTGCTGGTCAGTTGCTGAATACGCCTGGTCTTGCTATACCAAATGCAACGGCACTTCCTTCAGTGGCTGCTCTTGCGAATGAGGCAACAGCTCGGGCAACTGCATTAGCAGCTGCTATGCATTTACAACAAACATTGGGAAAGATTCAGGCCAATGCCATGCCTGAACATTATGAAGCAGAGTTGGAGATCAATGATTTCCCACAGAATGCTCGATGGAAGGTTACACATAAGGAGACTTTGGGTCCAATTTCAGAGTGGACTGGGGCAGCAATTACTACAAGGGGTCAATTCTTTCCTGCAGGTAAGATTCCTGCCCAAGGAGAGCGCAAGCTGTACTTGTTCATAGAAGGTCCAACTGAATCTTCTGTTAAGAAAGCTAAAGCTGAAGTGAAGCGGGTTCTGGAGGATCTCTCAACCCAGATTGTATCTCAATCTGGTACCGGCCAACCAGGCAAGTACTCTGTCATTTGAGGGTTATGGTCGCTCATGGCGTGAATGGAATTCACTTAATGGAAATTCTTTTCCTTCCTCTTTTTGTCAAATATTTCATATTGACGGCTTTTCTTTCTGCCTAGAGACGTAAATGGGGCTGCTATTCGTTTGTACTTCTTTTAAACATCTTCTGATACTATTCAAGGACACTAGTTTTGCATATCTGGGACGCCATTTTCTAGTAAAACTTAAGAGTGTTACTTGGTTGTTGGCATAAATTTTCTCCCCTAGTTTCTTTGCCTAAGTTTTCGAATTCGTTATGAAAATGGTAATTTATTGTAATGGCTTTATATGAGCTTCCACTGTGTTATTATTAGTAGTTTCTTTGGAGCATGTTTGGCAACCTACTTATTTTAAATTATATGTATGCTTTTAGTTATAAGGATTCAAGATTATATTTGGTAAAGTTTGCTTATTTACTTTAAAATATTAAATAGTGATGGCTTTTCTTTCTGTCTAGAGTCGTAAATGGTGCTGCTAGTCATTTTGTAGTTCTTTCAAACATCTTCTGATGCTATTCAAGGACACTAGTTTTGCATATCTGGGACACCTTTTTTAAGCAAAAATTAGGAGTGTTACTTGGTTGTTGGCATAAATTTTCTCCACTAGTTTCTTTGCCCAAGTTTCAGAATTCGCTATGAAAATGGTAATTTTATTGTAATGGCTTTATATGAGTTTCCACTATGTTATTATTAGTAGTTTCTTTGGAGAATGTTCGGCAACCTACTTATTTTAACTTATAAGTATGCTTTTAGCTATGGGGATTCAAGATTATGCTTGGTAAAGTTTGCTTATTTACCTTCAAAGACTTAATATTGATGGCTCTTTTTCTGTCTAGAGATGTAAATGGTGCTGCTATTCATTTTGTACTTCTTTCAAACATCTTCTGATACTATTCAAGGACACTAGTTTTGCATAGCTGGGACTTCTGTTTCTAGTAAAAATTAAGAGTGTTACTTGGTGTTCGCATAAATTTTCTCCCCTAGTTTCTTTGCCCAAGTTTCAGAATTTGCTATGAAAATGGTAAATTTATTGTAATGGCTTTATATGAGTTTCCACTATGTTATTGTTAGTAGTGTCTTTGGAGCATGTTTGGCAACCTACTTATTTTGACTTATAAGTATGCTTTTAGTTATAAGGATCCAAGATTATGTTCGGTAAAGTTTGCTTATCTACTTATTTTAACTTATAAATAGGAAAAGAATAATTTAGGATTTCCAACTTATTTCTTGGCATTTATAATGAGATGTAGAGTTTTGCAATTTTGCAGCTGGATTAGATGAATTATGACCATAAGATTAAGATATAGGCCTCTTTATGTATGTTCGTCATGATCTGTCAAAACTTTGCATTCACTTTATGTAAGTCAACATAATATAATCTGAGGGTTTTTATACGGAGTATGAATGCGTTTTTAGGTTTCTGAGTAAGCATCAATTAGTGGAGGATTTAAAGCAATGCGATTGGACTTCCTAGAAAAGGAATTATGCATGAGAAGAGTGGGGGTATAAGAGTCTTATTGTGGACTTCGACAGGATTGGGAAGATGGCGAAGTTTGTTCGTTGCTATAATTTCATGTGTAGGTGCTGCAGTTTGGGTTTTGTGTGTGGGTTATGTTTGATGATTTCCCATACTATCCAGTCGCTGATTTCTGCCTTCCTCCTTAGTCCTTGGATTTAGAGTTCATCATGTCATGCCTGTGTCAGTATGGTCATATGTGGTTCAGAAAGATATATACTGTTGATATAGTTTCATAGTGGTCCTTGAAATAATTTGGCGTTTGAAATACATGTGGGCGACTAGATATGCTCCATACATTTGGCATCTTATATCATTCAGATTTGTAGCCATAGCCCCTTTAATACTAGTACGGTGGCTTTCAACTTAAATCATTTCAGGTTCAACCAATCTGTAGTTGATGTTGAGGATATGGATTTCACCATGGGATTTGAAATTCATAGGTGTTTTGATATGGGTTGGGATTCCTAAAACTTTGTTTGTTTCAACAATATTTTGGGATTTGGAATACTATAATTTGTAATATTTTGTTTGTTTCAAACTCAAATTGTAGCATTACAAATTTTGGAATTTAAAATCCATTGTTGTAGCAAACAAGTTTTAGGATTACCAAGAGTTGTAACTCAAGCTTATAAGGTAATGCCATCTCAACCTAACGTTGTTAATTGTGCAATACACTCATTGTGTTAATATTTAAGTAAAATAGTCAGAGGGGCTAACACAAAAAATCAGTGTTGATTCTAGGATCACCTGAATGCCTAGGCGTTCTTTAACAAATTGAGCCACCTGAGCATATCCAAATTCAGAGCCACCAAACCACTGGCTTCCGCGCTTCCCAAATAGCATGTCAGGCTTCACCAATTTCATGGAAGAAAGCCATTGTTCATTGTCCACTAATTCAGTGAAATCAGTTGTTTGTGTAACCGGAAATTTTAAAATATTAACATCACAATTCAAGATTGTCCACTAATTTAAGAAAAGTATACAACTACTTTTTCTCTTTTTTAGCTTAAACCTAAACCTGATGACGAATTAAACTAAAGAACATAGATCATGCTAAGTGAACATCGATCAAGACAACAAAACATACCATTTATCTGTAATTTTGCTCGATCGATCGCAGTAAATTCTCACTAAATCTGAAGGAAGAAAGCATTTAAAATGAAAATTAGAGGAGGAAAAAAATGACCTGAGCGGATCGGATCTGGAGATCAATACCGGCGATCCGCTTGAGGTGCTCCCTGATGAGTCGCTTCGAGTCGTACTCTCGGATCTTCTTCCTCGCCATCGCAACGGGTTCGGATTCGGATGAGGATCTCGACTGCTTGATCCAATAAGAGAGTGGGCTTGAAGGGGAGGAGGGGACATATAAGTAGCAGTAGTTGGAGTGGGGATCTGCACGAGGACCCCCTACCTACTGCTCTGTGGATTAAGGTGAGTCGTGATGATCAGAGGAGGAGGAGGAGGAGAGGAAACAGAGGCAGAGGAGGAAATCAAGGGTTTGGTCAGGGGAGGAGAAGGTTCCGTTTTGGGGGAGGAGGGATTGGATGGAGATGGAGTCGGATCTGGTGGGGGTGTAATGGGTTTGGGAGAGAAGGAAGCGGATTTCAGCGGGAACTGGAAGCGGCGGGTAAAAAAAGAGGAGGGAGAAAGTGTGAGGAGGCGGTGATAATATCGCCTCTTTCCGAAACCTGAACATGGGTGAGTGGAAACTGACGTGGAGTGGGGTGTCAGATATCCCACCCCAAATCCCCTCTATTTTATAGGATGTTGCAAATCCTAAAAATGAGTACCTTTTTACAATTTTAGAATTTCATATGCCAAATTTTTTTGGAAACAAACATGAACTATGGAATTCCAACAAGCTCAAAATGTCACTTTTTGATCCTAGAATTTGAAATCCCACCTAAATGCCAAAATTTTTGTGAAACAAACACCCCCTAAGCTAATCTTCTCTCAACGGAAAAGTGTTTTAGTGTGCATAGAAGGAAACAGAGTTGTTAGTGCTATCCCCAAAGCCAGATCATGTTGCGTAGTAGCTTGGAAAGAGGTTGGAACGTGGCAGACCGGTGAGCAAAGCAAGATGGTTATTGGGTTCTCTGACCTAGAGCACTCTCCTTCACTTGTATGAAGAAACTCCTATAAAACATAGCTACCGCTCTAATGAGACGGCTAACCCCCGGACTTGCAGTACATTATTGCAAGTCAACCAAAGGACTCGTCAGTTTCGACACAACTTCTTGGTTCTAAAACTGTCTGTTGGTATATAAATTTTGAATGATGTTGCATGCAAAACTTTTTAGTCCTTTGACTAAAGAACTCAGGGGGCTAATCTTATTAGTATTTTTTTAGGAATTACCTCAACCTCATTCTTTGTTTCTTCCTTATGCATTTTCAATTCCTTCTGCTTATAGCATGGTGTTTCCTAATTTGAACATGTTTTTTTTTCTTTTTCTTTTTTCCTTCCTGCATGTGTGCGACTAGAATATGCAATGTGTTTATTTGTTGAACTATGGATGGCAATCTGAAGTTACGAATTTCAGTTATGCCTGTGGTTCTTTTCTTTTGAATGCTCATGTTTTAATTATGAATTTTTTTATCTTTATTAGATGAGTCTTCTTTTGATTTTGTTTTCTGTTCTTTTTTCCTTTTGGCACGAGCGACGTTATTTGCTTCCACATGTCAAAGCTATAGCGCTTTTCTCAAGGTGGCGGTGGCTGCAGCTGAGGTGAGTCTCTTTCTCCCAGTGCATACAAGTGCATATCATCTCTCTTCTAGTGAGGTTTATGAGTCATATGAATGCACCTCATCTCTCTTCTAGTGAGGTTTATATGAGTCTTGATATTCCAAGAGCTGGAAGTTTTAGTTAGTTGCGGCCAATTCTGATTAGCTTTTGCACTTGAACTTTGTTTTTTTTTTTTGCAATAAATGTCTGGTGGTTTATGTTATACCTCCCATTTGACATTTTGAAGTGATATTTCTTCTTCAGGATTTGTCTCTCTTTCTCAGATCTCGTGGGTCCCACGGGAGGTATGCTAAAACTACCTGTGGAAAATCAAAAGCCTTTGTCTTTCTCCTTTGTTTTCGCACAAATTTCATTTGAAGTCTTTAATATATATATATTTTTTCCTCTTGGAGATGTTCAAAAGTTGTTCTTATAGGGCTTGTGCATTGCACTTCTGGTCCACAAAAATCACGAAGGGAAACGATAAGAAGAAACCACCTTTCCTGCAATTTTATTTACAGTTTGATTCTGTGTTAGTTTCTCAGTTCAGTTTTTTTTATACCATACATTTTATCTCACAATCGTTTTTGTGGCATAGCATCTTATGCAGCTGTTTTCTTTGACGAAAAGAAGATCATGTTATTGCTTGGTGTGGTGGATAATCAAGGAAACCTTTAGACCAAGAGTCCAACTCTGGGTGTTAAGTGTATTTTACGATTGTATTGTGGGTTTTGGTCTTTCGTTTTTCCTTCTTTAGTAACATCATAGAGATTCTGACATGAGCTTTCTCAGATTTTGTTTGTTTATTGTTTCTCGAAGCATAATTGGTGTGCGTAAACTTGAATTTAAAACGTCTCGCTTTTACTTAGCAAAAAAGGATATGGCACGTACTGGTTTATGACAGGAGCGCATTACATAGCTGAAAAGTATTTATGCTGCCATGCAAGTATTTATATTAGATCCAAAACAATGATAAGGGAACATAAGAGGACAAGGGAACTTGCCTTTCTCCAATTTGCGTTGGGTTCCAAAAAAAATGATTAGGTTTTTGTGGCGCCATCTTTTTCTTTTGATTTTAGATATTATGGGAAATTACCAACTGAGTTACTGTACCATATGTTCTCTGGATAAAGTGGGGTGATGGTTCTTATGGTTGCGGAATTTAAAGTATTTCGTTGTATGCTTTCCTTATGCGAAGGAGTATCTAGAACTCCCACATGAAAGCAGATGCCAAAAGTTTGTCATTAGAATAACTATTGAGGGTGTTGCATTTGTTAATTTTGGCGAGAATATTGAACATCCAATTTTATGGGTACTTATGTTTAGGGAATTCCTCGACTGTTCTGTTAAGCGTGTGCGTCTGCTGTGTGTAATTTCAAGTGCCTGCTGCTTCTACAGCGTGTGTTTGATGGATGATCGATATATCTTCCATTTCATTAATTTCCTGCTTTCGTAGGCTCTTTAGTCGATGTTAAACAAGTTATTTACATGAGATGCCAGAAAAAAGAATTGCTGGCTATATGCGTGTCAATCCAGAGTTCCTCTTTTACCAACTGTAAATTTTGGTATTAGTCGTGCAACTTCATCATTTATTTCGGATGGGTATTCTTCCTCTTGTTTTGCTAGTCTGCTCTTGTTTTCCCGCCCTCTTGCTGGCAGCGTGGGGGGTGTGTCTTCGCCCAGCGGGGGGTGTCTTTGTTAGTGTGCGTGGCGAATTACGCCAAGGCTATTTTTTTTCACCAGCATTGTGTTTTTAGTATACCCAGCTGGTTCCTTTTGATCAAAGCTTTTGTTTTGTAGCGAAGTTCTTGTTCAGAATGTGAGAAATTGATGAATGGATGCCGTCTTCCAACCTTTGTGGGCATAAGAATAAAAGCTATCTGCAAAAATTGGAAGTTCCTTCGTTTTTCTGAGGCGTCTTGTTTATAGGAAGCCTCCGTTTAGGTAGTTTTTGTTGTGGGTCTTTTGAGTTCACGCACTGTTCTTTTTCCGTCAGATTCACAATGATGGTTCCATCTTCTAGCGTGTTGTGCAGCTTGTTTCATTGAGGAGAAGATTAAATAGTTGCTCAGGAGTATGATCCTTTTTTTTTCCTACTTACTTTCCCTTTATTTTATGTTATATGTTTTTAAGGTGGAATGCGTCTATCTATTTAGTGCCTCGTTGGGCTTTAGCCCTAGGGGGCTTAGGGGCACGGAGAGCTTGAGATGAGATTGAGAGGCTTTGGGTAGAATGCAGGAGAGGCTATATGGGTATGTGGGGGGTTTGAGATAGCGTTTTCTTTCCTATCGTTCTGTCTCATGTATATAGTGGATGTCTCGTATTGTTAACCCGTGTATTGTTCTCCGTCGTATATAGCGGTCTATCTTGTTTTTAGATCAGTAGGCGTAACGATTTATCTTGTTTTTAGATCAGTAGGCGGATGGGAAGGAGATGAGCCCTTTTTTCCTTCCCTGCAATGAATGAGCCGTTCTGATTTAGATGGATAAAGATGGGTGTTGTGTATGCTTGTGTGGCGGATAAGGTGCTATACTTTGCCTATAAGCTGCTATATTATCCCATAAGGTGCTATACTTTACCAAAAGCTAGAAAATTGAGCGAGGACCCCTCGACGAGGTGGATAATTGGTCACGCGACATGTAACGTAGGTCATCGAATGTTTGCATTGTCCTAAAAAAACTGATTTGGTTTATCACAATAAGTTGCTGAATTTCCAGCGACTATAAGGTGCTATACTTTATCGATAATGTGCTATACTATTGTCATAAGGTGCTACACTTTGTCATAAGGTGCTATACTTCATCAATAAGCTGCTATACTTTCCCATAAAGTTCTAAACTTTATCAAAAGCTAAAAAATTAAGTGAGTACCCCTCGTCGAGGTGGATAATTGGTCACGCGACACATAATATTTTTCAATAGGCTGTAGTTACCACAACCTACCATCAAAACTTCTTCAGTTCAATCAGTGCATCAGTTTATTACAGATATTCATATTTGTCAACCACTAAACTCAAGCACATAACATTGAATGAAAATAATCCATGAAGATTGAATGGAAATAATCCAAAATCACCACTATTGAAACGTTGTATACATTTCTACTAGATACATTTCTACTAGATACACTGATAAATTTGATACAACATGATACATTGGATAGTGCATTTGATACAATATACACACAAATCATCTATATATACATAATATAGAAAATTTCATACAACACGATACATTGGATACTACTTGGTACATCATATTGCAGGCTGTAGTTGATTTACCGTTTGGGTTGCAATGTGACAGTAATGCGAAGATCCGATCGAATGCCAAGAGTGGAGGATTCTCTCATGTATTTGATTAGAAAGTTAGTGTGCATTGACGAATGGTTTCTGAGGGGTAGCTGTGCATTACGTTAGGTATTGGCGACAATAGAAAATGGTGAGGAGCAACCAGAGGGCGTAGGAAGGCATACCAATGAGCTAAGATCATGGCGGTCCACAAAACCAAACTCCTCTTGGACATTTCATCAAACACTTCTATTGCCTCCTCAACCAACAGCAATATAGCATAACCGCTAATCGTTGTGGTCCAAATAACTATATCCCTTTTGTCATTCCATCAAACACCTTCTATGCATCAACCTAGTCACCAAAACATAGATATATATGAGCAAAATTGTTATGCACATACCCTTTCCTGAAGCATAAGCTTGATAAGAATCCATCAGTTTATAAGAACAATACATCTTTAACAAGCTATTGTCAAAAAAAACCAAAATTTCAAAATGTTAACATACAGTATTGAAAAACCCAAAATTTCAAAATGTTAACAAGCTATTGATGTAGGATTAGTGTCTTTTTTTGAGCTGTCCACTACAGTGTGTCTTCAACCATTAGATAACCACAAATCTACTCTCACACTTTGACGAAGTCTATCAAAAGTCAATAAACAAACATAATAACGTATAGTTCATGAATTCATAATTTCTCAACTTCGTCAAAAACTCCATACAAATTAAAAAGAACAAGAGGTTTTGAGCTGGAGAGTACCTTGGGCTCAAATCTAATGAAGACCCACATAAGGAAATAGAATATTAATGGAGGAGAGAGATTTCTCAAGAAGAGAGGGAAAACTAATGGAGGAGAGAGAAAGAGAGTGTAATTGAAGATGAGTAGCAAATTAGGGGTTGGTGAAGTGCGAGAGCAGCCCGTCATTTTCTCCGGCCATCGTCGCCATTGCTGCCGTTAGCGATGATCAGAAGAAGAGAGAAAGGGCAATATTGGGTTTTTTAAATTTAGGAAAAATACAATATAAAGATAGAGAGGTATAATAAACATTGGGTTTAAAACTAAGTCATATGGGTACAATGAGTTTATTAGGGTTTAGAAAAGTGGATGGGTTTTTAAATAAGTGGGGGTAAAACTTTGGGTTAAAAGAGGAATTTCCCTTGTTTTAAACATGGGGTGTCATGAACCATTTACATTTTAGCTCGCAACTTTGTTCATCGTATTCATTCATGTTCATGGTGATCACGGTGGGAGCAAGTTTTATACTGCTTACTTGGTTAAGTCGATGAATTTTATCTGCTGGTTTCTGATCCAAAAATATATATTAGAGGGTTCACGATGGTCCAGCGTCGCTCGTGATTTTAATGTTATTTTATTGTTCTTGAAATACTATTAGTTTGGATGAGCACATTGTCAATCCCACTACCAGCCACAAAGCGTGCTGTCCATCACGCTCTGGACACATGCAACTGACGTTGCGTTAACAATTAGAAATAATAATTATTTATTATTATATTTTTTTTCATGAGAAAAATAATCGTTTTCTTTCCTTGGAGATCATGCCTTGTCTCATGAATGCTTCTAAGCAACGTCAAGAGATTCGGTTTCAAAAATAATAATAATAGAAAAATTCCTCAAGGACCCAAAATATGGGATCAATAGAGGGGACAAGTGAGGTGTCCCCCTTCTATTGGATAATGAGTTGGTTATCATTAATGATGGCCAACTCATTATCCAATAGGAGGGTGACACTTCACTTGTCCCCTTTATTGGTCCCATATTTTGGGTGCCTTTAGCAAAGCTTATTGTTGGCTCTTTTTTTAAAAGTTAAAACGTCTCCAGAATTATTTTCTTCAAATAAAACTTTTTAGATCAATCCTGGGTAAGATTCCCCAAGGTTTTGAAACTCGTGGAACTATTAAATAAATATAATTACTAGAGCGCGAATGTTAACGTAAAATTAAATGTTTTCAGAGATAGCAAGGGGGGTGAAACTTTTGGATCAGGACAAAGACCGCTTCTACCATTAGGGGCCCACGGCCCACAAAACGAACGATCCACTCACCGCGTCCCCATTCTACGCACTTCGTTCCTCCCTCAATCTCCTCAAGTCAACGACCGCACCGTCCTCACCGCCCCCCTAAAATCTCACCCGTATCGTTTCCTTAGACTCACCGGCGTAAGACCGTAAACTCAAAACCCCAGCGACGGAAAAGGAAAACCCATAAAAGAATTTATTACTCCCAAAATCGCTCTTAAGGAAGAACAATTCAACGAAAATAGTCATAAAAAGTCCCCCGCTTGTTTACATTCTGTTTCCTCGGCCTCTCTCGATCTCAAAGGTGACGCCTTTGAACTGTTTCCTTGTACTTTTCATTGTAGTTCCAAAGCTTAATCAGTGTTTCAACGAGTTTTTGGTTCATAATTTGTTTTCTCGTGATTATGGTTGCCTGAATTGAAGTTTGTGTTTTGGGTTGTTTAGATCTCTGTGATCTCCAACTGATCAATTTGAGGGTGAAATTGTTAGTTGCAAATTGAGTTTTGAGTTGAATCTGATGATTTAGTGGGCTATCGGCTATCCATTTCTAGAGAAAATTGGAATTATGAAATTGATACGTTAGTGTTTTTTCTGAATTGCTTGTTATGCTGGGTTCTGAATACTCTGAATTATTTTTAATTTATTTTGTTGTGATCCTATTGTTATTATTGTAAAATTGAAATTAGCATGAAACATAATTGGGGTCTCCTATTGTCTAATGCTTGATTTTGAGGAAGCCTTCAATTTGGATTTATTAATAGATGACAGCGATGTTATTGTAATAACTCATACATATTCTCTTGGTTCACCAATGTCTGTTTGTAGTTTTCTTACATCTGCTGTTCTTCGAGAGACGTGGTAAACTGCAAACCTTTCAGTTTAGATTTTCTTTTCCCTTGAGTATTTACGGTAGGCCCATTCTTTTATTTCTTTTAATTCATAGTGTCATGTTATCATGAACATTAAGGAAGTTCCTCAAAATGATCTTTCAGAAGGTTAAATGGTAATTCGACAAAAAGGTGTTGGAATAGTAAAATCACTTGATTCAGGCAGGGCCGACTGAAGGCATAGGCCACTAAGACATATGCCTAGGGCCCCCATTTTATTGGGGCCCCAAAAAGATATACTCTCTCTCTCTCTCTCTCTATATATATATATATATATATATATATATATATATATGAGCAAGACTCCTATCAACTTAAGTTGATGTCCACCAAAGTTTGTAGCCACACATTTATTAATATAAAACACTTTTTAGCTTGCAATGCACGTGCAATTTTATAAAAACCGTCATTCATTATATATTTTTTAGCATGCCAATCCAAAAAAATGATACGTCAACTATAAAAACATATAAATTTTTTAATAAGGAAAAATATTTTTAAAAAATTTAATTTAATTTTATAAACACGAGAGGAGTTGAGGATTAGCCGTCAAAGATTTCAACTTATTATTAGGTGCTTTCATTACAACTATAATGAATTGTTTCATAAGTGGTGATTATAATTCATTACCTATAACCATTTAAATTCTCTAACGTCAACATTAAACAACCATCCATTAATCAATCCTATTAATCCATTAAGAGTTACCATTAAATCACCATTATAACTCCATTAGTTAGATACTAATCCCCCAACCTTTAGGCTTCTGTTATCAGTAACAACTCATCCTTCTTTCCTTTATATGTTCAGCCTAAAGACAAAGCCAACAACACTAACGTTAAAACCCCTAACCAAGATCTCTTAAAGGTCACCGACGCCCACATTAGAGATGCCATCAACCGATCAACCATCCTCTATGCCGCCACCGAGGAACGTCGTCTTCGATTATGCAGTCCGGGACCTCAAAGATGTCATCGACCATGTTTGAAACTATCAGCTCAATGACCAAGACAGAGCCGTGTACGACCTCAAGAACTAACTCAATAGTGCCAACACATGTCAAGAAACCTATGCAGGCAAGTTCAGTAATAAAATGGGTGACCTAAGATGCGCATTGAACCGGTCTATATCGTGTATTAGGTTGGATCGATGATGTTGGAATTTAAGCTTTCATCTATTGGGAGGAACGGTTGCAACATTAAGAGTAGGAGATTGATATCGAGATTCTTTATTGTAAAGAAAGTTGGAACAAATATATATACCATCTGGTATGCGTTGGATCTAACAATTCTCTGGTGCAAAGTGAGAAATCTGGTGATGGTGTTGTACTGTCGACGGTGGGTATTATTATATGAATTTGAAAGTTTTGATGTTATGAATTCAATATGTACTTTTTATTTTATGCGTTCTTATGTAGTTTATTTGTGCCCACAATCCTACTTTTTGTTTGATTGATTGATTACGTTGCTGCAGCAAAGAGTGATCGAGCGCTTCAACCGAGGAGGAGAGGTCTACATCAGCCTTCATCACCCGTTTCCCCTCCTTTCCTTAGTATTAGCCTTTAGCGTTAATACTAAGAAGAGCTAATACCTCGCCTTAACCGAGGTATACGCTTATAGCTTCTAGATCTCACGCGGATCGACGAAGTTCTGTCCGATATTTCTGGATCAGAAGTTTCTAGATCTCACGTGGATCGACGAAACTCTGTCCGATTTATCCGGACCAGATCTGATTGCCCGGTGGTCCACGGATATCAACCATCCCCGTCACAGGCCAAAGACCCACGCAAGCGAGACCGCACCAAAACGGGATCTCGTGTTTATTTTCGAAAAGTTGTAATCTTTGTTTTGTTGCACAAGGAGGTCTTATAAAAAGACCGACCTTTTTTATCGATTCTTGTTGTAACGTTTGAAGTTGTAACAGATTTCGAAAGCAATGAAAACAGCGACTTTCACCGAAAACAAGCTGGCGACCACAGTGGGAGCCAACGGCATCGCTACCGACGCCGTCGTGACGCAACCGGCATTCAAGATCCGGGTGAATGAAGAATACGAGCTCGATCGACAACAGTTCAAAGAAGGCCTCTCTTCCTCCTCCTCCAGATCCGCCTCTCCAAACGGGTACAGAAAGGTAACCTCTTTCATAAATGTTTGCAGGTCCTTCGGCTCAAAAATCCAAGACCCCGTTGCCATGAACATTAAAGAAGTTCCTCAAAGATGATCTTTCAGACGGTTAAATTGGTAATTCGACAAAAAGGTGTTGGAATAGTAAAATCATTGATTCAGGCAGGGCCGACTGAAGGCCATAGGCCCACTAAGACATATGCCTAGGGCCCCCATTTTTATTGGGCCCAAAAGATATACTCTCTCTCTCTCTCCTCTCCGTTATATATATATATATATATAGTATATATATATATATATGAGCAAGATCTATCAACTTAAGTGATGTCCACCAAAAGTTTCTAGCACTTTAGCATGCACATATATTAATATAAAACACCTTTTTATATAATACATGGGATCCGCTAGGCAATAATGAGTGGTTAAAAACTTTGGTGGACACTCACTATTTGCTATCCACTTAAGTTTGATAGGAGTTTCACTATATATATAATATATTATACTATATATATATATATATATATATATATATACTATTATATTATATTATATATATATATATATATATATATATATATATATTATATATATATATAATATATTTAATACTATTCTAAAAAGTGGTTTGGTCTATGTGTAAAATATTTCTCACGAAAATTACCGCTTATAAACACATACATACATACATAAAAATCATAAAACACATACATACTATATGCATGCATTCTTAATAATGTCATAACTCTCCTATGATTGTCCACTAATATTTAACTTCTATTTTTTGTTAACCCCTCTTACTAATCCAATATTTAATGTCATCAAAACCATTCATTATATATTTCTTAAATGTACTTAGAGCTTGCAATGCACGTCAATTTTATTAAAAACCGTCATTCATTATATATTTTTTAGTCATGCCAATCCAAAAAATTGATCGTCAACTATAAAAACATATAAATTTTTTAATAAATGGAAAAATATTTTTAAAAATTTTAATTTTAATTTTATAAACACTGGAGAAGGAGTGAGGCATTAGCCGCTTTAAAGATTTCATCAACTTATTATTATGCGTGTTTCATTACAACTGATAATGAATTGTTTCATAAGTGGTGATTATAATTCATTACCCTATAACCATTTAAATTCTCTAAACGTAACATTATAACAACCATTCCATTAATGCAATCCTATTAATCCATTAAGAGTTACATTAAATCATCATTATAACTCCATTAGTTAGATACTCAATCCCCAACCTTTAGGCTTCTGTTATCAGTAACAAACTCATCCTTCTTTCCTTATATGTTCATTCCTAAAGACAATAGCAACAACACTAACGTTAAAACCCCTATACCAAGATTTCTCTATAAGGTCACCGACGCCCACATTAAATGCCCATCAACGATCAACCATCTCTATGCGCCACCGATGGAACGTCGTCTTCGATTATTGCAGTCCGCGGATCAATAGATGTCATCGACCATGTTGAAACTATCCAGCTCAATGACCAAGACAAGCGTGTACCGACCTCAAGAAACTAACTCTCAATAGTGCCAACAACATGTCAAGAAACCTATGCAGGCAAGTTCAGTAATAAAATGGGTGACCTAAGATGCGCATTGAACCGGTCTATATCATGTTATTAGGTTGGATCGATGATGTTGGATTTAAGCTTTCATCTATTGGGAGGAACGGTTGCAACATTAAGAGTAGGAGATTGATATCGAGATTCTTTTATTGTAAAGAAAGTTGGAACAAATACTATAACCATCTGGTATGCGTTTGGATCTAACAATTCTCTGGTGCAAAAGTAGAAATCTGGGTGATGTGTGTTGTACTGTCGACGGTGGTATATTATATGAATTTGAAAAGTTTTTGATGTTATGATTCATATGTACTTTTTATTTTATGCGTTCTTATGTATTTTATTTGTGCCACAATCCTACTTTTTTGTTGTTGATTGATTACGTCCATTGAAATATACGAATCAATTATGGAATCATTTGTCGCTTTGTAAGATCTATTATTGTTATAAAAAATTTCTTATCTAATCCATTTTTATAAATGATGAAATACATCATATAAATATTACAGGTATTAATATAATTACTTATCATAATTATAGATTTAATATAATTCAATATTATAATTTAGTTTAATTCCTTACAATATCATAATATTATATAATTATATTATAATTATTTATCATATATTTAATTTATTACTCATACATTTGAGCAGCGGGGAAGTAGTAACCTCGGAATCCACAACGGACAATCTTCGAATCCACGAACAAGTTTGAATGCACGAATAAAATATTAGTATGATACTCAAGATATTTATTAAAATGATAATTTTTTTAAGAAAAGAATATTAGCACTAGAGAAAAACATAAATACATTATATTATTAGTACGTTCATTCAATATCTATATATTATTCTTTTAGTTATTTTGATATAACCATATACCACGTGCAACGCACGGTGCACTATACTAGTGTATATATATATATATATATATATATATATATATATATATATATATATATATATATATATATATATATATATATATTATATATATATATATATATATATATATAGCTTGGTGATGATGTAGAAAAATTAAGATTGCTTGGTGATGATTTTCAAAAAGAAAAATATTTGCATCTTGAATTTTTTTTAAAACATGACATGTTATCTGATATTGATGGTTTAGATTTATTTTCAGAACTGAAAGTTTTAAAAGAAATAAAAAATCCTGAATTAAAAACATCATTTGAGATACTAAACCTTATAAAAAAATTAAATTCTTTTCCCAATGCATGGATAGCTTATAGAATACTACTGACAACACCTGTTAGTATAGCTCCAGCAGAAAGAAGTTTTTTAAAATTAAAATTAATAAAATCTTATTTACGCTCAACAATGTCTCAAGAAAGATTAAATAATTTGGCAATTTTATCAATTAAAAAGTATTTATTATCAAAGCTTGAATATAAAATTTTAATTAGTAACTTTGCATCTTAAAAAGCATGAAAATTAAATTTTATATAAAATCTATTTTTTTAAAACTAATACTTAATTTTTTTCTCTAAATATTAAGGCCCTTAATATTTTTCTCTGCCTAGAGCCTCAAAAATGCTTGAGACGGCCCTGGATTCAGGTGTGATTAGGGATGACAAGAAGTCGGGTTTGGATCAGTACCCATTGTATGTTTGTATCCATATCTAGATATGATACGCTTTGTGGTTGTCCATACGTGATCCCAACCCGTATGTACCCAAACCACTTTGTAATGATTTGGATTAGATCTTGAATATTTTATTGGATATAGTAATACTTTTACCAGTTAGAGCAGGGCAAAGGACAAAAATGAACCTCATATTTATACAAGGAATTATAAGGTTATGACTGAGGGAGCATTGTCTTATTAGAGAAATTAACGGAGGCAATCAAAGAAAGATGACATTTATAAAGCTAAGTTTGCATTTAATAAACTAGCGTAGGAAAATAAAAGATCCTGAACATATACATTATGAAGGGAGTAAATGATACCAAAACAACAAATGTACCAATATCCCCAATTTCATAACAAGATACCAAATAATATTAAAGTGCTTTAGTTATTAAAAACTTGGTTCATGATTTTTCGTTCTCCTATAGAGTAATATCTTGGAATATTAGAAGATGAGTGTCTCTTTAGAATTTTGGGCTGGATTATTTCCTTATCGGTTTACTATATAAGCATATCTACATCCAAAGCCAATAGCTGGAGAGGATTTAAAAACCAAACTGTACCTGCTAGCTTTTGTGGAGGTGAGATCACTATGTAAACTTGACCAGAATTATCAAGATTTTTAGTATTGGTGACTTAAAAATAAAGTGATATAATTAGTACACAAACTTGCAATCTTGATGAAAATTAGACTATAAGTGTCAACCAGAATTTGTATAACCTGTAGTTGATGCAGCAAAAACTTCTGTATTGACATGGTAGTTGAATTATTGATCTAATTGACCCAACTAGCACAAAAGTTAAAAATTTTGAAAAATAAAAATTTAAAATTTTTCCTTACTATATATCAGGTTGCTTATTGAGTTCCACCAATATCGGAGGATTAAGCTTTATTTGTAGAAAGATTGCTTTTGCTGATGAGAGCATGAGAGGCTAGGGTCCTAGGGATTGAAAGTTGCTCTGTCTATGAGTGAGACTTGAGAGTATTGATTGGGAGAATTCCTAATTACAAGGAAGTTCTCTTGCTTACATCGTTATAAGAAGTTTTTGGCGGCCGGCTGAAGATGGCAAGTGGCCTAAAGCGCTGTTCAATGGAACACGTGTATGTACAAGGCAACACTAAGTTTTGTCCATATTTCAGATTGGCAAATGATCAGCCACCTTGCACTTACATATGTGGCCACTTGCCATCTTTCGATCTGGTGAGGCATGGTCAGTTTAATACATATACCTCAGTTTCTTTTATTTCTACATTCCTCTTAAGTTGAAGCAAGTATTTATAAGTTCCCTTGTACTTGAATTCTTAGCAAAAACTTGCCGCATTGTTTCTAAATTTGGGAGGTAAGGCAATAGCTGATTTTTTTAGGGGAACTAGCTGGAAATTTTAGTTACCAATTTGACTTGAAAGATATTTTTTTTTTTTGTTGATAATTTATCAGAAACGATTGCCTTTAACAGTGCTCAACTAGAATGGTTTCAATTTACCTGATCCAATCCTTTGTTTGGCATCGAATACAAGAATAATGATTATTGGCACCTTTGTTGTGTTTTTATGTTTTCAATCATGCAGCCTGGAGTGAATTTCTGGAGTGTTACAAAGAAGTGGCAACGACATTGATCAGACTGAGGAGTGTTCTTTGTAGATGAAGCAAGGTAGTTTCTTCTTACTTATTGACGCATTTTCTCTAGTTTCTTTGCTCATAAGTCGATATTGGTCTGTTGAACTAGAACCAGGGAGCTGAGAGGATCTGACACCAATGCCCTGACCATCATATGTACTATGTATATCCACATTGAACCTTGTACTTTGGTTTAATGATCAGTATAACTGTTTATGTGTCCTGAATTAAACTTGGCCCAGACTTGCTCTATATAGCAAGTTTGTAATGTCCTTTTGTTAAATTGTTTTTTAAAAAATATTCTGTAAGTTTATGGAAGAAAGAGCTCACTAATATTAAGAAATCTTCGAATTTCATGCTTGATTTCAAATTTCCATGAAACTGAAAATGTTACTGATTGTTCATGTGAATGCAGCTCGAGTTCCATGTATCCCTCTCATGGAGAATTTTGTGATATAAAACGTCTTGTCATCATCAATAGTAGTTATGTTCAAATTGTTAATTTTAAAATTCAGGTGCATTTTTCACTTTTCTAAAGATTGATGAGCTTCTTAGGGTTCTGATATTTGGTCGGAATTTTGAATGACATAAATTCAGTTAGAAGGCCAGAAGTTTCTTTAACTGGGTTACAAATGGGGATGAGCCTTATTTATAGCCCAAAACTCTGATAAATATATCGAACATGAACACTATATTCACCATTGTGTTTTGGCATTTTTTTGGGTTAATTGCAAATAGACCCCTTATAGTTCTATTTGTGCAAATAGAGCCCCGAGTGACCTTTTTTTTAACTCTTAAAATTGTCAAAAAGGTTTTCAGGAGGTAGATAGACCCCCTATAGTTCTATTGGTAAGGATAGATGTACTATTGCTTTTTTTTTTGACTCAGAAAAAGGGTCGAAAAGTTCACCCACGCCCAATAGTACATGAGGATTATTCACACAAATAGAACTACAAGGGGGTCTATTCACGATTAGCCATTTTTCTAATTGGGTATTAATCATCTCAAGCTTAGATTTTTTTGCTGGATTTTGAAGTATTCTATGATTTTATAATGACTGATGAATTCTAATGTTGAGTACAGGGGAATGGTGTGATTGTAAAGACTGTGCTGGGAGGTATATTCTCATAAAAGATGAAGAAGATCCACGATTGGCAATGTTTGACGAGCCTCTTCCATGTTTTGGATGTGGAATAGGATGGTGTTCGTGAGTATGCAACCTACTGTTTTTTTCCCTCTCTTCTTTCTACTCCTCTGATCACATCATTCACTTGCAGATTACTTCTTGGCTTTGTTTGTCCATTGATCTGGTATTGTGCTGCTATACTCTATCTGAGAAAATATTACAACAAGGATCCTAGAGAGCGAGGTGGCCTTGCTGCTGCTGCATGCGCTGTGAGTTTCTCCCATTGATTTTGCCCCTCTCTCTGTGTGCATGTGTGTGTATGGGGAAGACTTATTTATTCCTATGGTAGCTTAGTTATGCCCATTAGTTAAAATGTGTATTATGCAATGAAATTGGACGGTCAACTCCATTCTTGATCTACATCTTAAGATGTCTATTAATAAAAAATCATGTGTGTTAAGGGTATATTACACATGCATCAAGTGGTAAAAAATTTAACGGTTTCCAGACAATTGGATAAAAGAGAGCTCTTGATGCATGCGTTAGACTATTACCATGGATGATCCATTCCATTCATCATGATTTAAATGTCTTAAAACATCTACAAATCAAAAATCATAATGTTTTAGTACTTCTAACACATATTTTTCACTATCTTTTTAGGTTATATTGTTATAAAACTGTTAACTTTGCAATCACTTGATGCATGAGTAACTATAATTCAGTACGTTTAATTGTTTTATTTGTATACCATCTAAAACATATAGATTGAAATGAATGGAATGGATCAAGCAAATTTATTACATATAGTGTAATTTTGAAAGTGGGCATAACAAATCTAGTTATGCCCTAGAAAGAAATATATCTTGACACACACAGACAGAGAAATGAATGACCTTGGTACTAAGGACAAACTTGGCCCTTAATAGTGATGTGGCTCATTCTAATCCATTCATTTAAATGTACCCCATTTTAAAATGGTCTCGTTGAAAATGAGTAGATGAGATGAGTCATGTTACTACCATTGACTAAAATTGGTCCTTGTTACCAAGGATACCCATATTGCTAA
>NC_033794.1:90748431-90784921 GCF_001876935.1 Asparagus officinalis | reverse complement strand
ATAAACTTGAGTTGGTAGGAGCTTTGGTACCAATTTTTTATACACTGATTTTGCTTTGAGACTCATGCTTGCATGTGATGCACATCAAGGCATAAATCTCACAGAACTAATCTCAAAACATAATCAACATATAAAAAGTTGGTGGATAGGGAATCCTGATGGTCTCAATCCATTGCATTAATAATACATCAAAGGGATCAATCGTTGGATCCGTGTGAACAAGTCCCCAAGTCCACTAATCCAACGGCCGACGTCTTTTTGATACACCATTAATGTAAAAGACCACGACCACTGGACGCTTTCTCCGAACGCATGCGCAAGTTAAACCAGATATCAAATAATATCACGATTTGTATCAAGCATCCTTCATGTTAGATTGCACTTGGTATGCAAAATTGCTTTTGTTGGTTAGATAGAAAACGATCAAATCATATGTGTATTTTTTTTACCAATTCAACATTCCGTACTGTATGAGACTACGAGTTGACATTCTTCGTGTGGCAAATACATAAGGTTAAAAATCCCACACAAAGCCTCGTGTGTATAATTAGGAAAATCATCTAAAACATGTGAAAGTGGTTAGTTTGGATATGTAAATTGTTGACACAAGATGTGGTTTTTTGGTCCAAAAATAGAAAATTTTCATATCTAAAGGTTTCTGAGTGTAATTACTGAACAACACTTAAACCTTAACTTGTACTACAAATAAGTACCTTGTACAGTTTTTTTTCAATAGATAATTACCTCGTAGTTTTCATATTGTATATGTGGCAGTAAGACAAGGGGTTACCATTCACCAAATTACCCTTTTTAATTGAAAAAAAAAATTGATTTGAGTTTTTTACGTAAAAAACTGAAGTCTAGCTGGTTCATATGTTTTAGCTTTTAGCTACATAGATTTTATTGATATGAGAGATTTATAAATAATGCATTGCATCCGAGCGTCATGTTTTATTCATCCATCCTTTGATTTCCCACTCCTGCCCCCAAATCTATTTTAGTGCTGCTTTGTAGAACATATGACTTTGCCCATTTTGTCCTTTTTTCAAAATTGAAAATTTTGATATGACTTATGCTTCTTTGGATGTTCATCCAGAACTATATGCCCTACCATTAAAAACAGTAGGGTACTGATCTCTAGGAATTTTTTTTATTGAAGGATAGAGACGTTTGGATTAAAAACACTAGGGTGTTGATCTGTAGAAAAACTCAGCACAAGGTGTTCAATTAATTGTAAAGTGGTAATAAAACTTTAATGATACTATTCTGTGACAAGGCCAATTATCTCCTGTTCCTGCAAAACTATGTGTGGGGAAATTGAACTGTTTATTAAGGAAGTGTTTTTGTTGAAAGCAAAATTCCTATTTTTTGGGGATATGGATTAGAGACTCGGTGACACATTAAAATGTTGAACCCAGCATTACAAGTGCACCTACAAGTGTAGCATTGCAGCATGTAAAGCTTAGGAGTCGGGCTCAGTTAATAACTGAAAATGTATACAGGGTTAGTCTGTATTGAGGTTGTCTCTGCTACATTTTAGCCATTGGATGTAGAGGTTAATCGCTATATAATTATAAAGTAAGGCATGATATCAACTCACAAGAATTGGAAATGCGGTCAGCAAACTATGTGTAAGCATTCATAGGATAGGAAATAATAAGAAATTTAGTACATTTATAGGAGGTAGACTTTGATCCTGTTGAGGACAAAATGAGAGAATTGATGATAGTTTGATCATTTGTAAGGGGGACCGTCAATTAGGAGCAGTGGTAAGATTCTAGTTAATGGGGCAAGGAGGATGAGAGGTAGGCCTCAGAGAACTTGCTTGGAAGTAATTACAAAAATGTGATAAAATTTAACTTAGCGCGGAAGATAACCTTAATAGAAATGAATGGAAGAATATAACTTAATACTGCCAACCCAAAATTTTTGGAATAAGCTCTTTGTTGTGGTGGTTTTTTTCTTTCTCTTTATTTATTTATTTATTTATCTTTTTTGGAGATGAGTGGATCTACTTGTTTTACCTTTGACCACAACCAAGGAGGAGTTTTTGTTGCCACTTTTTCTTGGGTTAATCGTGGTAGACGTCTATGCTACTTCCTAATTGCGGATAGACCCCCAACAGTTTTGTTGTTGCAGATAGAACCCCTAAGAGAATTTGTTTGAAGGTCATACCCTTAGGAGGTCTATTTATAATAATAAATTGAAAACAAATTTCGACTCAGAAAAAAATAAATAAATAACACTCAGGGGGTCTATCTGCAAGCGGGCGAGAGTATAGGGGGTGTATCTTGCAATTAACCTTTCTGTCTTTGAACTTTCTCTCATTACTTCATAGTTGTTTATGTTTCATCGCCTCGCTTGTCTATATGCTCATTTCTCGGTCAATTAATTTCTGCAGGCGCTGCTCTGTACTGTTATAACCTGCATCACAGTAGCTGCAATTTTTCTCAGTTAGAAGCTGCAATAAGTTGCGTGCTTTGCGTGCTTGCCCATATCGACAGAGCTCCCCCCACCCCCTCGGTAGGAAATGTAACTTTACATGGGTGAAGATCATGATGATCAACTGTCGGTACTGTATATTCATTTCGGAGGGTGGGCATGCTCAGGTCTTTTGTATGTTGTAAGTTACTTCCAGTTGTACATGAAAATGCATTAGGTCAATTAGAAACATTAATTCGGCAGTTACATGTACAGTATTTCTTCTGCTGATTCGTTTTTCTTTTTCTTTTTCTTTTTCTTTTTCTTTTTGTTTTTCTCCTTCCAGAATGCTACCCCGAAAAATTATCTGTTGATTTGTTTCTGACCCCTAGATAGATTTGTGTTTGAACTAGTTATTAGAAACTCTCATTCAAAATAGCGGCTATCCTGAGGGCTCCTTCGGTTGTAGAATTCTGTACTCAGTTGTATTATTAGCATCACGAATCAACATCAACTATGGCATAAACATTGAGAGTGCGCAAATAAAACGTCAAGCATCAGCAGGCTGGCCAAGAGAGCTACAGGAATGAAATTTGATACGTTGCGGATCTAATCCGCCAGCTTCTCTTGGTTGTTCATTTTGCAAAACTACGCGACCGAGAACAAGATAATCCAGCATTATTTCATGAGGAGAAACTTCTAATTAACTTCGGAGATTGCGACGTGTGGTGGCTTCGGGGATCGAGATCACGACTTTTGGATGCCATGAGCTACGTTCAATCACAAGCTAGCTAATATTTTTCTTGTTTAGTGCCAAAAGTTAAAACGTTTTAGAGAAGTATAAAACAAACATACATAATTTGCACCTGGTAACTGGAATAAGCAACAAACCAGTGAACCGTTAGCCCATAGAGAAAATCGACAAACATAGCCAAAAATTATAATTCAGAAAGAAGCGAGAAAACCGTAAGCCATTAGTCCATAGAATAATTTCCAAAATTAGACAAACGCCGACTAAACTACCTCTGAACCTCTCATTTGCAAAGGAGATGGACAGCTCATATTCAAAATACCCATAGATATAGACAAATAAAACAACAAAACTCTGGCGCGTTTCATGTGGAAAACCATCATTAATCTCAGAAAAGCGACCCATCGTGGCCTCATGATCCATTTAGAGCATCTCCAATAGCTTCCCCAAAATTTTCTCCAAAATGGAGAAACAAAAGTCATATTCTCCAAATTATTTTTGCTCCAACTCCAACAGCTTCCCCATTTTTAAAAATCGCATTTATTACAATAATAAAGCTCTCCCCAAAAATTTGGAGAATGCTGCAGATTTGGGGAAGACTCCCTATTTTTTCTCCTTCTTCCCTATTTTGGGGAATGAGATGGGGAATCTGTTGGACAAAAAAAAAGCTCTATATTCTTCAAATTTGAGTATTTCAAGAAGATGAAGAAGCTGTTGGAGATGCTCTTAGGCTTGCTAACGTGTTCCTTGTTTAAAGCCAAAAGTTCAAGTTTTATAGAAAAGTACAAATAAAAACACATATAATTCACACCTAGTAACTGAAAGTAGCAAAAGAAACGGAGTCCTTTGGACTTATAAATTTGACAAACATACAAGTAAAATGCACGTGATCCAGTTACATGAACACATAACTCTCTTTTATCTTCACTTGTTTGTTCAATTATAGCTCAATTATGTTCAACTATTCTTCCCACCAAGAAACCAGGCCTAATCCATCTGCACAGATTTCCGCCTGCCAAACAAGAACAAAGCAATTTAAGTAAAAACAATCTATTACATCCCCTTGAATCCATGAAGAATAGCACACTAATAATAAAAATGACGGCAGATTAAAGCCCCACTACACAAATCATTCATATAACGCGTATTTGAGTTCTAGCAACTTACAGTAATCTCCATCGGAGCGAAAGGCTTTGCATCAGCATCCTGTTCAATCGGGAGAGGCGGGTATTTAATACTTTTTATTCGAAACCTTATCTGCAAGAAAAACAAATTACAAAGATATGTTTGGTCATCTATTACTCTTCATACAGGAAAATCAGAAATAACTATGAAAACCTTCTCTTCAAGATCCAATGGGAGTTCTGAGGAGTCGTATGTCCATGTCCATATGTCATCTGGTCCCCTGTTGTCAACATCAAACTAACAATTAGAATATAAAAATATAACTCAGAAGTCAGAAACCCTCACCATATCTTTGGACCAATATTTAAAAGGGAGAGCATAAAGAGAAAACTCTTGATACTTGATCAAAGCGAAACATAAGCTTCAAAAGGCGAGCTTCAAGAATTTTCATTCTACATAATAACATATTAAGGGGAAGAGGAGGCTACCGGAGGCTGCCACATCATCAACCTCTCTCCAGTGTCAGTATTGGCCCTATTTACTACAGTCTACAACAACAACAAATCCTTTATCCCAAAATTTGGGGTCAGCTACATGAATTCTATCCTCCCATGCAGTTCTGGCATGCCTATCTCTTCATTAATTTAATTACTATCATACCCTTCTCGGTCCTTACTTCCACTAAGTTCAATAGACCACATTTACTAACATATAAAAGATACATAAAGAAACTGAAAACTTTATATATACAATGCCCTTGATAAAACAAATGAAAATATGGATCCCGATGATAGAATTAGTGTTGTACTTGTTGTTTCTGATGATTGGAGGAATAGGAAATAACATAAACTTCAATATGAACAACATAAATATAAACCACAACTAATGAAATTTAATTGCCAAAAGAGTTACCAGGAGTTGGCTTAGACTTTGGCAACAATCAGTAAAGATCCTTCTTAATTATTCTCAGAGATGAGGAAAAAGTGGGTTAAACGAAGTGTACCAAATGTAAGCTTTTCTATAGAACAGGGTAAGCAAAGTGCCCGAAGGCCTGCAATTTAAGGAGCATCAAAGCGAGCTTCAGAGAGCTTCTTAAACTTCACCTTCATACAGTAGAGAGACCTCAAGGTGGTAGTCAAGCCACCCAGGTTGATACCCAGCAAAACATGCATTACGAAAATTGAATTGAAATAAAACACCAATACGTATTTGATGAAGTTTTTATATGTATGTGATGTGTTAAATATCCCCGACATGGCCGATATATTGTTGGATATGTCCTTTGCTGATTTTGGCAATTTTTGGACAACATATCACGATTTTCCCAATAGATTGGGTGACAATATATCACGATTTGGCCTTTGATTTATGGTTCAATTGAGGTCCACAATATCTACGTATGTAAATAACTAGAAAGAAGAATTATGGCTCATATGAGACCAAATTCTTTTGCAAAAAAATTTGCAAAACATACCGAATCATATTATGCGCTGTGACTCCCCGATATTTGTTAAATATCTCTGTATGTCCCCTATATACACATGATTCCCATAGAAAACTCTTTATGAATATGCTATGTGCATGATATTAAAAAGGGGAATTTTTTAAAAAAGACCGATTTTGCTAAATAATTAGCAAAATCGACCAATTTGCTAATTATTTAGCAAAATCGACCTCTTTTTGGCCAACTGGTCAAAAAGAGGTCGATTTTAAAAAATGTCCAGCTCAGAACATACAGGAGTCCCGTATGTTTAGTGGACACTAAGTACCCACTAATTCTAAATCGAAAAACCTACGGGACTACTTGTCTCGTGGGTTTAGTTCTTCAACCTCACAATCACATTCTTCATCATCTCCCTAAACAACTCCACCCCCTTCTCTACATTACCATTCTTACAAAGCCCCGACACAATCGTAGCGTACGCCATCACATCCGACTGAACCTTATCCCTCCTCATCTCCTCCCAAACCCTCCTCATCTCCTCCTAATCACCTCCTCGACCCTCCCCTCCTTACACAGCCCATTCGCGAGGGTCGTGAACATGGTCGCCCGCGGTCTCTGCGAAGGGACCGCCACTGTTGTTTCGCGGGTGGAGGCGGCAGGTGGCGGGCGCGAGGAGCGACTCAAGGGCGGCGACGTGGTGCGCGACGGGGAGCTGGCAGGCATGGAGGAGAGCACTTGCCCGTTGACGACGTCGCCCGCAGCCGTCAACGGTGCTTTGGTGTCCGGGGCGATGGGGGCTTATTATGGGCGTGCGCGCTAAGAAAGATGGACTGCTGTGGGGGTGTTGCGGACTGGAGGAGGATAGCGGGTTTGGCAGATGATCGGCATTCGTGGTTGTTTCGGTGCGGGGAGGGAGTTGTTGCTGCACGCAAGTGTAGGTAGGGCGGCGTGCGTGCAACATATAGCAGGAGGGGAGCAATGGTTGGTGGTGGTTGGTGGCGGCCGTTGGTGCCGACATTGTTGGGGTGGCTGATGAACGGGGAATATGGGCGGGACATATAAGGAGACGCTGAAGGAATTGTGAGGATAAGTGAGGTTGAGACTTAAACCCACGGGACTACTAGTCCCGTGGGTTTTCTGATTAGCGCGTTTTTTAAAATCGACCTCTTTGTAACCCGTTGGCCAAAAAGATATCGATTTTGCTAAATAATTAGCAAAATTGCCGGTTTTGCTAATTATTTAGCAAAATAGGTATTTTTTAAAAATTTCCCCTATTAAAAAAATATTCATAGGGACACACACATATACATGTGTGTATGTACACGCGCGCGCGCGCGCGCACACACATATATATATGGACCCACACACACATACGTATATGTATGTATGTATGTGTATATATGTATGTATGTGTGTGTATAGCAGAACGAAAAGATAGGATTAACTGATGAAGAATAAAAGATCCTTACAGCTGGCACGGATGCTGCAACAGGTGCACAGGAACATATATGTCATTGAAGAATCCAAGAGACACTGCCACACGAGTCAGCATCCAATTAATAATATAAACACATGTAGCAGATATCAATGGTTAAAAGGTGTCTCCGGGAATAATAAACATGTAAAACTAGTACACAAGCTAATACAACTACTGTCTATATAGTGAAAGGAAGTAATAGTATGCAGAATCATACACCAGAGGCCTCTGTATATGAGAAAATTTATAATAATAAAAAAAGAACAGCATTATGTTTAATATCCTCCTCAAATTCATATTATGAACACATGTAGCAGACATGGGTAACAAGGTATATCTGGGAATAATAGACATGTACAACTGGTATGCAAACTAATACAATTATTGTTATATAGTGAAAGGATGTAATGGTGTTATAGAGTTATAGATCAGAGCCCTCTGTATATGAGAAATTTTAGAAGAAAGAAAAGCACTATAATTAACATCCCCATCAAACTCGTGAAGGAATCAACAATTCAGATTCTCGATAAGGGAAAGCAGGAAAATGATATGAGCCTTGTTGAAAATCTGAACTGTCAAAATAGATGCAGATAACTCCAAACCCGGTGAGGTACGCAGCAAAGGATTAGAATCCAAGAACATTGAGATTACATCAATGAGAAAGACATTTTGATGCTGAGCTCAAGCAGTTTGAAAGATTAAGGTGGCAATACCGCTGTCTTTGGTTAGTCAAATTAGTTTGCTATATATCTGTACTCCAGAAGACAATCAACATACAACTGACCAAACTACGGTTTAGACAAACCATCAACTGTTTTATGAGAAAAGGCAGGTCACCATTATAATATGCTATTATTCTAATATGCCATTATTTTTCGACAGAGAAGAAGGTATTGAGGCAAATACATCGTAAATGTTTTATCATTAAAGAAAAAATGCCTTAACTTACAACGCAAACCATTAGCGCCAGATTCCTCAATCTTTCCTGTAAGAATCTCCCCAACAAATGGTCTGAACATAACTGATCTAAATATAACCTAAGAACAAGAAAATTAGTAATAAGTTAATGATAAAATAAATAAATGTTAAAAAAATTCAACAGTTAGCATATGCGTAAGTATGTTTCATACTATGTTTAAGGAGTACTTTCTACTCTAAATCACTTGAGCACAGGCATCCACGAAAATCACACAACCTACACACGAGCACAAGGGCACGCGGCCACACACGCACTATAGACCCAGGCAAGGGCCGTGTTCGGGCTAAACCCGGTCCAAACCCACCATGATCAGGCTTGGACGGGCTGGCCTTGTTAATCCGGACCAGTCTTGAGCCCAGGGGTTTGGTTTTGGGAGCTGCCCAAACCAAGCTGTTGGCCCGGCACGCCAGGCTATGGGCCGGGCAGGGCCAAAACCAGTTTTTTTTTCTTTAAAAAAATAAAATTTTATATAGAATATACCAAAATATTGACAAAACAAAATAAATTTCATTAACAATTTGTGTTGCATGTTGCTAGAACAAAGAGTATACACTAAAATGAAACTAATCAAACTATGCTAGATTAAGAAAATAAAAAATACAAAATGATTCCATGATTTTCTTCAACTTAGAGTAGAGATAATTCTGTATCTGCTTCTCCTTTTTCTTTGACCTTCCATTTTCAATAACACTTTTCTGGAACTTTTTTCTTTACATAAAATAAATATCTCAAAGTGAATCGTGGCCTTTTGGCTCTTTTCCTATCCACATGAACAGTACGTAAACTTCCCGTGCGACCACTTGTTGGAGCTTGTAATCCTATCCCACATTTGTTACATATAGCAACTCTATTAGCACCATCACCTTTCATCGTGAAGTTAGAAAGGTTAGGATCCATTAAAATGAGAATATTAGAATTTAGTAGCTTAAGAGACTTGAAGGAATAATAGAAAAAGACAAGGTGAAGAATATTAGTATAAGAATGAGAAATTAGAATTAAAGTTAAATAATATTATAGGATGAGAAATAAGAATATAGCATGTGTTTGTTTTTTTTCTTTTTGGGCCTCTTTTTTTTTAAGTTAGCCCACTGGCCCAATTTATGTTTAATTTTTTAGGCCAATTTTGAATCTTTTTTGGGCATGGGCAGACTTATAAAATATAGGCCAAAACTTTTTTAAAAAACATGTGAGCTAATAATTTAAGAAACTTGTGGGCTAACTTTTAAAGAAAACCTTGTGGCATGTTAAAACACAGGCCCGGCTAGGGCCGGGCTCGGGCTAAGGTTTTGGACCCTCTACCCGCCCTACCCAGAATTTCTCTGGATTCCTGATCAAGCCCGGTCTGCTCAAACCAGGCTGGGCTTCACCATGGCCCTAGCAGGCCAAGATGGGTGAGCTTTCGAGCTCACCCAGCCTGGTGGCCACCTCTAGCGTGCTTCCACACACCAACGCACATGCACAAACCACAAATCTTAAAAATTGAGAAAATGAGTATGTCGTAAAGTAACGAATACTGAGACTCAACAAGAGATAAAGAGGGTAGCCTAATGCATGAGACCCTTGTTGTTGTGTGTCTAAGGAGATCTGTAGTATGTAATCCTATCCTAATTATTGGAGATTTTCCAAAAGTCAAACCCTGGACCTACTAAATAGTTGAAGAATCCCTAAACATTTTATCAAAGCTTAATCTTTTAACAATTATATAGTTATAGTTTTAATGATTTCACTATAAACTTGATATTGTTGTCAATATTTTGCAATAGGAGTATGCATCTTATACTTCAACACAATGTACAAGGAAATCAACATGCATAATTGCATTTTTAAAGTTGCCTCTATAAAATGAATCCTATAAAGTTGCCTCTATAAAATGAATCCTATGGACAAATATGTTAGTCAATTTACCTTAAGATACAACTATTATCTTACATTTAGGATTTTTTGATAAGCTAAATTGAAAAAATGGGTTCAAAACCTAACTAAGCATTTGTCAGGTTCCATAACATTTCACGGGTTTTAGAAATGGATAAAGCCCACCATCATCCCCAATTTTCATTACGTTCCGATTGAGAAGTGAACATTCCTAAAACCTTACATCCGCTAAATGAACCCAAAATCCTCATTTTTGAACATGGATAAATTCTCTCAACTTTATATCCTGTTCTTTACCTTTCTGTGTAGCCACATACCCATTTTATTTATAAATAACAAATATAACAGTCTACATGATATCATTAGTGGTATACATTTCTCCATCCATTTATCTAATCTATGATGATGTTCTTTTCCTTGTTAGTTTTTATTTATTCAAATTTATAGACAAATGATAAATCACCAAGTTGGAATTTTTAATAGAACCCTGTTTCCAATATGGGACTTTCTTCTTTCACCAACAGTGTTAATATCAATTTGGTCATCTATTCTATATAAAAAAAATTACCTTATTTCTTCAATGTAAAATAACACCACATTCACGTCAACTATCGGTACTAATACAATAATGTCACAAGTGAAAGAAAAACAATACCATATTGGAAACATGGTCCTACTAAAATACCAATCTGGTAATTTAGCCCAAATGATAAGGAAACATGGGAAACGACACAAGCTGTATGACACAACATGGGTTAAATTAAACTTTAAACCCAAGCAATGGTCATGACGTTCCTGTTCAAACCACGCATGATAGACGGGGGGAAGAGGAAGGAATTCCATCTATGAACATAAGATAAAAAAATTTCATTTATTAAGAGTCTAATTTTCACAATTCCATAAAATAACGAGTACCTTATATGTAGGACAGCCATGCCCCGGATATACGAAGCCACCTTCAATGGATTGAATATCATAAATAGAGATACAGAGGCCTAAATTAGCGATAACCTATTTTTAAATGAAAAACGAAACTTTTATAACCACATGCAACATATAAATAATGAATTGAAAAAAAAAAAATCTCAGCAACTAACCTTGTCCAAAAACAACTTCTCAAGTTGCTCCTTGATTGCACCGACAAGAGGACGGCTCAGCAAATGCGGAGGCAGAGGAATTGTATGCTCAATCTTGCTTAGATAAAACATTATACCTTCGAAATATAAAGAACAATATTCAAAAATAGAATTTTGTCAGATCAGATAGAGAAGAGAGAGAGAGGAAATGAGCTGACCTTGAGTTCAGAGAGAGAATTTTTCGATTGTAATTGGGATTTTTGCTAGGGTTTGCTGTATCAAAGGTAGAGAGGGCGTCAAGCTGAAGAGAGGAGAAGAAGATGGTGGGTTTTGGATTTCAATTGGATTTAGGGTTTGGATTCTTTTGGTTTTAAGTTGGGGTTTAGGGTCTTTTAGGGTTTGTGTTTGAGTTTGAAGAGAGACGGTAAAAGACAGAGGAGACGTGGGAGCGGGTGAGGAAATTTTGTTCCCTTAAACTTCAATATTTTAAATTAGTTCCTCAAATCATTAAAATTGCTAATAGGTCCCTAAAGTATGTCAGTCCTTCCAAACAGATCCCTAATAGCAGTTTCAACGATTTGAGGGAATAACTACAAGATATTGAAGATTAGGGGACCATTATCGCAATCCCAATTTTCTTTTGGTTATATAGATATTGGTCTCTCAAGTCTTTAATAATTCCATACTAGTCCCTCAAATCTATGAGAGTGCTTGCTAGTCCCTCAAATCCTAGGGGTCTTGCAATTTGGTCCTTCAGTGACCAACAAACCCTCATCTATTGTTTATTTAAGGATTATGTACAATTTGACATTCTAAAGTCTGCACCTTTTTCAACTTAGATACCCCCAATGTTTTTTTTTTTACACTTTTGACGCCCCTAAGTTTTACAATTTTTTTTCTTTCATCCCCAAAGATTCTACATTTTTTACTTCGATACCTTAAAGTTTACACTTTTTTACTTAGATACCCTAAAGTTTGGGGATTAAAATATCAAAAACAAAACTTTAAGGGATATCAAACTTAGAAAGGTATAAACTTCATCATAACAGAAGTGTCAGAAGAAAACATTTATGTGTCCAAGTAAAAGAAAAGATTGTAAACTTCACCATAACAAAAGTGCTAGAAAAAAAGTCTTTGAAGTAGCAAAGTGTTAGAAAAACTTCAGGGTACTAAAAGTTAGAAAGATGTAAAACTTTAAAGTATCAAAGTGTAAATAACCTTTTCTAACAAGATGTATTTTAAGAGAAAAATCATAAGTAAGGGGTATGTTTGTCCTTGAGGGACTAAATTTCAAGACCCCTTAGCATTATGAAATTATTGAAAGATGTGAGGGGCTAATATCTGAATAACCCATGTTGTTTTGATGTTTTTTCCGCAACCATTTCCCTAAATCATAGCTTATTTTAAAATAAATCTTTTACATCATCAATTCCTCATAATTGCTTTCTACACTTCAAATTGCAAATCATTCTCAATTTACACCTCACTACAATATTTGTATAAAAAAATAAATATTATTTTAAAAAGATTATTTTTCTCATTCTCTTCTCTTGTCTTAATAGCATTGGAATTCAACTATTTCAAACCATGAATAATATTAATTGAATTGAATTGAATTAGTTTAAGTAAGAATATTTTGGTCATTTTAACAGAATATTTCAATTTTATTTTCGTCAATTCAGAATGAGGGATAAAATTGAAGGTAATTACAATTACTATGATTTGGAGGTTTTTAAAAAAAAAATACATACATTTAGTGTGTAAATATGAGGGGAAATAAAAAGACAACAATAACTTGATTCTCTGCTTTCTCCACAGACAAATGAGATACATTTACATAGTTTCTCAATGCTGAGCAAACATTAAAGGGAAATAAGGAAATTGCAACTGTAACTATCCTTTACAAATACAACTACGATTGTAACTTTTGCAATAATTTTGCGCGGAGGAGATCTCCACTAACTTGCAAGCATACGTGCAAATCAAACATTTAATAAAACAACCCTACAAGTTCCGTTGCTTTGAAAATTTAACTCCAGCAAAGTACATAACAATGAGCAAAATCTGCAATTACAGATTACGGAACATTTAATTGCAGCGAAGTATGTAACAATGAGCAAAATCTAATAAAAACAACGTTAGGACGTGTTTGGATTTCAATGGGGTTAAGGGAAGTTAAGGGAAACTAGGTGAGAGAAGAGAAGGGAAGGGAAGGGAGTTCCCTTCCCCTTGTTTACACCCCAATTTGGGGGTAACAAATTTTATACTATTAACGGATGAACTAAGGGGAACTAGGGTGAATAACTTCACCTCCTAAATGTTCCCAAACAAGGTGAATGGTTCCCCTAACTTCTCTTCTCCCTTATTCCCCTCAATCCAAACAAAACAAGTTCTGTTGCACCGAAAAATTTAATTGCAGCGAAGCATATGACAATGAGCAAAATTTACAGTTATAATTACAGAACCCTTTTGATGCTGCCACACTAAATAACGAGCGAGCCTTTTTAGTTTCAGGCCACAAAAGAGAGCTGTACATATTCAATACCTTGCTCCCAAACAAAAAAAAAATCAATACGTTGAAAATTGAAATCAAAAGAAAAAAACTGAAGCTTCATGAATCAATGTTGGTGGATGCGACATCTGATACATCTACCTCTGTCACTCTTAAATTTAGTTCCCTTAACCATTATATCAAAACTCTAAAATTATGGTGATGATCAAGGATTATGGTTTTATATTAATTTTAACATATGCCCCCGCAGGTTGAGCGTCTTTTTTATGGGTCGAAACCTGGACTCACGTAGCGGTGTTAATTTTTAGAAAATCCGTATTTAATTCGTGACCAGTGGAATTTGAACCTGGGTTGTTCTGATATCATATTAAATTTAGTTTCCCTAACCATTACACCAAAACTTCGAAGTTATGGTGAGGATCAAGGATTATAGTTTTATATCAGTGTTTTCAATGCGCGAGGCGCAATGCGAGGCGCAAAGCATCTTTACGCGCACATGCGCAAGGCGTAACGCGATGCGCGCGCCCGAGTGATGCAAGGCGCACACCACACACATAATATTTTAATATATGTAATCAAGCACGAAAGAACATATTTTTAGAATTTACATAAAAAATATCATGATAAATAATATCTTGCTACAAAATCATAATATATTGCCTTAATTTCTAATGCTAACACCCAACATAGTAGCAAATTTCATAAATTTTCAAATCAAATGTTAAATCAAGACTTATATCCAAACTAAGGATTAGTAATGGTCCTCAATTGAAGGTTATTAAAAAAGCACAATGGATTTATTTTGTTTTTTGGGATATGGAATATCAAGTATAAAGACTCGATTGAAATGTTAACAAAAAAAACTATATGAGGAAATACACTACATGCATCCTACACAAAGTACGGATGTACGCGAGGCGCAAAAGGCACTGCTGCATCAGATGTGGGGCGCATCGCCACCGCCCCGCATCGTAAGGCGCATGAGACGCAATGAGGCGCGCGCATTTGAAAACACTGTTTTATATTAATTCTAACAGTCACAATCAAGGTATTGAAAGTGTACATGTAGATGATCATCCCAATAATTCCCCTCATCTATACCCTGCTTGCCGATAAACCCCCTCATCTAAAAGGTTTGGCAAAAAAAACCTTCATTTATGATGAATGAGATCAATGAAACCGTAATTTGTCGGAATTCACAGATTCTGGGACTAGAAAGGAAGAAAGCAGAGAAAATAATTAGCAAGGAAGCGTAGACAGACCAGCCGCTTGAGCCGGGCGCCGCCAACGCCTGAGCGTTTGGCTATTTTTTAAATTATTTAATTATAATAATTAATTTTCTTGCCATGGCTAATTTTGCTTGGTTGTAATTTTTCAGGTCTACAGCATGAAGATTTGTTTCAGTTGGAACTGTTTCTATACTATATCAAGATTGGATTCTCAAACCGCATAAAAGATCAACAATTTCATCAACAAGATTTCACCAAACTCTGTATAATCGTATCTCGATCTGTAAAATTAGAATTTTTTTGGCAGCGAAGGGGTTCAATTTGCATCATGTATATGTTTGTTTACCAATCAGTCAATCACAGTGGGGGGAAAAAAGATGAAATTTTTACCTTGAAAAAGAGAAGGGGAGGGCTGGCGATGAAGAGGAACAGGCGGCGAAGAGGAGGAGCCGAGGAGTTGGCTCGAGGAGGAAGTGCAGTGATTAGCTCGAGGAGAAGGCGACGGCGAAGAAGAGGAGCCGGCGAAGAGGTGGCGGCGGAGAAGAGGTGGAGGCGGAGAAGAGGATGAGGAGGAGGCGCAGTGACCGTGTTTTAGTGTTGTGGGGAAGGAGGAGGAGGCGGCGGCGAAGAATAGGAGGCGTGGCGAAGATAGGAAGCGGCGAGCCGGAAGAGCGGCAAAGGCGAATGAGAGGGTATTTGCGAAATAGAGATCGGGAGGGAAACGGGTAGATTTCGGTATGGATTTGGGTTTTGATGAGTTAGCGGGTCGGGTTTTAATTACAAACACTTGTTTTTAGTTTCTGGATTGGGCTGGACCTGTTTTAACTTGGTTTTTGTTTCTCCCTCCTCTTTTTTTCTTTTTTTAAGCAGGCCACTAGCCCTAAGCGGGTTTGAAATTTAAAACTTTTGGGCCGAGTTCCTTACTCGTAATTTGCAAATAATTAAAATATCCTTGAGAGATAAAAGCCCTCACATTGGGGCAGGAGATATCTTACAAGTAAATGGCAAATAACAAATTTTAGTGTTTTCTCTGTCAAAGACACTTTAGTTATTCACCAATTATTGGAAGAGGGTCAATAAGGAAAATATAAAATTTAGGGGGTTTTGTGAAACACCCAAAAGTTCAGGGGTTTTGTGAGGTGAAAATTGAGGGGGTTATGTGCAAAATCCCTAAAAGTTTAGGTGTTTGTGAAATTAATCCTATAATCAATTTTCTACTGATCCAAGTATTCGCATTCCTCAGAACGCCATGTGTCCCGTGGACCGATCCAATGAACACTTTCTATGGTTTATGTGTAAATACTATCAGACAACAAAAGGTATAAAGGGGGATCTGAAACCTTTTTCTCTTTTAGAGGATGTTTGATTCGATTTCTGTCAAAAAAAGAAAAATGAAAAATATCAAGAAACTAATTTTTTGGTTATTTCTATAAATATTTGTAGGAGAAGTTTATAGAACTCAAAAAGTACTAGTTTTCTTATTTGTTATTATTCCTTTGTTTGGTTCAAAATATGAAAATAAGTTCCTAACTTTATAGAAAATAAGTTATTTTTTCCCTTTTGTTTCCAAAACTCATAGAAGAATGTAGGCAATTTCTAATTTCTACGTATTTCAAGTTTTATGGAAAAGTGGTATGGGTGTACTTTATTACTACTAGTTTTATGCACGTGCAGTGCACGTGGTAAAATATTATAATATTTTTTTATATTTATTTTGTTACTATAAATAAGTCAGATTTATCTTGAGTTTAAATATGTAAAATTAAATTATTAGATTTACTATTATTTTTATTTAAATATTATTAAAAATCAATGTAATAGATTTTTAAGCTAAACTGGGCTAAATACCCATATTGGTATTTTAATTTTACCCCATTTACCAAAAAGGTATTTTAATTAGGCAAATCTGCTTTAAGATATTTTAATTGATTCAACTTACCAACAATGCCCTTTTTCTCGTCGGCGACCAGTTTTCCGGCGAGAACTCGTCACGTGCGTGGTACGTGATTAATTAAACTATTTTTTAGCTACTGATGTGACACAGATTTTCTGACGTGATAGTGTTTAAAGGAGGGAATTAACCCTCTAAAAATCCTAATTGACCCAAAATAGGACAGATCCGTGTCACATCAGCAGCTAAAAAATAGTTTAAGCCATCACGTGCCACGCACATGACGAGCTCTCGTCGGAAAACTGGTCGCCGACGAGAAAAATGGCCTTGTTGGTAAGTTGAATCAATTAAAATATCTTAAAGCATATTTGCCTAATTAAAATACATTCTTGGTAAATGGGGTGGAATTAAAATACCAATATGGGTATTTAGCCAGCTAAACTGAGATGAATGTACCTAATTGGGATATTGTAATTGTCATTATAAACTATAATTATAGCAATAAAGAAATCACATTTCTTATTGTATTGAAAATAGAATTGCACAGTATTTTTGGATATTATAAGCTTAATTGGGACATCTTAACTGATTTCTTAAGAAAAAAATATGAATTGACATAATAATATCTTCAAGTAGAATAGTAAAAGGAAATAAATTAAATTAATACTTTATGTCATATTCCAAACTCTACTAATCTCAATATATAATATGGAGTCAAGCTGAATAGCAATATCATTATGAACTAATGTTCTAGTAAAAAAGAAACCACATTTCTTATTACATTGAAAATAAAATTGCACAACACATTGGGACATTATAAGCTCATGTTTTGTAATAAACAATTTTACTAAACCGGGACATTATAAGCTCATGTTTTGTAATAAACAATTTTACTAAACCATAATAATCATATAAAAATAAATTGTAAGAAATGGTTCCGAGATACCTCTTCTTACATGAAATAATAAAAATCAACCTATACAATAATTGAAAAGAAGTAGGATTTGAGCAAACCTATAAAGAAATTTATAATGAAACTCAAAGAAACATGAAGATGTTAATCAAGTGCGCATGCATTGCAGAACATTGTAGTCAGAGAGTAATTGTCCAAAAACAGTAAGATCAGAGCAAACTTATAAACAAGTTTAGAACGAACTCGAAGAAACATGAAGAATTTAAACAATTGCGCACTTTACAATTAGAGAGTAATTATCCAAAAGAGCAATCCCATACAAAAATTTATAATAAAATTTGAAGAACAAAATATACCAATTACAGAAAAGACAGGGAAATACACCTATAATTGTCCAAAAGCAGTAATAAAAAGACAAAAACTAAATAATAACGGTAACTATAATATACTTTTATAGGATGAAAGCAATCACATAAGCATACAAACTACTAATAATGTTGTATGAAAATCCCTTATAAAAATTCCTTATTCTACTCAAAAATTAAGATATGATATAAAATGATCAAAAAAATATTATCCTTTATTATTTTTGTTTCATATTTTAATTGAACCAAGATCAATCTTTCTCGACCTTTATCTTTTTCATGGGCAATTCTAGAGTAGCATCTTCATCATCTACGTCGATTGTAATATCAGTCTGGAGTTAGATTTCTTGTGCTATTATATTTCCTTTGCCTCGTTCATCTTTTTTTTCTATCTAACTTCACCAGGAATTTGAACGTTTTTTCGATGTTCAACACAAATTTATGAAAATATGGACTCTAATTATTTTTTTTGTTTCAATAAGAACAAATGTTATTTTAATATATATGAATTTTTTTATTTTCTAAATTATTACTTGAATAGAGTTAGGAATTACCTCTTTTTCTGTAATGAATTTTTCTGTTGTGCATCCAATAAGAGTTTTTGCTGCATCAAATAGTGTTACTCTTGTATTATCCGTACTATTTTCCACGAGAATCTTAACTACGTACATGTAGTTTTCATTGTCGATTTCTAGAGATAGTTAATATTATATTTTAATATGTTCATGCCATAAAAAAAGATAACATTGATACTGAGTCATCAATAATTATGGGGCATTTATCATTCAGACACTCTTTACTAACATATTTATCTACTTTCTTGTTGCAGCCTTTGCAAGTATAGAACCATGGCTCGAGTCTATTCAACATAGTAGTTATCTTTGCCTTAAATGTGCAATAGCATGTCTGTATATTGGTAAAATTTAGTTAGATTTAAATGTGTTAATAAGAATAGGTTTCTAATATTGTACATGTATCGAATACTGTGATGTATGCATAATATCATTAATTTGAATTTCTTTTGCATTTATAAAAAGCGTTGATAGAGATCATTTTGTTTTTGCGGCTTCTTCAAAATGAAACATGCATATTAGATTAAAATATAATACTATTTTATTATTACGTTATATGAAAGTATGTTTGTTCTACTTACCATTCTCTAAATTTTTTAGCCAGTTGTATTTTTGGGTTGATACATATTGTTGATATAATTTGCGACGATGTGCTGGTCTCCCCTGCAAAATTGAGATAATTATTGGATGAATTTTATGTTTAGCTGTCTTTAATAAGAATTTCAGTAATAAATTATGTACCTTTATATATAGAGATTTTAAAATCTGATAATGCTATTATAGGCTTATCTTTGATTTCAGCTTCAAGAATTAATCATTCATTTGTAGTCAAATCCCCAAATAAAGTTGCGCGCATAGTCATTTCACTGTATATGAAAAAAGAAAGTATGTTAATCTTATTTTTTTTCTTATGATATTGGAAATAAGTATCATGAATATACCTTTTATCCATTAGCATGATTTTCCTCCTATTGTCTGGTTTGTTATTTTTTGTAATATAGTTGATCACCGGCTTCACATTAGTTGTTGTTGCAAGAATATTTGCAAGTAATTTTATAAAAAAATTATGATTCTATAAATTAACGTCTCATTTTGTAGTGAAGATTAAAGTAATAAATTTATAAGTACTTACTAATTTTTGTTACATCTTTCATGGAAAATGTTTTTTCAAATGGGACAAAGTTGTTCAATATGTTCTCCAAGTGGAAACCTGTTGGTGCTTCTTTGATAGATACATCTTTTATTAATACTAATTCAAGTGACTTGTGGATACTTAAAAAGGCTGGTTTTATTCCTTTCATTTCTCCATTTGAAATGAAAATAATCTGATTCTTTCGAATTTAGTTAGATTTAAATGTGTTAATAAGAATAGGTTTCTAATATTGTACCTCTATCGAATACTGTGATGTATGCATAATATCACTAATTTGAATTTCTTTTGCATTTATATAAAACGTTGATGGAGAACCTTTTGTTTTTGCGGCTTCTTCAAAATGAAACATGCATATTAGATTAAAATATAATACTATTTCATTATTGCGTTATATGAAAGTATGCTTGTTCTACTTACCATTCCCTAAAATTTTTAGCTAGTTTTATTTTTGGGTTGATACATATTGTTGATATAATTTGCGACGATATGCTTGTCTCCCCTGCAAAATTGAGATAATTATTGGATGAATTTTATGTTTAGCTATCTTTAATAAGAATTTCAGTAATAAATTATGTACCTTTATATATAGAGATTTTAAAATCTGATAATGCTATTATATTATCTTTGATTTTAGCTTTAAGAATTGATCCTTCATTTGTAGTCAAATCCCCAAATAAAGTTGCGTGTATAGTCATTTCACTGTATATGAAAAAAAAGTATGTTAATCTTATTTTTTCTTATGATATTGGAAATAAGTATCATGAATATACCTTTTATCCATTAGCATGATTTTCCTCATATTGTCTGGTTTGTTATGTTTTGTAATATAGTTGATCACCGGCTTCACGTTAGTTGTTATTGCAAGAATATTTGCAAGTAATTTTATAAAAAAATTATGATTCTATAAATTAACGTCTCATTTTGTAATGAAGATTAAAGTAAGAAATTTATAAGTACTTACTAATTTTTGTTGCATCTTTCATGAAAAATGCTTCTTCAAATGGAACAAAGTTGTTCAATATGTTCTCCAAGTGAAAACTTGTTGGTGCTTCTTTGATAGATATATCTTTTATTAATACTAATTCAAGTGACTTGTGGATACTTGGAAAAGCTGGTTTTATTCCTTTCACTTCTCCATTTGAAATAAAAATAATTTGATTCTTTCGAAGCATATCTATAAACTTTTCGATAGTCTCTCCGTACATAACTCCATGTATTTTGTTACCCTGCAAATATTATTAACACCAGAGATAAATGTTTGGAAAATATAATTAATTAATGCTAAGCTATATATTATATTTTAATTAGTTATATGTAAACGGAAAAACAACATAAAAAGGCATTATGAAAGTTATTAGGGTTTTAATGAAATTTACCGAATAGATAATGACAATCACAAAAAAATATTAGAATTTGATTAAGTTAGAATTTTATTAGGATTAGGATAGTTCAAACTTCGAAGTTATTTGATTAGGATTAGAATAAATCATTAAATACAATTTAAAAATTAGAATTTATTAGTGATAGGATAGTTCAAACTTTATAGGAGTATTTTTGTCTATCGAAAGATTTTCCCGAACTCGTGCTTTTAAAAGGAGTATGATTTTAACCTTAATGTCAGATTTCCTTGCAATTTTCGTCCATTTGGGGAGGAAGTTGATTTCTATAAAATAGTACAGTTTTCCCTACTTTATAGAAAACATTTCTATAAATTTTTTTGGAACCAAACATAATTTATACAAATCTATTATTCACGATAATGCCATTGTTAGGTGAATTTATACAAATCTACATAAATCTATTATTCACGATAATGCCATTGTTAGGTGCTCTCCTAAAACTTTTCTATGAAATAGGTGAACCAAACAGCTCCAGCATAAGAACGAAGAAAATTTGGGTTCCCTAAGTTTCTCTGACAAGAACAACTATCTATAATAGCATTACAAAAACTCAGATGAATTAAATGCCTTCTACTTATTTGAGAAACATCACGCGCAGTAGATTTTTCTAGGCTGCAATTTTGATTTCACATTTGCCAACCTACTAAGTGAAATCATAGATGATGGGAACGTGAGACGCTATAGCAAAACACAACCCAGGTTTAATCGTCCCAGATCACGGTGGAACACCACCCGTTTCGTCAACTCCAACGACCTAAATTAGAATTTAAACCAAAATTCTTAAAAAAAAACTCTTTTAGAAAGAATGAACAAAAAAAAAACATGAGAAATTAAGCAACTTTAGTTGCAACATGATTCTCAAGTTTCTTTTACCATTACTAGTATCAAGTAGCATACCTCTTAAATTTGATTATTGCAAGATCTTTGACTCCTACATTTAAGAACCGAACCTAAAACATACCCTGTTCCCTAGCATACTATATAAGCCTATCCCCTCGTACATGATTCCCAATGAATGGCATACCACACTCCATTCCTGTCCCATGATCCGGGGCGAACCAAGTGCCATGCAACTATATGAGCGAGATACCATCTGTTCTATTACCCTGATCCAAAACTGTATAAAATGCAAGAATTGTATCAGTTTATTCATATTTTATACCTAAGTAACCGTGTGCTTCCATCTAAAATTATGGAAAATATACAGAAATATCGCAATGACACAAATTGTTTTCGCATTGCAACGAGCTGGAAAATGCATATAAATGTGACCTGTCAAAGCACAACCAATTCTTGAGGGAATACCCAAAACATATATTCATATATGTTGTTCACACATACACATGTAACTGTGTGCCAGTGTCTAGATTTAGAACATTTTGTGTACTAGATAACAGTAGACAATGTGCATGCTATGATTCAATACTAATAACAGATTACGAATTGTGCATGCGCTTGAACTCACTGCCCATCTTTAAGAACAACTACCTATAATAATAATAATAATAATAATAAAACTCAAAATAAAAGTTTTGTACTAATCTGAGAAACATCATATGCTGTATATTTCTCAAGAGCCGCATTTTTCGGTTTCACATTTGCCAACCTAATGAGTGGAAAAACCTTCCCTTAACCTGTTCCAAAACCATATAAAATGCAAGAATTTTATCAGTTTATTCATATTTTATATCTAATAACATTGTGTTCCATTTAAAATTATGAAGATATACAAAAAAGTTCACTGTTGACACCTACCACTGTGTTTTCTATTGTTTTAATGAGTTGGAGAATGCAAATAACGTTACGTGTCAAAGCACCAAGAAATGTCGAGGGAATATTCAATACATATATTATGCTGAATAACCATATTTATAAGGAAATAATGGGTATGAAGTGGCAGCTCATTTTACTAAATGAGCTACCAAAAGATGGTCATGCGGTGAGCCTCACCTTACTAGTGACATCAAAAGGTGCGGCCATGCGGTGAGCCTCACCTTGCTAGTCACATTAAAAGGTGTGGACCACACCACTCTATCTCTTGGTAGCTCATTTAGCAAAATGGCCGTCACCTCATATCCATCATTCACTATTTATAATCACATTGTGCCCCTTGCTCTAGATTTAGATGATTTTGTGTACAGTATAACAATAGACAATGTGCTTGCACTATGATTCAACACCAATAACAGATTATGAGTCTAATAATTACCTGGTTCTGGCATTGTGCATGGAGTACGAATCCTATCAGAACGTCCCGCACGGTGCGGGGCATTCTGATACGAGCACATGGGTTAGTGAAGGTGCATTTAGCCCCTCCAATGGCTAAGATTTTCCTGCATATAAAACCGCTCTCATAGAAATCCTACTCTTGTGCATGAACTTGACCTCGCTATGCATCTTTACACTTACCCTCAATTCCTGCAAATGAGATAATCCAATTAGGATAAGAACAAATGAGAACTTCTAAAGCTTGAGTTAGTAAACCTAAGCCGTTGTTTTTTCTTCTTCATATTTCTAGAACTCTGGTCCACACATGCAATTTTTTTTCAGAAATATTGCGTTTTTTAAGAAATATTGCGCATCCATGAGAAATCTCTTTTATCCCGCAGATAGTTGTTTTTGGAAAATCTGAAACAAAACGAATGAATTTGGACTGAAAGGAAAAGTGGTGCCACCACATTAATTAATTGCACCCAAAAAAATCGAAAAAGAAATTTTAAGGAAAAAAATTCCAAAATAAAGAATAAAAAAACCCAAAATTTGCCAAACTTATCAAGCAATACAAAATTTCCTCAAAAAAACTTAACTTTGGTTTTTTTTAAATCTATTTTACAGGTGTGAAAACATTGTTCTTGTGCAGGTAACATATTGAAATTTAAACAGTGTAACCAACTGGCATTCCTTATTTGTATAATTGTCATGCTTTTGCTAGGGACCATGACAATGACAAGTACGTTCAGCCCCCAGAGACCTGCAAAGACAAGTCAAGTAAAAGAAATCAAGTGAGAATGCAATTTCAGGTGAGTTTCCTGGGTCTTGTGTTTATAAGAGAACTGGTGATACAAATACCAGGAGCAATCCAATTCACATCAGTCAATGACAAAGTGTAGCTTTCAATGGACCAGAATTTGCACCTCTAATCTCGATAGAAAACGACTCGAAAGCCACACTAAAATATGTTATCAGGGCCACATACTAATATCAATTACATAATACAGTGACCTAAAGTTGGCAAGCAATGACGCTAGACTTAATCACAAGACTTCAAAATCACAAGTCAACCAAATTCTCCCTCCATAGGCCCCACTGATACCTATATTCTGGTTCTTAATTGATAAGAGTTATAGCTCTTAACACTAGGAAGTCTCCATGAAAGTTCGATCACCCATTTCACATGACATAGTTCTATAAAGCTAAAGCTGGAACTTTCACTTACCTTCGCAGTTTCACCGTCTTCTTTCGACTTAGTTCTCAGTACGAAAAAGGAGTGCTTGCCTCTTGCAATGTCTTCTTACTCTTCTTTGTTGTCCTCAAACTCATCGGAGAATGATAAGCCAGAAGACACCTTCGAAATTGATGATTATCTCACATTCAATGAAGAGGTCCAAGAAAGTCACCTATCGGGTCCATATAAGCCAAATCAACTGCTGCCAGTGACGACCGATGGTCATGCTGATCAAAGAAGTGTCAATGTTTGCAACAGGAAGTATTAACCTCTCCCTTGCTAGATTTGTGTTCTGATTGGAACTTGTAGTTAAATTTTACATTAAACAATTTTGTATATGCACCTCTTGATGCAGAAACAAATATATGGAACAGGACACTTCTACAGGAAGAAAATGGAAAGTAGCATTCAGAACCAAATCTGAGATTGAGACAATGGATGATGGATACAAGTGGAGAAAGTATGGGAAGAAAATGGTTAAGAACAGCCCAAATCCAAGGTAAAGACTCTCTATTGCAGAATGGTCAAAAAAATAAAGCTAAAGTAATGGTGATATTTGTTTATGGTGTTATAACAATTGATATACAAATTCCACAAGCTCTCAGGCTGACATCTAATTGTTCATCCCTCAGTTTATACTAAATTAAATTTGCATCTAGCTTTTTACAGAGATGAACTAAATTTTACCACGATAGCACTGGTTTCTGAGCTTGAAAAGTTTTCCAATTTCTGAACACAGATCCACAGGGCAAAAACTGAATATCCAGGCTAAACGAGTGCAAGTAAGCAATAGGTTCCATGGAAAGTGCATCTCTGCTAAAAACTGACTTTCCTGATAAAAGAGCATCTCCAAGAAAGTGTTCATGTCCATTACGGAACACCTAAAATGCAGGAAAATATAACACATGTATACAATGCGAACTCAAAAAGCATCAAATAAAATTCAACATTGCTTTTAGCAGAAGCAATAGTCAGTCCAGAAGTAATTTTATATTCACCATGTTCATGCACTAAAAATTCTTAAGAAAACTACGGTGTTACTCCCAAGCTATATCACATAAGTGAATGACAAATTGTTATGTGGTTGCAGGAATTATTATCGGTGCTTAACAGAAGGATGCAGTGTTAAGAAGAGAGTTGAGAGAGCACGGGATGACTCTAGCTATGTCCTTACAACCTATGAGGGTATCCATAACCATAATGTGCCTCTTCAAGGGGCATGTAGTTATCACGCAGTTAACTCAACCTCTCAGTATCATAGTTTATCCAGTCAATAGTATTCAAGAGTACATGAGAAATCCAATTTTATAGGACACTCTTGTGGAGCGTTTGATTGAATATTAAAGTTGTTGCCAGGGGTAGAATAGCGGTCAAGACATCATGTATTGTAGAACTAGCCTACTAAAGCAATTTCTAGATTACAAGTGGATGTTTCTGATGTATCATATCTCAGTGAGATCGGAGTAGAATGCTTGAGGTAGTTGAAGAAGAAAATATTATTAAATTTCCTCTTTTGTGTGTGTTTATATGCTAGAACATCTGTCTGGTCCTCTTTGCCTTTTGGGTTTATGTGGGTGTGTGCTTTTTTGTGTTGCATAGCTGTGGGCATCTGCACACGGATATGTGCGTGTACATGGGAGGATGAACATATATTTGAGTTGTTTGTGATTTATGTATGCATATATCTACTAGAATTTGCAAGGTTTTCATACTAGGATACAGTTGTCCATCAATGCATTTGAGAAGTCCAAACTGAATCAGAATCTGCAAGGTTCCTCAAATTTGCAAGGTACGGACATGAATTATCTATCAAAGTATTCACTCACAAAAAATTACTTATCAGAGCTCGATGAGTTTTGCACCACTGAGCAAGCATAGTTAGCATTAATAGTTATAAAGTACACGAACATGGGTGATAGCCAATGATACTAGGGCACAAAAGATCAGCATATAGGGGATTACAACAAGGTAATTACTACAATGTAACAGGAAAATCTACAACAAGCACATACGACTATATGCAAACTCATATCTTTCAACTCCACAGGAAGAACGCCTATATTGATTCATCATCTAAACCACATAGATAAGGCTTAGAGTTCAACAACATCTAGGAGATGTAAGCATAACATACCAGGCAGATGGAACAAGAACCACCATAATATATACCTATAACACACCCATCTGCAGTTTGATACAAACGGATCTTTATAATAAATCTTCTCAGCTTTCAACTTTGTAAGATATATTCCAAATTAAAGAAAAAACTTTAGACCTTGCGGCTGGATGAACTACAAGGTGAACAAATTAATGCACAAAAAGTCCCTCTTTTGCCATCAATTCTCTCTGTAAACTGCTCATGGAAGCATGTCAAGTGATAACTTATGAGCAAAAGCTGGTCCGGCTCCCTCTCATTGTTGCACTATAAAAGGAGTCAGGATCAGGATGTAGTTATTCCATGCAATCTGATAGTCTCATTGGGAAAAATAACATTAGGATTTCTTATGTGAGGGTTCAGTGCTGCTATCTCTTTCCATTTCTCCCCAGTGCCATGGATTCGCGAAGAAATGCTCCAAAGAGTATCTCCAGGTTGTACTTTTGTAGTCACTTGAGACGGCTTTGTAACAAGATTGGACTTCATAAATGGATGCTTTTTATTCTTTCCCATTCCATTTGCAAGCAACCATCGAGAGCCAGATTGCTGCTGAACAGCATTACCCCATAGTTTTTTCTTCAAACTTTCAGTCATCAAACCCGCAACATGTACTTCAGTGATTTTGAACTTAGGAATGGCATCTTCTTGCACTTTCTTCTCCTCCTTTGTCACCAGTTCATGTTTAATGTCTACTTCATCATCCAGTTCACTATTTCCTCTTTCTGAAACTGTGCTGTATATTTTAGGTTTGGGAGGGATAAACACTCGTTCCACTTGAATTAGAGCAAGCATCGGGGTTCCAACTGGTTCATAGTCACGTAAAGGATCTCGAAGCTGCACCATTAGTGCCACTGTGAAATTATTCCCTAACAAACCACATCTTTTACCTGAGTTCTTCCCCCCTCTTTTATCTGCCCTGAGAAACTCAGTTGATTTAGCATGATGTGCTGCAAGAACTCTCGTTGTCCTCTCACTGATTTCATCCTCTTCATCAACGTCTCCAGAATCTAGCCTCATCCACTCATCAAGGGTTATTGATAAACTCATCACGCCATCAACATCTCCCCCATTATCTTTAACATCCAAAAGCTGCAAACCAGCAGCTCCTTCTAAGCCTAGAGTCATGCTGTTCTTCAGTCCTCTACCCTCCAACGTTGATATCTCACCGATAGATTGTGGGCTGATATTAGAAGGTGCCTCCTCATCGGACATGCCAGACTGTATCCTCAGCCCCTCAATGGACAGAGCTTCTATTTTATCCATTGCTAATGGAGCAAGATCTTTGAGCAAAACGTATTCAGACTCAAAATCCCCATTTCTAGATGATCCCCCTTTTGAGACTTTATGCTTTCTAGTCCTATCAGAGGCTTTCTGGGCAGCCAAAGATTCAACTTCAAAGTTTAGATGCGGCAACAAATCAGTCCTATATGATTTAAAGTAGAACACTATTTAGGAATGAAATTATAAAAAAACAAGAACTCGCTGCCGATATCTGAAATATCAATTGCCATACCTTCCACAGGACTCTAGACATGGTGCAGCTTCCCGTGCTACATGTTGAATTGTCTTGCCAGTAATATCTTCCAAAGGCATGAGCTTACTAGCTTGCATTGATAACTTCTCAATTCCAACAGAGGCCAACCCTTGCAATATTTCCATAATGTCAGAGCCCATTTCTGCAGGCATTACAACAGGCCTCGAGGCCTGCATCACCAAGCTCCCGCTGTTCTTCGAACCTTTGAAGAGGGATGGGTTCATTGACCTCAAGAATCCACCATCTTTGGTCTGGAGATATGGACCCAAGTTCTCATCAAGAGGTGGCGGGTTGAGCGGCTCTTCAAGAGGAAGATGAATAGGACTGCCAAAAGCATTGCTCACAGGCTGAGAGCTAGCAAAGACTTTCTCATTCAAACCCCATTCACGCATTAAAGCTTCAGTTTCTGCATCCTCCAACATTTTGGCCCTCGACTTACCATTCATCATAAGACATTCTTTCTCTTGCTCCATATCAAATTCTGAGATGTCACCATGAATTTCAGGACCAAATATGATGTCATCAGCGTTCAAATTTTCCTTCTGAAATTGTTTCCAGAGTTGCTCCCTTGGAGATTCAGGATCACTAGCAGAGCTAGTCTCTAAACCAAGCATGCTCAAGAACTCATTAGCAACAGACTCATCATCCATGCTAAGGGATTTGCTCCTAATGCCCTTTGCTTTGAAATTTGACTTAATATGCTCAAAATCAAAGTTTGGAGACCCCCATCCTTCCGAGTCAAAATCTTTCGATTTAATCTGCTCAAATTCAATTATTGGAGATTCCAATCCGATCAATTCAAGTACATTTTTCGATCTAATCTTCTCAAATTCAACTCTTGGTGATTCAAATCCCTCCAACTCAAGAATTGGAAGACTGTTATCCTTCAAGTACAAATCTTTCCGCAGCAAATCTCTCAATGGGAAATTTTCCTTCTTGGGTTCTTGATCAACAGCATTATCTCCCTCATTCTCTCTCTCAGGCTCAACATTTTCCAATATATCCTCGCAGTTCACAGAGCGTACATCTCCTGTGCAAATCTTCTCAAATTTTGGTGATTCCAATCCCTCCAATTCAAGTATTGGAAAATTGATCTTTTCCATATCCAAATCTTTTGGCAAAAAAGTTTCCTTTTCAGACTCTTGATGAAGCTCATCAATCAGCAGCGAAATTCCCTCACTGCCCCTCTCAACCTCAACATTTTCCAACTTAAGTTCATCAGCCCGATCCCCAGCCTCAATTTCAACTCCTTGTTCGATCACAGTAAACTCTGGGTCCTCCTCCTCATTCTCCTTCACAGGCTCCATCAATGTGCAACACTTAGTACCAGAACCTTCACTCCCACTCTTCAAACCCCCAACATCCAACTCCTGCTTAATAACCTCTCTAAGCATCACCCTCTCTCCCCCGCTAAAGCTCACTCCTTTGACACTACCACACCTTTTAAATTTAAACCCATCTCCATTCCCAATCGAATACCCGAAACTCACATTCAACAAAGCTCCTCTAGCTCTTCCCGCCAACCTAAAGCTCGTGCTCCACTCACCAGAACTCCTCTCCCCCTCCAATTCCTCCATTGTCACCGGTAGGATGCTCGTCAGCTCAACCCTATGCTTTCCAAAATCGAACCCTGTGGCCCCCGCTAAGGTAACGTATATCAAGAATTGCCTGGGTTCATACCTCGCCGTGCGTGGGCCCCACCGCCGTGACTGAGCATCGGCAGGAGAGGGTTTCCTCGAACTCGGCGGAGCCGTGGAATGCCTTAGCGGGTCGGGTTTTGGCGCCTGAGGAATCCGAAGCCCGGCGCCAGTGGACGATGAAGGCGGAGCTGAGAGGGTTGGGGGAGGGATCCGATGGAGTGAACTCTGAGGGTGAAGGTGCAATCGAAGCGGCGAGGGTGCGGAGGTGGGTTAGGGCTTTCAAGGGTTCTTCCAGCTCCATGTGGATGAGGGTTTGGGTTTGGGTTCAGGTTTAGGGCTAGGGTTTGAAGGGAGGGAGAAGCGGCGGGTTTTAGGGTTTGGGTCGAGGGCTAGGGCTCTTGTTAGGGTTTCCAGCTCGCGGAGAAAGCGGGTGTTTGAGTGATCGCCGTCGCCGCCACCGCCATAAAACGGCGGCGGCGGCCGAGGAGGAGGAAGGGGTGAGCTTTTTGTTGGTCGGGTTCGGTCTTCGATGCATTGTTAACGGGTTCGGATTTTTTGAGGAAACTGAAGAAGACGAGGAAGGAAGAAAGGAATTTTAAAGGATCGGATACTATACTTCGATTTCTTAGCTATGATAATCATACTCTCTTTTTAATTTTTTGGTACATAAGTCAAATAATTGGAAAAATATTTTGCAGATGTAACCCTTACTTATTGAGATGTGATAATTGAGTTTTTTAATATTTTTTATGTATTATTTTTCAACATTAGTCCATTAAATGTTTGGCATATTGATATTTGTCCCTTGTACGTTGAAATTATTATTGGGCTCCAATTCTCATAAGTTCTTTTAAAAATTGTCTGATGAATCATTAAAATAACTACTAAATCATAATTCTTATAAATTATTTTAAATTAGTCCTCCCAGTCTAGAGAAGCAATAACAACATATAGCAACTAGGGGTCTATTAGCAATTTTAGTGCCTAGAGGGAATTTTTGTAAAAATATAAAAGAAGTAAGCTTAGGGTACTTTAATTGAATAGTGATACTTAAACTTCTCACTCCAAACTACTTTCACATAATAAAAAAAATATATAGAGTTTAATCACTTCACTTTATATCAAATTAATGACTCATAAAGGAGTTCAATCATGTGCGTAAGTAGTTCGTGAGTATAATTTAAAAAAAACAATGACTTCATGTTTCAACCGTACTTTTAACTCTTCGGTAGAGATAGTATTGCAACAAATATGTAGATTTTGGAGAGTTAAATGCAAATATGTTTGATTTGAATTGCAAACAGTTGCATTTTTCTATAGTGATCATAAGCATGTCGGATGCTAAGGGGAGTGGAGTTCGATGAAAACGGTATTTTACTTATCAGTTTTCTGCGGTACGGGCAATGTGAGTACTAGATCAGCTGTGAAGTACGAACAGCGAGCAGATTAAATGACTAATTAGAGAGAAGGAGGAGCTGAAATTGGCACGTGGAGGTAATTAACGGGTCAGGCCGCAGGCGTGATGATGAGGCGGTGGGTGGGGAGTTCGGTGAAGAATTTTTTTAGAAAAAGCATATTGTTCCCTCGAATGCTGCTGATGTTACCAAAGTTGAGCGGGAGTTTTTTGAGTTTAAAATGGCTGGGCCCACCTGACGTCCTCAAGTGACGACTTACCTAGCACGTGCGGCGGCTGAGGTTAAAAGTTTTAAGAGCCAACAATCAGTTCACGGGCCTGAGCCCATCCTCTTATATTTATCATGTCAGGGCCCAATTAATTGGAATAACGACGAAACCGAGCGAATCCTAGCAGAGCAACGAAAGCTCTCTATTTTTAATCCGGTTTAAATCAAGATTGATCTACATCAATTATAGGATCGCGCATCTGCACTGTTAAATTGCCAATGTTTTCAAAATATTCCAATTGGCATGGAAATTTAATATGAGGCTTACCTTAGTGTTTAAGAAATTTTAAGGAAATGTTGCTAGAACTTTATTCGGAGAGAACGTTGTTCATGTAATATGTCTTGTTTTATCAATAACAAACTCTCATTTGGTATTAATAAATTTATAAGATGATATATTTTATAAATAAACATGTACCAAAAATTTTAGGCTCAAAACAACACGAACAATTGATTTCAGCCATTAACCATTGACGGTCAAGAGACAACCATCGGTAGTCCATAGGTCATCAATGAGCTATGGTCAATAACCTTTATTTTTCAAAAACGAGAGATCGAACCAGCAATGGACTACAGTTAACAATATGTGAAATTCAAAAACCAGAAAATTGAATAATCGGTGAACTACAGGGGACCATCAATGATCGGTATCAACCATCAATGATCGGTATCAATCATCAATGATCGTATTTAACCATTGGTGCATATTTCTACACCAACGATTATTTAACCATTGGTGCATATTTAACCATCAATGATCGGTACCAACGGTTGTAACCATCAATGTTTCTACACAAACTTTCAGCCGTTGGTGCATATTTCTGCACCAACGGTGTTGGTGCAGAATGATTGTGTTTTTTCTTTTTTGTCACTTTTACCTACAGCATTTACATACAACATTTCCCACAAAAATATATAATAGTTCACAACATATACATTCCCACGCATAAAACAAAAGATTAACTAGAATCAAAATACAACAAGTTATATACTCAACTCCCAAAAGAGGATATCTGAAATATACAAATGTCTTAAGTATGTTAATTAAAAGTACAAGTCACGGCTGATTTAATTGAATATAATCAGCAAAAGCTTTGCGGATGTCCTCCTCGCTATAGCCCTCTTGTGTTAAGCTCCCTAAGATGCCCCCCAGCACGCCTTCCAATCGACTAGCAAGAGGGCTTTGTGTCGAAATATCCCGCGGAAAACATTGAGCAGCAGATGTAGAACTCTGAGCATCCAGAGAATGATGAGCTAAAGTCGGTGGAGTAGTAGCAGGAACGATAGGTGGTGGACGAGTGGTCTGAGAATCAATCTGTAAAATAATACATGTAATAAATCAAATTCACTCTAAGTATATCCAAACATGAAAACTTAAGCTTAATAAACAAGTCTTTTGTTGTATGAATAATTTATGACATGCATTTGTAGTGTTGAACCATTTATGACATTAATGCGGCTAACTTCAGATTGAAGACATGATTACACTAGGAGCTCATTGGCCTTAACCAACTTAACAGAGTGCTATTCAAAAAAAAAAGTTAAACAGAATCCCAAAACCATTGAGACCCAAGACCAGTCCAGTTCAAAATTTGTTAGAGGCTCTTCAGGAATCCCTTATTCCCCCCAACAAAACACTCCCAGCAACAATTCTATGCAGTCACGTCCTATAATATCTACAGCAGGTTTAAAAATGTGAAAGCACATAAAACTAGAGGGGTAGTAGAGATCAAAGTAACAATATTACAGGAAGGTATATCCACAATCAATATTTGCTCTACTTGAACAATCTAGGCTCTCTTAAGAGTTCAGCTCAAGTTGATATCAAGTGTCATTGTCAGAAGAGGAAAACCAGCTTTGATTCCAAGCTCACCAAGTTTCGACTAGAAAAAACTGATTCCAAGCTCACCAAGTTTCGACTAGAAAAACTCATCACAGTATGTCATTCAGCTTATTAGCCTGCAAGAGTCAATCTGATCAGAGGTTGCGATTAAAATCAAATGACCCTAATCAAATGCAGTTCGAGTACAATAGTAAACAGTGGTCACAACAATATAGCTGTGTCCTAATCAAATGACCTTTCTATTCTCAAAACCTTGGTCCTTCATCCAGGGACTTTGGTCCAATTCTACATTCCACAAATTAGCGATACCATTTGACTTCATATCCATTTGATTCATTGATAGATGGCTTATACAATCTATTCAATGTCCTAAATGTAATATGAAATTATATTTGATATCCCAAGTGCAATTAAAATCCAGTGTAAATCAATTAATGTTGACCTGAATGAGAATTCTAATCAATTAATGGTGAGAATTCTTATTATAATACATTTTGGAAAAGCAATGGAAGTCATCTGCATTTACTATTATACACACACACAAAAGAACCATGCACATGCACAAACACACGCGCACAAACACATGCACACACAAAGCAGACAGACACACATGGAGGAATGTAAGGCATATATATTTTTTATGATTTTTTGCATACGTACTAGTTGGGTAAGTCGTTCCATCTTGGACTTAAGCTCGGCCATCTCGCGAAGGACATCAGGAAGAGTGGCAAATATCGGAGTAGAGGAAGTCTTCAAATAATGTCTACTGACACCATGACCCAAGTCTCTCTCATAACCGCCGTGATGCCCTCCATGTACCTCATCTAAAACTTTGGTCATCGCGGCAAACTTGGGTTCTTCTTCTTCTTCTTCGGCATTAATGGGAGTTAGAATTTCTCCGTGATATACCCAAGTTGTATAACCTCTAATAAAACCATACTTAACAATGTGAAGTTCTACATCTTCTTCTTTACGATACAAAGTATTCCCGCAATGGCTACACGGACAAAGAATCATGCCATGTTGGATCTTATCGTGTTCACGTACAAAGTTCATAAAAGAAGCAACTCCTTCAATGAACTCAGCCTTTGTGCGTTTTTCACGATTCACATACATCCAGTCCTTAACCCTGATGTAGTCACGGGCCATGATAACCTAACCAAGACAGAGTTAGTGATAATAACTCATAAATTAAGTGTGCTTGCACTAATTTTCAGAAAATTATAAAAACTATATGAAATTTTATTTACTTGTTTAAATTTAATCACAATTTCCATAAATGTGAAACATGCCTAGTGCATCAAATATTTATTATGTGTATGAAATTTTCACTAGGTTTCTATGGTGAATTTGTTATCTATGAAATGTTTATGTACGTATTTCTCTTGCAGGAATTTCATCAAGTATTAGGCTTAATCTCTCACAAGTAAGATCGCTTTCAGGCTCACTCCTTGACTCAGATAACAATACTACTGCTATTTTCTCGGCGCGGTATTCATCATGTATATCATGTATCTATTTTTCTAGTTGACTAGATATTCTCTGAACAACTTAACCTGGATACTAAAAAAGATAACTTACAGACGGGAAGCTGAATTGAAATTAATAAAACCTCAAATTTTCAATTTTTGTGTTTTACAACCAAGCAGACACAAAGGGAAGGTCTTAAAACGTAGCAATTAATTGCAACTACAAGAAACTCCCAGCCTCAGAAACTTTCTATCCTTTGTCCAATCCAAGAAAATGCTTACTGACACAAAGACATCATTTAAAGCCGCACTTTAATTAGCCATCAAAGTGTGATATGGATTAAGCCATCACTTTCCAGGATTGCCCCAGTTTTGGTAGACTTCACAATAACTTACAGAAAAACCCCATATGGCTCCACACCCTGTATTTTTAAAATCACTCCTAATTTAAATACATGCATACCCTTATTAAACTCTATTAATTCAATTCAAAATTAATGTCTGAAACCTACTTGCAGTCTTTTATTCTAAACCAACCAACTTGCAACATTCAGATATAGTGAATGCAACTTGCGGTGTGGAAGTCTATGTTTTCCTGTAAGTGAAAATTTTGGCCATTTGAAAGGAATTTGTGGAGTACAGATTTTATTAGAGCACCTGCATGCATATAATATGATGATCTATATCATTCGCGGGTGAGGGTTATTTCGGAAATTTTAGATATTTTGTAAATGGTGTAAACCGCCCAAAACCTACGGTGATGGTTCTGATAGGATTCGTATTCGCATTTGTACGATAAGGGAAAACAAGAAAAGATATCAGTTTGAGGTCAAAACCAAATCCAAAGCCTTAGTAGTTATTCATTCAATAAGTAAATTTTCCCCCTTCAATTAAGAGTCAAAAACTGAAACCTTCCAAAATGGCAAATTTTCTTAATACATTAATTGGCGAGATTCACCATGATTAAATTCAAATCTATCCATGTAGGCCATAGGTCGATGCATCAAAAAAGAAGCAACAAAGATAAATTTCAAACCAAGTACCTAACCAATCAATGAAATTGTTTATGTACGTATTTCCACTCATAGTTTTCGCTTCTATATGCTTCAGGCTTAGTGGAGCAGAAGGTCTTAGTTCATTCATAGCAAGCTGATCAAACCTACAAATGATAATATACTACGAAGGGCAAGCCTAGACAGTTGTGATCGCAGGGAAAAGGTTAGATGCTACACTCACATGAGATTATTATCTGTCATTTATTAGGATTAGTAGAATGTATTATCTTTTTCCTCATAAGCATCGTACTAGTCCTAATAAAGAAATAAGGTATGAAAGTTTAAGCAATGATGAATGAAAATAAATAATATGAGAAGAGAGCTCATATGAAAATAGATAAAATAGACTGATTATGCTATGAAATTGTAGATAAAAGACTCACTTTGATTTCTGAGCGGCGGCGGCGGCGATCTTTGGGCGGCGGAAAAGAGGGGAGAGCGGAGGAGGCGGCGGCGGCGAAGAAGAGGGTTTTGAGGGGGGAGAGCG
>NC_033794.1:90718792-90748421 GCF_001876935.1 Asparagus officinalis | reverse complement strand
ACGACGATCTTCGAGCGGCGGTGGCGGCGATCTTCGAGCGGCGACAGAGATTTTTTTTTTATGAGGAGGGGGAACACAGAGAAGAGCTGAGCGATCTTATAATTTGTGGGTTTTTTCTTTTTTTTTTTTTGGTAAAAAACGGGGGGAAACTCCCGCTATGTGAAAATACTAGCCCCAACGGTTGGAACCGTCGGGGCAGTTTTGGGGTTTTTTTTTTCCTTCAGAAAACCTCAAACTTTCAACATTTCTCACAAACCTCTGTGAGGGAGTTAACCGCAAATTACACTCTGGGTAACCGTAACTGTGTGAAGAAACGTATGATCAGAAGAATATCATGGCCTACAAAATTTGCAGGAGTTTGTCACAAAAACGACAACAAAAAAAGTATACGTAAAAAAAAAAAAAACTACGCATTCTATTCACACAAGTAGCTAGGCACAACATGACGGTGTTAACATCACGTACGTACTGATCTCCCCTTCAAGGACCAAAAACAGAGCGTATATCAGCAGCAATTAACCTAAGCATATTACTACTAATACCCATAACAAAAACTAAAACTAAACATATTTAAATCGGACTTGCACAGTCTTGGGCTTCTTCAGCTCCGGCGGCGGCTTCTTCGTCCTTGCACTCCGCCGTAACCTTATCAAGATCCGCTTTCTCCGGCAACAAGAACCTCCTCATGAACTTCCCCGGCCATCCTCCTCTCCATCGATATCCTCAAATACTTCTCCTCCTCCTCACCCCCTTCTCTCTTCCTCTCTCAGCTGATTACCAACGTGCTGTCATCTTCTATCTGCACCTTGATTTCTAACTACTCACATGTGGTTAAATATTGTTATTAAGTATTTTTTATTTATTTCCTTCCTAAAATTTGTTTCTCGCTTTCACTTTGATAGTTTTTGCTAACTGATATCTCTAAAATTTTAGCATTATGATTATTTATTTTCTTTGATATTCATTTGAATAGGCTACACCAAATTTAAATTTTTATGTTGATAATTGAATAGACTGAAAATAAATGTAATCCAAAGCTAATTTGAATTTTGACGTTATTTAGACTAACATGAAACTAAGCTTGACTTCAAAAAGTATAGTGTTGCGAAAGTAAAAAAACACTTGAAAAAATAGCATCAGAAAAGAAAATAAATAATTAAAGCAAATAATCCAAGATGATTGATTAAAAGTGTGCTAGAACTAAACTAAAGAGAATATGAAATTTGTATATAATCATTGGTAGACTTTAGAAAGAATCATAACTTAAAAATTAATACTAACTCTAGTACATGCAATTTTATATAATAAAGCACCACATAAGCATATAAAAGTATTTAAAAAAAGTTCATGAAAATCTCTTCTAAAGATTCATAATTTTACTCGAAAAATTAAACTATTCTATAAAATATTTAGAAAACAGATATTTTATTCATTTTGTTTTTTTTATTGAGTCAATATCAATCATTGTCTATCTTTATCTTTTTCTGACTAATTCTAGAGTAGTGTCTTCATCATCTACATCGATTGTGATGGCATGATGGACCAGAATTTCTTGTGTTGTTATCTTTTCCTAGGCTCGTTTATTTTTTAAGTTTTCATCTTACTTCACAAAGAAGTTGAATGTATTTTCGACATTCAACACAAAATTCTAGAAAATGTATATTTTGATTATTTTCTATTTTAATAAGAATAAATATTAATTTCATATATATAAAAATCTTGTGTCTCTAATTTATTAATTAAATAAGGAGTGGAGTTACCTTTTTTTCTCTCTATAATGAATTTTTCTGGTGCGCATCCAATAAAAATTTCTGTTGCATAAAATAATATTAGCTTTACTCTGTTTGTGTCATTTTTCATGAGGATCTGAATTAAATAACTATATTTTTTTATTATCAATTTGCCTTAGATTATATTGTTAATATTTAATTTTGATATGTTTATTTCATGAAGAAGAGATATTACTTAAGCTTAGTACTACGTCATCAATGATTTTATGACATTTATTATTTGGATACTCTTATTAATATTTATATCCATCTTCTTATTGCAACCTTTAAAAGCATAGAACGACAGCTCAACTCTATTATAAATAGTAGTTATCTTTGCAGCATAGGAGGAATAACATGTCTGTATATTGGTAAACTATTTTTAGGCTTAATTGTGTGAATGATAGAGTAGGTCTTGTAAGATCATATCTCTTTTGAATATTGTCATGATTGCAGATATTAGTAATTTGAATTGTGTTGTCTTTGTAAAGAGCCTTGCTAGAGATGCTTTTGTCTTGGTAGCTTGCTCTAAATGAATCATGCATATTAGCTTGAAAATATAATACTCTTCTTTATTATGTTATATGAATGTTTGCTTAGTTTATTACCATTATCTAATTTCTTCAGTAAGTTATATATTTGGGTTGATATATATTGTTAACAAAATGTACGATGACATGCATATCTTCCCTACAAATTTGAGATAGATATAAGGTGAATTTTATGTTTAGTGATATTTAATAAGAATTTTAGTAATGCAATATGTTACTGTTATGGTATTTACTCACCCAAGAAACAATATTTACAAAATAATACAATAAGAGCCCTAGTCAACCCTCAAGAGTTCTAGGCATTCGACTCCTCAATCGAATTTCAAGTCCTTGGTAGCTTATCAGGAATAAACCCAATGCATAATCATAGAGTCATCGGCTCAACCAACTCATCAAGCCGACACTTTGGTGTCGATATGAAAGGCGATATGAGTCGATACGAGAGATCCTGACCTCCCAGATGAGTCGACATCTTTATATTGACTCGAAAGACGGTTCTTAGCTAAGGCAAAAAGATATTTCAACCAGTCAGACAAGCCGACATTCCTGAGTCAACACGAAATGCGGTACCGGTCGACCCTATCATCGAGGACGATCCTATTTAGGGCACTCGACCGCTCAATGAACATTTCTCAGAAACGACTTAAGGGACATTCCCTGATGTCGACTAAATTGAGGGCTCAACCCCGGCCTCATGCCTCTCCCCCAGAGCAAATGTTGACACCTCGGTCCACTTTGGACAAGCCTTATCCAGATTTTGGCCCGACAGATCTCCATGACTCGTTAATTCAATCACTTCCCAGGAAATGCAGAGACACTCTCTTCCATAATGAAGTAACTCCCCGCCAGCCAATATCTGTAAAGTGAAGGACGACTCAGTATGCCCACGTGTCTTCTGCCACACTCACAAGTCACTTCCCGGACATCGCTGAGACACCATCTCCCATGCTGAAATAACTTTCCCTCCAGTCGTCAGCCGACACCTGTAGAGCGAGGGATGACTCACTTTCCAACTCACACTTTGTCGTCGCCATTCTTTATAGCCGAAATAACCAGTCTGCCATGGACATCCTTTCTATATATAGAGGTTGTTCACCTTCAGAAAAAAGGAGGAGAAGGGGGAGGATCTAACCTTATCTAACCTAAGAAAAAACTCTTGGAGCATTTTAAATCTTCCTCCTGATCTAGACCTGAGAGATAATCATCTCTAATGCACATAGCATAAGAACATACTGTTCTAAACTCCGTTCAAGCTTAAGTTCATTAACTAACTTGACCATCGGAGGAATCACGGGGGAACCGGTCCCCACCCTCTCATGGGTTCTTCTTGTCTGTGTAGTGTGAACATTAAATCCTTATTCAAGAACTAAGCATAAAGTCGAAGAAGGGAGCAGGCCCTCCATCATTATCTATCACCCCACAACCATCCTCTTCTGGATTAATTGGTTGTGTGATATTTAACATTAATAGTTTGGCACTCACCATGGGGCCACTCTTCTTATTCGAGAAGCCATGCTGAGTTCTAATCAAAGGTCTGATTCTACGCCACCCTGAAGAACAACATCGAAATTGCATCATCCAAGCTAAATGAAGTCAGGAGTTGCATCATTCAAGCTAAAGAGGATTGGTCTATGGCTACGAGGAACCAACATATGCGTAGTCCTCGGAGGCCTCTACAACCTTCTGGGGAGTGTTTTCCAAGTACACTAACTGCTAAAATAGCAGAGCTATCTACAGCACCCTCCAAAAGCCCTCTACGAAAAGACACGCCGTAAGAGTAGGTTGTCTTGCTTGAAAAAAAAACGATGACGCCTCCTGACCGCCATCGCAGACGAACCCCACCTTCTGGACTGCCAAGAAGCCTAGAGTTGGATCACTAAACAGAACCTCAACCTAAGTATGGGTTCTGATCAAATCCAAAGTCACTTAAGCTTCAAATGCCCAAGCAGTATCAAGCTTGGTTGGACTCTAACACGGTGGCAAATGAGGATGAAAGACACCAGAACCCCCATTGCGTTTGGATAGAATTGGGAAGGGGAGACTCCTAGATCGGCGTGCACCTCCTTAAGGAAAGGGTGTAGGGGCAGCCGTAAACCGTGCTCCAAATGGACTAAGTACAACGGTACCCGACCCTCGCCATTGTAGGCATCAAAAATTGCCTATAGGTCTCCGCGAACGGCTCAGTGCTAAGAAAAGACGATGAATATCATTATCCAAGTCACAGGAGCTTGATTGATGTTAACAAACACATAAAGTGGGTTGACGAACTATGTGAAGCAATGAAGCCTAATATCTCATCAAAGTGGGATATTAGCTCTTCCTCTCGTCAGCTCTACGACTGCGCGTCGAGTGAACCTAAAAGCTATTACAAATCACACAATATAACCAATTTTTACGTGGTTCGGTAAATTGCCTACGTCCACGGGGCAAGGAGGGTGGAGATCTACTAATAGAAGGAGAGAATACAACTAGGGTTTACAATCACTCACAATCTAAACCCTCAAATATTGGAGCTTATAGAACTCCTCATCGGCTTTCCAACGCACTTTGAATCGCTTAAATCCGAGTTCGGATGAAAAAGTTAGAGCCAAAATACTAAATAGGGTACAGATTATCTCGCACAGGTGCGAGACACCCCGAGCTGTCTCGCACTTGGGACGTGTTTTTGACGATTTTCGATCTTTTAACCGCTCCGCAACCCCTCATGCCTATAAATACAAGCCTTAGGCCTCATTTTTTCAGATCTGGAATTCTCGTGCCGCGGCGAAGCCCTGCCGGATTGAAGACTTAAAGTGCACAGATTTCAAGAGAGGAGGAGGAGAGATCGGATCTAGTTCTTCAACGCAAGAGAGAGAGATTCGTCAGATCTACATCACCCGCATCCAATCCTTAGTATTATCCCGTTGTGGTAATTCTAAGAAGAGCAATTATCTTGCTTTTATCGAGATAAGCGCTACAGTTTTCTCGATCCCTTCGCGGATAGACGAAGCTCTGCCCAATTTTTCAGCAACCAGATCTGATCGACGGTGGTCCACGGATAAACCCCGGCACAGGCAAAGACACCCACGCAAGTAGAAGACCGATAAACGATCTCTGCGTTTGTTTGATAAAGTTGTAAACTTTTTATTTTCATTGTGTAAGGAGATCTTATAAAAAGATCAACTTTTCTTTTATTTTATTCGAGTTTATTATAACGACTAAAGTTGTAATAGATTCGATAGCAATGAAAACAGCAACTTTCACAGCAAACAGCCATGGCAGTGCACTAGCTCGTTCATCTCTAGAGCCGCCAATGTGAGAGTCTGAGGAATATCGTATCGGTCATACAACCCCATCAGATCGTCCATATGGACCTTCGAGTGAAGAAGTAGAAAAATAGCGAAACTCTCCTCGCTACGGCCAGAGTTTAAAACATGAGAGGCCATGGAAGACTTGTTCCAGAAAAGCTTAGAGGAATATCAGAAATTTTTCGAAGCAAAAGTTCGTAAGAGAACTATCTTAGCATAAATAGGCTATTTATAAGCTTTCAAGGAAGAGTAAAGAGGAATGTCAAAAGACGCTGTGATTTTCAAAGCGACCAAGCCAGATCCACCTCGGAATCTGAAACAGTTCGCTCAAAACATGAAGTGCCACCCTCATTTAATGCCTTATGTTCCAATACTTGAAAAGTGGAAGATCCCTCCTTATATCTACGACGCTTCGTCTCCTAAAAAGACGGTTCAAATCTTGAATGATGTTAGCCATGAATAGCGGAGTTAACAATGATGGCCAATAATGACAAGCCACGTCTCTAGGATCGAGACCTCTCAGTTTCTCGTCCTCAGCAGGCCTGTATTAATCAGAGGATATATTGTTTCCCTCGAAGTCGACTGAAAGCTAACTCCGAGAGAAAGGGGCCAACTGTTATGGTATTTACTCACCCAAGAAACATTATTTACAAAATAATACAATAAGAGCCCTAGTCAATCCTCAAGAGTTCTAGGCATTCGACTCCTCAGTCGAATTTCAAGCCATTGGCACCTTATCAGGAATAAACCCAAGGCACAATCATAGAGTCCTCGGCTCCACCAACTCATCAAACCGACACTCTGGTGTCGACATGAAAGACGATATGAGTCGATACGAGAGATCCTGACCTCCCAGACGAGTCGACATCTTTATATCGACTCGAAAGATGGTTCTTAGCTAAGGCAAGACGACATTCCAATCAGTCAGACAGGTCGACATTCTTGAGTCAACACGAAATGCAGTACCGGTCTACCTATCATCGAGGACGACCCTATTTAGGGCACTTGACCGCTCAATGGACATTTCTCAGAAATGACTTAAGGGACATTCCCTACTGTCGACTAAATTAATGGCTCAACCCCGGCCTCAAGCCTCTCCCCAGAGCAAATGTTGACGCCTCAGTCCACTTTGGACAAGCCTTATCCAGATTTTGGTTTGACAGATCTCCATGACTTGTCAATTCAATCACTTCTTAGGAAATACGGAGACACTCTCTCCTATAATGAAGTAACTCCCTCTTCAGTCGCCAGCCGACATCTATAAAGCGAGGGATGACTCATTATGCCCACGTGTCTTCTGCCACACTCACAAGTCACTTCCCGGACATTGCGGAGACACCATCTCTCATGCTGAAATAACTTCCCCTCCAGTCACCAGCTGACACCTGTAGAGCGAGGGATGACTCACCTTCCAGCTCACACTTTGTCGCCTCTATTCTGTATGGCCGAAATAACCAGCCTGCCATGGGCATCCGCTCTATATATGGAGGATGTTCACCTTCAGAAAAAAGGAGGAGGAGAGGGAGGGATCTAACCCAATCTAACCTAAGAAAAAACTCTTGGAGCATTTTAAATCTTCCTCCTGATCTAAACCTGAGAGATAATCATCTCTAATACACATAGCATAAGAACATATTGTTCTAAACTCCGCTCAAGTTTAAGTTCATTAACTAATTTGACCATCGGAGGAATTATGGGAGAACGGTCCCCGCCCTCTCACGGGTTCTTCTTGTCTGTGTAGTGTGGACATCAAATCCTTGTTCAAGAACTAAGCATAAAGTCAAAGAATGGAGCGAGCCCTCCATCATTCTCCATCACCTTGCAACTATTCTCTTCTGAATTAATTGGTTGTGTGATATTTAACATCAACAATTACATTCATATTTAAAAGATCTTGAAATTTGATAGTCCTATTACATGCTTATCTTTGGTCATGTCTTAAAGAATTGATCCTTTGGTGGTACTTATATCCCTAAATAAAGTTACACGTAGAGTCATGCCACTGTATAGGAAAAGGAAAAAAGATCAATTTTAATTTTTTTTACTTATGCTATTGTAAATATGTGTCATGTGTATACTTTTTGTCCATTATAGTGATTTCCCTCCTCTTATCTGGCTTATTATATCTCGCAACATAGTTGATCAAAGACTTTACTTTATTTTCTATTGCAAGATTATTTGTATTTAATTTTATATTAAGTTTATGATTCCTATAATATTTGAAGAATCAAGTATAAAAATTTATAAATACTTACTATTTTTTCTTGTATCTTCTTCGTAGAATGCTTCTTTGATTGGGATAAGGTTGTTGAATATATTCTTCAAGGGGAACTTAGTCGGTGCTTCTTGGATAGATATGTCTTTTTCGGTATCAATTCAAATGACCCATGAGCGTTTCTGAATTCTAGGTTTATTTCTTTCACTTCTCCATTTCAAATAAAAACAACTTGATTCTTTTAAAGAGTATCTCTGAACTTTCTGATGGTTTCTCAATATATTACTCATTATATTTTTTTACCCTATAAATATTATTAACATCAGAGATTAGTATTTATACATTATAATCAATTAATACTAAGTGATAATCATATTTTATTACAATTTTATACCCTCATTATTTATTTTATATGAATAAATATACCACTAATAATTGTTTTTATCTTTTAATTGCAGATTAATGAAGAATAAATCTCAACTTCCCATCTCTCAACCAAAAACCCATTGATTAAATGAAGAAATGATTCAAGAAGCCAAAGTGAAATTTTCGACTTTTTGAAGGCCCAAAGCAAAAAGATTACACCAAGGAAAATGGAGACCGGTTGCTGGAGGTTCATTTTGAAAAGCAAAAGGACCTGTGGACTTGATTGCTTAACTTTCGGTTTTTGAAAATGAAATGGATGTTGCTTTACACCGGACTTGGACTGTTGCCTTGGGCTGGAAATTTGGCTTTGAATTTTCATAATTATTGTGGGCCGGACTTCCAATACTTGTTTGCTGCAGAATCCATGGACCGGTGGACTTGGACTTCCATTTCTTTTTCAACTAATCAAGGACCGGACTTTGTTTTAAAAACAAGTTGCTGCTGACTTTCACAAATGAAATGTGGAGTACATGAATTGGACTTGGACTTCCATTTCTTTTTCAACTAATCAAGGACCGGACTTGTTTTCTAGGCTGCAAAGAGGAGGAGTTGAAAATCATGTATGGGCCGGCCTGCTAGCTTTGATTAGAGATTAAATTTTCATGGGCCGGACTTGGATTTGTTTTGAAAATCAAGCATTGGAGATTTGCTGCAGAGTTTGGAAATTGAAGAAAAAAAATATATATATTGGACCGAACATTTGATTAATTGTTTTTTATCTTTAATTGCAGGTTAGTGAAGAATAAAGCCCAAGATCTCTTATCTCAACAAAAACCCATGAATTAAATGAAGAACACAAGCAAGAGTCAAAAATCCCAAGCCCAGAATCAAGCCGAGTAGCCTGTAGAAGCCGGAGAAAATAAAAAAATTAAATATGAAAAAAAAATGTATCAAGATAGTTGGCTGCAAAGAAACGACAATATCTCTCAATCCGGAAGGCGGAATTTAACATATAATATATGAAAATCGCCTATCTCGACGAGACGAAGCTATCCTTGAAATCAGAATTTGGAAATAATGAGTATCGATGTCGGCATCGATGTGGGCATCGATGTCGGCATCGATGTGGGCATCGATGCTGGCATCGATACCTGCATCGATGCCTGCATCGATGCCAGATTACTGTAGCGCGCGTCAATGGCTGATTTTGCTTGTCTTGGGGCTCAAGTTTGATCCAATGGCTCTCATTCACTGATGTTTACTATAAATAGGGGTAGAGAGTGAGGGGTTAGAGGTGTGAAAATTTTGTAAACTCCTTTTGGAGAGGAGGGCTACTCTTAATTGAGAAGGCCTTCCAAAATTGTAACTTTAGTTGCAATTAATAATAATAATTTTTTCACCACTTTAAATATTTCTTCTCTTTGTTGGATGATGAAGATGGAGATGAAGAATTATTTAGAGGTTTGCATTTTCTTTCCTTTTTCTCTTTTATTTCCTTTTTATTGCTTATTAGTGTAGATTTATTTCTATGCTTGTAGTTTAGATTTTATTTTCTTGTTAAATAGCCAAGAGGCTAGAACCCTCTTGCCTTAGATTTATTTCATGCTTATAGAGTAGATTTATTTTCTTGCATTTAATTCTTGCAATTTTATTTTGTAGTTTAGATTTTGCAATTTATTTTGTAGTTAGATTTTAATTTCTTATACTATTCACCTTGAGGCTAGAACCCTCTTGGGTTTAGTTTTTCTTTTTGTTTATTTTTATTTTGTTTGATTCGCCTTTAGGCTAGAACCCTCTAGGGAATCACCCTTTTCTAAGAAGTGGGTTCAATTGTAGATTACCCATATCTATAATTGAATCCACCATCTTTAATTTCTTGCATTTTCTTTTATTCTTGAATTTTATTTTCTTTATTCTTGATTTTTATTTTCCTTTTCCTTCTTGCCTTATTGATCATATTCATTCTTTGTCACATCCACTCTCACTTATATCTCGTGCCGATTTACACACTATCACTTCCACTCTCTCTATCTCTCCACAATCACATTCACTTATCACTCCTACTTGTCACGCACACAACATAAGAACCGATTTTATATTTTCTCCTACAAAACACCTTCCTCGTGGGATCGATATCTTAAATACTATAACTTGACACGGTTGTGCACTTGCAACCTTTTTGGTACATGTTTATGCCGCATCAAGTTTTTGGCGCCGTTGCCGGGGAAGGTGCTTAAGTAGGTTTTAATTATTTTGGTTCTTTAACTTGTGTGTTTTTTGTGAAGGAAACGCTTGGAGCTTGAAGATCGCGGATTGGAGAGCTAGGATTTGAAGATTTGCTTTCAGGTAAGTCCTCTTTCTAGTTTTTAATTCCACCATTTAGCTACTTCTTCACAATTAGAGACAATTAGGACTTAAAAAAAAGAGATTTTATTTTTTGTTGACCATAATAAAATTCATCCTCCACTTTGACATTTACTAACAAGATAATAAATTCAAACAAATCCCCCTTCTCATTTGTTTGATTGTTAGCCCTAATTAAAAAAAAGATTTTTCTTTTCCATCCTTTTTAGTTGCTTTTAATTCATAGGGTTGCATTTCATATAGTGTAGGAATTCACCAAGTGATTTGAGCATCTTGATTGACACACATTTAAAAATATCTTTAAGGGCAAAAACCCCATAATCAAGATAAGGTGAGGGATTTCATCACCCTTTCCTTAGCCCAAAAATCACTAATTCCTCACTACACCACCCAAACCTAATAAAACTCATTAGACGTTGGCCCCTAAGGATTCGAGCTCAATAAGAAACAAGAAATCCTTAAGTGAACCGGTTTAAGTTTTCTCAGATTAGTTGGTGTCTAAGGCAAGGTTTAGGGGTTGCGTAAAGCGCTCCGCAAGGAAAGAGGTACTTAATTGATCTTTGATCACCCTCTAGTACTATCCTTACCTGGCTAACTACCTGGGTAAAACTTTGATCTTTTCACTGTAGGAGTTTTTGGTTAGGAGCTGGTCTAGTTGAGTTAGGCTAAACCCTAGAATTAGAGTTGATTGAAAAGTGATTGTTTTGATTTGTTTCAGTTAGGATTTTTCTTTTTCTTTATCTTCTTTAAAAAAACTAATTTTCTTTCTTTTCTTTAAGAAAAAAAATAAAAAAAAATAAAAAAAAATATTTTGGTGTATGCAACAGTGGATTAGGGATAATACACATCGATTAATTCGCTTTGAACCAATCATAGAAATGGAGCATCCTAATCCACCCGTTCTTCATGATATGTGCTATCCCATTAGGAATGCAATCCCCTCATGCATTAGGCTCCCCGAAACAAATGGAATAAGTTTTGAGCTTAGACCGCAATACATAAACATGCTTCCCAAATTCCTTGGTAATGAAACAGAAGACGCATATATTTTTATTTCGGAATTTGAGGAAGTGTGTATTATGATTAAAATGAGAGAATTAAATGAAGATGCGGTTAAGCTTAGATTTATTCCATTTGCTCTTAAGGATAAAGCTAAAAAATGGCTGTACAGCTTACCAACAAATTCCATCTCAACTTGGGATGAATTTGTCACCGTTTTTCTTAAGAAATTTTTTCCTATTCATAAAACGGTAAAGCTTAGGAACAGCATTCAAAACTTTAAAATTATCCCGGGAGAACCTTTTTGGAAGTATTTTGACCGATTTAAAGATCTTCTCATCCAATGTCCTCATCACGGTTTAGAGAAATGGCGATTGTGCCAAATAATTTATGAGGGATTAGATTATTCTGCAAAAACTTCCTTAGAATCAATGTGCCACGGGGATTTTATGAGGAAAAATGCTGATGAAGCTTGGGAGTTTTTGGAGAGTCTTTCTGAAAAAATAATACAATGGGAACAGTGCGATGACAGGGTTTCATCAGTTCCCCATTCTAAGTCTAATGGTCTTTCCTTGGAGTCAAACATTGCTTCTGAAGCGAAGATGGCGACAATTCTGCGGAGGTTAGAAGCCTTAGAAATTAAGGAACGAGCTCCAGCTCAACTCAATTATGTTTCTTTCCCAGGATGTCACAATTGTCAGTCTCCTACCCACGTTTCAGAGGAATGCCCTCTCCTAGGAAATAACAACGCAATAGAACAGATGAACGCTGCATTCCAGCACCCTAGAAATGATCCATTTTCTCCAACCTACAATCCAGGTTGGAGAAATCATCCCAACTTTGCATGGAATCAAGGAAATTCTCCCGGAACTCAAAACTTCACTCCCGCTTCGACCCAACATTTTCCTAGGGGAAACACAGTTCCATTCAATTCTCATTCACAATTTCAACAACCCAATCTGCCGTATCAAAATCAGTCTCCTCCTCATCAAGCTGTAATTCAAACTCCTCACAATCCAGATCAAGATAAACGTCTCAATGTCTTGGAAAGGGGTTTAGAAACCATAATTAAGGCCTCTACTCAAACCACGAATATGTTGACTCAAACATCTAGCACGTTGAATTCCTTCATGCAATCAACCGGACAAATGCTCAACTCCAACACTCAAGCTATAGCTAGATTAGAATCCCAACTTGGTCAACTAGCTAGTGCCGTGAGTGAAAGAGAGAAAGGAAAATTTCCGAGTCAACCCGTGGTCAACCCTAATAACACAGGATGCAGTTCATCCTATGAAGCTCAAGTGAATGCAATCCATTCACTTCGGTCAGGTAGACAGGTCGATAATCAAGTGAGAACTCCTCCAAGTCAAACTCTTGATCCTGTACAAATTCCTTCTCCTTCTCCTTCTGATGAATCTATTCAACAATCACTCCCCTCAGATGACCAAGAACCTGAACCCGAACCTGAGCCTGCTTTTGATAGATTTAGACCGGTTGCTCCCTTTCCATTTCCAGATAGACTCAGGAAACACTCTCCTCAGGAGGAGAAGATCCTAGAAACATTCAAGCAGGTTAAGGTCAATATTCCTCTCTTAGATGTAATTGAACAAATTCCATCTTATGCTAATTTTTTAAAAGAATTATGCACTAAGAATAGGAGAATAAATGTTCCAAAGAAAGTCTTTTTAACCGCCAATATTAGTGAAATGCTGTCAAATCCTATACCTTTGAAACGTAAAGATCCAGGTTCCCCCATCATTTCATGTATCATTGGTAATACTCACATTGATAAGGCGCTTTTAGACTTAGGGGCCAGTGTCAATTTGCTTCCATATTCAGTCTATCAGCAATTGGGTCTAGGTGTACTGAACCCAACCAAATGCACCTTACAGTTGGCTGATAGATCTGTCAAGGTCCCTATGGGTGAGTTAGAGGATGTTCTGATTAAGGTTGGAGACTTTATTTTTCCAGTAGATTTTGTAGTCTTGGAAACACAGCCCGTTTCTAATCCCAAAAGACAGACACCTGTCATCTTAGGACGACCGTTCTTAGCCACTTCTAATGCTCTCATCAACTGTAGAACTGGTCAAATGAAACTGTCCTTTGGGAATTTGACTGCTGATCTTAACATTTTTAATCCAGGGGACCAACTAAATAATCAGCCTCTAGAAATAAACTACATTCAGGAAAGATCAGAAGAAGAAGAAGAAGAAGAAGAAGAAGAAGAAGAAGAGTGTGATTTGAGTTTTGAGGAAATTTTTGATGAAGAGTTAGAGTTTTTAGAAGAAGCAGATCAGGTCCTTGAGAATAATAAAACTGTGTTAAACATTTGCTGCTTTGAATTAAATTTTGAAGAACTATTTCTTGATGAACTTAGATTCTTGGAGAATAATCAACAACCAAATTTTCAGAACTTCACAGAAGAATTGGTTGTTAGAAAACAAAACTTCACAGTACAAGAGTCTAAGTTCATTAAGAAATGCAAAATGCATGACATCAATAATACCTATCTTACCTTGTTGCAAAAATCATTGAACACCCCGGAATGTTTAGAATTTCAGTACATTGTTGAGTATATCATGTTGAAATTGTTTAAAATCCGTGGGAGAATTTTCAGCAATAAGATAGGATTCAATGTAGAACAAGAACTCTTCATGTTGAATATTTCATTCTACATTGTTTATTCTGTTTATTTCAGAATAATAAAAAGAATTTATTCTTCTCTCACGTGAGAGTTTCTTGTTCAGTTTTCAAAAAAAAAGAAAAAAAAAAAAAAAAAAAAAATTTTTTTTTTCATCCTCGAAAGAAGAATAAATTTTTGTTTTCCTCCTCCTCAGACCAAAGGTAATTGCAGATTTTTATCAGCCGACCAAATGTAAGTGCTTCACTTCTTATCTGCTTTACTTTATGCATCATAGAGTTTGCATTGAGGACAATGAAAAATTTAGGTGTGGGGGTAGGAATTAGTTATTTTTCCTCTTTATTTTACATTTTTAGTTACATTTTTTTCTTTTCTTAAAAAAAATTATAAAAATATCGTCACTTGCCAAATTGATTGAGTTATGTAATAATTGATTTATTTGATAAATTTGAAATTTTCTAATCCCTAGTTGGTTATTTACTTAAGTTCATCTTTTATGATAACTCTAAATAAATTTCTTAAGAAATGATTTTCAAAGTAATATACTTTACTTAAACCTTAACTTGGACTTTTATTTAAAATAATAAAATTTTTGCATGCCTAACTTAGAGTTGAAAATAATTTTTCAAATTGTCTTGATTTACATATTTTTCAAAAAATATATACATAAACAAAAAAATATATATATTTGCAAAAGAAGAGTGCGAAAAATGGGCACAAAAAAAAACTCTTGAATTCGAGATGATTCTATCTTATTAAGCCTAAGCTGACCGAGTAATTAAGCCCAATGAGTATTTCCATACTTAATGACCTAAGCCCATTTGGGTTGGGATCCATTGGCCCAAAACTCGTTAAATGGTCACTTAGAAAGCCCGTTAAAGTAGAAAAAAAATCACCAAGAAAGAAAGAGTTAAAAAATAAATAAATAAATAAATAAAAAACTAATAACTGTTTTATAATTGTATATATGGTCTTGGAAAATATTTTAAATCAAGAAACTTGAAATTTATTTAAAACAAAGAGTTAGCATGTTCTTTTCAAAACTTTTAAATTAAATTTCTAAGTTTGGCTTGGTTCTGTATTGCTATAATGAGAAGATTTTCTTAAAAATATACCTTAGAGTTATATATAAAAATGTTTTCTTGAGTGATAACTAACTCCAATTAGATTATCTAAAAGTTATCAAGTGAATTTAGTTATTTACTGACTTCTTTAACTTGGCAAGTTGACCGAATTTTGTGGGTATATTCACTGCAAACCCTCACGAGACTACAACTCGTCCACTAGGGTAACCTAGGGGTTTAAAGGCTTGTTATATGCGCTAAATACAACCGCGATTCCTGCGAAAGTGAGTTAGGATTTTATTTTAATTTTCTTTGCTAGAGGACTAGCAAAAGTTTAGGTGTGGGGGTATTTGATAATCACATTTTATTACAATTTTATACCCTCATTATCTATTTTATATGAATAAATATACCACTAATAATTGTTTTTATCTTTTAATTGCAGATTAATGAAGAATAAATCTCAACTTTTCATCTCTCAACCAAAAACCCATTGATTAAATGAAGAAATGATTCAAGAAGCCAAAGTGAAATTTTTGACTTTTTGAAGGCCCAAAGCAAAAAGATTACACCAAGGAAAATGGAGACCGGTTGCTGGAGGTTCATTTTGAAAAGCAAAAGGACCTGTGGACTTGATTGCTTAACTTTCGGTTTTTGAAAATGAAATGGATGTTGTTTTACACCGGACTTGGACTGTTGCCTTGGGCTGGAAATTTGGCTTTGAATTTTCATAATTATTGTGGGCCAGACTTCCAATACTTGTTTGCTGCAGAATCCATGGACCGGTGGACTTGGACTTCCATTTCTTTTTCAACTAATCAAGGACCGGACTTTGTTTTAAAAACAAGCTGCTGCTGACTTTCACAAATGAAATGTGGAGTACATGAATTGGACTTGGACTTCCATTTCTTTTTTAACTAATCAAGGACCGGACTTGTTTTCTAGGCTGCAAAGAGGAGGAGTTGAAAATCATGTATGGGCCGGCCTGCTAGCTTTGATTAGAGATTAAATTTTCATGGGCCGGACTTGGATTTGTTTTGAAAATCAAGCATTGGAGATTTGCTGCAGAGTTTGGAAATTGAAGAAATATATATATATATATATATATATATATATAAGAGAAATTATATTCAAGATGGTTGGCCGCAAAGAAATGACGATATCTCTCAATCCGGAAGGCGGAATTTAACATATAATATATGAAAATCGCCTATCTCGACGAGACGAAGCTATCCGTGAAATCAGAATTTGGAAATAATAGGTATCGATGTCGGTATCGATGTGGGCATCGATACCTGCATCGATACCTGCATCGATGCCTGCGTTGATACCTGCATCGATGCCTGCATCGATGCCAGATTACTGTAGCGCGCGTCAATGGCTGATTTTGCTTGTCTTGGGGCTCAAGTTTGATCCAATGGCTCTCATTCACTGATGTTTACTATAAATAGGGGTAGAGAGTGAGGGGTTAGAGGTGTGAAAATTTTTGTAACTCCTTTTGGAGAGGAGGGCTACTCTTAATTGAGAAGGCCTTCCAAAATTGTAACTTTAGTTGCAATTAATAATAATAATTTTTTCACCACTTTAAATTTTTCTCTTCTTATTGGATGATGAAGATGAAGATGAAGATGGAGAATTATTTAAAGGTTTGCATTTCTTTTCTTTTTCTCTTTTATTGCTTATTAGTTTAGATTTATTTCTATGCTTGTAGTTAGATTTTAATTTTTTGTTAAATAGCCAAGAGGCTAGAACCCTCTTGCCTTAGATTTATTTTATGCTTATAGAGTAGATTTATTATCGTGCATTTAATTCTTGTAATTTTATTTTGTAGTTTAGATTTTGCAATTTATTTTGTAGTTAGATTTTAATTTCTTACACTATTCACCTTGAGGCTAGAACCCTCTTGGGTTTAGTTTTTCTTTTTGTTTATTTTTATTTTGTTTGATTCGCCTTTAGGCTAGAACCCTCTAGGGAATCACCCTCTTCTAAGAAGTGGGTTTAATTTTAGATTACCCATATCTATAATTGAATCCACCATCTTTAATTTCTTGTATTTTTTTTTATTCTAGAATTTTGTTCTTCATTCTTGATTTTTTATTTGTTTCTTGATTTTATTTTTCCTTCTCACCTTATTGATCATACTCATTCTCTTTTACATCCACTCTCACTTACACACCACTTTCACTCTTTCAATCTCTTCACAATCATATTCACTTATCATTCCTATTTGTCACGCACACAACATAAGAACCGAATTCATATTTTCTCCTACAAAACACCTTCCTCGTGGGATCGATATCTTAAATACTATAACTTGACACGGTTGTGCACTTGCAATTTTTTTGGTACATGTTTATGCCGCATCACTAAGCTATTATATTATAGTCTCTTATCAGTTTTATGTAATTTAGTCTTCTATCAAATAATATTATTAGTATAATTATATGCATCTTCTTGAATTTATACAATGATATTAGTTTTTAATCTATCAACAATGACATTAATTTTTAACCTATCATATCTTTTTCAAATTTTTATTCCTAAATTGAATGTTTTTAATCTATTGTTATTTCTATTTTTTACTAGCATCAACTTAGACTACTTTTAAACATTAAAAAAGATAGTAAACTTTAATTAGAAGTTAAATTTATATATTTTAATAAAAAATATCAAATATTTACTCTTTTCTCTACCAAGTTTAGAAATTTTAGCCTTTCTTGTGATTTTAAACTTTTGATGGCGTTTTTTCCAATTTTTGAAATTTTAATAATATTTTTTTAAAATTTTAAATTTTAAGTTGGGTGCTTGTAATTTTTATGTTTAATGTGTTGGTGGTAACTATTTCTTGTAACTTTAAAATTTTGAGAACGTCTTTTGCAATTACTAAAACTTTAGCTTATTTTTTTACAAAATTTAAATTTTTAGAGGTGCTGATAATTTCTAGATTTGATGATATTGGTTACAAGTCTTGAAATCTTAGAGTTTTTTTTTGTGATTTTTAACTTTTGAAGGAATTTTTATAATTTTTGTAAATTAGTTGTCATTTTTTATAAATTTTAAATTTTCAAGTGCCTGAGGGTAATCTCTTGAATTCATCTATGTTATTTGCAAGTTTTAAAATTTCAGAATTTTAGGGTGTTTTTTTTTATAATTTGAATTTAATGTTGTTTCTATAATTTTTAAAATGTTAAGGGTGTTAACTTTAAATTTTAAGTTCTTAAGGGGTTGTCGTTATCCATATTTCATATTTGTTATTTTAAGTTTTGAAAAGTTAGAGTGTTTTGCGTAATTTTAAGCTTTTGAAGGTATTTTGTGTAATTTCTAAAACTTTTTGTGTTTTTTGTAATTCTTCATGTATTATAATATGTTAGCTATGCATATTTTCTTAATCTTATTTTTTTAAATTGTTGATCTATAGTTAGTTCATGTAGAAATAGTAGAGAACATAATTAGTATCAGGATAGATTAAAATATAAATGAAATATTCAAAATAGTGTTTCATGTAGTTTATTAATCTTATTTTTTAAATTGTTGAGCTAAGGTAGTTCTCGTGAGATTAGCGTACGATATAATTAGGATTAGGATAATTATTATTTAAATAAAATATTTAAAATAGTGAAGGTTAATATTGACTATGAAAAGTTTTTTCCGAACTCGTACTTTTAAAGAGAGTATGATATGATATGATTTTATAATCTTGTCTAACCGTAAGTATTCTATTTTTATAGAAAAAAAAACCATTTTAATATCTGAGGACTTCGCTTGGTAAAGGATTACTAGATGAATTGGAGGGGTTTAAACCCTCGCCAACTTGCCAAATGCACAATTACACTTGAGGGGTTTGTTAACAATTCTGCCTCTGGAGACGGTTTGAGTTAATCCAAGGCAATTGAGATAATAGAACGTGTCATTTAAAACTTAAGTTGTAAGAGCCGCAAATCTGATGGGTTAGCGTGGCGGTGTAAGACCCTCATGTATCCTTTGTTGGGGGGATGGTCCAAAGTGGGCTAGTCTCACTCGTGTTTGAATACCCCAACAGGTAATTAAAATACCTTTGGGTCAGTGCTAGTTGTGAAGTACGAGTGGGGATTAGTCACATACAAAAAGGTTGGGGATACTACGTGGTACAGACCAAAACAAAAAAAAGTTGTCAGCGCCGTTTTGTTAATTAAATATTGCATTATTTACATACATACCCCTTGAATCATGGATGTATGGTATTTCTACTCGTCTAAGTATGAATCAATACCAAGTGACGGACAAGTGCATTTTTGCATGTTATGCCCCAATTAATTTGGCGGCTAGAGACAAATAGTGTTAACATCCTCCCACGCCGACTCGAAAGACGGTACTTGTCGCCCCCCTTCTATTGAAGGCAACTCGCCACGAATCCACTCGACCACTCGCCAGGCGATTGGAAAGTCGACTCGAAAGACGTTACTTGTCGGCAAAGCCAAAGAACAGTTTTCGTCTTGAGCCTCTCCCTCTATGACAATGTGTCAACATCGCATTTAATGCTTGGCAGGTGCCATCATGACTCTAGCCCAGATAGTCTTCATGACTCATCGGACCACGTGGGCCCTGACCATGCCGCTAGTATCCTCTATTTAATGCCGAAGCGACCTTCCCTCCACTCGCTGGCCGACACCTGTAAAATAAGTGCCGATGTGGCCGTCAGCCTATACTTTGCCACTGCCTCACTGCTCTCAGCCAAGGTGACCAATCTACCCTTATACCCTATGTATATATACATGTACTATTCTACCTTACAGGGGGCTAGAATCTTGATTTCAAAATTTGATCCTTAAGCAATCGCGCACACAAGAATTACAACAATTCTTTAGAACTCCACTCAAGTTCATCAGCTAACTTGATCGTCGGAGGTACAACGGAAGAACCAAACCCCACCCTCTTACGAATTTCTACATGTGCTGATTTTTTAGATACCCAACTCAAGAACCAGGCATAAAGTCAGGAAAGAAAGCGACAACTTTTGCAATATGAACAAAATTTTCCAATCTTGGACATAATTGACTATGTGATCATTTAACATCAACAATGGATACTTACAAAAATGTCCCCTAAATCTCAGTATTTGCAAAATTACCCTATAAACAACAACTTTGTGAAAAACACCCCTAAAATCAACAAATGTTCTGGAAGATTTGTTGATTTATGGGTATATTTTTCACAAAGTTTATGATTTGAAAGATAGTTTTGCAAATGTTAAGATTTAGAGTATATGTTTGCAAATATCCACGATCTAAGAGGTATATATGCAAATAACCCTTAAATATTTTAATACTTCACTCTCGGCAATCACATGGCTATTTTAATCACACTGGCCACGTAGAGTGTTTAATTCAAATTTTAATTGTAAATTCGTAGAACCATGACTGAGCAGTATCTAATTTGATATTTGGAAAATTATTTCTACTCCCTCGATATTCTAAAACTTCAATGTGTACTTGTATAGTTGCGACTATTTCAAAATTTTAATTTTTCTGATCGGTTACTCTCGCACTCAGAGCATGTTCGTCGTCTGTTGTTCCATTTTCAGTTTGAAGACGAATATAAATTTTAAAAGCTTGGTTGTATTGAGTATCTTAATCATTTTTTAGTTGTCAAACCCAACAAAATTAGTCCTTCATCTTAACCATCTAATCCTTACAAAATTTAATTATTTTTAAACCCTCATAATGGGTTAGCTAGTTTAATCCTTCGGCTCTACCCCCTTAGCCCTCGCGGTAACACCTAAATTATCCTAAGATATCACTACAATCTTTTCAATATGTCTATTCATTTAATATACGATACTTCGTCTTAGCTTATTTAAAATTGACCGTGACATATTTATAATGGAGTATAATGCAACTCTTTATTGCTATTTTTATTATACCTACTTACATGGACAATAACTTCATCATTTTATACTTATATATAGATTTGTATACAACCTAATAGATAATCAATTAGTAAGCTTTATTATACACTCTAGAAAGTTCTAGAATATAAAAAGAGAGAGAAATAAAAAGGGGGAAAAACACTTGTGCGAAATACCCAAATCATCCTCACTCCTCCATACCTTTCGAACGGTATCCTCCAGCGATTTTGGTTGTTCTGCGGTGCTTTTCTTCAAAGCCCAGCCCAGCCCAGCCCAGCCCAGCCCAAGAAATCGCCAGACTATTCCGAACTCAGTTCTCGGCTTCTCTAGAAGCAACGGTCAAGTTCCAACCCCCTCTCGAACCTCGCGGAGAAAAGGAAAGGATCGGATCCCAGATGACGTTCGAATGTTCGGCTTTCGAGAACCCCCTCCTCTCGACCCTCACCACCTCGTCGGCGACATCCCCGCGAGGCCGAAAATCCCGCGCCCACCCTCCTGGGACGGGACCTACGGTGCGCGGCGCCCGTGCGATGGCGTCCACCCCGGCCGACGTCAAGGAGGACTGCCCACCGCCTACACCTCGTTGGTCGACATGCCCGGCGTCAGCTCGCGGGGAGATCAAGGTGCAGATCGAGGACGAAACGTGCTGCCGTCATAAGCGGGGAGAGGAAGTAGGGAGGAGCAGGGGGAGGGGGAGGGGGGGCAGGTACCTTCGGATGGACGGCAGGAGGATGGGGAAGTTCACTGAGGAAGTTCTCGCTGCCGGAGACACGCTGACTCGATAGGTCCGGCGAGTGCATGGACGGGGGTGCTGACCGTGACGGTGACGAAGAAGCCGCCGCCGGAGCCCAAGAAGCCCAAGACCGTCCAAGTCAAGGTCGCCTGACCGGTCGGTGCCCCTTAAAAGCATGCGTTTTTTTTTTTTACTTCGGTTTTGGTTTCGGTTTCGGTTTCGGTTTCGAGCGTGGGTCGTTCTCTTGCTTGGTGGTGCTTCTTGAATGCTGTTAGGTGTGAGGAGATGGGTGTTTAGTGTTGTGTTTTGTCAATAACAATTGGGCTTAATTAGTTTCGCTTAAATACGCTCTGGTCTCTCTGATTGGATGTGTGGAATTTAGTTGTCTGGATTTTTACTGTCGGCCGGTGCTTAGTGACGCTGCTCTCGTTTATTTAATATGGTTTGCGTATTAGAAATATCATGTTTCCAAGTATGAAATTAAAATCATACATCCTGCGTCATTTTTTCAAATTTGTGCGCCATACTTCAGATTTATTACTTCTCTTGCATGCGAACGAGGATCATTATGTGTTCTTTTGAAAAACCAGCTTTTCTTTTGAAAATTTTTGATGGTTGAAGATTGATGGGATTTCCTACGTTGGGTTGAGATTTTGCGGGTTTGTGTAAATAATTTTTTTTATGGTGGTAGAATTGTTATACAAGTTATTAATTGATATGTATAATTGCATTATGTGCTCTTATAGAGGGCCACAAAAAAAAAAGAAAGGTATTTATCACTGGCTGTGCCCGGTGACGGAGGACGGGGAGAGGAGGAGGACTATCTTTATGGATCAGCATAAATAGTCCTACGAAGGTGCATATTAAACATTGGTTTTTAAAGTACAAAAAATGCCCTATTACAAACTTGAAAAAATTGGAATTCATTCATATGTTGGATTGATCTCTATTGATCTTTTATACGGTAGTGAGGATTTTTTAGCTGAATCACACTAAGGGGAAGGGGTGGGGGTGGGCTGCTTCTAAATGCTACTGGAATACTAAAAACTACTCATAAGAAACATGCTACCACTAGTAGAAAACTGAGCAAACTAGACGGAACAAACTAGACGGAATTTTTTTCCGTCTAGTTTGAGGCAAACTAGACGGAAAAAATTCCGTCTAGTTTGTTCCGTCTAGTTTGAGACAATCTAGACGGAAATTTCCGTCTAGATTACCAAATTAGACGGGGTAATTATTTTTTAAGAATTTCTATCAACCTAGACGGAAATTCCGTCTAGTTTGCATCAACCTAGACGGAATTTCCGTCTAGTTTGTGGGGAAAAAAATAATAGAAAACCCTAATGTTTCCGCACCCCACCCCCAATCTCTCCCTCTCAAATTTTCAGAATATCCGCGCCCCCCCTCCCTCGCCTCCCCCATCTCTAAAATTTTTAGAATTTTCGCGCCCTAGCAAACCCTAATGTTTCCCCACCCCACACCCCCAATCTTACCCTCTCAAATTTTCAGAATATCCGCTCCCCCCCTCTCTCACGCCGCCCCATCTTTCCCTCTCAAATTTTCAGAATTTTCGCGCCCTCCCCCCACCTCCTCCGCCCTCTCCGCCGCCCCGCCCCATCCCTTCCTCTCGAGCTTTCTCTCTCCTCTAGCTCTCGCCAAATCATCTCCTCATCAGATCACTGTAAGCTCTTTCTAGAACCCGATTTAGGGCTTTGAGCTCTTGATTCCTCTTTTGATGTGCTAACGTCATTCAAACTGATGCAGGACCAAGAGATCAGAGAGAAGATGCCGACGTCGAAAGGTATCAGCTTTCTCAATTTCGCCTCGTTTTCTTGTAAAATTGTGTAATTGGATCGATAAAAATTGAATCTTTGTGGTTTGTCGGTGAAGTGGGATGTGGGGATGGAGGTGTAAGTCGTCGGTGATCAAGAAGGAGAACTGTGTGCTTCGATGTCTATCGCCTACTTGCTATTCTCTCGTCTACGAGAGTGATCCTGTAATTTTTTTTACTGTTTTTCCCCCTAGGGTTTATTTGATTGATTTGTGTAGGAAGTTATAATTTATACTTGGTTGTTGATTATTGTGCTTTTAGGCTGAAGAGGGGGAGAAGGATTATGTTCGTAGCATGAGTACAAATTCTGCATGCGCAAGTAAGTGAAATTCTTGATTAGTAATGTACTAGAACAATGCAGCAACGCATATGTGTCCATTGAGGAAATTTCTTCCAAGGAATTCTAGTTTGAGAGAATTGCAAGAAGTGAAACAAGCTATCCCTTCAGAGAGCACACAATTAATATGTAACAAAACACTTCATTGCAAGAAGGAAATAGACCTGGCACTTGGAAAGCCAAAAACACTTCGTTCACTTCTTATCCCTTGGCTATGTATCTGTTAAAAGTTAGCAATCATATCTGTATAATGTTATATTATGTGCTTAGTTACTGTGAGATTCAATTAGTTGATGAATTGTTATTTATGATAAAGCATATGCTTTGTTTGAGTAATTTTGGTTGTGTTACATCAACCACATGCTAATTATTTATTACATGTGAGCGTGATTTGGCTTGTCGGCTGTTTTTTAGAGAAGCTTGTATATGATTCCTTCTTATACCCTTCTTTATGCTTCATGTAATTGATATTTGCCTGCCTGGACATGACTGTTGGTTTTTTGGTGTCTTATGATTAGTAGTTTCCTTTGTTTGGTGGTTATATCAGTTCGTATGAGTTTAGCTTGTGACTCTTCTTTTGGTGTATTCCAAACTAATACTCAAGATAGGAGGGATTGGTCTGATACTAGTTTAAGATATTCAGTATCTTGTGTAGTGCAAAAACTACATCATGAGCTATGTCATGATGCACCTGCATCTGGTAATGCTTGTTTTGATACTCTATTGTGTCTATTCATTAGGATTGCCAAGTGTCATTTCCATGTTTGGTTGTGAAACTCAACTTTCTTTCACTCAATTATATACTTTTTGGGTTTTCTATGTAGAATTTACTTGTTCATATTGTGTTGCCTGTCCGTATCATGTCTTTACATGAGTGCATATATGGGATAGTTGTTGTTGAGGATGCATGCATGCTCAATGACTGATCAGCTCTATGTAACTGCTGTAGTTGTGTGTGTGTGTGTGTGCAAGCGCCTGATGCTTGTGTGCTTTGCGCCTGTGCAAGGCTGTACTTACTTGATTCAGCATTATTTGTTTTTTAACAATTTTGTTAACATATTAATTGTTGTAATGTTTTTGTTACATAGTTCATGTTGTGTTCATCCTTTACTTAAAGGAATTATATTCGATAACTGACATGGATAAATTCTCTCTCAGTTTGAAGATACAGAGAACAAGCATATTTTCAAGATGAAAGCTCATATTTTATTTTCGCCTCAGAATCTTGGAGTCGTGTTCATAAGTGTATGACGTAGGTGTGGGACTTCCCTCCAAGAGTTTTGACGTAAAGCTTCGGTTCCTCCCACTGACTGCTAATTCAGTAAGTCATTTGTCTCTTAGGCTATTTTTCTGTGAATATGATGGATCACAAAACTGTATATAATTACTTGATTTTTTGAGACCCTGTGATTAGTTCTTCTGCAAAGTTAATGCTTTCTAAGTGTATTTCATGGCATGGACTAATTGATGTTGAATTTTGCATAATGTAGGATCAAGGAGGAAGAAACATGATGCTTCAACAATTTGGAGGAGTAAATGCAATTGGATTCTATAAATTATGCAAAGTTCATCAAGTTATGTAAACAATTGTATTCTTTATAATCTATGTAAAAAATTTATGTATCTTTCTAGTATTTTGGTGAATGTATTTTTTGAATATAATTATATTTGATATTGAAATATAATTAGATTGATTGTGTTGGATATGAATATGATTTGGTGTTGTGCAATATTATGAACATGTTATATTATATAGCGTGCAACGTAGATTTTGCAAAAAAAAAAAAAAACTACTGTAGCAGAGCAACCTAGACGGAATTCCGTCTAGGTTGCTACTGTAGCAATCCGTCTAGGTTGGCAAACTAGACGGATTTCCGTCTAGTTTGCCAACCTAGACGGATTGCCGTCTAGGAATCTACCTAGACGGATTTTTTACTTCCGTCTAGGTTGTTTTCCGTCTAGGTTGGCAAACTAGACGGAATTCCGTCTAGTTTGCCCCAATCTAGACGGAAATATTCTAGACGGAACAAACTAGACGGAATTTCGTCTAGGTGAACCAATCTAGACGGGAAATGGAGCAATCTAGACGGAAATTTCCGTCTAGATTGCTTGTTTTTCTACTAGTGTACTGGAATACTAAAAACTAGATAAAATCCATCAATAGTATATAATAATCAAAGAATCCAAGAATCAATCGGGTAACGATGTCATGTAGCTAGCAATCAGAATAATCATCTAAGTAACAGGGTCATACAGCTAGATAGAATTAATACTTAAAAATCTACAACACGAGACGTAGTACGTCAAGCGAAATAATTCAAACAAGCAAACCCTCATGTATATACCATATGTCTTAAATTGTAGATAATTAAATATTAACTCCGATCTATGTACGAAAAGAAATATAACTGACCTACATCTCATAAGAATTCATACTTAGCCAAGAAACGAGGTCATGTAACTAGCCATCCTAAAACAGGTCACTGGTCCATCTCTCACACAAAGTTAATGTTCATATTCTTGGATAACTAACTGTTCATAAATCCCTACGTGCACCCAATACGTCGCTACACCGGATCGGTCAGAGGGCTACACGCAATTTGATTCTAACCTAGTTCGAACTCAAGCTAAACTCGGGCGAATGTCAAATTTACGGATCAAAGTGACTACACTGGCTTCACTTTGACCCAACAAACCAAACCCAAGCTACACTGGATCCTAGGGCGAGCCTGGAAGATACATCAATAACTATATCCGATCACATGAATAAGGACTTCCACATCCCCACTCTTCTTATTTTTCTAAGTCAACAACATGACCTACAATAGATCTCTGGTCCACCTCCTAATTCAGTCAACGCACTCACACATGTGACTAAGTCTGATTCATGACGCACAAAGCCACTAAGTCATGACCTACTATTGGTTCTCAAAATACAGCAAGAAATACTAAATAAATCTAACTGATTCTATGTAATAACATGATGACAAGTCAAATACATTAAAATAAGTCATAAAACATAAAATGTAATTATGAACAGTAGAATCATGCATGCAGTCCAGTTTCATTAATATCTTGTTATTCGAACTTCTAAACTACTCATAAAAATTACCAGCAACTAAAACATCAAATAACTATGGTTAAAAAGAAGATCGGAAACCGTGATTATTTTGCACATGAAATGTCGCGCTCTACGGCTATTAGTTATACGATCATAATTAATTCAAAAACAAATATTCTTTTTCCAAAATATTTTTTTTAAAAAAAATTATTTCTCATTGTAACTACAAATTTGGGCCCAAATTTGGTGTGTTAGGGTCTTCATCCACTCGTATCAATTTTAACGGTTTCGAGTGAATAGAACTTTTTACATGGCTCGACGGAGGGTCAAACAACGACGGGTTCACCCCAAATTTGGTGTGTTAGGGTTTTAGAATATGTAGATTAAGTTTAACGGAGCGGATCATCTACAATGTAGCTCAATCAAGTAATCATCAATGGATAAGAAACTTAGTGGACGTCCACTTAAGTTGATAGGAGTTTTACTCTATATATATATATATATATATATATATTGTTAATTCTTTTTTGCATGAACAGTAACATTTCTACATTTATAAAATATATATTTTATTTCTTTTCTCGATAATATCTCATAAAATCTACCTATAACATATAAACTTATCATTTCATGTTCATTAATTCATAGATATATTTACAGCAGAAATCGTCTCATTATTATTATTATATAAATATTATCTAATACTATTCATCAAACGAATCCATACCAATAATCATGATATACACGTTATATCATATCTATTCTATGCACTTAATTAACAATAGATATAAAAATTCTAATTGAGAGGTGAGATCTTGCATTGGGTATGTCGAATGATTCGATGTCGACAGCACGGATCGGATCTGACACAGTGGAGTTGGATGGCGTCCGCTAGGGATGTGGCGCGACGGATCTGAAGCGGCGATGAGGTTCGTCGGATTTGGGGCATACTCCTGCTCTAATGCTTCCGTCTGTTCTTCTGTTCCACCTGGAAAACACTCCGGCTGGGCATACTCCTGCTCTAATGCATCATCATATTAGACCTGTCCATCCTTTAAATCTAACGTACACCAGAGAAAACAGGTGTACGTCAGCGTGTATGGCACACAGCAAGATCCCAAAAGGAAAGTAGAAACGGTCGAACGACCAATGCAAGAATAATAATAATAATAATAATAGTAATAATCCAAATGAAATCCACCACTAGAATATAATAATCAGAAGAATCCAAAAATCGATCAGGTAACGAGGTCATGTAACTAGTCATCCTATAACAGGTCACTGGTACACATCTCACACAAAGTCAATAGTCATATTCTCGGATATATGACTGTTACACAAATCCTCTACGTGCTTCCAATAGGACTCCACGCAAACTGATTCGGCCTGGTTCGAACTCCAGACGACTCGGGTGAATATCACATTCACGAACCAAATTGACGCAACAAACCTTCGCTGTGGTCCATCAAACCAACCCCAGTTCGAAACAAACCTAACTGGTGCGAGTCTGGAAGATAAATCAACAGCTATATCCGATCACATGAACCATGACTTTCCCCATCCCAACTCTTTTGTTTATCTAGGTCAACATACACAAAGGTTTCTAAGTCTTAAACAGGACACACCAGGCCACACTAGTCATGAATTTCTAACGATTCTCAAATGTAACAAAGAGTAATAAATGCAACTAATCATATACAACAATATCATAGCATATCACATAATTAAAATTAAGAACATAAATCATGAATAATTCATAATAACCCCTTTTCTAAAATAAATCCTTTAAAATTATTTATAAATGTTATAAAATAATTCCTTTTATAAAAATCTCTTAAATTATTGAAATTATTCTAAATTGATACTTATTCTAAAATAAATTCTTTTAAATAATTCTTTTGTCAAATAATTTCTATTAATTTATTATAATTACTCTAAAATAATTTTTCACTAAAATAATTTATTATACTTATTTTAAAATGATTATTTTGTCAAATAATTTCTTTAAAATTATAAATTAATCTAAAATAATTTTATTTTATTTTATCTTTACAGTATCTATTATCACAATATTATTTTTAGTACTTTTTAATATCATTCGTCAAATAAATCTGTGCAGTTCATCACAGTATATGCATTACAACGTGAATGGTCATACGTTTTTGTTCACAGTCCATTTCGTTCACGACAGTTCTATATATTATAGTTCTCAGTTCAATATGTTCACGACAGTTCTATATTTGTAACGAATAATTATTCGAGAAACGAGTTCTTATGCATAATTAATCTGTGATCATTCTAAAATTGTACTAAGCAAGAATAGGGATCTTGCCTCAGGGTTCGTCAAACGAATCGACGTTGACATGTGAGTCAATATGTTCACGACAGTTCTATATTTGTAACGAATAATTATTCGAGAAACGAGTTCTTATGCATAATTAATCTGTGATCATTCTAAAATTGTACTAAGCAAGAATAGGGATCTTGCCTCAGGGTTCGTCAAACGAATCGACGTTGACATGTGAGT
>NC_033794.1:90708654-90717355 GCF_001876935.1 Asparagus officinalis | reverse complement strand
ACTAATTACAAAATAAATTAAATAATTATATGAAAATTATCTACACATTAAAACGTACTAGTTATACTAATACGACAGATAATATGCAACAGTAGAAATAATACAACTAATTGTACAATTAAACGAGAATAATTAATAAAAAATATAATTACTTACATTTAAAATCAAATAATTATTAATTACAAAATAAATTAAATAATTATATGAAAATTATCTACACATTAAAACGTACTAGTTATACTAATACGACAGATAATATGCAACAGTAGAAATAATACAACTAATTGTACAATTAAACGAGAATAATTAATAAAAAATATAATTACTTACATTTAAAATCAAATAATTATGGGAAAATTATCTATATACAATAAAACGTACCAGTTGTGCTATTACAACAGTTGATACGCATACAACAAATTATACAAATAATACGTAATTAATAATACAACATAATACACAAAATCATACGTAATAGTAACAATAATACAACTTATTATTTAAAATGATACGTAATAGTATCGATAACACAATAAATTAATTCTAAAGATTTTTACTGCATAAAATCAATTTATAAATATTAAAATTATTTAAATAAATATAAAATTTGGACTTTAAATCATAAAAATTCTAGAAAATCGAGAAAAATACAGATACTCTTTTAAAAATAATAATTAATATTTTAAAATATTAAAAAATTATTTTAACTAGTATCGAAAGTTCACGGTCATTACAACAATAAATGTCATTAAATGTATTATGGGTGTCATCATTCCTCTGCTCCTAATAGTCTTTATGACATATCGGACCACGTCAACACCATGTACCCCCAATCACTTCGCATCAAATACCGAAGTGACCTCTCCTCCACTCGTCGACCGACACCTGTAAAGCAGAGGCTTACGTGGCCGACATCCCATACTCGGCCAAAGTTACCATTCTACCATTCTACCACCAATATAAATAGGGGTATTATTTTCAATGATAAGGCAATATTTTTACCTCTACCCAGTGCTTAAGAACTACGATGTTCATTTTACTTCTCCACTCAAACAAATCATTGACTTGATCGTCGGAGGAACAAACGAGGAACCCAACTTCGCCCTCTTACAATTTGCTATTTGTGCAGGAAAGAACAACCTACTCTAGAACCGGACATTCAAAGATAACCAGACATCCAGAGGGTTAGAGGACCTCCGTCAACTTAATCGCTTCTTTCATTGACTATTTGATATCAGCCATCAACAAAACCTAACTCACATTAAGGTGGGCCCAAATGGGCCTCTGATATCCGCGGGTAGAGGGCTGGCCCGCCTTAGGCGATAATTATATTTTGATATAATTTTAGTAGCAGCTCAATTAAAATTATAACCTTCAGGTGTTCTGAGTTATAATTTAGTAGTAATTAGATATTTTCTAAACACTATTTAGTATTTTGATGAATATTTTTAGTCATTTTGATTTATTAAAAACACTCAAATTATTGTGAATCTCTTATCCTTAAGATAATTCTATCACAAATTATAAATTTATAGGATTTAGATTTTTCAGAAAGATGAAGCACAGTTTTCCTCTTTAAACTATGCATACTAATCTAGTAAAAAATTTAAAAAGAAAAAAAATAAACAAAAAGAAATAAAATTGAAAACAAACAAGGAGTTCAGGCCGACCCGCGACTCGAACCACCATGGGCTAGGTTGGATTGGGTCTGAGAGAAGTTTGGGACGGGATATCCTTTCAAGTGAAGTATTGTCTTTAATTGGGTCTGAGATGGTAACACCCTTGATGGCTTCTAGGAATGCTAGACTTCAAAACTTGGGACATTCTCTCTCGATATGAGCTCACTTAAACAGGTCTCTCCTTCTCACTAGGCAGAGAGAATAAATAAAAGAGTTCTACCCAAATTCAAGACTTCAAGACTTTATTAACAGATGCAACGCCCCCAATAACATTACTGCAACGAGAGGCCTCTCTCGAGCCCAGCCCAGTCCCGACCCACTAATCATTTCAAAGCCGGAGTGGGCGACCACATGCCCGCCTCTTTCGAACCTCTCCAGAACATTGCAGAAGCAGCGTTTCCACCTATAAAACCCCTCAGCCCCGCTCCTCCTTCCCACCGACATCTGAAACAAATAACCCCCGAAAAAGATCCAGCGGCTCTCAATTCAACAAACCCTTTCCACCAATGGACGTCCGAATGTTCGGCTTCGAGAACCCCCTCCTCTCGACCCTCCACCACCTCGTCGGCGACATCCCCGACGAGGCCGAGAAATCCCGCACCACCCCGACCGGGACCTACGTGCGCGACGCCCGTGCGATGGCGTCCACCCCGGCCGACGTCAAGGAGCTGCCCACCGCGTACACCTTCGTGGTCGACATGCCCGGCGTCAGCTCGGGGGAGATCAAGGTGCAGATCGAGGACGACAACGTGCTGGTCATAAGCGGGGAGAGGAGGAGGGGGGAGGAGCAGGGGGAGAGGGAGGAAGGCAGGTACCTGCGGATGGAGAGGAGGATGGGGAAGTTCATGAGGAAGTTCTCGCTGCCGGAGAACGCTGACCTCGATAAGGTTACAGCGGAGTGCAGGGACGGGGTGCTGACCGTGACGGTGATGAAGAAGCCGCCGCCGGAGCCCAAGAAGCCCAAGACCGTCCAAGTCAAGGTCGCCTGAGCCTGAAGTTTAGTTTGTGTTCTTTTCCATGTTTTGTTATGTGTTCTGTTGCTAATGTTTGAATGTCACTCGGTGTGAGCAGTTCGATGTGCTAATGTGCTGTTAAATGCCATCGTTTTGTATGCGAATAAAGTAATGCCTTGTGTCTGATGAGCATCTGTGGGTATTACACCGGTCTTTGCTTTTGTGTGTATTTATACCCTCTGATGTTCATTTTAAGTTTGGACGATGACTAATCACGTGCAACGATAAGTAAGAACTTTAATTTCTGAATTCCCACCGAACTTTGGGAGTATTGCAGGTAATAAATCTCCATGAAAAAGTAGGTGGAAATTGAGGAGTTAAATAACACGTACCTGCTTATGGAAATTGGGGAGTCATTTAACATGCACCTGGAATGCCGTTGTTGAAGGCAAAATGTTCCACTGCTCTTGCATATGTCATAGCGGTCCACTGAATACAAAGGGAATAGATGTAAAATAAACATCTTCATCATCCTATTAACAGTACGCAGGATTAAAAAAAAGCACGCAACAAGAAATTACAAAGGAGAAAAATGAAAAAGACGATGATACCATATTAACTGTAGCAGAAGCGTACAACAAAAAGAGATATGTCCGTGATGCATGATAAAAAAACATACAACAATAAACACAGAACAGGCGGAAGCGTTCATGGTTAGCGTTAACCAAAATTTCATAATTTAGACGTCACAGTCATATTCTTTTTCTTTTTCTATTATGTCTCAGGAGTGGGATGGCATTATATTGCAACATCTTTCTTAGTGGAAGGAATGGAGTCGGCTTCCGCATTCTGCAAATCTTTTTTGTAGAGGGATGAGGTAACTTCTGAATGTGTGATTCTTCAGGTGCTTCCTCAGATTTATTCGTCTCACTTTTCCTAGCAAATAGTGCAATAAAGAATCCTTCCGTTTCTTCGGTTGGATCTGTTCTTAGCAAATGTTCAGCTGAGACAGAAAGCAAGAGCCCCGGTTACTGATTAAAAGATCATGGGAATTTTCAAGATTGTTTTGACGGCTATAATTTGAAGAACTTACCACCGTTGAAGACAGGGAGGCCACGATGAGGCCACTGCGGGAAAGGAGTTGCCAGTTCAAAACCGATAGAGGTGGCAAAGGGGAGAACTGAACTGATGACGTCTTCATTTTCTGCTTGATGAATTGAACATGTGCTGTATACAACTCTCTCAACTGCGGGAACTACAACAAAGTTTCAAAGAAGAAACTGATTAGCTATCTGGAATGGTAGACGTTTGGATATTCAAATATGATTAGCTATCTGGAACAGTAGATGTTTGGATATTCAAATACTTAAGTGTGCATGATTTAGAAGAACGAAATGGTTACAAGATTGGCTAAAATCAGCAAAATAGCTACTGAAGACCCATTATCGGTTGATACATTTCTCTTTTTTTATGGGTTGGAGCCAAAAATCTGTTTATAAGCGGCCATACTTCAAAGGTTTCTTCACTGCTGCTACACATACGTGCAAAGGAAGCTTCTTGCAACTGTGCAAAAACGTCCAATTACACTGGCATTTCTCACATGATACATGATAATGAAGCTAAAAGTAACGGCTAGAGAAATGAAGTGTTCCATAGCATAATGCATCACCAGGAATGATTTGTTTCAGAAATTTTAAAAGGGATCACTTCCGGAGGTAGCATTTGGAATAGCAATAGTATGTGGATCAGTAAAATATCGTAGAACAAACAATTAGGACATGGGTTACAGGAAGCTCACTTACATGATAAGGCGTGAAGAAGAGCTTTTGTTTGGAAAGCAGCAAGATTCCTTACTCTCTGAGAATTAGCAGCATCACCGTCTTCCCCTGTTTAGTACAAGTAAGAAAAGTGACTTACAGGAGGGCGTACATACACATACTAACCATAGGCAAAAGGTTGATCACTTGAGATAGGCTACATGCTCTACTTTAAATCAGGCAAGTTCTTTGTTACAGGAGGGGCCACAAAAAACTACAACCATAGGCACGGCTGATCGTTTGAGATAGGCCATATGCTCTACTTTAAAATCAGGCAAGTTCTTCGTTTTAGAGTTTTCCAACGTGTGCATGGCTGGAAAATTGTCTCTGAGTTCCCCCCACGTGTTATGATGATGAAAAGCATATTATTGTGTCCCAACTGGCTGAGAATTCTGGCTCTTTTCATGACTCTATGAACAAAACTATCTACTAACTACTTCAAAGTGAGTCAATACTTTGCAAGCTTATCAAACAACTAATTGTGAAGTTACAAATATTTGCTTCAATACTTTGCAAGCTTATCAAACAACTAATTGTGAAGTTACAAGTATTTGCTTATTAGCGTGCTACTTTTCCCAGTTGTTTATCAGTGCAAAGCATGTGATACTAATATTCACTGCGCTTGGGAAACTAGAGACAAACAGCAGGGGCAGCATATCTGATTTTTAATAATTGTGCGATAAATTTTTTTCTTGACGAGAATGTGCTTTCAAGTTTCAACAACCCCGTGAAGAACAGAAAATTTTCAACATGCCTCGGCAAAATAGAAATACTATAAAGCAGGCTCTGCCATAGAATTAAACACCTTGCCACCCTCCGCTTTTAAAATAAGTATAAGTTAGAATACTTCCTCCATCCCTCTGTGTGTGAGATATTATTCCGATTCCTTAATTATATTAAGAAAAAAAGTCATTTGCGAAGTTTTTACTTCTAAGTTGACTCCATTTAGGTGTTAACTGAATGTTGTGATTGACATTTAAGAGATAAAAAGATAAATTATTAGGAAAGGAATTTGATTTAGATTGCGAATAAAAATTCTGCAAGAATCACCTTTCTTGAATGAAGGGAGCAAATAGTCTAATCTTTCTCTGGCAATTCCAGACCCTGAGCAAGAAGGATCCAAGAGAATAGCACGGATCTGCATGCGCATTGTAATGAGAACTGTAGTATACATATTAGTAAATAAGCAATGTCAAATAATAAACTTCCCGAATTGAATATCAACATGCATGAAATATGACATTGATCCTATTTTCCATTTAAGAGAAGATTCAGCTAGTGTTGATATTAATCAACACAAACTTTAAGGATTAACCACATGGTCTCTATTCAAGAAAAACATACTGATTTAAATGGCTGACTAGGCTGGACTTTCTAAGCTTGAAAGAGCATGTTGTATAACACTGAAGATTTTGCAGGAATTTTCCAAATCAACAGAAATTTTACTGTGCATAGTGATAGCTTATGAACGCAATACATGTATGCTCGCCAATAAAATGTCACCCGGTAAGTAGTGGTTCAGTTGCAGTCAAAAGCTAGAATTCAACTCCATTCTACTCTACTCTTGCTCTTGGAACCAACTGCACAAGAAGCTGAATACTACACTAAGACAAAGAACCTCCTAGCGGTCCATCAACAAATCAGAATTAACCACCTTTCAGATAGGGCATGCTACATCTTTGTGACTTCATGTTCAATACAGCCTATGCTATCTTCATAAAAATTGTTAGTGGTTTTAGCATCTGGTGGTCTAGCTGAATATATCCACACTTTTTTTGTCTTATGTTGGAGACAGACTTTTACTTTTTCCTTGTTCAGTATAAAAACTTTCAAATTTTATCAATCACCCACACTGGTTGACATTGAAGATGACTGTTACAAAAAAATTTGAATCATTATATTCATATCATCTGATAGAACGTTAGTAGGATGCTTGGATGCAATTTTCTGCCATAACTTGCAGTAAACGCCTACAACTACAAGTACTAATATTATGTTGTACTTGGGAGAATATCTCACAGAAAAGCAAAGGGGAAAAAAGATTTACTAATATATTCTAAAATAAATCAGAAAAGAGGGATCTTACCTTTGAAAACTTGGGATCCCTGGCATCTAAATCTAAAAAATCACCTTGAAATATGTTCACATCTGTAACTCCAGTTAAGGTGAGACAATAAGTGTAAAACAACACATTTTGTTTCAGTCACAAAGTATACTCACACAATTTTTACTTGTAGGATTAGCACATTTGTGTGGGAAGTGGAATATCTAATTGAGTAGTACACTAATGATGCGCAAGCCAAAGACCTTCAGAAAGTCTTATATTTATCACAAAACAATAACAATTGTCTGAATATGGTTTCCACAACCAGCACCTATACTTGCTGGTAACTTGTGAAGTTTCTTTACGGCAACAAACCTTCATAACATATAATGAATACAGCCAACAAGGAGAAATCACATATTAATGTATTACAAGAAGGAAAAGAAAATCTATTTCTCTTAGTAATAGACTTGACACGACAGACCTCATTCCAGCAGCTTTACAGCAACATGTTACTGCCAGAAATTTAATGGTAGGCAAAAGTTTAGCGTCACAAGAACTGTCTTTCTTCTTTTTCATTAAAAACAAAGCTATATACGGACACAGAAAAGCGTCATCTGACAATCTAGCACCATTATTAATTATTTTATTCTACTAGCAGCGTCCACGATAGAAAAAATGAATAGCATAGCAAAGCATACGAGGTTAGAGTATCTAACGCTAACTCAAACAGGAGCATGTTTTCACAAAATTTGTTGACAATATCAAGGGGGGAAAACAATGAAAGGATACTAGGAGCTCCAGTCCGCCTGATAGTATCTTCTAGAAGTCTAGCCCTTTCCTTGTGAAGTTCACATGCTATAATATTTCCCATTCCTTTCATTAGTGCAGCAAGGTGAACAGTTTTATTTCCAGGAGCAGCACAGGCATCTAGAACCTTATCAAATAATCAAGAAAAACAACATATTAGGGCAAATGCTATATAAATAGTATGCACGTCCAAAAGCATCAGAGGCAACAGAAGGATGCCATCTATACTACTATATAACTAACATTATGAGGATAGTCAAAAAATGAATGAAAGGAAGACGTGCTCATTTCTACTATAACTGGGAGGGCAAAAGAGTAATTTAACAAGAGACATTTCTCTTTGTTTTCCTTCGTATTTTCTTTTTTGTTTCTAGAATATGTCATATCATACAAGCAATTTTCTCTTTCTTTTCCCTTCTCTTTCTTTTTTGTTTTCTAGAATATTCCATGGTCTATACCATACAATGCCATGAACATAGGATTTGGGGCCATATAATTGCATAACCAAAGAAATACAAATAAAAATTATAAGTTTCTTCAGGAAAAATAGTAGCATGTGTGAAAAAAGCAAAATAATGTAAAAGTATGAAATTTAAGTTTTTTTTGGAAATTATAAGTTTTGTGCATTAGGCATGTGCATTTTATTCTAAAACCTATAACCAAACTAATAGATGATAAAATCCTTATTTGTCTCTAGTCCCTATAGAATAAAAGGATAGTTTGTTCAGGTTTTATGCTCTCACATTGAAATTATTTTTGACATAAAGAAATTTACTAAAATAATTGCGTCCCTTATAGTTGAATATGCATCTCCGGCAATCTTAGCAGAGAGTAATATGGATAACGTTATCACAAGTATTTTGAGAAGGTATATTTCTAAACAGACATGATTCATCTCTACAATAAATATAAATATTAGAAATTATCTTTTAACATTTAGCAGTAGCATGGAGGTTCAAAATACTATGGGACAATTATGACCAATCTGGATGGTTTTCAATAAACAGATCAAACATGTCTGCATAAATAGCCAGGTTGAATTTTTAACAATTCATCGGCACAGATAGGTTAGTGTATACATAATGCATTAATATGTTTTCTAGAACTAGAAAAACAAGGTAGCAACGCACAAATACAATAAATATTCACCAGTTCGGTGGTTATATAAAAATACAAACCTCCCATCCTGGCTGAGGGCACAGGGCAACGGCCACCATAGAACTTGCTTTGCCCTTAGAAGGAAAGAACAAATAAATATCAATAGTGAAGTAAACAAAGAGGAGTAATCCTAAACCTGTCTGCAGATGAATCAATATCTTATGTGACATAGTGATACACATAAACACAGTTGTGATAAGGAAATGGTGCAAGAGAGCAGACTAAACCATGGTAGTAGGA
>NC_033794.1:90673669-90707654 GCF_001876935.1 Asparagus officinalis | reverse complement strand
ACTAATTACAAAATAAATTAAATAATTATATGAAAATTATCTACACATTAAAACGTACTAGTTATACTAATACGACAGATAATATGCAACAGTAGAAATAATACAACTAATTGTACAATTAAACGAGAATAATTAATAAAAAATATAATTACTTACATTTAAAATCAAATAATTATGGGAAAATTATCTATATACAATAAAACGTACCAGTTGTGCTATTACAACAGTTGATACGCATACAACAAATTATACAAATAATACGTAATTAATAATACAACATAATACACAAAATCATACGTAATAGTAACAATAATACAACTTATTATTTAAAATGATACGTAATAGTATCGATAACACAATAAATTAATTCTAAAGATTTTTACTGCATAAAATCAATTTATAAATATTAAAATTATTTAAATAAATATAAAATTTGGACTTTAAATCATAAAAATTCTAGAAAATCGAGAAAAATACAGATACTCTTTTAAAAATAATAATTAATATTTTAAAATATTAAAAAATTATTTTAACTAGTATCGAAAGTTCACGGTCATTACAACAATAAATGTCATTAAATGTATTATGGGTGTCATCATTCCTCTGCTCCTAATAGTCTTTATGACATATCGGACCACGTCAACACCATGTACCCCCAATCACTTCGCATCAAATACCGAAGTGACCTCTCCTCCACTCGTCGACCGACACCTGTAAAGCAGAGGCTTACGTGGCCGACATCCCATACTCGGCCAAAGTTACCATTCTACCATTCTACCACCAATATAAATAGGGGTATTATTTTCAATGATAAGGCAATATTTTTACCTCTACCCAGTGCTTAAGAACTACGATGTTCATTTTACTTCTCCACTCAAACAAATCATTGACTTGATCGTCGGAGGAACAAACGAGGAACCCAACTTCGCCCTCTTACAATTTGCTATTTGTGCAGGAAAGAACAACCTACTCTAGAACCGGACATTCAAAGATAACCAGACATCCAGAGGGTTAGAGGACCTCCGTCAACTTAATCGCTTCTTTCATTGACTATTTGATATCAGCCATCAACAAAACCTAACTCACATTAAGGTGGGCCCAAATGGGCCTCTGATATCCGCGGGTAGAGGGCTGGCCCGCCTTAGGCGATAATTATATTTTGATATAATTTTAGTAGCAGCTCAATTAAAATTATAACCTTCAGGTGTTCTGAGTTATAATTTAGTAGTAATTAGATATTTTCTAAACACTATTTAGTATTTTGATGAATATTTTTAGTCATTTTGATTTATTAAAAACACTCAAATTATTGTGAATCTCTTATCCTTAAGATAATTCTATCACAAATTATAAATTTATAGGATTTAGATTTTTCAGAAAGATGAAGCACAGTTTTCCTCTTTAAACTATGCATACTAATCTAGTAAAAAATTTAAAAAGAAAAAAAATAAACAAAAAGAAATAAAATTGAAAACAAACAAGGAGTTCAGGCCGACCCGCGACTCGAACCACCATGGGCTAGGTTGGATTGGGTCTGAGAGAAGTTTGGGACGGGATATCCTTTCAAGTGAAGTATTGTCTTTAATTGGGTCTGAGATGGTAACACCCTTGATGGCTTCTAGGAATGCTAGACTTCAAAACTTGGGACATTCTCTCTCGATATGAGCTCACTTAAACAGGTCTCTCCTTCTCACTAGGCAGAGAGAATAAATAAAAGAGTTCTACCCAAATTCAAGACTTCAAGACTTTATTAACAGATGCAACGCCCCCAATAACATTACTGCAACGAGAGGCCTCTCTCGAGCCCAGCCCAGTCCCCCCGACCACATGCCCGCCTCTTTCGAACCTCTCCAGAACATTGCAGAAGCAGCGTTTCCACCTATAAAACCCCTCAGCCCCGCTCCTCCTTCCCACCGACATCTGAAACAAATAACCCCCGAAAAAGATCCAGCGGCTCTCAATTCAACAAACCCTTTCCACCAATGGACGTCCGAATGTTCGGCTTCGAGAACCCCCTCCTCTCGACCCTCCACCACCTCGTCGGCGACATCCCCGACGAGGCCGAGAAATCCCGCACCACCCCGACCGGGACCTACGTGCGCGACGCCCGTGCGATGGCGTCCACCCCGGCCGACGTCAAGGAGCTGCCCACCGCGTACACCTTCGTGGTCGACATGCCCGGCGTCAGCTCGGGGGAGATCAAGGTGCAGATCGAGGACGACAACGTGCTGGTCATAAGCGGGGAGAGGAGGAGGGGGGAGGAGCAGGGGGAGAGGGAGGAAGGCAGGTACCTGCGGATGGAGAGGAGGATGGGGAAGTTCATGAGGAAGTTCTCGCTGCCGGAGAACGCTGACCTCGATAAGGTTACAGCGGAGTGCAGGGACGGGGTGCTGACCGTGACGGTGATGAAGAAGCCGCCGCCGGAGCCCAAGAAGCCCAAGACCGTCCAAGTCAAGGTCGCCTGAGCCTGAAGTTTAGTTTGTGTTCTTTTCCATGTTTTGTTATGTGTTCTGTTGCTAATGTTTGAATGTCACTCGGTGTGAGCAGTTCGATGTGCTAATGTGCTGTTAAATGCCATCGTTTTGTATGCGAATAAAGTAATGCCTTGTGTCTGATGAGCATCTGTGGGTATTACACCGGTCTTTGCTTTTGTGTGTATTTATACCCTCTGATGTTCATTTTAAGTTTGGACGATGACTAATCACATGCAACGATAAGTAAGAACTTTAATTTCTGAATTCCCACCTAACTTTGGGAGTATTGCAGGTAATAAATCCCCATGAAAAAGTTGGTGGAAATGGAGGAGTTAAATAACACGTACCTGCTTATGGAAATTGGGGAGTCATTTAACATGCACCTGGAATGCCGTTGTTGAAGGCAAAATGTTCCACTGCTCTTGCATATGTCATAGCGGTCCACTGAATACAAAGGGAATAGATGTAAAATAAACATCTTCATCATCCTATTAACAGTACGCAGGATTAAAAAAAAGCACGCAACAAGAAATTACAAAGGAGAAAAATGAAAAAGACGATGATACCATATTAACTGTAGCAGAAGCGTACAACAAAAAGAGATATGTCCGTGATGCATGATAAAAAAACATACAACAATAAACACAGAACAGGCGGAAGCGTTCATGGTTAGCGTTAACCAAAATTTCATAATTTAGACGTCACAGTCATATTCTTTTTCTTTTTCTATTATGTCTCAGGAGTGGGATGGCATTATATTGCAACATCTTTCTTAGTGGAAGGAATGGAGTCGGCTTCCGCATTCTGCAAATCTTTTTTGTAGAGGGATGAGGTAACTTCTGAATGTGTGATTCTTCAGGTGCTTCCTCAGATTTATTCGTCTCACTTTTCCTAGCAAATAGTGCAATAAAGAATCCTTCCGTTTCTTCGGTTGGATCTGTTCTTAGCAAATGTTCAGCTGAGACAGAAAGCAAGAGCCCCGGTTACTGATTAAAAGATCATGGGAATTTTCAAGATTGTTTTGACGGCTATAATTTGAAGAACTTACCACCGTTGAAGACAGGGAGGCCACGATGAGGCCACTGCGGGAAAGGAGTTGCCAGTTCAAAACCGATAGAGGTGGCAAAGGGGAGAACTGAACTGATGACGTCTTCATTTTCTGCTTGATGAATTGAACATGTGCTGTATACAACTCTCTCAACTGCGGGAACTACAACAAAGTTTCAAAGAAGAAACTGATTAGCTATCTGGAATGGTAGACGTTTGGATATTCAAATATGATTAGCTATCTGGAACAGTAGATGTTTGGATATTCAAATACTTAAGTGTGCATGATTTAGAAGAACGAAATGGTTACAAGATTGGCTAAAATCAGCAAAATAGCTACTGAAGACCCATTATCGGTTGATACATTTCTCTTTTTTTATGGGTTGGAGCCAAAAATCTGTTTATAAGCGGCCATACTTCAAAGGTTTCTTCACTGCTGCTACACATACGTGCAAAGGAAGCTTCTTGCAACTGTGCAAAAACGTCCAATTACACTGGCATTTCTCACATGATACATGATAATGAAGCTAAAAGTAACGGCTAGAGAAATGAAGTGTTCCATAGCATAATGCATCACCAGGAATGATTTGTTTCAGAAATTTTAAAAGGGATCACTTCCGGAGGTAGCATTTGGAATAGCAATAGTATGTGGATCAGTAAAATATCGTAGAACAAACAATTAGGACATGGGTTACAGGAAGCTCACTTACATGATAAGGCGTGAAGAAGAGCTTTTGTTTGGAAAGCAGCAAGATTCCTTACTCTCTGAGAATTAGCAGCATCACCGTCTTCCCCTGTTTAGTACAAGTAAGAAAAGTGACTTACAGGAGGGCGTACATACACATACTAACCATAGGCAAAAGGTTGATCACTTGAGATAGGCTACATGCTCTACTTTAAATCAGGCAAGTTCTTTGTTACAGGAGGGGCCACAAAAAACTACAACCATAGGCACGGCTGATCGTTTGAGATAGGCCATATGCTCTACTTTAAAATCAGGCAAGTTCTTCGTTTTAGAGTTTTCCAACGTGTGCATGGCTGGAAAATTGTCTCTGAGTTCCCCCCACGTGTTATGATGATGAAAAGCATATTATTGTGTCCCAACTGGCTGAGAATTCTGGCTCTTTTCATGACTCTATGAACAAAACTATCTACTAACTACTTCAAAGTGAGTCAATACTTTGCAAGCTTATCAAACAACTAATTGTGAAGTTACAAGTATTTGCTTATTAGCGTGCTACTTTTCCCAGTTGTTTATCAGTGCAAAGCATGTGATACTAATATTCACTGCGCTTGGGAAACTAGAGACAAACAGCAGGGGCAGCATATCTGATTTTTAATAATTGTGCGATAAATTTTTTTCTTGACGAGAATGTGCTTTCAAGTTTCAACAACCCCGTGAAGAACAGAAAATTTTCAACATGCCTCGGCAAAATAGAAATACTATAAAGCAGGCTCTGCCATAGAATTAAACACCTTGCCACCCTCCGCTTTTAAAATAAGTATAAGTTAGAATACTTCCTCCATCCCTCTGTGTGTGAGATATTATTCCGATTCCTTAATTATATTAAGAAAAAAAGTCATTTGCGAAGTTTTTACTTCTAAGTTGACTCCATTTAGGTGTTAACTGAATGTTGTGATTGACATTTAAGAGATAAAAAGATAAATTATTAGGAAAGGAATTTGATTTAGATTGCGAATAAAAATTCTGCAAGAATCACCTTTCTTGAATGAAGGGAGCAAATAGTCTAATCTTTCTCTGGCAATTCCAGACCCTGAGCAAGAAGGATCCAAGAGAATAGCACGGATCTGCATGCGCATTGTAATGAGAACTGTAGTATACATATTAGTAAATAAGCAATGTCAAATAATAAACTTCCCGAATTGAATATCAACATGCATGAAATATGACATTGATCCTATTTTCCATTTAAGAGAAGATTCAGCTAGTGTTGATATTAATCAACACAAACTTTAAGGATTAACCACATGGTCTCTATTCAAGAAAAACATACTGATTTAAATGGCTGACTAGGCTGGACTTTCTAAGCTTGAAAGAGCATGTTGTATAACACTGAAGATTTTGCAGGAATTTTCCAAATCAACAGAAATTTTACTGTGCATAGTGATAGCTTATGAACGCAATACATGTATGCTCGCCAATAAAATGTCACCCGGTAAGTAGTGGTTCAGTTGCAGTCAAAAGCTAGAATTCAACTCCATTCTACTCTACTCTTGCTCTTGGAACCAACTGCACAAGAAGCTGAATACTACACTAAGACAAAGAACCTCCTAGCGGTCCATCAACAAATCAGAATTAACCACCTTTCAGATAGGGCATGCTACATCTTTGTGACTTCATGTTCAATACAGCCTATGCTATCTTCATAAAAATTGTTAGTGGTTTTAGCATCTGGTGGTCTAGCTGAATATATCCACACTTTTTTTGTCTTATGTTGGAGACAGACTTTTACTTTTTCCTTGTTCAGTATAAAAACTTTCAAATTTTATCAATCACCCACACTGGTTGACATTGAAGATGACTGTTACAAAAAAATTTGAATCATTATATTCATATCATCTGATAGAACGTTAGTAGGATGCTTGGATGCAATTTTCTGCCATAACTTGCAGTAAACGCCTACAACTACAAGTACTAATATTATGTTGTACTTGGGAGAATATCTCACAGAAAAGCAAAGGGGAAAAAAGATTTACTAATATATTCTAAAATAAATCAGAAAAGAGGGATCTTACCTTTGAAAACTTGGGATCCCTGGCATCTAAATCTAAAAAATCACCTTGAAATATGTTCACATCTGTAACTCCAGTTAAGGTGAGACAATAAGTGTAAAACAACACATTTTGTTTCAGTCACAAAGTATACTCACACAATTTTTACTTGTAGGATTAGCACATTTGTGTGGGAAGTGGAATATCTAATTGAGTAGTACACTAATGATGCGCAAGCCAAAGACCTTCAGAAAGTCTTATATTTATCACAAAACAATAACAATTGTCTGAATATGGTTTCCACAACCAGCACCTATACTTGCTGGTAACTTGTGAAGTTTCTTTACGGCAACAAACCTTCATAACATATAATGAATACAGCCAACAAGGAGAAATCACATATTAATGTATTACAAGAAGGAAAAGAAAATCTATTTCTCTTAGTAATAGACTTGACACGACAGACCTCATTCCAGCAGCTTTACAGCAACATGTTACTGCCAGAAATTTAATGGTAGGCAAAAGTTTAGCGTCACAAGAACTGTCTTTCTTCTTTTTCATTAAAAACAAAGCTATATACGGACACAGAAAAGCGTCATCTGACAATCTAGCACCATTATTAATTATTTTATTCTACTAGCAGCGTCCACGATAGAAAAAATGAATAGCATAGCAAAGCATACGAGGTTAGAGTATCTAACGCTAACTCAAACAGGAGCATGTTTTCACAAAATTTGTTGACAATATCAAGGGGGGAAAACAATGAAAGGATACTAGGAGCTCCAGTCCGCCTGATAGTATCTTCTAGAAGTCTAGCCCTTTCCTTGTGAAGTTCACATGCTATAATATTTCCCATTCCTTTCATTAGTGCAGCAAGGTGAACAGTTTTATTTCCAGGAGCAGCACAGGCATCTAGAACCTTATCAAATAATCAAGAAAAACAACATATTAGGGCAAATGCTATATAAATAGTATGCACGTCCAAAAGCATCAGAGGCAACAGAAGGATGCCATCTATACTACTATATAACTAACATTATGAGGATAGTCAAAAAATGAATGAAAGGAAGACGTGCTCATTTCTACTATAACTGGGAGGGCAAAAGAGTAATTTAACAAGAGACATTTCTCTTTGTTTTCCTTCGTATTTTCTTTTTTGTTTCTAGAATATGTCATATCATACAAGCAATTTTCTCTTTCTTTTCCCTTCTCTTTCTTTTTTGTTTTCTAGAATATTCCATGGTCTATACCATACAATGCCATGAACATAGGATTTGGGGCCATATAATTGCATAACCAAAGAAATACAAATAAAAATTATAAGTTTCTTCAGGAAAAATAGTAGCATGTGTGAAAAAAGCAAAATAATGTAAAAGTATGAAATTTAAGTTTTTTTTGGAAATTATAAGTTTTGTGCATTAGGCATGTGCATTTTATTCTAAAACCTATAACCAAACTAATAGATGATAAAATCCTTATTTGTCTCTAGTCCCTATAGAATAAAAGGATAGTTTGTTCAGGTTTTATGCTCTCACATTGAAATTATTTTTGACATAAAGAAATTTACTAAAATAATTGCGTCCCTTATAGTTGAATATGCATCTCCGGCAATCTTAGCAGAGAGTAATATGGATAACGTTATCACAAGTATTTTGAGAAGGTATATTTCTAAACAGACATGATTCATCTCTACAATAAATATAAATATTAGAAATTATCTTTTAACATTTAGCAGTAGCATGGAGGTTCAAAATACTATGGGACAATTATGACCAATCTGGATGGTTTTCAATAAACAGATCAAACATGTCTGCATAAATAGCCAGGTTGAATTTTTAACAATTCATCGGCACAGATAGGTTAGTGTATACATAATGCATTAATATGTTTTCTAGAACTAGAAAAACAAGGTAGCAACGCACAAATACAATAAATATTCACCAGTTCGGTGGTTATATAAAAATACAAACCTCCCATCCTGGCTGAGGGCACAGGGCAACGGCCACCATAGAACTTGCTTTGCCCTTAGAAGGAAAGAACAAATAAATATCAATAGTGAAGTAAACAAAGAGGAGTAATCCTAAACCTGTCTGCAGATGAATCAATATCTTATGTGACATAGTGATACACATAAACACAGTTGTGATAAGGAAATGGTGCAAGAGAGCAGACTAAACCATGGTAGTCTTACTTGCACGACAACACTTCCGCTTGTAACCAAAGGATGATCATGTAAATCAGTCCCAGAGGGAAGTTTTAGTAAGTCTGGAACCATGTCATCTTTTGCAACCTATCAGTTCATATGGGTTCATTAATAAAGCTCAAAGTATCTATTTGACCAAAAACTGGCTGCAATTTAACATGCATCAAATATAGGCGTTCTACTTAAATTTTGGAATAAACCAATTGTTTAGATAAGTATAAACCATTTGACATTTCCAGTAGTTGGCCCCAGCAGAACATAAGCATTTCAATCAGTTGACCCAAGAGGTAGCCAGAAAGGAAAAAAAATGCATTTTAACGTATACAACTGATGCATTAATTTGGCACTTTAGTTTCAGTGGGACTCCAGTAAATTGTGACGTCCTTCCTGTGCCTAGGTTTCTCAAATAGAAAATGACCCATGCTTCAGAAAGTGTTTGCGATTGGTTTTAGTCTGCTCCAAATATTTGGTCAATGATTTTACTTGCTTAAAGTTGTGACCTACAATTGACCCATGAGAACTCTTTAATAATGATAATCACATATAGATTGAGAGCTTCTCATTTTCTACTTGCTTGATCAGTCTAAATTCCAAAGCTTATTGAAATTGAAATAGTAAACACTAACAGTTATATAGTGGATTTGAACAGGTAAAGTTTCAGGTGACCTTGGATGAATAATTTATAAAGAGACACCGTATATCTAGGCCCTAAGATGCACACACTCTGCAAGGGAATACATACATGACAGTTTCTTATTTTATTAGCCACAGTCTAGTACCCAAGTCGCCATGCTAGTCTTCATGTACATGGTCCCCAATTATTATTTCTGAACATTTTGATGTGTCAGCATGCAAACCATGCTAAATAATACAAAACACACCAATCTGGTATTATACGAAAAATAATTTTGTGAATCCATTCCATAAAGGGTTATTCTACTCTAAAAGATGATGTAAACAATAGTCATTTTCACTGAAAATAGATGTAATTGTATTTGTAAAGTAGGTGATAAAGTTAGGATATGGGCATATGAAAGTAATTTCTGCCTTGAGAAAAGTTTGTATGATCTACTTGGCCCCCAAAATGCATTAGTCAAGTAGTTCACAAAATTGATACAAGCCAAAATACCTTAGTGATTGATTCTAACCCATGAACTGCAGTCTCCACATCCATTTTGAGTGTATTCACACGAACATACCTAGGTTTGGAACATACTGCAAGCAATACTTAGTTAAAATAAACCATAATTAAAGCTATATTGGTAACAGAAAGTGAGATGGATATATATTATGTCAGCATCAACTATAATCACCATTAAAATTGACATCAAATGTAAACAAATATATTTAAAAAATTCAATGTTTGTAAAGAGAATGTTAGTACTACCACGGGTAAAAATACCTTAGTGATTCATTCTAGCTCATGGTAGTCAGGTCGTCTCAGATTTTATACCAAGCATTCTGTATAAATTGCTCCAACATTGGTCTATGCAAACTTGGATACAAATCCACTATAAAGGTACCGCATTCTCATAGACTCTCAGTCTTCATTAAATTCCGATAGCAAGTGACTTTAGCAAGTGACTTTTAATCATGCTTATTAATGATTAAACTTTAAATCTGCAAGCACTGAAAGGGTTACACAAGTAAATGTGAGGACTAAATATGCCGATCATAAGACTTCTATTAAAAGTCAACAAGAGATTATCATAGAAAATCAAGTTTCTCCTCTCTAAACAGTTCATATACTATGGTCCGCACTGTTACCTGGATTATCTCTACCTCAACATGACTGACACCGTGTTAGGTAGTACATGCATTAACAATACTGATAGACTTAAGAAAAACAAATCAGAGATTAAGGAAAGATAACAGATTCTTTTGGTTAGCAATATGTGCCTAAAGAACAAAACAAAGAATCACAGACATGTAAAGACACCTAGGAGTCAAACAGAAAAATAGCATGAACACTAAAGCATGCATAAGGGAGAATACAAGTGAGGGCGGAACATTCATTGCATTTCAAATGAAGATGCTAAAGAATTTTGAAGGATTTCTTTTCTCTGAATCTAGATGATTGTATCAAACGCGAGAAAATTTCAAAGTTCCTCTATTATTGTATAGGATAAAATGGTCGTTTTCCCCTTAAATTATTTTGTCTCGTAAAGTATCAATTTACCTATTTTCCCCCATAAACTATATGTATGTGCCCAATGTGATCATTTTGTGAGCATACAATCAAATATTTAACAGATTCATGATGTGATAGTTTTTTTTTTTGCATTTCTTGTAGTTTTAATCTAAAAATGATTTTTTTTTTTTAATTCATAAAAAGGGTTTCAGAGTAAAAAGTCTTGGGAGAAAGTAATTAAAAAATATTTTTTGGTTTGGAGAAAAATGGAGATAATCTGGTAAAAACCCATGAAAAAATACAAAAAAAACACTATTACGTCATTAATCTGTTAAGTATTTGACTGTAGACTCACAAAATGATCACGTTGAAACCATAAACATAGTTTGTGGGGCAAAATAGATATATTGATACTTTAGGGGACAACTTGAGAGTTTACTAATACTTTAAGGGGGAAATGATCATTTTGTCCTATTGTATACTATTAAACAGGTGTGAAGATACAATATTTCAATTACAATTGATTAGTTCCACCAGTTCAATGGACGTAACCAGCAATGTGTGATTAAATAAGACTCCATATAAAGACCAACAATGACTACAGCTGGATCAGCTTCAAAAACATCGAATTCAAGAAAACATCCAAATAGAATCAACTCAGTAGCTAAGATAATTGATATTAGGAAATACAGTAGTCTAGGCAGTTAAGCTGTATTTTGGATAAAGTAGATAAGACATTTTGTACTTTTCCAGATTTTGGAACCTGGAATCTATAATAACTGACAATACTGGACTATTGCTCAGTTTGGGTAGAAAACCCAAAAATCATAAAAGTTGTAGGAGGGGATTCTACATTTATTATATAATTCCGAATTCCATGGTAAATCCCTATGAAGCACGGACACGACACGGACACGCCAAACCCAAAAAAATAGTACATGGCAACACAGCTAGATTTTTTAATATTATTATTATATATAGATCAATATTGAATTAAATTTCTATTACATTTTTAATTGATATTAGGAAATACAGTAGTCTAGGCAGTTAAGCTGTATTTTGGATAAAGTAGATAAGACATTTTGTACTTTTCCAGATTTTGGAACCTGGAATCTATAATAACTGACAATACTGGACTATTGCTCAGTTTGGGTAGAAAACCCAAAAATCATAAAAGTTGTAGGAGGGGATTCTACATTTATTATATAATTCCGAATTCCATGGTAAATCCCTATGAAGCACGGACACGACACGGACACGCCAAACCCAAAAAAATAGTACATGGCAACACAGCTAGATTTTTTAATATTATTATTATATATAGATCAATATTGAATTAAATTTCTATTACATTTTCATATTTTTTGTTATGTATAGTGAAGATTATAAATAAGAAACTGAAGGAAAGTGTGTGTTGCAGGTGTGAATTTTTTTTATCGGGATGACAATGATCTCTTGAAGAATTGAAGACAATAATGTTAAAGAAGACGAGAAAGAGAAGATGAATATATAGAAAAATAGATCAATTTTTATGTTATATTATTATGTAATATTGGCTTGTATAATCAATGACAAATGTAAGTTATGTAACTAGTTTGAAGATAATACCAAATTTTAATTTTTATTACTTTCATCTTGAGCATATAAAAATACAAAAGAATAAAGTTCAAGTTGCAACTAGTTCCATGGCTACAAAATACTTAAGTTACTAACATTATAAAAATATAAAGTTACAACTAAAAACGTATCTTAAAATAAAGTTTTCAAGTTGAAACATCACAAAGATCATTCTATGGCTTCAACTCCTTCATCCTCCTCAAACACAACGGCCTCCATCGTGGGCTCGTCAAGAGAAAAGAGCAGCAACATCTAAAATGCTGACACCTTGAAATGAGTCGAAGGCATCTCTACCAATATCTCATATTCTTGATTCCCCTTCCATATACTCTTTCGAACTTCAAGAAAGTAAGTGAAGGTTGGTGTGAACATAAACAAGATCATATGCACGTGCCGGGATTAGCTTGTTCCTCTTTATGGAGTGAATGAAACCATACATACTCTAATTCCGTTCACAACAAGAAGAGGAACAAGGTTGGCCTAGAAGCTTTACGGGCAATTCTTGCAAATTTGGAGTATTTGGAACATAAAAAAACCACGATGCTTTGGATCCATATGTCCTCTATCAGAAAGAGAATCCATATCACTAAAATCCTTCAAAGCCCCCACAAACTTAGCATATTCCAAGTTCACCGTCCGTCGTTCATCGAGGTTAGGATAGTATCTTCTTAAGCACTTTGCTCTTTCCGTAGAGATTTCAAGATCTTGATTTGGAGCTTGCCGATTGCCGTTCTCATTGAGCCATGTGGAATGATAGTACCTATGTTCGTTAATAACATGAATTAGCCCACAATGTATTGATTAATAGAAATATTCGCATTAAAGAGTGAAATATGAAATATTACCTTGGAACTAAAGAGTGTGCCAAGCACTGAAGCAGAGTGTTACTCTTGTTCCATCGATCCTCCAAGATCTTGTGAATCACCTCATAAAAAAATAGATTCCTCGTTATCCCTTTACCCTCATGCCTATAAATAGCTTGCTTCACCTTCTCAATCATTGTATCCCACATATCATACACCAAATGAAGACATGGTGTATCGGTGTCGGTGACCCTTATCATTTTATAGATTGAGCCAGTGAAGTCAAGAATAAAATCTATCTTGTCCCACCACAAATCATCGAGGCCTTTTTCTTTCACAAATTGAGCTTTCCCAACATCATCTTTTCTATACAAGCTCTATCGATCACCATGGACCATGTCTTGGAGGGCTCTCTTGACAAGCTTAAACCTCTTCAACATAACAATCAACGAGGCAAATCTTGTGTCGGCAATCGATAGGAGCTTCATCTTAGAATAATCATTGAACATGGCAAGCCGCATAAAGTGGTTCATGATAAAAATTTTCATAAGCAATGCATCATCGAAGATCTCTGTAATCAAATGTAATTATGCATAAGCCACGACATTTGCTTCCGTGTTCTTAACCGCATAAATATTTTTGATAGCAAGATTGAGTGTATAGACTACACAAGAAGTCCAAAATATATGAGGTCAGGTGTCCTCCACAAGCCCTCCTGCAGCCTTACATACCGAAGCATTATCGGTTATGATTTGAATGATATTTTGTTGTCCTACCTCTGTGATGCACTTTTCTAGCTTCGCTTGGATAAAATATTTATTCTTGACTTCTCCCTCGGCATTAGGCATTCACGACATTCAAGAACATTAGCTTAGCCTCACATACCGCTATAAAATTGATGATGGGCTTCCTTTGTGCATCCGCCCACCCATCACTACAAATGGAGACCCTTTCTGTAGCCATGTGCCCCTGATGGGCTCCATCAATCTCTCTACGAGAGTTTTCTCACGTTATAAGATAGTGGTCCTCATGTAATTATAACCGGGAGGTTTGTAGCCAGAGATTGGATTGCTTGTGACATATGTAAAAGCCTTGGATAATATGGATTCCTTGTCAAGTTGAAGGACAATCCCCCGGTGAAGAACATTCTATCAATCAATGAAACAAATTCTTCCCTTGCTCCCATATTGAATGCTTGTTCGACGATATTAGGCCCTCTCCTCCTCTTAGATTCACTTTCATGAATCAGCATGTTTGCACTTGTACTTACAATGGTCGTACTTGCAGTGAAGATGTAGGCAAAACTGACGTCTTAGGCCTAGAAGCCCTCAACCTCGCCTCCGCTTGATCCAACGTCCTTTGAAACTCCCTTAGGTTTTCGGGTATTGACTTAGAACACATCTTAATTCCAGTCCCGCTTATCCTCAAGAGGTGATTTTTAACTCTTGAGTGTGAACCGGTAAACTCCTCTCTTCAATAATTACATCTCCATCTCCAATTTCCTCTTGTCGTTTTCCTCATTTTCTCCAATTTGGTAACATATTTTCAAAGCGGACATTTGTCATCTTGTACGTCACTGCCACTAGAACTCTCATCTTGTTCCATTTCTCTAAAGTACAATAGCAATAATAATAAATTAAAAAATTAACAATAGCAAATTAATTAATAGTAAATTAAAAAATAAAACCCTAATTAATTAACAGTAAATTAATGGATCCCTAATTAATTAACAGTAAATTAACATAAAACAGTAAATTAAAATGTAAAAAACAGTAAGAATCAGACCCACTTATTTATAATCTTTATATCTATATTCAAAGAGAGAAAGAGGGACGGATTCAGAGAGAGACGAAGAGTGAGAGAATCAGAGAGGAGGAAGAGATCGGGAGAAGAATGAGAGAGAGAGAGAGATCAGGGGAGAGAGATGAAGAATTAGAGAGAGATCGAGAGAGAGAGATATCAAGGGAGAGAGAGATCGGGGGACGACGACGAAGAATCAGAGAGAGATCGGGAGAGAAAGACTGAAGAATCATGGAGAGAGAGATCGAGAGATCGAGGGAGAGAGAGACGAAGAATCAGAGAGTGAGATCAAGAGAGAGACTGATCTAGCCGACGAGAGATCGAGGGAGAGAGGACGAGCCAACGAGGACGACGACGAGGACGAGCCGAGATTGGATTGCCGACGAGGATGACGGCAAGGACGAGCCGAGATCAGAGAGAGATCGGGATTGGGCGTTTCCCTTTTGTTCGCAAATCCCATCCGATCGGGTGAGTGAAGAAATTAGGGTTTGGGTTTGGGTTTCGGGTTTCGGGTTTTTCTTTTTTTCGCCTTATCAGCCATGTCGGGAACGAGCCAACTGTGTCGGGGCGTTGACGCGTGTCGGCGACGTTGATCGCGTGTCTCACGCGTGTCCGCGTCCGACACGCGTCGGACACGGACTCGGGGCTTGTTTCCGCGTGTCGGTGCTTCATACTAAATCCTTCATGACTTAATGTCATTTCCTTTCTTCACTCGCAATATGTAATGGCCAAACACATTGAAGATAATATAAGTGAAAATGTTAAGTTTGAGATATGAGATAAAATAACAAAACATATTTCAGGCTTAGTTTGGTTACTTTTAGAAGTAACTTCACATCTTTTGGTAATTGGACCTCATCATAAAGTGCAACTCTAAATCATGTTTGCTTACTCATAATTGAGATTCTGAATCCTTCAAATTTTGTTTCCCCAAGCTCACAACACATGGAAACATTCTTCATGCTTCATGTGCAAACTCTGTTTGGGACGTCTTAAATATAGGTTTGCATGTGAGTGTCTTGACTGTAACGTAAATTCAGTAAAAATCTTGAATTAGCAAACAGCCAGTGTTGGCATCTAACCAGTTATAGCAAAGCAAAGATAGGTTTCCTAAGCAAAATTTCCGGTTGTAAATTGCTAAGTATAGGTCATATTCGATTCGATAGTTCATTTAACGATAAATGAATAGTTTTTAGTATTTGGTTCATAAACAAATAGAATTTAATCATAGGTATATTTGATTTTATTGTTTAATGAACTATTCCTAAAAAATTGTTTACTTGTAACCTGTATTAATTACACACATGATGTTATGTTCTTGACCCACTTACATTTTTTTACTTTAGTTGTATACTAATTTTGAGAGGCTTAACAAATCCCATATCCATTTTTTAACTAAACATTCACATTACAGATTTATATATCATAACTATAAATGAATAATGATTTAAATGTTATCTTAAATATCAAATTCTTAGAATAATGAAAAAATACTTCTTTAACCAAATAAAAGTATTTACTTAATTAAATTGTTTAATATTCATAAAACATAAATTATCACTCAAACAAGTATATACTTTAACATTCGATAAGTATTTGTGAATTCTCGACAAATACTAGTATTTGAATTCGAAGAAAATCAGAGAACGATATTCGAGTTCGTGCACAAATTCAAAATTTTTAATAAATACAAATATCTCAGTATTCGATTCGTATTTGGTTCATTCCAGCCCTAGTTGTAAGTATCCACATTAAGGATGGGAGTTCCACTATAGGATCAAGAGGCAAACTAAACAATCATAAACTAAGAATTGTTTACTAGAAATATAAGTTCAAGCTCAAGAAAAACTGTTTGAATGAAGAAAATGCGGAGAACGTAAAACTTCATATGAACTTGAATCGTAGAAAGGATTTGATATGATGACACACCAGGACTATGATTCTTTAGGAGCAAGTCTTCAATATTTTTCGTCTTTTCTCTCACAAGAAGCTTTGCCAAAGCAGACTGAAGGGAGTTTTTGGAATGCATTAAGAATTTTTCTGCAGCACCTGACGTTGCAACTTCCTAAATAAAATAAAGAACACTTAAGTATGGCTTGCTTCCAACTGGAGTAGAATTCTAATGAAAAGACGCAGGACAGTTAGCTCCAAATGAAAACTGTCAAATACACAGCTATATATGTGAACAAAGTTTAAAATATGAGAACTTCAATAAATTGACAGTTCAATCACAAGTAAATACAAGGAGAATAATTTATAGATATTATAAGCAAAAGCAATCAAATAGGGGGAAGCCACTAAGCAAAGAACAGATATGAGAACAATCTCAAAAACTGTACAAGTTCATTATTTTAAGAACAATTGTGTTATGCTTTTTCCTCAGCTTAGTTAAGATCCAATTCTCTTTTTAATTAACAAGTAGCATATTTTATTACAGGATCAATCCATGTAACTCTATCCTCATTAGCAAGACTCCTTATTTTTTAAATAGTACGCTGGTGATTTCTTCTTCAAAAGGATCCATTGAATGGACCAAAAATTCCTCATGGAACAGGTACAAAAAAGCAGTGTTGAAAATAGGGCCTACACATCTATATGGCCTTCAAGCTGCTTTGATCAAGCAGGTAGCTAAGCAATTCTAGAGCTAAGCTCCAAGCTAAGTATATATGTGGGTAAATAGATCTTAACTTGCATCCATAAATGATACAGGACTAGAGGACTTAATGTCCCCAATCAGCATGTTTTGCTTCCACAAATAATAATAGCATACAACAAAACAAAATTGGTTTATGACCTTGCCTGTCTACTAAACATAATTGATGCAGATGCTGCTCAGAAAATAAATCCACGGGCATTACATAAAAAATGAGTTAGATTTAACAATCTAGGTAAAACCGTCAGACAGCAAGTGTTAAATTAAAAGTGCATCTGAATGTACAAAAAACGTCAAAATCAGCTTTGGGTGTGCTGTTGGAAAGACCTATCACTGATTTATTGATATGTGTTTGAATAGGGCTCACGTTTTTCGAAAACAATTATATCAGGAACTTCTATTACGGTCACATGGTANCCCCCCCCCCCCCCCCCCACCCCAAAAAAAAATAATAATAAAGAGAAGAAGAATATATGCTATCCATAGACCCCGAGTACTGTAATCTACATATCCAGAACAATCTGATCTTTAAGTGGAAACATCAAAGCACGCCCTAATAGTGATATGTATGCTATCCACAGACCACAAGTATATTGATGCTCAACCCTGCCTCTTATTTTCATGTGATGTGACCACAAAAGTACTAATAACATAATCCAAGTTGCCCTCGGTAGTCAAATTATCAATAATAAAAGTATAAATTTTATGTAAAGGTAAGCATGTTGATATAATCATATAATTGCAGCAGCCTGTCAGTTATTATAGAAGAAATCAGCTAGCTTGCTTACTTATGAAGTCCTTTTCATAAATGATTCTGTTGAGAAAAAGTATCAGGTAGATTAGAAACATAGCACTTCTCTCATATTAAAAGATCCTTCTGCGACGGTATAACCTTTGAGCAGTAGCGGATATTGGGAGAAATTAACGGACACTCTTCATTAAGTCTACCAGTAATGTTTACACTAACCAAGGTAAGTTTATAAATAAAACGTTCCGAGAGTTCCATCAGCTGGAAACCAATTTTGGGGAACATGGAAATTCAGAGAGTTTTATGTCGTACCTGTCCAAATAGAATGTCATATGAAGTTACATATATTAACTCCTCTTGCTTCTGCAGTAAGAAAAAACACCACTAATGAAGCACCAAGATTTAAAATTTGCACTTAGTGTATCCAAAGTTTTGTTTTGAATAAACCAGAGATAAGGCAAAACTAGGTATACGTTATTTTCACCTTCCACTTGCTGTTCAATACACTGCTTGCGGCTAAAATTTGCTTGAGAATTGGAAGATCTGCAGAGAAAGAATGGGGAATGAGAACTTTCTTAAGAAATCAAGGTACAGAGTGTTGTGTTTTGTCGTAAAAAATAAACATGATCATAAAATTAAAACTTTTTCCGGGATGTTAGATCAGCGTTATCCAAGCAACGAACTCCCTCGATGGTGAAGGAACTGCAAAAACCATTGGGTCCTAATAGTGCATGAGTAGTAGGGACACTGACCATGAAGACATCTATTTCATACAATTCAAGAGTGGAAATGAACAGTGTGGGTGCAAGAGCTTTATGGCAGAGAAAAAGAGGAGAGAGGGCATGCTTTTCCCTTCAAATTTTCTCTTAGTGATATTGGTCCTTAATTCTTGGCCGAATATGGTCATGTACTAATAGACACACTTGATGGTCATACATGTCAGCCTCTTAAAACTAGGGGTGGGCAACGGGACGAGCTGGCTCGCGGGCCGCGCGGGCTCAGTGGCCCACGTCCTGCAGCAAGACAAGCATGCCGCATTGTATCGCTTGTTCGCGGGCTTTGACCTCATTTCTTTTATTTTATTAGTATCCTCTTTATTGGATGGGGATTGGAACGTATACATGAAAAATTCAATATGCAATTAACCAGCCCGCTTGTGGGACAAGATTAACCGAAGCGAGCCATGACACGTGTCGGCCCGCCCAACCCACCATGTTTTATTTTTTATTTTTTTGGATTTTGTAAATGGTTTTTAGTTTTTTAAATAGTTTTTAAGCATTGTTTAGCACTTAAAAATTATATGTAATTAACTAACACATTGTTTAGCACTTAAAAATTATATGTAATTAACTAACAATGCAACCATTATAGAAATAAAAAATAATTTTATTAAGTAAAATTGTATATTATATGTAATTAACTAACAATGCAACCATTATAGAAATAAAAAATAATTTTATTAAGTAAAATTGTATATTCGTATAGAATGACAAAGAGAAACATCGCACACACAAAGATTTTACGGGATTCAAAGCAAGTCCTACTCCACGGGCAATAACTAATTGCTCCACTAGTTATAAATATAAGAATAAATTACAACAAACTTTAAGCAAATAAAAATAGAAAAATATGTCAAACTTGTAATAAAGTTCAATCTTCTTTATTCTTTTTGTCTTCTTGCTCAAAGAAAGCCGCACTTCCTCCTTGTAGTTGTTCTTCTGCGCCACTGTAGAGGCAGGAGGAGTTGGAATATCTTTAGCTATTACAGAAGGTATAGGATAATTGTGTGACTCCCCTTTCCTCCTCCATGCTAGTACAAAATGATTCCCAAGAACCCTCAACAATTATTTCTGAACGCTCCAAAATACATGAAGCTCTTTTACACTTGTATTAGATGTCTGCTTCTTTTTGGTTCTTGAAATCAATTGACATCCAGTTTGATTTTTTTCATAGCAGAGCCGGATGAGGATGGGGTTCTTGTTGAACCTTCTAAATCTCCCAATTCTTGGTTTGGGAACAAAACATCTTCATATATTGAAAACATACTCTCTAATGTATTGTTAATATCTTTTGTTACAGTATCAACATCTCACTGATAACCCATGTTCTCGTAGAAAATTTTGATTATCTCCTTAAATTATCAACCTTTATCCTGGGATCCATCACTACAGCTAAATAGAAAAGGTAAGACATTCTTCAAAGTATTTAGAAAATTTACGCTATATTTCTTTTATTGTGTCAGAAAGATACGGGTTATCTCTATGCTCTACAAACAACCAAGCAATATTGTTGAGATGATAAAGAACTAAACGAACAATAGTGTACTACACACCGGATAGGGTTCTGGTGCGGCCTCAAGTTTCTCTAAGAATTCACAAAAAAAAATCATAAAGTTCTCATTTATGATCATCAATGAAAACATCTGATATATTCTCACGTGCAATAAAGGAATCTACTGCTGCACAGTAAGGGAGGGCCTTCTTAAGTATGTAATATGAGGAGTTTCACCTGGTCTTGATATCAAGTGGAAGAATTTTTCTTTTCAAACCGAAATCTACACAACAATCTCTAAAGAAATTCTTTCTAGGACCACTACTCATGCAAAGAATAAGCTTATGCAAATGCACATTTAAAAATTTCATTCCGTCTTGCATGCATAGCTTGATAATATAGCATACGCAACGAATATGAAAAAGTTTGCACACGGCTTGAGAGTTATGAGGATACTCAAATCTTTTGAACGATAAAATTCTTTTCTACAGATCCTAATTTTCATCAATAAAGTAAGCCATGACACACATCTAGTGATTATGATTGAGTGGTTCCCACACATTGAATGTCAAAGCTATCTTTGTGGTTACAACTGATAGAGTACTCTGCATGAAAGATCTTCTCTACAACCCAAGATATGTTCTACACTTCTTGTGATTGTTTTCCTGCTAATTTTTTTATACTAGGAGCAAAAAGTAGTTCTAATATTTTTTAAAAAAAATCATTTTTCAAGTATGGAAAAAGGAATCTCAGATTGAACAATAAATCGTGTTAAATTTTCCTTAGCAATGTCCGGTTTATACCTGAATGTAAAAAGCCTACGTGTACCTGTGATGATCTGTGATTGGTTTACAGATTTGTCATCCAAATCCTTATGTTTGTTCTCAAGACGCCTCGTCAAGGTACCAGGACCACAATGCTTCGGGTATTTGTAGACCTTTTTGCAAAGGTTGCAATGAGCCGTCCTTTTATTTTCGTCATTGGGATCTTCAATAAGAGTAAAGTGTTACCACACTTTGGAGGTTTCTCTATTTGATTTTTTCTTCCTCTTAGCAGGATTAGAGGATGGTTCCGCATCTGGTTGAACTTCCACGATTTATTTTTTCCAGTTATGTTTCTGGAACTTCTGTGTCTTGAGCTTGTTGACTATTGCGATGTTGAGGAGGGAGAGATGGAGGATAAGTAATGGAATGTCTAGCTGGAACAGAAGGAGCTGGCAACAGAGCAGTTAATTGTTGTCACTTCATTGGAGAAAGGGGAAGAGAATGTCTAGCAGTACGGACAACAAAGGCGGTGGTGGTGGTATACGCTGGATAGATAAAATGAATTGTACCAGTTAGTCTACAACATAGTCGCCAACGATAGCAAAGGTGTAGTGAAAGGATGTACTGCTACCACCGACATCAAAAGAATAGAACTGTGAAGAGGATGAGTTGTAGTTATAGTGATCCATTTGGAGGAGTATGGGAACTAATTGAGTATGCGAGAGAAGGGGAAAAATTATTGCAGTTAGTTGTAACGAATGACCAGGGATTTTGATAGCATTATAACGAATGACAAGGGATTTTGATAGCATTATAGAGAAACAGTTTTTTTTGGGGGGGTTAATCTGTGCAAATCTCAGGCAATACAAAAAGTTAGATTACACACAAAACAAGAAAAAACAGTGAAAAACAAGAAAAAACAGTGAAGATTTCCTTTACAACAAACTAAACAGTGAAAATTCCTTTTACATCACAATTTTCCCATTAAAAGGAATTCTTTCTACACACTGAACGAGGGAGAACAGGGAAAATCCCCTTTCCACCAAATTTCTCCTGTTAGGAGAGATTTCCAATAAAGAATCTCCCCTCAAGCCACAAAAGCTGCCTTTTGTGGCATTTGGGGGGGGGAGGGGGATTCCCTCTTGGAATCTCCCTCAAACATCAAGGGCCAAGAGCCTAAGTTAGCCTCTATAATTGAGGGGTTTTTTTCGCAAGATTGAAGGGGAAAAAAAAAGAAAGGATTTTAAAGGATAAAAATAAAAAGATTTTTTTTGTCGAGAAATTGCCCCCATCAAGTAGCGAAGCAGGTACCTACTTAACTCAAAGATAGAATCATAGAAATGGGTGGACTGCAAACATAATTCAATCCAATCATTTGTTTCTTGAATTAGTTTTATTGGGGGAAAATGTCTAAGGCATGAATTTTTCATGAAAGGTTCCGAAAATTAGATAAGTTATAAAATAAATTATCTCTACTGTATTCTTTGAGATTTAGTTAGATATGGTTTTTAGAAGATATGATTTTCAGAATGTTTATGATTGTTTTCAAAGAAACTATCCTCATGAACAGTAATTTCTTGAAATAAAAGATAAGAAATGATAAAGATCTAATAAAGTAAATATATCATAAGATGTAGTTATAAAAATTTTGAATAAATATTGTGCATTGTTTGAATGGATTTTACAAAAATATCTTGTCTTGCTACTCTAGCAGTACATATATTACAATCAGGTGTAAAATTGATAATTTATTAATTTTCTTTATTATTTAATAAATAAAATCAATTGAAAAGGTTATAGAGATAATTGAGGGTAAATTACGCTAAACCCCCATGAAGTTTAAGCGTTTTGCATTAAAACCCATGAACTTTTAAAACCACACTAAACCCTCAATAACTTTTTCGAATTGTAGAAAACTCCTAATAACTTTTCGAGTTTTATAGATAACCCCCATAAATTAGAACAAAAAACCCCCAAAATAAAAGGTATTTTGAAAGTCATTTGGGGGCTAGTGTAATTTACCCAAAATATGTTGTGGGTTTTCTAACAAAAGTTATTAGGGGTTTATTGTGAATTTGAAGTACACGGGGGTTTAACTACAACTACAAATTCATGGGAGTATAGAGTAATTTACCCTAATTGATAATATCTTCTTTTCGATTGCCATGAAACAAAAATAATTGTCACTTTTGCGGTGGAAATTTTTCAAGAAATGAGCGTGCAGAAATCATGCGAACGCCTCAAAAGACCGCTTTAGGTAACGGGGCCATTGTAGACATCCTCTTGGACCCAGCTGTCAGCTCTTCTGTGCTCTTGCGGTGATTCAATGATTGTATAGGCAAAAGGTCCAAGAGATGAAGGGGAAAAAATTGTATGCGAGCCAACAGGATGGGTTCAACGGGCCAACCTGTATACATTTAGTCCCAACTCGCTCGTTTGGCTCTGTGGGCCAAGCAAGCTGCTGGCCAGCTTGTTACTAGAAGCCAACCCAGCCCGATCCCACGGCCCGCTATTATAGTGGGCCAAATCTGTCTCGCCTCGCATCAAGCAGAGTCGTGTCGAGATCAAACGCAGGGTGTGCGAGCGGGCTTATGGGCCGACCCCGCCCAATGCTTACCCCTACTTAAAACCCAAGTAAATGGATTCAGTAAACACATCAGGTCAGCGATTTCCTCCCTACAAATCTGAGACGGAACTGAAAGCTTAAATTTCATTAAAAACTAATCTAAGAAAAGCTAGACATTCAAACAAAAATAACAAACTTGGATTGGACCTTGCACGCACTACGTCCCCCAACATGTACTGATGTACAATGCATGCATGCCATACCTCCATGCCTAGACAACATGCATATGTGGGTTTCTTATTAAGTCAAATAAACATATCTATACGAGAGTTGGAAGGAATAGAATTTAAATGCTATGCTACTCGTCCCTCGTCCAATGCAGATCCAAAAGAACATGTAAAAGATCAAGAGAGTGTTTTAACCTTCGCGAACTAGCCCCTCCCCCCCCCCCCCCCCAACTAAAACTACGAATAATCCGACTAGGGCGGCAACTTGAATTAGAGTGTATGTAAGTTTGGTTCTTTCCAGTTTCAATATATCTCTACACCATCACATCACATGCTTGATTGATCCAGCCTTTAAAAAGTTATTACTAAATACTGAAAGTATTTACTTAAACTTGCCCCTTTAAAAAAAGATTCACCAGTTAATCTATGAGAGGAACTTGTAAACCTACCAAATAACTCTACCTCCTAATAAAAAAAAATCAAAGATCTCGAATAATTTCGAGAAAAATGAAAGAAAGAGAGAGAGATGAGAAAGAGTTACATTTTAGGGTTTGGCAAACGAGGGCGAAGGTGGCCTTCTTGTTCGAACGGAGGGGCCGCTAGACGATGGATTGATGGGAGGCGGAGGCCGCGGGCGGTCGGCCGCGCCCTGCCAGCACTTTCTCGCCGCCGCCTCCCTGCGAGCGAAGTACGCCGATCGCTCCGCCGCGTTTTTGCTGCTCATTCGTTTGTTGGGCGCCATTGGAGGACTAATTTCGGTCGGCAAGAGCGCGAACTTGGGCGGAGGCTGGGGTTTTGTAGAACCCTAGTGGGCCAAAGACAGTTTTGGGCTTGGAAATACTCAGAAAGATAATCCACCTCCTTCTATTGCTTTCTCTCTTTGCTTTCTTCTATGGGATTGTTCAGTTCTCACATTTGTCCCAAATGGGCCAATTCTGACTGCACTTTAAGGGGGGACAAATTTTCAAAACCATCCCATTTTGAAATTTATTTATAAAAAACGACCCCTTTTAGCCTTAATTGCAAAAACCGACCCAGTTAGTTGAAACTGGGTCGGTTTTTGAAAAAATTTTTTCAAACTTCACGGGAGTTGAACTCCCGTGAAGTTTTGTTATGAGAAAAAACTTCACGGGAGTTGAACTCCCGTGAAGCTTGGAATTTTTTTTTTCAAAAACCGACCCAGTTTCAACAAACTGGGTCGGTTTTTGCAATTAAGGCTAAAAGGGGTCGTTTTTTATAAATAAATTTCAAAATTGGATGGTTTTGAAAATTTGTCCCTTTAAGGGGCTGTTTGTTTGCTGGTTTGTATAAGGGAGGAAGGGGAAAGCCCGTCAAAATGTCAGTTTTGACGGGCTTTCTTATAAAAACGTCTCTTTTAAAGACGTTTTTACAAGAAAACCTGTCAAAACTGACATTTTTGACAGATTTTCAACCCATTTCCCCCATAAAAGAGGCAACCAAACACGTCCTAAGACACACTAAATTTAAGAAATTCCCCCTACCTTCGGACGATTATCAAATAACTCCAGCGAACTGTCAAATGTCACAAAACGGCCCTTAAGGGGTTGTTTGTTCGGATGGAAATGAAGTTGCAAATGTAAATAGAGCAATTAACTTTTATAGGCAATTGTTTAATTTATAATTTTGTAATTAGATAAGGTAAATAGAATTGCATTTGGGTTGATTGGTTGGATGGAAAATGAGATGCGAACGTAAACAGAGCAATCAGATTTGTAGATACACTGCTTGGTTATCAACTTTGTAATTAGGAAAGGTAAACTTGAAACAAATGCTATGGTTAGTTTTATGGGAGGAAAACTTGCACACTTAAAAAAAGGAGTTAAAAATAAAAAAAATTCCATCTCATCAAAAAAAATCTTTTTGAATCAAAGTAAGAGAACCACCTACACCTAAGTATTCTTTTATTGCAAAGTTTTGTAGCTTTTACCTAATTAATTTACAACCAAACACTAAACTTATATTTGGGAATACATATTTTATAATATAATTGCAGATATCCCAACATCGAATTTGAAGTTGACTTCATGCAACAAATGTTGCAGCAACATTTGTTGCCTAACAACTACTGCAATTTATATTTGTAGCAAACCAAACTGCCCCTTTCTATAAAAAAAACTCACAACAAATGCTACAACCAATTTGGTAGGAGGAAAAGTTGCATTCTAAAAAAAGAATTAATAAATTAAAATAATTACACCTCATCAAAAAATCTTTTTAAACCTATGCATGATAAACTTCTACATTAAAGTTTTGTTATATAGCAAAATTTATAGCTTTTGTTTAATTATTTTTCAGCTAAACTCTAAAGTTACATTTAGAAATATATTTCCTAGAATATAATTGCATATATCCAAACACCAAATTTGAAGTTTTTTTATGCAACAAATGATGCATGGAACACTTGCTATAGTTTATTTTTGCAGCAAACCAAAAAACTCGAGATTCTTCCCAAGGTACAAGTGCGATTTTCATATGAGCAAGTAGAGATAAAATTTTGCAGGAGAATGATTTTGACGGTAAAAATTATGGCTTATTCTTCTAGAGAGTTCCAAAAACCGTTGAAAGTTGAAGATTTAAGGGGTGTTCTGATAACCCCTAAATTTAACAGAGTTACGGGATATCAACTACCTATATGACTAAAGGCAAATCTTAAGTATTAATATTCATGTTACAGTTCTTCCAGCGTGTATAGAGAAATCTGACAGCCCAAATAATTCTTTCGGTGCTCAAAATACAGTGGAAAACTAGTCCCAACTTAAGAGAGTTACACGCTATCAACTACCTATATGACTAAACGCAAATCTTAAGTCATATATCACACTCACATTTAATGTGGTTGTTCGAGTTGCCCTCTCCTCCAAATACAGTACTCATTTTGAATTGTGAACTTGAATTTCAAAAAAAAATTGCCCCTTTCTGCACCTGAGTATCATCCAAATATGTATTAAAAAATTAGAAAAATTATTTAAAATAGTTTTTCTCATGTCAAAGTATAAGGAAACACATTCACAAAAATGACTCATTTCACATTCACTAAAATCACACTGTTTTTTTCTTAACTAGAGAAGAAGAGGGTGTTACGCGCAACGAAAATTTCGGCAGCACCTCGGCGGAACAACAAGAGAGTCAGGTCACAATAGGAATTCTTGTTTCACCAAGGAAATAAGAACCTTAAGCAAAATATCTTAACAAAGTGGGATATCAACTCTTCCTCTCATCAGTTCTAGGACTGACCTGTCGAGGGTACCTAAATAAGGTATTACAAATCACACAACCAGCGAGACAACTAATTTTACGTGGTTCGTTAATTTGCCTACGTCCACGGGGAGAGGATGGGGAGATTTTACTAAATTAAGGAGAGTACAAAGGGTTACAATCTCACAAAACTCACAAACTAACTCTCAACCAAAGCTCTGAACTTGCTCACAATATCTCCCTCTCACAATGCTCAAAAGTCTCTCTAATCTCTGATTATAACTCTCCTCTTTTTGATTGATCCTAATCTTCCATATATATAGAAAACCTAAAATCAAAACAGGCTAGGAATCCTAAAACTAAAAACAAAACAAATTAGGAATCCTAATAACCTGTTACCAAAACAGATTAGGAATCCTAATAACCTCATGTTACCAAAATAGATTAGGAATTCTAATAACCTCATGTTACCAAAATAGATTACGAACCTGCTATCCAATAATTCTCCACCTCGGTGAAGTATTCCCAAAACTAAGCCGACACCAACATGAGCACCAATATGTCATCTTACCAAATTCGGTTACACCAATGTGGTTGCCTACATACCCCCTCTCCCAAGGAATCAAACCACCCGTAGTTCATCCAAATGGCCGTCAACGGCCTCAACAATCACGAATGTGCAACAAGCTTCTATAATGATCAAACTTGTTGCTCGGAACTACCTTAGCGAGCATATCCGTCGGATTATCATTCGTGTGGACTTTCACAATCTCCACATCGCCATCTTCAAGAACATCTCGAACGAAGTGATAACGAACATCAATGTGCTTCTTCCTCGCATGAAAAACCTGATTCTTAACCAAATAGATAGCACTCATACTATCATAATGAATAGTAACGGACCGCGGTGATATACCAAATTTCTCCAAAAGTCCTCGAAGCCAAATAGCCTCCTTCACAGCCTCCGTAACTGTCATATACTCTGTCTCTGTCGTAGACAAAGCCACCGTAGACTGTAAGGTGTATCTCCAACATACCGACATACGGGTCAAAGTGAACACATACCTGTTTGGTGGAAAATTTGAAGTAAAAAAGACAATAAAGGAAAATTGATTTGTATTCCTTTAATTTCAGTTACAATTGGATTTCCTGATTACAAAAGAGAAGAGAATGATCTGGATTCTCCCCTTTGTTTAATTCTGGGTTCTTCACGGTGGCGATGAGATGCCTCCCTCGAATGCTCGCGTCGAGTTTGCTTCTCGTTGACGATCTGATGTCTTGTTTCACTGGAATGTGATCTTCTCCTCACGATTTGACGTTGTGGAGAACTTGCGTGGCAAGTTTGAAACTCTGGATGAGTTGATAACTCTGAATGAGTTGGAAACTCTTGAAAAAGAGTTGATTTGAACCGAGAATCGGTTCTCAAGCCAAGGATGAAGAAGCTCTTGTTGCAGATCTCCCAAGCTCCAACCGAAGGATGAAGGATCCTCTTTTCGCTACCAAGAAGTTCCAACCGACCGCCTCGAAAGATCCAGCCCTGATCTGATTATCAAAAATCCGATCCTTAACTCTGTTGAGTTTGTTGTTATTTATAGGGGATTAAGGGGTGTAACCACCTCCTTAATTCGCTCCTAAGTGGGGCTAATGGGATGTAACCGCTCCTTAAATCACTCCTGAGTGGAGTTGTGATCCCCTCAGATCGTGGGAAACGGTTTTGAAACCGGGTATAGAGATGCGTTGAGCAGCGGTATAGAGCTGCATTGGGCAGCGGTTGGAGCTGCGTTGAGCTGCGCTCGTGGCTATGAACGCGATTCGTCTTGATGCTGGTGTGCGGGGAGGACTTCCGCAGTTTGATTTGAAGAGACCGTCGATTTGTAGTCTCTTTCTATCGAAGTTTTGCAAAGATCGTCATTTTGTAATCTTTACTTTAGCTCTTTGATATGCAAGAGTCGTCAGATTGTAACTCTCGATGTTGATTGTGAAGGCTGTTGATTAGAGCTTTCATCAGTTGTTGCGAAGGTCGTCAGATTGTAATCTTCATTAATCCATGTGAAAGTCTTCAAATTGTAGCCTTCTGGAAGTCGTCAGATTGTAACTTCCATCATCGGTGTTTGATAGGGATCAACTATCTATTGTGATTTTTAGACAGCCTACAGAACCCCCTCCAAAGTTTTTGAAAGTTCGCGGTTGACTGGGACGAATTTTCGGAATACTTTGGATCTCAACTCTGGTCTTGGAGCTGTTGATTCCTTGTGGTAAAGGATTTGTTCTCTGCACTTGCTTCGAAGGCATCATGGTTGAAGGGATTTGCCACGTAGGACCTGTGTGAAGGTATGCGCCATAATCCTGCTTCTGGAATGTGGGGGTGGACCCTGCATTTTGAACTTGAGATGCGGGTCTCACCCTTGCATGTTGAATTTGGAACACGGGTGTGACCTCGGCGTTCGGTTTTTGTATCGCGGGTCTGACCTCAACGTTTTGACTTAAGACATGGAAGTGTCTTCCGTGCATTTTTGACTAAGTCTTTGAGACTTGTCTTTGGCTCATCTGTTTTAAGTCTCGGCTCACATCCATTAAGCTGATGGACCTGCAAACGTGCATAGGATTTTTGGCAAACCCTCAGCCATCAACGGATTTGATAAGCCTTTACCGACTATCGTTTGAGTCGGGCTAGCATGTAAATTATTTGAATCCATTTTACATGTAACGTTGTGCTAAGAGAATGAACCCTCTTAGACTTGATGCTATGATTTTGAATACATAGACTTTGTCATTTTCACGGAAAAAGACTAACCGGCAACGCGTGTTAGGCGTAGGCTTATCTCTAATTAGGGATCGAGATAAAATCCCCCATGCGTTTAAAGCATGGATTTTGGCGTTACTAATAACAACATGCTACGATATTGAATACGTAGGCTTTGCTATTATTACGAGAATGGGCTACCCGGCAGCATGTGTTAGATGCAGACTTATCTCTAATTAGGGATCGAGATAAAGTCCCCCATGCGTGTAAGATATGGATTTTTAGTGCTACGATGTTGAATACGTAGACTTTGCCACTGTTTCTTCCTGTGTTATATTTTTACTTGAAACACTGAAAGAAAATTAGGTGTGATATTAACGTGACAAGAAGAATATTGCGATTGGGGTAATTTTGAAGACCTATCGCTCTATTGGGGAGAGTCGATAAGTGGATTTTGTCAGAGGTGTGATATTAACGTGACAAGAAGATGTTGCGATCAGGGCAACTTTATGGACTTATCATCCCATTGACGAGGATTGATAAATGGATTTGTCAGATGTATGATGTTAACGTGACAAGAGAATGTGTTGCGATTGGAGCAACTTTGTGGACTTATCATCCTATTGACGAGGATTGATAAGTGGATTGTTGTCAGAGGTATATTGTTAACGTGACAGGAATGTGTTGCGATTGGAGCAACTTTGTGGACTTATCATTGTTGACGAGAGTCGATAAGTTGATTTTGTCAGAGGTGTGATATTAACGTGACAAGAAGAATATTACGATCGGGGCAATTTTGAAGACCTATCGCTTTATTGGGGAGAGTCGATAAGTGGATTTTGTCAGAGGAGTTTGATATTAACGTGACAAGAGAATGTTGCGATCGGAACAACTTTGTGGACTTATCATCCTATTGATGAGGATTGATAAGTGAATTTGTCAGAGGTTTGATATTAACGTGACAGAAAGATGTTGCGATCGGGGCAATTTTGAGGACTTATCATCCGATTAAAGAGGATTGATAAGTAGGTTGTCAGATGTATGATGTTAACGTGACAAGAATGTGTTGCGATTGGAGTAACTTTGTGGACTTATCGCTCTATTGGGGAGAGTCGATAAGTTAATTGTCAGAGGTTTAGTGTTAACGTGACAGGATGTGTGTTGTGATTGGAGCAACTTTGTGGACTTATCATCCTATTGAAGAGGATTGATAAGTGAATTTGATTTGAATAAGATTTTGAAGACGTAGTGTCTTGCTGGGGAAGATTGTGATTTGAGCAATTTTGAGGACTTATCATCCTATTGTCAAGGGTTGATAAGTTGATTGTCAGAGGTGTATTGTTAACGTGACAAGTTGAGAGAGATGCGAGTTGAATGCATACTCCGTGGGGATGATGATCATCAAAAGTGTAATGTTAACTTGACGATGTGAAAGATTTGTTACTCTTAATCCTGTGGATTCTAAGTAACCAACCCCCAGTCTTGATTAAAACTTAGCAGGGGAATAAAAAGAGGTAGACAAGGCACATCACCTAGTGAGGCACTATCCATGAAGTCGGAATAGAGGCACATCACCTGGTAGGCCATTATCTGGTAAGTTTGACTATCAGAGGTAACTATTAACGTGATAGTTTTGTGGACCCGCCATCCTACTTGAAGAGGATTGGTGGGGGGATTTGGAGGAAAAGGACTATCAGAGGTGACGGTTAACGTGATAGTTTTGGTGGACCCGCCATCCTACTTGAAGAGGATTGGTGGGGGAATTTGGAGGAAAATAACTATCAGAGGTGACGGTTAACGTGATAGTTTTTTGTAGACCCGCCATCCTACTTGAAGAGGATTGGTAGGGGAATTTGGAGAAAATAAACTATCAGAGGTGACGATTAACGTGATAGTTTTAGTGGCCCCGCCATCCTATTGAAGAGGATTGGTGGGGGAATTTGGAGAAAGTAGACTATCAGAGGTGATCATTAACATGATAGTTTTAGTGAACCCGCCATCCTATTGAAGAGGATTGGTGGGGGAATTTGGAGAAAGAAAATGGACTATCAGAGGTAATTGTTAACGTGATAGGTTTGGTAGATTTTGTGGTTGACAGAGGTATTCTATTAAACATAACAACTCAGAAAATTTATTACTTATAATCCAATGGACTACAAATAAACCAACCCCCAGTCTTGAACAAGTGCATGGGGGAAGGGTAGACGTGACACATTACCTAGTGAGCAACTGTCTAACGAGTTTGACTATCAGAGGTAATTATTAACGTGATAGTTGTTAGACCTACCATCCTACTGAAGAGGATTAGCTTCAATAGTCGTAGTATCTTCTTCTTTTGACTGAGAAGATTGGGCTTGGTCCGATTGCTCAGGAGAAGATTGGGCTTCGTCCGATTGCTCAGGTGGATCCTGCCTACTTTGTTCTTCAGCTTTGATCCTGGCAATAATCTTTTGAGCCTGTTCGCCTTGAGAGATTAGTTGTCTCCAAGAACGACATTCTGCAACTCCGATTCGGGCTAGGAGGTTGGTCTGCAAGTTGTGCCGACAGGTCTCTACTAAGGTAGACTGTGTCATACCTGTCGAACACCGGAGAGCCATGGTTCGGAACCTCTTGACGAAGGCTTTGACGGACTCCCTCTTCTTCTGCTTAGTGACGAGAAGGGTATGGATGGAGACTTCTGTATCCTCTTCAAAGAATCTTGACAGGAAGAGTCTCTCTAGATCTGCCCACTTTTGGATACATCCTGCAGGCAGTTTCCTGAACCATTCAAAGGCAACTCCCTTGAGGGTGCCAATGAATAATCGAGCCAGTATGGCGTCGTTTGATATCACATTCCCAGTCTGTGACTTGAAATGATAGATATGTTGGTTCGGTGATCCCGTGCCGTCAAAAGTTTGTAGCGTCGGGACTTCGAATTTTGGAGGATAAGGGGCTGCATCCCATTCGGCAGGATAGGGTCTGACAACTCCCTCTTCTTGGAACTCGCTTCTGTTGGCCATGGCATTGAGGCGGGCTTCCAATTCTTCCATTTTGCCAGACTGGAGATTATACTCGTTCTCAGTCTCTCTTCCTTCATCAGAGGAAGATTCCAGGTTGTGGGCTTCTTGGTCAGAAGCCGTGTCATCAACCATTTTTCCCTTCCCTTTGCCTGTGTGAGGTCGGGACGAAGACGTCTTTCCTCTCCGGGAGGATTCTTGCCTAGGTGGCAACTCTGTCTTCTGAGATTTAGCCTTGTCTGCGACGAGTTGAGTCAACAGGTCTAGGAGTTCATTGAGGGTCTTCTGCTGTGATTTGAGCATGGCGTCTTGCTCAGCAACCCTCTTTGAAAGATCTTCAGAATGTTCTGCCATGTGGGTGAAGCTCTCATGCCCAATGAAAGAGCTTGATGATTGAGACTCCGCAATGGCTGAGTGTTCATCATCGGAATTAGTTCTTGTGGCTAACCTCCGATAGTTGACAGGGGGAATGGCTCTTGTTCGCGTCCGAGTGCGTCGGTAGATCCCTTCAAACTCGTTAGCGATTTCTCTGACGGTCGGCGAACAACTTGTCTCAGAGTCATCGGAACTAGGACCTGAGGCTTTCCCTTTGGCGATCACATTGATAGTGACCTCAGGATATCCGGTCTCTGGAGACTTCTTCCTGTGAGAACATCGTCGTTGGTTGGGCAAAGCAACATTCGTAAATTGGTCGAACACCAATAGTTTGGCCACATATGAGCAGCGTTGATATCCCGAGAGGACCATAGGAATGACTTGTTGCATCGGTCTTTCTCTCGATATGAACTCTCTCAAATCTGTTGTAAATATTCAAGGAGAATTACTCACTGATCGTGAGGTTTGAACTGGAACCCCCAGCCCACGATTGGACAGGACTGGCTCTTGGTGAACATGGATCTGGTTGAGATACTTTGAATCCATGGACTTTTTATATCCGCCCCTCAACCAAGTCGCGCTACGCAGAGTATTCGGGGGTCTCGCTGCCCGGTCAGC
>NC_033794.1:90666753-90673133 GCF_001876935.1 Asparagus officinalis | reverse complement strand
TGTTTGTGGAAAATTTTGCAGTAAAAGAAATGAAGGAAAATTGATTTGTATTCCTTTAATCTCAGTTACAATTGGATTTCCTGATTACAAAAGAGAAGAGAATGATCTGGATTCTCCCCTTTGTTTAATTCTGGGTTCTTCACGGTGGCGATGAGATGCCTCCCTCGAATGCTTGCGCCGAGTTTGCTTCTCGTTGACGATCCGAATATCTATACTCACTGGAATGTGGTCTTCTCCTCACGATTTGACGTTGTGGAGAACTCTGAACGAGTTTAAAACTCTATGAAAGAGTTGATTTAACCGAAAGTCGGTTATAAGCCAAGGATGAAGAAGATCTTGTTGCCGATCTCCAAAGCTCCAACCGAAGGATGAATGATCCTCTTTTCGCTGCCAAGAAGTTCCAACCGACCGCCTCGAAAGATCCAGCCCCGATCTGATTATCAAAAATCCGATCCTTAACTCTGTTGAGTTTGTTGTTATTTATAGGGGATTAAGGGGTGTAACCACCTCCTTAATTCGCTCCTAAGTGGGGCTAATGGGATGTAACCGCTCCTTAAATCACTCCTGAGTGGAATTGTGATCCCCTCAGATCGTGGGAAACGGTTTTGAAACCGTTCAACTCGTGTTTGAACGAGTCAAACGCAAAATCCATGTTCTGATGCGAATTCTGCGTTCAAACGCAGTGTTTGGAAGCTTGAACACAGTGATTGGAAGCTGCATTTGCAGCGGATGAAAGCTGCATTTGGCAGCGGTATAGAGCTGCGTTGGGCAGCGCTTGGAGCTGCGTTGAGCAGCGTCGGGCGGCGAATAGAGCTGCGTTGTGCAGCGATATTGAGCTGCGTTGTGCAGCGATGTTGAGCTGCGTTGTGCAGCGATGTTGAGCTGCGTCGGGCAGCGATGTTGAGCTGCGTTCAGCGGCTGGTTGTTGAAGCTGCGTTCAGCGGCTGATTGGTGAAGCTGCGTTCAGCGGCTGATTGGAGCTGCGTTTGGCAGCGATTAGAACTGCGTTTGCAACTTTTGGAGCTGCATTTGAGCTGCGTTCGTGGCTATGAATGCGGCGCATCTTGATGCTGGTACGCGGGGAGGACTTCCGCAGCTTGATTTGAAGAGACCATCGATTTGTAGTCTCTTTCTATCGAAGTTTTGCAAAGATCGTCATTTTGTAATCTTTGCTTTAGCTCTCTGATATGTGAGAGTCGTCAGATTGTAACTCCCGATGTTGATTATGAAGGCTGTTTGATTAGAGCTTCCATCAGTTGTCGTGAAGGTCGTCAGATTGTAACCTTTAGCGATCTACGTGAAAGTCTTCAAATTGTAACCTTCTGGAAGTCGTCAGATTGTAACTTCCATCATCGGTGTTTTGATAGGGATCAACTATCTATTGTGATTTTTAGACAGCCTACAATACCCCGTCGTAGACCGACGCTTATCCAAATCCCCGACATAATCCGAATTAACATAACCAATGCATAGCTGCCCACCTATAGTATCCTGCTCATAAACCAAACTAACATTGAGCGTACCTCTAATGTACCTCAAAATCCATTTCACAGCGTCCCAATGACCCACTCCTAGATCATGCATGTATCTCGAAACCATGCTCACCGCCTGTGACAAATCCAACCTCGTACATACCATCGCGTACATCAAGCTTCCAACCGCACTCGCATATGGAGTCTTTTTGACATCAACTCTCGATCTTCAACTGTCTTTGGTGAAAGATCAGCTAAAAGCTTCAAATAGGCTCCCAATGGTACACTAACTGGCTTTGTATCCATGCTAACATGAAATCGTTGTAGAACCTTCTTCAAATAAGTCACTTGTGTCAAACAAATCCTACCCTTCTTCTTGTCTCTATCGATCTCCGTCCCTAAAATATGTTTGGCCTCACTCAAGTCCTTCATCTCAAACTCATTTGAAAGCTGAACTTTCAACTCATCTATAGCCAACATGGAAGTAGAGGCAACCAACATGTCATCGACATAAAGCAACAAATAAATGTACGCACCTCCTCTTAACTTACAAAAATACACGTAATGATCAAACTGGCTCCGAGTGTACGAATGTCCAAGCATAAAACTATCAAATCGCTTATACCACTGTCGAGGAGACTGCTTCAACCCGTATAGCGATTTCTTTAACCTACAAACCAACTTATCTTTCCATGAAGCTCGGAATCCCAATGGCTGAGTCATATATATTTCTTCATTAAGATTACCATAAAGAAATATCGTCTTCACATCTAACTGATCTAATTCTAATCCATACTGTGCCACCAAAGCTAGCAAAATCTGAATCGAAGAGTGCTTCACCACCGAAGAGAAAACCTCATTATAGTCAATACCTTCCTCCTGTGCATAGCCCTTCGCAACCAACCTAGCTTTGATCCTTAATGGAGTGTCCTCAATATCCTCCTTCTTCGTGTATACCCACTTGCAACCAATTTCCTTCCGCTCCTTTGGAAGCTCAACAAACTCCCACGTATCATTCTTATGAAGAGACTTCATCTCCTCCTGTATAGCTATCTGCCACGAATCAACCTCTGAACTCTGGTCGACCTCTCTGAATGTAGTAGGCACCAACTCATCGATACTCTCTACTGGAAGTGCATATGCAACTACTGTATTGGTATATTGTGCTGGCATCCATATGTTTCTCCTCTGTCTCTGAACCGTAATATAATCCTAAACCTGAGCCGTCGGCCCCTAATTCTGCATATCAGTATCTATATCCTCCGTGTCACCGTCGTGCTCGCCTGACGTCACCTCAATCGGCACTCTAATAGATACTGCACTATCTGGACACTGTGGAGCTGCATCGATCTCCACTACCTGCGATATCTCCTCTGTCGAGTCGCTCTCCACATGATAAGAGCTGGGAAGTTTTAAAATAGAAACCTCATCGAATATGACGTCCCTACTCAGCACAATCTTTCTATCAACTGGATCTCATAGCTTTTATCCCTTGACACTACGCTTGAATCCTACAAATATGATCTTTCTAGCTCGAGGTTCTAATTTATCTGTTCTCACATGATAAAATACGGCACCTAAATACCTTGAGCTGGTCATAGTCATGTACTGGCTCTCCCGACCATATTTCCATAGGGGTCTTCCCCTTAATCGCAGATGAAGGCAGTCTATTAATGAGTTGGCTCGTATATGTAAGTGTCTCAACCCAAAAGATCTTCTCCAAACCACTCTGCGATAATAAATATCGGATTTTTTCCAGCAAAGACCGATTTAGCCTCTCTATCATCCCATTCTGCTGTGGTGTATGACTAATTATGAAGTGCCTCTCTATGCCTTCGTCTCGACACAGCTGCAGAAGGGGTCTGATGTATACTCGCCACCGTTATCGGATCGCAACGTCTTGATCTTTCTCTCAGTCTGTAGTTCCAACCTCTTCTTCCACTCTACGAATATATCTAGGACTTCACTCTTTTTTGTCATGGTGTACACCCAACATCGCCTAGAATAGTCATCAACGAACGTGACGAACCAATATCGACCACCAAGTGATGCCGTCTTGGTGGGGCCCCAAACATCTGTGTGCACGTAGTCCAGGATACCCCTCTTCTTATGAATAGCAGTCTCGAACTTCACTTTTGTTTTCTTACCAAGAACACAGTGCTCACAGAAATCCACTTTTCCACTCTTGGCTCCTTTTAATAGTCCCTGCTTGCACAGCGCCTGCAGTGACTTCTCATCTGTATACCCCAACCTATAATGCCAAGCCTGCTCATGCCTGCCTCTGAAATAGCTGAAGTAACCTGGCCAATTTTGGTACTCCCCTTCAGATAATACAAGTTCCAACTGCGGACTCTCTTCATCACCACTAAAGATCCCTTAGTAACATTTGCTACAGCATCCTCAAAGGTCATCTTGAATCCCTTCGCCTCCAAAGCTCTAACTGAGATAATATTCTTCTTCAGTTGAGGAACAAATCTCACCTCATTCAATTCACAGACTACTCCATCGTGCATCTGAATCCATACGGTACCTATCCCACAAATGCCACATTATTGATCATTTCTCATGACAATAATACCCTCATCGAGCTTCTCAAGAGATACAAACCAATCTCGTCTAGGGGTCACATGATAGGTAGCGCCAGAATAAAGCATCCAATCTAATGCATCCAAGTGGTTCACCTCCGGAGTAATCAATAGAGCAAAGCTCGAATCATCGGAATCATCGCCTTTCGCAACGTTTACCTTATTGGCCTTCGGACCTTTTTTCTTGCTATTATCATTCTCTTCGATCTTTGGACAATCTCTTTTCCAATATTCCTGCTCCTTGCAGAATGCACATTGATTCTTTCCTAGCTGGTGACGATCTCTTGACTTTGACCTTCCTCTATTACCACCTTTCAGATATGGGCTTCTACCTCTCGTCGATAAGGCATCGCCTGAAGTACTACCACGGAAAGTCTCCTTGTCCTTCCGTCTCAAATCATAATTCGTCAATGTATTAGTAACTTCACTATAGCTGATTAAAGATCTCCCGTTTAACAAAGTGAACACAAAGGTGTCATACTTCTTATCCGGTAAGGAGCCCAATAAGATATTAACATTGTACTCATATGATATCTTCTCATCAACATTCGCCAAGTCCGATAACAATTTAGTGTAGTTGTTCACATGAGCCGCTAGCGAGGTACCTCTGGACATCTGAAATCTGAATAATCTTCGCAACAAATGCAATCTGTTCTCAACACTTTTCGTAAGATACTTGTTGTTGATAATTTTTCATATCTTCATTGCAGACGTCATCCTAATCATATCATACTTTAGCTCATATTCCAAACAGGACCTGATCACCCCATAAGCGTTCCTATTCATCTTTTCCCACATCGTCTCTTCATATTTTGGTGGTCTCTCATGGACCATGATGGTCTCCTCCAAGTTCTGAGCATTAAGCGCATCATGTACATTGTTCATCTACAAACCAAAGTTGATGTTACCGTCATACTTCACCATACTAATTTTGATGTTCTGAAAACCAACTTAAACTGTACTCGCCATCGACTTGCTGCTTTCACCTTCTTCTCTCATTGCAAACTAACTCTAAGTTGTAGAGAAAAAATTAAACTTTGATAGAAATTAAAAATTACACAACTGAACCCTAAATCGGATTCCAAATAGATCTCATGTCCACATGAGGAAAGCGAAATCTCCAACTGTAACTCCTAATGCTATCTCCACCGAAGCATAGAATTCCAAGAACCAAGCTTCACACAAGAATCTTCCTCCACCTAATTCCAAAAATCCTAGATCTAAAATCTGGGCTCTGATACCACTTGTTGTGCTCTAATACTAATTATTGTGCTCTGATACCACTTGTTACGCGCAGCGAAAATTTCAACAGCACCTCGGTGCAACAACAAGAGAGTCAGGTCGCAATAAGAATTCATGTTTCACCAAGAAAACAAGAACCTTTAGCAAAATATCTCAACAAAGTGGGATATCAGCTCTTCCTTTCATCAGTTCTAGGACTGACCTGTCGAGAAAACCTAAATAAGCTATTATAAATCACACAACCAGTGAGATAACCAATTTTACGTGGTTTGGTAATTTGCCTACATCCACGAGGAGAGGATGGGGAGATTTTACTAAATCAAGAAGAGTACAAATGGTTACAATCTCACAAAACTCACAACAAACTCACAAAACCCACAAACTAACCCTCAACCAAAGCTCTTAACTTGCTCACAATATCTCCCTCTCACAATTCTCAAAAGTCTCTCTAATCTTTGATTGCAACTCTCCTCTTTTTGATAGATCCTAATCTTTCATATATATAGAAAACCTAAAATCGAAACATACTATGAATCCTAAAACTAAAAACAAAACAAATTAGGAATCCTAATAACCTGTTACCAAAATAGATTAGGAATCCTAATAACCTCATGTTACCAAAATAGATTAGGAATCCTAATAACCTCTGTTGGCCCTATGGTTTTGATGATGATTTGTCAAACAATTTATAGCTAATCTATTTTTTAGTTTTTGTGGTTTGTTTTTCTCTTTACAGGAATTCAACACATGGCGATCAAGAGTTAAAGATTCAAGTTCATGTGTGCGCATTCACCTAGGTATAAGAGAAGTGTATTTACATATATTGTATGACTATATTTAAGCTCAATATGTAAACACAACACAAGTCTGATTTTTCTATCATACAAATGATTTTTATCAAACTTTGTTATAATAGTTTTTATTTCATGTTTACATCTCTCTCATACTTCATAATATATATATATATATATATAGATATATATACACAAGTTTACAAGTCATAGTTCAATTTTTGTTTTCATTAAAAACAGGTTTTATGTACACTTTTCAAAAACAGTGAGTTTTCACAAACAAAAATTGC